>NC_091441.1:40779763-41416692 GCF_964237555.1 Oryctolagus cuniculus | reverse complement strand
ACTTGGTCCATCATTTGCTTCCTTCCCAGGCTCATTAGCTGGTTGCTGGATTGGAAGCGGAATAGCTGGGACTTGAACTGGCACCCCAATATGGGATGCTGGTATTGCAGGCCGGCGCTAACCTGCTGTCAACGCCAGGCCAGAAATGGCTGTTTCTGCAGTTCTTTCTCCCCATCTGACACCTCAAGCCCCATGAACTCTGCTTTATCCCCAAGCGATGGCGCTGGGGCGTGCAGAGCCCCGTGGCCTGGCGGGCGGAAACCCAAGACGCCTTCTCCTCTCTTTTTTCCTGTCTCCCCACTCCTCTTTTCTTAGTCTACTGTAATGACTCAGAATTCTTGCTCGGGAGTCCACGCCCACAGATGAAAAAGACAGAAGGACATTTATCCAAAGGACAGCTGTAAATGACTATTTTGTAGACTGAGACACAGATGCTCAGACTCGATCCCAGACCCAGTGGGCAGTACAGCAGGCACTAAGCAGGCAGGAATTCCCTTTTTGGAAGCTGAATGAAAAGACGTGTTTTAGAAGTGGTATTCAGGGAAATAAAACATCATTGAGTAAAGCTGCAGTGTTCCTGTACGCCAGGGCGGCCTCGTCCCGGGGTCGTTTATCTGAGCCGAGGTACTGGGAGGGATCACTCAACAGTCAGCCCAGGTGGTCACGTCACAGTAAAAAGAGTCTTCTGCACATACCAGGCTTGCAGTCTGGCCTCATCTCGGCAGTGGGGAGGTCGAGGAGAGGGGCAACGAGAAACACTTAGGTTTACGGGATCAGAAAAATTCCAGTGTGCTTGCAGTCACATTATGAGGCTGACTTTGGAAACAAGAAGTAAGCAGCGCTGGTGAGGAGGTAGAGCAAGGGTGCACTGTTAGTGGGAATGTACATTGGTACAGCCACTGTGGACAACAGCACGGAGGTTCCATCCAAACCTAACAATACAGCTGTGTGTGGTCCAGCAGTCTCACTACTGGGCAGGTGTTGGAGGGAAAGGAAATCCGTCTGACAAAGAGACATTTGCCGCACTGGTTACGCAGCTGAGAAACAGAATCAACCCAGGTGCCCATCAGTAGAGGAGTGGATAAAGAAAATGCACCATCTATGTGCATTGGGGGTGATGAAGTCCTGTCATTTGTGACAGCATGGAGAGTCCTAGGGGGTCTGATATTAAGTGAAGTAAGGCACAGAAAGACAAATGCCTCGTGTTTCCACTTACACGTAGAAGATGGGAAAATGTGATCTTGTAGAAGTAGAGAGTAGAAGAGTGGTTACCAGTGACTGAAAAGGGCTGGGAGGCATGGTGGAGAGAGTGATTGAGGAGGAGGAATAACTTATTTTATAAATTAATTTATTTTCATTTTATTTGAAAGGCAGAGAGAAAGACAGACTGTGAGAGAGATCTTCCATCTGCTGCTTTGCTCTCCAAATGCTTGCAAACAGCTAGGGTGGGGCCAGACTGAAGCCAAGAGCCCAGAACTCACATCCAGGTCTCCTGCATGGATGATAGGAACCGAAGTGCCTGCGCCATCTCCCGCTGCTTTCCGGGATGCATATTAGCAGGAGGTGAATCAGAATCGAAGAAGCTGGGAATCGAACCAGACACTTGGAATGTGGGCATGCCAGGCAGCGACTTAACTGTTGCACCAAATGCCTGCCTCAAGGAGAGGCAACTTGTACTGTTCTTTAGCACAGTAGGGAGGCTTTGGTTAATTATGTATTCAAGAGAGCTAGTGAGAGGATTTGGACTGTTTCTAACAGGAAAAATGATAAATACTTAAGGTGATGGATATGCTCATTACCCTGATGTAATCTTTACACATTATTCCACATTATATGCCACACTGTACCCCTATGTAATTTATGTGTCAATTAAAAAATGTGTTTCTGTGCAAGTTAAAAAATTAGATCAACTTCAAAGTCAAAGTTTCTTTTTACATCCTGCTTGCTTGCAGTCTAATTAGCTAAGTTTAAAGTCTACTTCTCAAAAAAGTTGTCATGAAAGCATTTGGTCTTGGTTCTTAATTAGTGTTGCTCCTCATAGGTATTGAGTTGGAGTTGAGAATTCCGTTCACTGATGTAATAGACAATGTGGTTCAATGGTCCAGACCTTTCCCACGTATTTCACACCAGTAAAGGACTGCATATTGTTTTACTCCTTGAGAAAATAATCTTGAACTATTGGATATGTGAAAAAGTCAAAAGAATGTCACAGGCTTAGCAAAGAGAGGCAGCAGGTGCAGGTGCACAGCCCCGCTTGCCTGCGTGCTTCTGGGTCTTGGCTCTGGTGTTCGAAATCCAGTGATTCAAGAGTTTTGCCCTTGCAGAGACCTGTTATCTTCCCACCAGCCAAAAATAGGCACAAAATCAGTTGCTTTTCGTGGTATCATGACCATTCTCTGAAATGGGAGATCTCCTTGCTAATTTGGGAAGCAGCCCAGGAGGCTCTCCAAGGAAGCTTGGGTGTTTCCTGATTCCCCCAGCGCCTGTGAGTTTCCCCAGTAATGCTGAAACAGTTGAGGGCATCACCTTTATTTCCATTTTTAACAACCATGTTCAGCCAAGGTAAAGAAAATCCATTGAGGTGCTGGCAGAGCCCTGTTTATGGCATCAATGACTTTTGGAAACTTCCCACTTCATCCATTCAGTTATTGTTTTTTTTTTTTTGACAGGCAAAGTGGACAGTGAGAGAGAGAGACAGAGAGAAAGGTCTTCCTTTGCTGTTGGTTCACCCTCCAATGGCAGCCGCGGCCAGCGCGCTGCGGCCGGTGCACCGCGCTGATCTGAAGGCAGGAGCCAGATGCTTCTCCTGGTCTCCCATGGGGTGCAGGGCCCAAGCACTTGGGCCATCCTCCACTGCACTCCCGGGCCACAGCAGGGAGCTGGACTGGAAGAGGAACAACCAGGACAGAATCCGGTGCCCCGACCGGGAGGATTAGCCTGTTGAGCCGCGGCGCCAGTCATCAGTTATTGTTAACGTCTGAGTGGCCACCATGTGCTGGGCACCGGGGGTAGGATGGTGGCCAAGGCAAAGTTTCTGACCTCATGGAGTAGCATTCTGGGGTGCGTGGGAGAGACAGAAGGTGTCTGTCAGGTGGTAAGGGGTATGAAGAGTAGAGCAAGTGATGGAGGGAGACAGGGATGCTGTTTTATTTGCAGTAGTGAAGGAAAGACTCTTACAGAAGGGGCATGAGAGCAGAGTCCTGGAAGAAAAGGGGGAATAAGCCTCATGGCGGGAAGGCTGGCCAACATTCCAGGCAGTGAGAACAGCAGGTGCAAGGGTCCTGAGGTAGGAGTGTGCTTGGCATGTTTGAGCGACAGCCAGGAATGCACAGTGGTGGTGAATAAAGGAAAGAGTGGTGGCAGAGAGGCAGAGAGAGAAGGGGAAGTTCATGTGTGGCCTTATGGATACTGTGCAGCCTTATAGTGGGCAGCCATGGGGGCGTGGGGATGTCGAGCAGCAGGGTTGCGACCTGACACACTACGAAGGATCCCTGTGGCTGCCGGTGGAGGCTGCTGGTGGGAGGAGCCCAGAGAATCTGAATACATTCTGAAGTCAGACCTATAGGCTTTCCCAGTGGCTTGCAGCAGGATTGGAGGAACTGGCTGAAGGCTGACTCAGGGGGGTTGACTGGAGCAGCTGAGAGGACGCAGTTGCCCTTTCCTGGGTTAGGAGTCTTGGAGAGCAGGCGTGGAGCTAGCTCAGTGTGGTTGGCTGGTAGACATCCAAGTGCAGACGTCAGATAGGCAGGGGATTGTCAGCATAGGTGCTCAGGGTGGAGCTGGACAGAGGGGAGTCTGCAGAGATGGTCTTCAAAGCCAGGGAGTAAGTGCAGGAAAGGATGGGGCGAGGCTGAAGGTCATCACTCCCTCTTAAAACAATTCATATTTGTTTGAAAGGGAGAGAGAGAGAGAGAGAGAGAGTGAGAGTGAGCGAGATCTCCCATGCATTGGTTCACTACCTAAATACCTGCAACAGCTGGGGCTGAGTCAGGCCAAAGCTGAGAGCTGAGTATTTAATCTGAGGCTCTCATGTGGGTGGTAGGGACCCAACTATTTGAGCCATCATCTGTTGCCTTCCCAGGTGCACATTAGTAGGAAGCTGGAATTGGAAGTGTAGCTGGAACTTGAACTCAAGTGCAGGCATCTTGACCGCTGTACCGAATGTCCGCCCTGTCGCTATCCCCTACACTTGCCCGCAGTCCCCAGTTGCTGCTGGTTTCAGTCCTTAAGGCATTTACCTAAAACCATGTCAGTAGTCTCCTTCGTTGTCTGTTATCCCCAGAGCTACCTGAGAATCCTGGGACTTGTCCCCTTGTATTCCTGCCCTTGGAGGCCTCTGCTGCAGCCTGCGTCTACACAGCCTGCAGGTGACTATGTCCTGTGTGACATGCTCACTTGCCCTGCCAGCCACTCTCATGTCCCAACGTCATGCTTACAAGCAAAGCAGTGGATGCTGTTTCTTTCTTCCTGTTCTGGGCCTTCACCATCCCTTCTACCCGAATCCACTCCCTTACCCAACGTTTTGTGATAGCCTGTTAGTCGTTGTGCCAAAAACTTGAAAAGACTTACATCTTTAAAACATACCCCTAGAGATGGTGAAGCGGTGTCCGCTGTGTGATCTGGGCTGGGGCTCTCCGGTCTGGTCGCTGCTGGGATGGGAGTGGTGGTGGTGGTTTGGTCATGCAGGTGCTTCTGGGGAGGTGCAGAGACGGAGTGGATGAGTGGAGTTTTAGCTGTGAAGGGGCGGAACTGGGCTGAAGAAGGGATGATGCTGGCTTGTCCTGTGGCCTTGTGCAGGGGTCATTAGATTGCCAGGAAGGCTACAGAAGTCTTTGGGATCCTCATGGATCCAACAGCCACATGCCAACGGGGGAGGGAATCCCAGGGAAGGACTTAAGTGAGGGTGCCCAGGGCAGTACGGGGCTCATCCCCATCAGAGACTCAGGAAGGGCAAATAGCTTTTAGGAGTACTCACATAGTCAAGTCCAGTCAACTGATAATGCCTGCTTTCCAGCCAGGTGTCTGAAGCAAGGATGCAGTGATTGATTAGTCAAGTCTACCTTGAGGCCCAGTGTTTGCCATTCTTGTCTAGGAGGGTGTTTCTGAACTGAGTTGAGGAGTGCTCAGCACTCCCCATACACTGGCGGGGAGTCATGCTGTGTGAACTACCCACCCTCCCGTCAAGTGAGATCTGATTTGAGAGTCACCAAGTCAGCTGCAAACTAACAAAATCTGTTAGTTTAAGACAAATTGAAGGAAGGCAAAAAGGTACAGGTTTCCTCCTTGAGCTTTGGAGATGACAGCTGCTTTTGTCGTCGTCTGTATTCCACATCGTGCGGTGAATCACACAGAAGCTTCCAGAGAAGCGAAAACAACACATTGGAAAGAAGAAATATCTGAAGTAATAAGAGTTGTCCTCCGCCAAAAGGAAACAGTTTGTGAAAGTATTGTTGAGTGCCCAAAGTGCTGTGTGAGTGTCATACACTCACTGAGGAATACCATCTCGGCCATCGCGCCACCAATCACAGAGCTGTCTTGTCTCCTTATGCTGCTTCCTGCAGTTCAGTTCCTCCCCGGGGAGCACGGAGAGAACCTTTGCTGGAACCGGGTGCATCCTGGCTGGTGAGGGCTGAAGGCAGGGACACGTGGCTTGCAGGATGGTCAGCCAGTGTATCCAGCAGCGATCCAGCCTGGGAGAAATGGACAGTGGCCTCCCACGCCTGGCCTATGGGAATTAGTTCCGGATGGGGAAGTCAACCTATTATCTGAAAGCGACTTTGCCTTTGGGGCAGCCTGCTGTTGCTGGGGGCATTCACCCAGATGGGAGACCTCCTTGTGGAGCCTCATCAAGGTCATGGGTTTTTGGTGAATGCAGCAGCAGAGCTGGTATCTCTTCCCTGAGCACTGGGTGTCCAGAACCTGCCTGAGCCGGTGACCGGCGATGTGGCACAGGGCACCAGCGGGCTCAGGATTGAGCATGCTCACCCCGGAGCTGGCTGACCCCGTCCCTGCTGCCTCCTGAGCTCCCTGCCCCTTCAGTTCTGATGATGTCCAGACCCTAAAGGCCTCTGGCTGCCAATCTCTCTGTAAGATTTTGCATCTTTTGGTTTGCTCCAAAGCAATGTGTATCCAAATAGTCCAGACTTGGCTTTGTAAACAGATGCAACATTGTAAAGAATTTCTTTGCTGGTGTTGAGTGGAGATAGGCAATGAAATACTTATTGTCAGTAAGTGTTCAGGAGACTTTTGGGTTGTCTGATAACTCAGGAATGTTCAGGAGGAGGGTTTGAATCCCTGTTTTCAGCTTCTTTGTAGACTTAACTGACAAAAGAACTGACTGATTCTTGCAAACTGCGCTGGAAGTTCGTCTCTCTGCTTTATCCAAGGCCCTTGTTCCTCTGAATACATGGACTTCAGTGGAGGAAAGAGGCAGAGTTTGCTGACCTGTTGCCCCTGTACCTGGGGGGCTTCTGTGAGGTGGATGTTAGGGGCAGGATTCCTGCTTCCACTGTCTGAATCCAAACAGCAGGGGGAAATCACACATTAAACAGGAGATTTGTGTGAAGAATTATGAACCTGTGATACAAAAGTCTTGCTGAGGGGGCCGGCGCTGTGGCGTAGCAGGTTAAAGCCATGGCCTGCAGCGCTGGCATCCGATATGGGCACCAGTTCGAGTCCCAGCTGCTTTGCTTCTGATCTAGCTCCCTGCTAATGCACCTGGGAAAGCAGCAGTGGATGGTATAAGTCCTTGAGCCCCTGCAACCGCATGGGAGAGCTAGAAGAAGCTCCTGGATCCTGGCTTCAGATTGACTCAGCTCTGGCTGTTGCAGCCATTTGGGGAGTGAACCAGTGGATGGAAGACCTCTCTGTCTCGACCTCTCTCTGTAACTCTGCCTTTCAAATAAATAAAATAAATCTTAAAAAAAAAAAAAAAAACCCAGAGAGTCATGCTGGGGTCACAGGAAACTGTGCAGTCCCCTAGGGCCGAGGGCACCCAAGGAAGGACACACCTGGAAGGGGCGCAGGCCTTGGTGGAGAAGGTGGGTGGCACTGACTTGGCTCATCTGTGGTCACAGAGAAGTGGGAAGCACCGCAGAGTTCCGGGGTTAGGCACTTGCAGCCGTCGCGCCTGTGTGGCACACTGGTGCAGGCAGGAAGCCTGGGGTGCACCTGTCTGGAGGTGGGCATGAGTGAGAGGAGGGAACCAGCATGCCTGCAGGCAGAAGGCTGGAGCCCCAGGTGTGGTGGACTGAGGGTACTGTGCTGGGGCTGGGAGGTGCTGGGAGACAGCACATTCTGATCTGGGTTGGGGCTGCTCCACCAGATGTCCTCACGCCCCCTCCAGCAGCTGCTTCCTCCTGCAGTTTTCTCCAGCCTGTTTTCTCCAGCCTGCACCCTCTGCTGAGAAAGCTTAACACAGTGCTCCCTGCAAAGGAGAACTTCTAGAAGGAACTCCTCCAAGCATTGCAGAGTGCGTATAGAGGGTGAATTTGGGGCCCAGAGGACACGCATTGTCACTAGCATGTATGTGTTGCCCCAGGATGTCTGTGACAGTATAGGTTGCCCCTTCCTCCAGACTGCTGTTTGCTTCTGTGTGTGGCTCACGCAGGGGCCGGCTCCTCCGGGAAGACCATAGCTTTGCTCCAGGAGCTGGGGCAGCTGTGAACAGAGACCAATGGTGAGGGTTCATGGAAACTTCAAGGTTCTATGTTGACTCCCCGTTTGCCGTGTGTGCCTTTTGAATCAGACCACTATCTCAGGCCAAGGTCAGAGTTCCTTCCTTTGTGAGGCCTTGACTGGTCCCGCTTCCTCCAGCAGGCGTGTGTGAGTGCCTGCATGCTCTCCCTCTCGCTTTCTCTGGCCTTTCTTGTGTGTGTGAGCACCACTGAGCACTTGTTAGACCCTTAAAATTCTGGCCCTGCCCCACCTACTGAATCAGCATGTGCTTTTCACAAGGTCTGGAGGCACATGAAAGGTTAGGAGGCATTGACCAAACCACATTGAGTGTATTAAAATACGTCAGTGTTTTGCTGATTACATTTTAAAAAGATTTATTTATTTGAAAGACATAGAGAGAGAGGTCTTCCATCTGCTTGTTCACTCTCCAAATGGACTCGATGGTTGAGGTTGGATAAGGCCAAAGCCAGCAGCCTGGAACTCCATCCAGGTCTCCCACATGAATGGCAGGGGCCCATGTACTTGGACCATCTTCTGCTGCTTTTCTGGGTGCATTAGCAGGGAGCTGGACCAGAAGTGGAGCAACTTGGACTCGAACCTGTGCTGGCATGGGATGCCAGTGTCACAGGCAGCATCTTAGCCTGTGATGCCACAACATCAGCTCCACTGATTACATTTTTAATAGTAGTTGTTCATAAAAGCCCAAAGAAGCAAGGGCACCCTAGTTCGGCAGCAGTGGCAAGTTCCTCAACTGGCTGTCTGGACATCGGAGTCTGTATACCTGCCCAGCTTTGTCCTAGGGGCAGCTCTATTCATATGACCTGTTCCTGAGACAGAAGCCATGCTTTAAACAATGCCAGTGGGGCTGGTGCTGTGGCATGGCAGGTAAAGCCTCCACCTGCAGTGCTGGCATCCCATATGGGTGCCGATTGGAGTCCCGGCTGTTCCACTTCCTATCCAGCTCTCTGTCATGGCCTGGGAAAGCAGTAGAAGATGGCTCAGGTCCTTTGGCCCTTGGCACCCATGTGGGAGACCTGGAGGAAGCTCCTGGCTTCAAATCAGCACAGCTCTGGCCATTGTAACCATCTGGGAAGTGAACCATTGGATGGAAGACCTCTTTCTCTCCCTTTGCCTCTCTGTAACTCTGACTTTCAGATAAATAAATAAATCTTTAAAGAAAAAACCCACAATGCCAAATAGGGCTAGTGCTGTGGCGTAGTAGGGTTAGGCCTCTGCCTGCAGTGCAGGCATCCCTTATAGGCGATAGTTTGAGTTCTGGCTACTCCACTTCTGATCCAGCTCGGTCCTAATGCACCTGGGAGAGCAGCAGAAGATGACCCAAGTGCTTGGGCCCCTGCACCCACATGGGAGACCTGGATGAAGCTCCTGGTTCCTGGCTGTGGACTGGCTCAGCTCCTGCCATTGTGGCCATTTGGGGACTGAACCAGAGGATGGAAGACCTCTCTGTCTGTCTCTCCCTCTCTGTATCTGTAACTCTGCATTTAAATAAGTAAGTCTTTTTTTTTTAAAAACAATGCCCAGCACCATGTTTTGCACACAGAAGTTGTTCACAGAAGACAGATCCTAACAGTTCTCTACTACTTTGGAGGTATCATCTGTCTTCTCGAAGATTCATGAGTTCCTAGCAGATTCATGAATTTCACCAAGACTGTTTCCAGCCAGACGTTCATGGCTGCTAACTCCTGGTGCCGCCACCAGAATGTCTAGGCTTGGACCTGCCAAGGTTGTCTTTCCTGAGTGATGGTGAAGCCTGGGGGGAAACCACTTGGAGAAATGGAGCTCTTGTTCACGCTGAGACGGCTCTGTCCCAGGAAACCCACTTTCTGACGTCCTGCGGAAACTCTATACTTGATAACTGGATTTAGGTTTTAATATAATGCGAATGTGAATGGGAGGGAGTGGGAGGAGAGGAGGAATTGGCTCGCCTGCCACTCTGGCTCAGAGATAAGGGACTAATTGAATTAATCCGGGAGAGCCCTGGCAGCTGGTGAGAGGCATTCTGAGGCATTTTGGAAGGCACCTGCAGCCCAGCACCCTTGGCTCTGAGCCCCTGTCCCTCGAGAGGTGTGCCGGGGGACTCTGCCCCCACCTTCGTGCTGCTGGGAGCAGCTGCAAATCTCCAGGGCTGGTCTGGGTGCGTGGGTGCACATGGGCGTTATCGACTCAAAGCAGTTGTGACCTTGGAGTCATAAGCTCAGGGTTTTAGACCTGTGCAGCATTTGTCAGCTCTGTTCCCATAATCCAGCTTGGCTAGAGACATTTCCTGAGGTGACTGCTGTGGGACTAGCCCAGCCTGCCCTGTGTGGCTACCACTACCCCTTCGCTATTCCTGGCCTCCAGATGTGGAGAAAGTTGGGGTGCTCCTGGACGATGACATAGGGGACCTAAAGCATGAACAGCTTCCACCATTTGGGGCATGACCTTCTGCCAGTGTGCACACCAGGTCGTATTCATGCCCACGATGGTATGGGCATCTCGGGTGGCACATGTGGGGTATGTTCACACACTAGACATATCTGGAATGCAATGTCTGCTTGGCCAGAGCGTTTGTCTTCAGCATCTGGGAGTGATTACTTTCTGCCCAAAGTCAAACGGGGCAGCAGCCATAGAAATTCCACACTGAGGCAAATTAAGAAGAGAAGCAGGCAGCTGTGCCTGAGGGTGCTCATCTGTGTGGAGGGCAGGTATGAACTCTGTCCACCACACCTTGGGTGCTGCACCAGAAGGGACCTACATCCAGGGTGCTCACCAGGGTGCTGCTGCCTGTGGCTGGAGCCACAGGAACTGTTTCTGGGACCTGAAGGAAGACTCTGATTTTGTCTTTGCAAAGCTGACATTGTGGTGTGCTTATTACCTGTGAAAGGGTCTCTGCCTCCCAGTGCGATAGTCGCTGACGCTGGCAGATCTGAATCGCAGACAGCAATCCATCAACTCAGATTTCACGGCAAGCCTCACTCGCCAAACAGTGTTTTCTCTTTAAAATTTCCATTGGTTCCAAAAAGCATGATCCCCCGCAACCTCAGACTGGCTTGTTTCTATATCAAAGGCCAGAGAGTCTCCAGACTCTAGAACAAGCCAACTCAGGGCACTCCTGCAGTCATGGCCTGGTCACTTCTATGTGGGGTTGCAGACATGCACCTCGTGCACAGTGGATGGGACCCCGACATGCCCTAGAGCTGGTTGCAGGCATAGCCCTGCTCGGGTCTGCTGCTGAACACAGACCATCACAGGAGAGGTGGCGGCTTTTCCTCTGCAGATGGTTCTCAAGCATGAATTAAAGGCGACAGTGTGTCTGGGGGGCTTCTCAGGGACCAGTGACACGGGGCATGTGGCGTTGCAAATGAGAATACTTCACTTTGCTGTCCCCTGCGGGTGGCTCTTAGCAGGGCTGCCCCGCATCGCCCGGAGCCCCAAGGGATGTGTTGCAAAGCCATGCGGTCTGCTCATGAGCAAGAGCAGTGTTTGTTTTCCCTTTTTTTTTCCTCTAGCAATTAAAAATGTACAAGTTGTAATTTAGAAATACACGGATGCCTGTGGATTTCTAAATTGGATTAAAAAAGTTGTGGCAGGGAGTCCAGGGAGCAGTGTATAATTACAGCTCTCACCAGCTCTAGACTTTGGGTTTCTTGGGCAGGGGGAGGCATCACAGCCCCAAGGAGCTCCCAGACCCAGGGTGTCAGGAGTCTCACGAGGGGGTTGTTGGCCATAGAGATGGGAAGGAGGATGCACAGGGAGGCCGGGGTGCTGCCTGAGTGCCTGGGGCTGTGAGGATCTGCAAGGCTGCACAGAACAAAATAAGCTGGAGAGTGGAGGTGTTTTCTTGAGGGGTTCAGCTGGTCACAGCCCGGGCTGTCTGGTCACAGAGTTAATGAATGACTAAGGGAGAGTGATTCAGGGATGGCCTGGTTCTGAGGGCTATGAGGCAGAGAACAGTAGCGTTCTGCACAGCTGAAATGAAATGAAGAAAGTGTGTATTCACTCTCAGTGTCTAAGGAAAAAGGAGCTTTGCGTCCCCCGAGCCAGTGCTGAGGCACTGTAGTAGAAATGATCCAAGTAGGCAGGTGGCTCTGGAGGTTTGGAAGGCCTGAACTCCAGATGGAGGATGGTGACCCAGTGACTGGGATAGCCTGAGCTCTGGATGGAGGGTGGTGACCCTGGCACTGGGGTAGCCTGAGCTCTGGATGGAGGGTGGTGACCTGGGCCTGGGATTAGCCTGTGTCTGGATGGAGGGTGGTGACCTGGTCACTGGGATAGCCTGTGTCTGGATGGAAGGTAGTGACCCGGGCACTGGGGTAGCCTGTGTCTGGATGGAGGGTGGTGACCCGGGCACTGGGGTAGCCTGTCTCTGGATGGAGGGTGGTGACCCGGGCACTGGGGTAGCCTGTCTCTGGATGGAGGGTGGTGACCTGGGCACTGGGATAGCCTGTGTCTGGATGAAGGGAAGTCCAAGGACTTGGTGCTGCTTAGCCCAGCTTCCTTGGGCCTGGAAGAAAGGACCCAGTGTTTCTAGGTCTTCCATGCTTCAAAAGATGCGGGAAACCTAGATGTCTATGTCCAGTCTCTTTACTTTTAACTCTTGGCAGCCCATTAAAATAAGCCAACAGACCTTGCAGGCCAGACAGACTGGCGGTAAGCCACTTGTTTGCACCCTGATGGCCGACAGTCTACCCCGTTTTAGGGTTGGAATAACTAATGGGCTGGCCCAAGGTTCTGCCGCTGGCTTGGCTCTGAGGCTGGTTTTCTTTTGTTCCCAAGGGCTGTTTTCTGGGGATGCTCTGGAATAAGCCAGTTGTCTGGGGTTTTCCTGGCTGACAGACAGCTCACCCTCTAGGACTCCTGAGAGTTTTTCCTAGAAGTCCATGGTCATGGCCAGCTGGGCTTCCCCAAGTGTAGCTTCTGCTGCTTGGCCTTCATGGGATGGAACTGGATTCTTGGCCCAGTTGTGTGTTTTCCTAGGATCTCAAATGGACCTTTCCTGGGCTGTTGGACTAATGCTCACCCTTGGACCCTGGAATGTCCTCACTCAGGGTGACGGATGCCATCTGAACGTAGATGGTGGAGAGACAGAGGAGCTGGGGACAGTGTGAAAAGTTCTAAAGGCATTGGAGCCCTGGCTTTCTGCTGTGGGTCTTTGTTGCTCTACCTGGGGGTTGAAGTGATATCTCTGGAACATTTTCTTCAAAGTGGAGCCCAGGTCCCTGCATCTGATCACCTGTGGATGATGGAAAATGTGCCATATCCTGGGCCCCACCTGCCCACACCACACAGGGTATTGGGGTCTGGCCCTGGAATCTGCATTTCAAATGCATTTAAGGAGGCTGTTGTGCACACTGCAGGTTGAAAACCTCTGAGGGAGGATGGTGCAGGCACTGGGCAGTAGGACCTTGTGATTCCCAGGCATGTTCTGTAGGCCCTGCTCTGCAGGAATGCAGGTGTGTGAGAGGGGCCTGTGGTCACTGCCACAGGGCCCGACAGAGCAGTGTTATGTGTGGCTCAAGGCCTATATCATGCATGTGTGACCAGTACAGCTGCATGGAGCCCCATACCCAGAAGGGAGCCCTGGACTTGCGGGTTTATCACTCTGTGGTCAGCCTTGAATGTATTTATTTTTGAATTGAGTGAAGGCTGGTGGCACATGGGAGCAGGCCCTGGGCTCTTGGCAGCTCTGCCGTGTGGCCATGACTGCTTCTACTTCCCCACCTCCCCAGAAAGGGCTGTCTGATGCCCACTCCCCACCTTGCCATCCCTTGCAGCAAGCGTGTCAGTGCAGAAGCAGGCCCCATGTGCTGAGGACACCTGTGATGCTCTGCCTGTGCCTGGTGAGTCTCCCTGTCCCTAAGGAAGTGTGATGGTAAATAGATTAGAAAACCAGCATGACGGATGAGGGAGAGATGGGTGACAGAAGGAGAAAGATTTTCTTCCCTACTTTATGCACACAGGGTTACACATTTTCAATTTGTACTACAGATGCTGTAGCTGGCTGGGTCTATGAACGCTGTGCCTACTGGGTCTATCTTACTGGTGGCTCCCACCAGTGAAAAGATGTTTTCTTTCCCCCAGATCTTTCCTCTCTCTGCCTTTTACCAGCTTTTCCTGCTGATACTATCTAAAGCCTTCCATGTCTTTGCAAGTTCCTTTGTATTACGCATCCCGGTATTTTTGTTGTTGTTGTTGTCAGTGAATGTGAATAGTTGAGGGTTTTTTTGAAGGATAAAAATAGTAAAAGTTCTTGTAAATTTTGTGGAAGAGTTTTGAACACTTAAAGAGAATCATTGACAGCTTTCCAATTTGCGTGGTTTCTCTGATAATGAAGTGCTAGATTTTGACCACGTGGACTTGCTTATGCACTCGTTAGGAGTGGTTTGCGTTGCCTCATCTTGTCAGGCAAAAGTCAGCAGGATGTGCTGCTTGGTGCATGTTTGTAGAACGGGATGTGGAGATTGGAGTGCATGCATCTTGGCAATGTTTTTATTATTATTATTTTTTATTTGAGAGGTAGAGTTACAGAGAGAGAGAGACAGAGAGAAAGGTCTTCCATCTGCTGGTTCACTCCCCAGCTGGCCACAATGGCCAGAGCTGAGTGGATCTGAAGCAGGGAGCCAGGAGCTACCTCCAGGTCCCCCATGTAGGTGCAGGAGCCCAAGTACTTGGGCCATCTTCTACTCCTTTCCCAGGTGTAAGCAGAGGGCTGGATCAGAGGAGGAGCAGCTGGGACTGGAACCTGGAACCAGTGCTTTTACAGGATGCCAGCGCTGCAGGCAGAGGCTTAGCCTACTGCGCCACAACACCTGCTTTTGTTGTTTGGAGGATGAGCATTACTTCAAGTAGACGTTGTCGTGGTCTGAGTCTCACCTGGCTCTCGCTTGCTCAGCAGCCTTTGTCATCACCCATGCTCTACTTAAGACGCTGGCTTCCCTTGGCTTGTGTAGTGCTCTTTTCTGTTTTTTTTTTTCTCTGTGTTCCCTGGCTGCTCCCTCTCAGTCCTCTTGCTTTTGACTCAGTCTCTAAGTGTTAGATTTGCTGAGCAGTTACTCCTTTGCCTTTCTTCCTCGCTCTCCATTCTCTCGCACAGTTGCTAAGAACAAGATCCTGGGAGCTGTGTTGCTTGGGCTCAGTTGCTACTAACTGTGGTGATCTTGGATAAATTGTGTGAGCTTTTGCTTTATAGTTTTATATCAATTAAATATGAGGATAGTAATAGTACCTTTCTCTTAACCTTGTGTAGGGATTAAATAATTCATATGACTTTGTGTAAGTAAAATAGTAAATGTTTTTAGTTAATAAAAATTAGCTGTCTGGCCTTCTGTTTCTGCTGGTAGCAGACCAGTTCTCTGACCCAGGACAATGGGGCAGCTAGCCAGAGAACCAAAAACATCTGTTGAAGGTTCCAGAGAGCTACCAAGGCAACCAAAATGTAATAGGCCACAGGATTGCAGAGAGAAAGGAGGCTGAGGTGAGACTCATTGAGTCTGACATCCTAAATTGCCTTTCACCTTGATGCACGTACCGCTTTATCAGGGGCAGGTGCAGAGACTACCTCAGCATGCAGAAAGCACAAGAGGTGGCTGAGAAGTTGAGCAGAGCTAATAGTACTTTCATAGTGCTGGGATGCCCGGGCTCACCACGCAGTAGACAGATCTTCAGAATTCTAGGCTTTCAACTGGAACCCCTGCAGATTAGTATCTAAAAGTCAGGGCCAGATGAACACAAGACAAAGCCATACAAAGGCAAAGACCCAGTTTTGAGTGAGCTCAGTCCCTTATTGGATTAAAGTGATCTACTGTTGCAGCTTGCTAGAAGCTAAGGAAGATCCTCTGTGGAGGAAAACATCGTTAGAGTCTAAATGTCCTCATCAACGATGGTTGCAGTCAATAGTTACTGGTATATCCAGAAATGTGGCCTAGAATGGAAAAAATATTGATAGAAGAAGTATTGATAGGTGATTCCAATACTAGAGTTATCAGACATGACATGTTAAAACATGGTGAGAAATACATCCAAGAGAATAGACAAGATGAAGAATGTTAGCAAAATATGGCAGGAATACATAATATAAAGACTCGAATGGAAATTGCAGAAATAAAAAATAAAGAAATTGAAAATGAGGTAAATGACATCAATAGATGATTAGACAGACTTGAAGGGAGAGTGATAGGGAATATAGCTCAGTGGAAGATCCTAAGACGAGTTTATGGAGGGCAGAAAGTGGAAAAAGCAGACCAGAGCATAAGAAGGGTATGGGGCAGGGATCTAAAATGCCTCCATTTGAGGACCAGGTGGAAGAAGGATGAGAATGGGTAGAAGCAGTATCTGAACAGATAGGCCAAAGTTTTTCTTTCTGTTTTTTTTTTAAAGCAGTAATTTGCTTTTATATATATATTTTTTTGTTGAAGCAAAATATTCATAAAAGTCAGTGTAGAATTCAATGACCTTCAGTACTTCACAATGACGTGCAGTCAAAGCCACTATCAGATTCCAGAATGTTTGCATCACCCCTGACAACTCCAGGCCCTTCCAGCTACTTTTAATTTCTTCCTCCTTACAGCTGTTAAACAGGAAGTGTTGGTAGAGAAGTTGGAACCTGTACCCTTTGCTGATGGGAAATATAAAGTGATTTAGCTACTCTGAAAGATGGTGTGATAGTTTCTTAAAATGGTAAACATAGGGGCCAGAGCTGTTGTGTAGTAGGTTAAGCCTCTGCCTGTGGAGCCAGCATCCATATGGGTGCTGGTTCAAGTCCCAGCTGCTCCACTTCTGATCCAGTTCCCTGCTAATGGCCTGAGGAAGCAGTGGAAGATGACCCAAGTGGTTGGGCCCCTGCATCCATGTGGGAGACCTGGAAGAAGTTCCTGGCTCCTGGCTTTGGACTGGCCCAGCTCCAGCTGTAGTGGCCATTTGGGGAGTAAACCAGCAGGTGGAAGATCTGTCTCTCTCTTTCTCTCTCTCCCTTTCTCTCTAACTCTGCCTCTCAAATAAATAATTAAATCTTTTGAAACAAAACTAAAAATGTTAAACATAGCAGTACCATATGACTCAACAACTCTGCACCTAGGTATATACTCAAGAGAAATGAAAGCATATGTCCACACAGAAACTTAGACAGAAGTCATAGTGGTATTATTCCTAATAGCACCACACATCTATCAACTGAGGAATGGGTAAATAAAACAGGATATATCCATACAATGAAATGCTATTCAGTTATAAAGGGAATGACATATGGATAATTGCTACAATCTAGGTAAAGCACAAAAACATTAAGTGAGAGAAGTCAGTCACAAAAGACCACCTGTTGAGTAATTCTACTTATATGAAATATCTAGGTAGGCAAACCTGTAGAAACAAAGTAGATGAGTGGTTTCCAAGGGCTAGAGGGTGTGTGTGTGAGAGAGAGAGAGAGAAAGAGAGAGAGAGAGAGATAGAGAATAAGGGGTGACTCATGCCCACTGCCCTTAAATTACTGGGAGAGTGATACCACTCTTTAGTTCTGCTGAGTCAAGAAGCTATGTTATTATCTATAGATACATTAGTAGCAGAATTTCTAAAAGAAAATATAACTATAAATACAATAACAGGAAATATGGAATAATAAGGAATACTAGATTACATATCATATACATTACGCATGGCAAGAAAAGAGAAAAAAGGAAGCTAGATGGAATATGTAGATTTCAATCCAAACATCAGCAATCATTTTAGGTTAACATAATTTGGTTACATACATTTATTTTGAAAAAATTATCAGACTGGGTTTTTAAAAACTATATTCTACTTACAATAGCTACATCCTAAATATACTGGCACTGAATGTTATAAGAAATAGACTGGAGAAGAGAAACCATGCAGCTAAAACTGGTCCTGCACGCAACCATTCCGTTGCGTGGCTTCTCACTGTCTTAGAATCAAGTCTAAGGTTGATTGTGGTCAGGAGCCTCCCTACCAGAGCCCTTGGCCTGCCTTCCTCCAGTGCCCTGACCACTCAAACTCCTTCCTGAGGCACACTGTGTCCACTCTGCTCCAGTTCCTGTGGCCCATGCCCTTGCCCTCTTGGAAGTGAGACCAGAAATGACGGAGGTGACTGATGCCCTGTGCTCCTCCTACCCCGACTCCTGCCCTCTGCTGGGGGATCAGCCCTGTCCACGGCCTGAGAGCTCCTGGGCCTGGCCTGTCTTGCTTCTGGATCCCTCCAGAACATGGAGAAGAAGGGCAGAAAAGACTGTTAATCTGAACCAGTGACTAAATCAATGATAACAGACAGTGGTCATCCTGGAGCAGAGTAGTGACACTATTTTTCAGCCAGAATGAAGTGAAATAGAAAGTGTGAAAAAGGTACCTATGGGCAAAGGTAAATAGAGCCCAACTTTTTCAAGCAAGAAGGTTAATGGATTTTGGGCATGTATTTAATGATGACAAGTGATTTTAAGCAGTTCAGATATTGCATTATTCCCCCAAATCTGAACTCTTGGTGGAAGCCGTCTTGCCTTCGCCTTCTTGCAGAACTCGGCAGAGGCCCTTGCCTTTGGTTAGTGAGCTATGTGCTTTTGTTGACTTTAGCAGAAATCTGGGGCTCAATTTGGAAATTGCGTAAGTCAGTTTTAGGACACTGCTGCTCTCATTTGGGTTGGTTTGCTGCCCCAAAAGCTGCAACAGTCAGGACTGGGCCAGTCCAAAGGGAGGAGCCAGGTACTCCATCTGGATCTCCCACGTGGTTGGCAGGGAGGCAGCCACTGGAGCTGTCATCAGCTGCCTCCCAGGATGCACATTAGCAGGGAGCTGGATCAGAAGCGGAGGCGGGACCTGATCTCAGGCACTTCACCTGCGGTACCACAACTCCCACCTGGCTTGTATTCTTGAAGTCTATGAACTTCCCTATGCCTTATGTGAAGTTAAAAATCTTCTGTCGTGCGGGGCATGTACAGCTTGAAGGATAAGGAGCGCCGTGTCCTCCCTCGCCACCTTTAGGAATGCACAGAGGGCAGCCTGGGTGTGCACCTTCCACTCATCCCTCACCTGGAAAAGTCTAAATGAGCCAGGGGTTTTGTGTTGGTTTTATTAAGACTCGTGACAGGGACATGTGGCGATGCTTGTTGGAAACTCTCCCAACTCACTTTCTTAGCTTGTTGTCGAAGCTCAGTTTCTCTTCTCTGCTGGCTTTAGAAGGCACCACAAAATGTAAGGCAGCCACAAGCTTTGTGGCTGCCTAGCAACCCAAGCCCCAGGTAAGGAGGAAGTGGGCAGAGCTGAGCAGCTGGCTGGCACCACAGGCTTTTGTGCTGTAATGAGCCCTGGGGGAACCAGGCCCTGGAGGGAGCCAGGCTTCCTTGCGGAGCCAGTGCGGGGCAGCTCCAGGAGCGCATGACCCGCACAGTCCGACAGTCCCTGTGCTCATGGTTGCTGCAGTCTATGCAACTTTTTCTTTTCTTTTCTTTTCTTTTCTTTTCTTTTCTTTTCTTTTCTTTTCTTTTCTTTTTTTTTTAAAGAATTATTTATTTGAAAGGCAGAGAGGCAGAGAGAGAGAGAGAGAGAGAGAGAGAGAGGTCTTCCATCTGCTGGTCACTCCCCAGATGGCCTCGATGGCTGGAGCTGAGCTGATCTGAAGTTGGGGTTAGGAGTCTGCGCTCCGTGGCATCTCAGGCTGTCCCTGTCTTGAGCTGTCTGTGTCAGGGTGCGTTCAGTAGGCAACGTGGTGGGGGCGGGCCTCTCACCCACCACCCATCCAGGCACTTGGAGGGGAGAGCTGCACTGCCTGTCTGCCTTGGGTGGGGGTGGCAGGCTCCTGGGAAGATGAAATTGACTTAAGGAATGGCCCTGAACTTGCTCACAATCCTGCGGGGCTACTGGGCAGTTCAGGTCTGAGCCAGTCTGGCTGATTTCTGCCAGGCGGGCTCTGGTGTCTGTCCCCAGCGAGTGGGTCCCCGGGAGGCGTGGTGGTCCAGGCTGGCCTCACTCTGCTGGTGGCAGTTGGCTGGCTAGGCGGTAGGGGGAGGGGTGGCAGGCGAAGCATCCAGGCCAGAGGCTTTCACCCTCCAGCTGGCCTGCCCTGGCTTCTTCAGGTGGTGCTGGCATTCCAGCAGTGGCAAGAGTGGACCCCCCCCCCCCCCCCGCACCCCAGGGAACAGATGCTTTGCCGGTCTCGGCCAAGTCACACGTGCTCCTGCCCCATTGGAGCCGGCCGGAGGCATCCCAGGAGTCGAGGAGGGCTCTGCTCTCGAGGGAAGGAGCTGCTCCATCCCTCCGTGAAGGTGTGGACGCAGGGCTGTGGAACGGATGGAATGCAGGAGCCGGGGCCTTTCTGCGCATTGGACCTTTTCCTTAGGTGGATTGATTTTCTTTTAAAAAAATCAGCAGGTTCCTCACATCGGAATTATTACTAAAATTAGTTGAAAGGATAGCCCCTCACATGTATTTATAGAACGGTTCTGTGCGGATCTATTTCAGGGTTACCCAGGAATTTTATTGCCTGGATGAGGGATCACTGCAGAGCTGCTGCCAAAACCCAGATAATCATTAAACCACCCAGCACCACGCCACTTCCCCGGATCAGGGAAGGGAACGAATGTATAAATCGAGACGTGACATCAGCCTGGGTTCAGATGTTCGTTGTTTTTTTTTTTTTTTTTTTTTTTTTTTTCCTCTTTCAGGATGGTGAGTCCGCCCTTTCTTGTGGGAGCACTGTCTAGCTGCAGCAGTGGAAGGAGCCCCGGGGACACTCCACAGGCTGTCTCCAAGGAGCACAGGGCTGCTGCTAGGGCTCCGGAGAACAGGGGCGCCATTTCAGTGCTGTGCTTTGACCCTGGCAGGGTGACACAAAATTCAGGGTATTTGGAAGGACCCTTGTTGTGGCTCCAGGCCTGACTACCTCCTGAGCCCCCAACCCCACCCGAGTCCTGGCCACAGGTAGACCGTGTGAGCCTGCAGCGGGCTCCGAGGTCCTGCTGTGCCACCATCCCTGCCCCGCGTTTCCCTGACCGCTGCCCTTCTGTCATCACCCTGTGAAACGTTACCCTCCCACATGGCTCCCGGCTTGGTCTTTATGTCCTGAAGTGCCCGGCGATGTCCTGGCCGCTAAACTGAGAGCGAGGAAGGATGCAGGGGCCAGGCTGCCAGGGGATCAGGGTTGACTTGAGAGTCGCTGGAGTCAGGAAATTCCAGGGCCCTGAAGTCATGGGGAAGACATTGGACAGGAGAGGCAGGGATCAGGTTGCCTCTGTGGACCTGGGGATTGAGGTTCCCTGCTCTGGCAGCCAGGGGTTCCCGTCCGGGAAGTCCGGATCCCCCGGGGCACATGTTGGGAACCTGCAGATCCTGGCTCCACTTGCTGTCTGTTCACGCTGTTTTCCTGGGGGAGTTTGTGACCCTCTCGTAGTGATCCGACATGATTGAGGAGTTCATTCAGG
Source organism: Oryctolagus cuniculus (assembly GCF_964237555.1). Taxonomy (NCBI): domain Eukaryota; kingdom Metazoa; phylum Chordata; class Mammalia; order Lagomorpha; family Leporidae; genus Oryctolagus; species Oryctolagus cuniculus. The sequence goes on along the minus strand of NC_091441.1, from coordinate 41,395,597 downwards.
GTACCTCTCAGTTTGCTTCTAAAAACGATCCGGGGGGGTGGGGGGCGCTTGGTGCAGCAGGTTAAGCTGGCACAGCGGATCAGAGTGCTGGGGTTTGAGTCCTGGCTACTCGGCTTCCAATCCAGCTTCCAGCTTATACACTTCCTGCTTATAGGCAGCAGATGATGGCTCACGTGCTTAGACCCCTGTCACCTGAATGGGAGACCCAGATGGGGCTCCTGGCTCCTGGTATTGGTCAGGCGCAGCCCTGGATGTTGTAGCCATTGGCAAAGATCTCTCTCTACCTTTTCAAATACAAATAAATATTTCAAAATAATGCTTCCTAGTTCTCCACGTAGTGAGGGAGATTCTACTGTCTTTATGCTGAGCAGCTTTCTTCTTACCCCTTGGCTCACAGGATGGTTTGAATATTAAGCTGGGGTGTCATGGTGACATGGGGCTTGTGTCACCTGTGTTGTCAGGGTCCACTTGGTGCACACAGGGCCCACCTCCCTCAGGGCAACTGGTTGGAAGTGCACCCGGTTCCTGCAGCCCACCCGCGAGGGTCCCACGTGTACCTCCCGAGGGACAACGAGGCGGAGTGGGAGGGGTGTGTGCTGCGGTTCGCTGGGGGCGATGGCAGTCGTTTCCTGGAAGGGGCACGTGGCGGTGTCTGGGGGCTGCTAAGAACGTAACAATCGGCTGTTCAAAGGAGAGGAACACGAGGATGGGCTCCCACCCGTTCTGACGGTTGACTGAGCGCTGTCTCATTCCCTGTGTGTTCTCTCTGTGAGTCACGCTTGCTCACGGACACAGTCTCTTGCAGGGAAGGAAGCGCTGCCGTCTTCCTTGGTGCCCTGCCTGTGTCTGACGTGTAATTTTGTTCAACTTGAACTGTGGGAACCCTGGTGGTTAATGAGGCCCGGAATGGGAGGAGGGACGGGAATGGGGAGAACATGCAGTCTTCCTGCTGCGGCTCTGGACTGGCCGGGCACCCGCTGGCAGCAGAGGCCTGGCAGGACAGGGTGGGTATCCAGGAGGTGCATGACTCGCCCCACATTGCTGGGGGGAAAACGGGACGCTGTGAGGGGTGGAAGTGACATGAACCACAGTCACCCTCGGTGTAGCCACCGAGGAGGGGCTACACCTGCTGGTCACCAGGAGCCCTTGTCCCCAGCCCAGCAGAAGAGCAGGGCTTAGGTGGGGGTGGCAGGGACTAAAGACCCCAGGGCCAGGGTCTCTCAGCCTTTTCATCCCCTCTCTGCCCCCTCCACGTGATGAATGGCCAGGGAGGGCTAGAACGGAGTGTGGGTGAGCTCATGGCTTCAGATTGGCGCAGCGCCAGCTGTGGCAGCCATATGGGGGTGAACCAACGGAAAAAGGAAGACCTTTCTGTCTCTCTCTCTCTCTCACTAACTCTGCCTGTCAAAAAAAAAAAAAAAAAAAAAAAAAAAAAAAAAAAAAGAAGAAGAAGTAACAGTGTTGCTGTCCTGGTCACAGGACCTGAGCTTTTTATTTTATTTATTTATTTCTTAACATTTTTTTTGACAGGCAGAGTGGACAGTGAGAGAGACAGAGAGAAAGGTCTTCCTTTTGCCGTTGGTTCACCCTCCAATAGCTGCCGTGGCTGGCACACTGCGGCCGGCGCACCGCACTGATCCGAAGTCCGAAGGCAGGAGCCAGGTGCTTATCCTGGTCTCCCATGTGAGTGCAGGGCCTAAGTACTTGGGCCATCCTCCACTGCACTCCCGGGCCACAGCAGAGAGCTGGCCTGGAAGAGGGGCAACCGGGACAGAATCTGACGCCCCGACCGGGACTAGAACCTGGTGTGCCGGCGCTTCCAGGCGGAGGATTAGCCTAGTGAGCTGCGGCGCTGGCCTAGGACCTGAGCTTTTTAGTTGGTAACAGCAGTAGAGGTTAAAATCAAGAATGAGCCTCCAGTGAGTACAGCTGTGCACATGGTCCAGTGTGCCTGTTAACAGGTTCAGGTTCTGATGGAATTTTCCATCAGAAATTTCCATAGAGATGATAAAGCCCGTTTCGGTCCGCAAGCGATCCTGGGCTTACGAGACGCCTGCGGCAGGGAACTGTTCCTGTCTGCTGTTTCCATAGCCAGGGGGCAGGTAGCTCCCTGTGGCTTTCCTCAGAGCCCTGGGTGCACCTCTGACACCACGGCAAAGTCATTTTGGCTTGTTTGATTCCTGTGTTTCACTGCTGCCTTGGATCAGATGATTCATCTATAACATGTCCATCAAGAATGCTGAAATTCACCAACATGCCTTCAGTTTGCTATTGGAGAAACAGGAGGAGTGAATCAAATAGGATTAACCCTTCCAGTAATTTCACTAGGTACGTCTCACAAATCACAGAGAACCAATTCCTATCATTCTGTGGTGGACAAGCGGGGTCTTCAACAAGAACTGACAGCCTATGTCAGGTGCCAGGCGACACAGCCAGGCGACAGTCCAGATTTCTCTTGCTGATGGTCATAAGCAAAGACTTTTCTTTGAAAGATTTTAATTCCTTGTTTGAAATATCATTTTAATAGCAGGTTATCAAGCACCTCTCTCGGTATTTTATGGTGGTTATGAAGCTGTCTCTGCTTTTCCTCAGTCTCCTGTCATTTTGAAAAGTGAGCTGGGGCTGGTGCTGTGGCATAGTGGGTAAAGCCACTGGCGCCACGGCTCACTTGGTTAATCCTCCACATGTGGCGCTGGTACCCCGGGTTCTAGTCCCGGTTGGGGAACCGGATTCTGTCCCGGTTGCTCCTCTTCCAGTCCAGCTCTCTGTTGTGGCCTGGGAAGGCAGTGGAGGATGGCCCAAGTGCTTGGGCCCTGCACCTGCATGGGAGACCAGGAGGAAGCACCTGGCTCCTGGCTTCAGATTGTTGCAGTGCACTGGCTGTGGTGGCCATTTGGGGGGTGAGCCAACGGAAGGAAGACCTTTCTCTCTGTCTCTCTCTGTCACTGTCAAACTCTGCCTGTCAAAAAAAAAAAAAAAAGCCACTGCCTGCAGTGCCGGCATCCTGTATGAGTGCCAGTTCAAATCCCAGCTGCTCCAGTTCTGATCCAGTTCTCTGCTATGGCCTGGGAAAGCAGCAGAAGATGGCCCAAGTTCTTGGGCCCCTGCATCTGCATGGGAGACCTGGAAGAAGCTGTTTGCTCCTGGCTTCGGATTGGCGCAGCTCTGGCCATTGTGGCCAGTTGTGAGGTGAACCATCGGATGGAAGACCTCTCTCTCTCTGCCTCTCCTTCTTTCTGTGTAACTCTTTCAAATAAATAAATAAATCTTAAAAAAAAAAAAAAGAAAGGAGAGCCTTTATTCTCCAAGACGTGAGTGTAAGAGCAACCATACAACCTGAGAAATCAAATATAAAGTTACAAATGGAGGTTCCCCATCACATTCATCGCAGTCTTCTTGGCTAAAATATCTTCCTGTAGTTTTAAGTAAGCGCATTCTAAATGTTACATGATGGTAGTTGTGCAGCAACCTCCAGATCTTAATGACCGTCCATAGCAAAGGCTCATTTCTTGCTCTGGTTTCGGCCCAGGACGGGTCACCAGAGTCTGGCTGCGCTGTTCCATGCAGTGATTCGGGAAGCCGAGCGCCTTCTCTCAGGGCACCCTGCTGGTTTCTGCTGTGGGGTCCTTCTCTGGGTCTTCTGTATCCGTCCATAGAAGAAAGTGGGGCACTCAGTGCCCAGGGCTGTCAGGGTTATGTTCATCCCCATTCTGTTGGTTAGAACTTGGCTATGTGGCCAGAGCCTGGCTGTAGGCCTGGGTGATGTGGTCTTTGCACCTAGGAGTTAAGGGGAGCAGGGTTGGCAAATGCATGGCGTTGTGTTGACCGCTCCAGAACACTCAGATGTCACAGCTGATCCCAGAGAGGATGCAGCATGTGGTGACCGAGAACATGGCCTTGACACAAACTGCTCCAAATCCTGGCTCCACCATTGGTCACACGGTGACATTGGGCAAGGAACTTAGTCTCTCTCTGTCCCTTAGTTTGCTCCTCTATAAAATGGGACAGCAAGAAAATTTACAGAGTTCGTGTGAGGATCAAATGATGTACCTTGTGTACATGTTCAGAACAGTGCCTGCAGTAAAACTAACAACACACAGGTGTTTGTTAAATAGGAATTAAAAAAAAATAGTAACAAAGAGACTGAATAGCATCTTTGGAATATTGTAACTTGGATGTGTTCCTGTGCAGAAGGTTTCTTTCAATTGAGTGCTAAGCCTGTTTCTTGAGCAGCTATTATTTGTGATGTGCCAGGTATGACACATGACCAGAATACGCAGACTTCTCACCCAATCAGATGCAGCAACATGTTCTCCCCACCAAATCGGTCTTTAAACTCTCAGCATCATGATCTCGGTCCCCACTCCCCAAACCCATGGCTTCTCTGGGGTCCTCAGAGCGGACAGTGGCACTGACCCAGTGTCCTGTGGGCTTCTCCCCTTCCATCCTTGCCTTTGCCGCCCTGTCAGTGCCAGGAAGACCTGTCCATTCGCTGTGCGGTTCGCTCCTGAGCTGTTTGCACTAACGTGTTACCTCTTGCAATCACGACTCACGTATGAGAGGGGTGCTGATTAACATACCGTGGTTTCCCCTTGCAGAGTCCCCGTCCGAGGAGCAGGCTGGCTTAATGGGCTCTTTCTCTTGCAGCTGGATGACTGCACGCTGCAGCTGTCCCACAATGGCACCTACCTGGACCTGGAAGCCACCCTGGCCGAGCAGCGGGATGAGCTGGAGGGCTTCCAGGATGACACGGGGTAAGATCACATGTGGGGAGCAGGCGTATGCGGAGGCCACTGCTTTGACCTTCTCTGCGCTCACAGTCACACAGGCAGAAGGTTCTGTCCACTCCAGTAACTTTTCTCCATAAAGTTACTTAGAGGTAGCCCGCCCTAGGAACATTTCTGGTATAGTTTAATCAAGCAGGTAGTATGTACATTCTAAATTGTTTTTATCAACCAAACAGATATCAGATTTTTATGGATCACTGATGGTTTAAGTGTTGTTTTCAAAGGCCATTTATTGGACCTTTTATTTTATTGGCAGATGCTCTAATTGTCCCATACTATATTATCTTTTCTGCTGATTACAGTGGAGAAAATGATGATTGATTGTGTTAACTAACCTCAAGTTGCTCTTAGCCTACAGACCCATGTGTGAAAACTCAGATATGTGCACAGAAAGTGGCAGCGGTGTGGGGTGCAGCGCTGCTGGCCTGGCTCATTGCAGGGCCTCCCCTGCACCTGGGAAAGAGTCCAGAGGCAGAGGCCTAGCGATGTGCAGGAGAGCAGGATTTATTCAGAGTAAAGAAAAGTGCAAGCTCAAGAACCAAGTAGTGCATGAATTAATAGCCAAAAATGCAAAAGGGCCCCAAACAAAGAAAAAGCCTTCTCCAAGGAAGATCATCCAATAGTCAAAAAGTCCTCTGCTAAGGAAAAGGCCCAGTCAAGAGAAAGCCTCAGGGAGATTAGGCCTTTCCTTTGAAGACACAGGGGGTGATGTCCAGGGCGGAGCCCAAGTGAGTATTCAAAAGGGGGAGGAGTTCGGGGCAGCGCTTGAGCACCACCCATTTCCACGTCCCTTTAAGGAGATAGCAGAAGGGTCACGGCGTCAGGTGCATTGTGGAACTCTGGGAAAGGGGCAGGGATTTGCTGATGCTTGGGGCATGGGCCTGCACTGTGCACAGAGAGGGAGCTTTGGATGGTGCATGGAACAAGGGGACTTGTCGTGTGGGCCCGTGCATGCTGTCATATGGCCTGGCGCCACCGTCCTGTGGTGGGTTGGCCTTGCTGTCAAACCGTGATTCCCTGGAGCTGTCCATCACTGACTGGCTGGGTCATCAACGAGCTGTCAATGGTGGCTTGACTGACGCTGTCAATCATTGCTCCTCTTTGTAGTTTGGGTTGGTAAGGAGGTGTCAGACCTCAGCTTCTCCCCTAACTACCTATGTTCCCACAACAAAATCAGCCATTCCTACATCCATTAGACTAATGAAAAAGCCTTCTGATGGGGCGTTTCTGCTGTTTCCACCCCTCGCTCATTTGGAACCAAGTATGTCTCTGGTTTCACCACCTTCCTCCTTAAAAACCAACTTAGGGTCCCCGATGCTCTCTGAGTAACACTCAGCCCTTACTCTGCTACTAGAGATGCCCAGAAGGGAGTTTCAACTCCCTGCCTGAGCTGAAAACACAGTCAAGTGAATTCTCTCTGAGAGTAAGGATTTTTAAAGAATAGCTCAAAGAATGGGGAAAAGTTGGATCCTTCTTCATACTGGATTCATGTAGCTGACCCCCCTGCGTGCTGATCAGGCTTCCTGGGTTTCCCTGGTTTTTACACTCTTCACGATGTGTGGTCATTATGCCTCTAATTGTCCTCCTTCTCTGCTTCTAAGACTCTGCTGGGTGGGAACCGTTCAGCCTGTGTGATGACTAACACCTGCTGTTTTCTCGGCACAGGGCAGGTACTTAGTGAATGGTGGTGGCCAGGTGAGTGGCACAGTCCCAGAATAGGTTCTTGAAGGGCACTGCCATGATCACCAGGAAGACTGAGATGCTTGGTAGGACTGAGCAAAGTTCTAGGAGGATACCCGTCTTCTCTCCAGAGTGGTTGTAGGGCCACAGCAATAGTGTTTGCAAAAATACCCAAAGAACCATCAAGATGCCCACACCTGGGGGGTGTCTTAAGTCGCATTCATTCCACTCATCACATTTCAATTTAAAATGGTTAAATTGATAGATGTGGGAAAATACTACTGCAATTGTTTTTTTCCCAAGTATTTGACAGTGACATCCTATATGTAAGGTGTCAGAGTGCAGGCTGGATGACTTCCTGGCTTATTGATCACACGGACCCCAGGAGCCATGTGACCACATCACTGTCAACTTGAAGAAAGTGTTTCTAGTGGTGGTTTGCCCGGAGACCTTGTCCTGCTTGGGTTTTTCCCCCACTTTCTTATCAAAACTTCAATGATTTGGAAATGGCAACTCAGGGGGGAAAAGTGTCGCTCCCCCTCTTCGTGGAGGAACGACACAGGACCCTGCGCTGTTCTTTCGTCTGCTCGGCTCTCCCCGGGTTTGCTGCTGGTTCTTCCCGGGTTGGCTACTATCCCTTCCACCTCCGTGGAAGGGCAGTTCCCCCTGGCCGCATTCCCCACTTCCGCAGGGGAGCGGCACACCGCCGGCCAGCTTTCTCGGGGGCTGCACGGGTTCCCTTAGATGTTCCCCATAGATGTTCCTGGTGTATGCCGTCTCTCTCCTCCTTTATAGTCCTCCTCCGCCAATCCCAACTCGGCTGCCCACACGCCGAGTACGCTGCTCTCCAATCAGGAGCAAGTCCTACAGTTAATTGGTTGAACTGGAGGCAGCTGTGCGGAAGCTGTTTACTTCTCTCCCAGCGCCATATTGTGGGAGAGCAGATGCATAGAATAAGTCCTAATTCCAGTAACTCAGTCCAGTCCGGATTGCTCCCCACAAAAAGTGCTAGTATATTTGACAGCTGTGGGGGTAAAGGGTGGGAAAGAAAAGAACACCGGTGGAGCACCTGTTTTGCCCAGCACTGCACTAGGTACTTTCTTCACAGGGTCTTTGTTTCATGGTTCATTCTCACAATAGTCGTGCGGCTGGATTTTATTGTCTCCATTTTTCACTGGAGACAACTGAGCATTGAGAGTTATGTTACACGTTCAGGCTGGCTGAGCCAAAGGAGGGGAGAGCCTGTTTTGAACACACAGGGGTGACCAGTTCCCAAATCCGTACTCCTCTGCCCTCCCAGGTACTTCTGGGCAAGGGGCTTTGGGTAGTAAACAGCATGAAGCTTGGCACCTTTGCTGACAGGAGACTGATTCAAGTGAGGTCTTCAGTCCTAGTCTAGGACAGTGCCTCCAGCTGAAACAGCGCCACCACACTGCAGGGTGGCACCAGGGAAAACACCTTTGCTGCCATCATCCCTTCCTGACACCGCAGCTCGCCCCGACAACACTAGCAAGCACATGCTGCAAGTCCCTCCGTGGCTGTCCCCAAAGAACCATTGGCTCCTGCTCCGAGCCCACCAGGGTGCTTCCTTCTGAATCATCACTTGGCTGTGAAAGAATGGAAAGTTGCAAGAGTTATTTAGAGTGCAAGCCCATCCAGTATGTGGGGCCTGGATCCCATTTCTGCACCCTGAAAGCAAGGGATGCTGGTAAAATGAAGTCTGGTGAGATGAGAAGGTGGGACTGCAGACATGAGGAACTGCCGACAGAGGAACAGAGCCCCCAGTTGCTGGGGTGGCTACACCCCAAGTGTGCAGACTCACCCCACAGTGAGGTTGTATGCCTTTGAAGTGTCTTCATTCATAGCGACCCGCCTTTTGTCCCTGGAAATAAAAACTCAGGATGACTCTTCCCTTTGTCCCAGGGGAGTGTGAAGAAGCCACCTTTGCTCATCTCCTGGAGGGGGCCCGGGTGTCCCTAGCCTGCATTGCAGAAGACACAAGCGTGGTGTTGGCCTGGCTCTGCGGGGTTATCCAGGTGTCTTCACTGAGCCCTGGGACCTGGCTGGGAAGCAGCCGCAGGTGGAGGCCTCCCCCTACCAGGTGGCAGGTGTCTGGGAACCTCTGCTATGTCGTTTCCACCGAGGGCTCCTCCAGTCCTCTCCCAGACATGTGGTATTTGTCAAAGTCTGTGTTGCTGAGAGCTCCCATCTCCCACGATGGGAGTTAAATATTGTTTCTTAAAGATCGGCCTTCCAGCAGCATGAAATTGGCAAGCGAAGTACCATTCTGTCTTGAGTTCTTTGTGTGAATCGCAGCAAAGTGTGTTCTAGAATTGTGACCCTCTAATGCAGGTGTGCGGCAGGTTGTCCGAAGGTCGTGGTGTTCTTCCTAGGAGTGTGATGAGCGACTTTCCCCAGTGTTTTGTTGTTTTTGTCCATTACCCTGATCTTTTGTGCTGAGACTAAAAATTAACTCATGTGTCATTTAGGATTATCACTCAGGCTGCGGCTAATCAGAGAAGGGAGAAAGCCCTCCCAAAGTGGAAGGACAAAGCGATTATTTTGCTAACAAGTGAAGGCCAGGTCTGTCCCTGGCCTCCCAAGGTTGGGGAAATTTGCAAGCTCAGCACAGTGTGCCGGAAACAGAAGCCCTGAGGCCTCTGTGTTGTTCCTGACCTCGGCATGTTCATGCGACCTTGGGCAAGATGCTTGACCTCTAATAGCACTTGAAAAAATGAGCACACTTACCAACTTTATTTATAAAAGAAGGCCAGTCTTACCCAATCCCTCTTCCCTCCCTGTATGAGCAGTGGCTCTGATGGGGTCTCTGGTACCCCGGGAAGCAACGTAGCATAGTGGTTAGGGACACGGGCTCTATGGTTGGTCTCCTGGCTGTGTGCCTGTGGGGATGTAGCTCTGCCTCTCTGAACCTTAGTTTTCTTCTCCATGGGAATAATAGAACATTTGCCCCTTGGGTTGTTTTGCAGCAGAAGGTTGTGATGCATCTCAGATGGTAAGGTAGTTGATAGCACTGCCAAGACACATTGCCAACCAGCAGCTCCTGCCGCATGTGACTGCAGTCAGAATTTGGGTAGATACATGAAGTGGGATTCACTGGAGGAGTCTATGCAGGTCGAAACTCAGGTCTTAGGGCTGGCACTGTGGCACAGCAGGTACAGCTGCCTCCTGCAATGCCGGCATCCCATATCAGCACTGGTTCATGTCCTGGCTGCTCCACTTCTGATCCAGCTCCCTGCTAATGCACCTGAGAAAGCAGCAGAAGATGGCTCCAGTGATTGGGGCCCTGCCACCTGCATGTGAGACCCGGATGAAGATCCTGGCTCCTGGCTTCAGCCTGGCTATTGTGTCTACTTGGGGAGTGAACCAATGATGGGGGACCCCTCTCTCTCTCTCTCTCTCTCTGAGTAAACACATACTCAGAGATCTCACATTTTAGTTAAGAAGACCAAGGTGCAGCCTTGCCTGTAGGGCAGGGTGGCCCAGAGCACTTTTTGTGCCCATTACCCCCATTGCCTCTAACAGGAAACCAGTGCCAGCCAAGGCCCACAGGCAGCTGTCCTGGAGAGGGTGAGATTTCAGGTGAGCCCTGAGGGGCGGGGTGGCTGTGGATTGGTGGAAGGGCCATGGGCAGGAGCATGGCTGAGCCCAAGACAGGCCTGAGGAGCAGTGTTGCAGGGACATCGTGAGGACCAGGATGGCTGCTGGACGTGGCCTGTGGGTTCTCAGGTGCTCCTGAGTGAAAGGGGCACTTGCTGTAGTCCTCCGTGGCATGATTTCCTTCAGGCCTATGCTGGCTGGTGGGTGGGCTATGCAGAGTGCTGCTGCTTACTGGGTGTGCCATGCTGCCTGCTTCTCACCCGCTGAGAGCCTGGCAATCCTCCACCTCCAGCCCCACTTGTGTGTGCTGGGAGGGCCCGGGGGCACCTCGTGGCCTGGAAATGACAGATGGGTGGTTGGATGTGTGGTCAGGAGGTGTGGGAAGGGCTGGAGGAAGCCATCTGCAGGGGTGGTGGGCTTGCTTACAGGAACAGAGGGGTTTGGGGCCAGCTCTGGTGACACCCACTTCTCTACCTGCAGCTCATGAACCAAGGATCCATCTTTGTGGGGGTCCCTGAACCCCCTAGATTTTGGCACAGCCTGTGGGTGGGTGTGGTTTTTGGCAGGAAGGCATTGTAAAGCCCGGGTGAGATTCTCAAAGACGTTTTTCCTTCTAAAAATGATAACCCGGACTAAGTAGCAGTTTCTCCCTCTATGAGTTAAGTCAAAAGTTAACCTCAGTCATTCCGGTGTGTGTCCGGTTCCCTCACACTGGGGGCTGAGGAAATAGGAAGTTGCTGAAATACATTTAAACATAAGTCCAAGAACCTACTGAACCCTCAAATCCTAACCAAAGCCAACAACAAGCAGAAACCCTCAGGCTAAAAGAGGTTCCACTCAGTGACCCCACCTGAGCTCAGAGAGAGGCGGTGTTTCAAGTGGTGTGGAGAGCCACACTGATGGCTACTCAGTAATAAACCTGTCTGCTATTGGTATGCTAATGACTCTGTGCTCCTTAGTGAGAAACAAAGTAACTTGGATGGGGACCTTTGGTGATGACTGATGGTGTTTTCCCATGGATATTTGAAAGCTTACTACAAAGGAATCCTTGATTGCATACAAATATTTGTTAGAGTGCATGATGATGTTAGTGTGTTTTTAAAAGATAAGGGGAAAGAGAGGAAGAGAGAGGGAGAGAAGAGACATTCTGGGAAGGGTGTGGACTGAAGAAATGAAGTTTCTCTCTCTTTTTTTTTTAAAGATTTATTTATTTATTTGAAAGAGTTACACAGAGAAAGGAAAGGGAGAGAGAGAGAGAGAGAGAGAGAGGTCCTCTATCGAATGGTTCACTCCCTAATTGGCCGCAAAGGCCGGAGCTGTGCCCATCTGAAGCCAGGAGCTCCTTCCAGGACTCCCACGTGGGTGCAGGGACCCAAGGACTTGGGCCATCCTCCACTGCTTTTCCAGGCCATAGCAGAGAGCTGGATTGGAAGTGGAGCAGCCGGGTCTCGAACCGGCGCCCATATGGGATGCTGGCACTTCAGCGCAGACCCTGAAGTTTCTCTTTTCCTCTTATGCCATTTACCTTTAGCTGAGGGTGCAGGTGTGAAGATCCACCTGTTTTCCTTCTTGGGGCTGTACAAGGCTCACAGTGCGGACCGCCAGACCTGCCCCTGCCCTTGCAGTCCCTGTTGGGGTGAGTTCAAGGCTAGCCCAAGTTGGGTGGCTCAGAGCTGGTGTGTAGGAGCCAGGCCTGCAGCTTGCTCGAGGGCTAGCCTGGGGGAACGCTGCTTGGAAATGCTGAGCTCCGGGTTCAGGCTTCAGGAGGCCTGGAGAGGGCCTGGGGGGATCTCGCGTTTTGAAAAAGCCTTCTCAGCTGGTGGCAGGTTTGGCTAGGAGCATACAGTTGCAGAGGATTGCAGCCACCTGAGGAAGTTTAAAACCCTCCGTGCCCGCCCAGCCTCAGAACTGTTAAATCAGGTCTTGGGCTGGGCTGCAGCCATGGTTGAGAACCACTGCGCAGGGGAGCCAGCACCCCGGGAGGCTGCAGTGGGCCGGGCAGAGCGAGTTGGACGCGGAGCCAGAAGGGCTGTCAGTGCCATCGCTGCAGAGCCTATGATGAGGCAAAGGCGGTTTCAGGTAGGAGGGGGAGCCTGAGCAAGGCTGCGAGGGGGGGGGGGGGTTGGAGTCAGATTGCAGAGACATGGCTGCAAGACGGGCTCACTGCTCAAGGGATGAGGGATGTAGCATGGGCTGAGGGAGAGGGACATGGAGCAGGGAGCATGGAGGGAGGGAGGGAGGGAGATGCAGCACATCTCCCTCCCTCCCTCCCTCCCTCCCTCCCTCTCTCCCTCTCTCCCTCCCTCCCTCCTTTCAAATAAACAAATCTTTAGAAAACAAAATAATGAGTTATTAAGTTAGAAAGCTTAAATGCACACTCATGGTGAAATGGAAAAAAGTCTGAAGAGGCTACCTATAGTATGATTCCAGCTGTCTGATACTCTGAGAGGGGCAGAATTATGGAGAGTGGACGGATCAAGGTCTCCAGTGGTGGTGGTAGGGATGACAGGGGGATGTGTGAATAGGTGGAGCTCAGGGATTTTTAGGGCAGTGTGACTACACTGAGACAATGCTGGATACAGAACATGATGCATTTGTGTAGACCCTTGGACTTGTTCAACACACAGTGAACCCTAATATAAACGATAGACTTAATACTATATCAGCCTTGGTTCATCAGCCATAGCTCATGTAACCACACGGATGCACGATAATAGAAGTGTGTGTAGGGGGATCTTTCTCTATCCACAGCCTTCCCATGATATCTGTGAGGCATTGGTTCCATGACCACCTGAGGATCCAAAGTCTGTGGCTGTATAAGTCCCACATGTAAAACGCTGTAGTGTCTGTGTAACCTACACACATAGTTCCGTAGGCCTTAAGTCCTCCCGAGGTCACTCACAACACCTAATACAGTGAAGGCCATGTAGATAGCTGTTGTGCTGTACTGCTTGGGGAATACTGACAAGGAAAAAAAGCCTACACAGATACAGTTTTTTTTTTTTTAATTTACTTATTTGAAAGGTAGAGTTAGAGAGGGAGAGACAGATCTTCTATCAGTTGGTTCACTCCACAAATGGCAGTAATGGCCAGGGCTGGATCCAGGAGCCAGGAGCTTCTTCCTCAGTGTTGGTGTCAGAACAGGAGGTGAGGGGACTGGAAGAAGAGGGCCCCAGCGTGCGCTGGTGGCCTGAGAGGACGTTGGGGAGGCAGAGAGGGAGGTCCCTTCTCCCTAGTCCCTCTGCTGCAGCGCACAGGCTTTGGCCGTAGAGCAGGTCCCGCCGGGCACAAGTAAATCCCCTGTGGATCCTGAGACTCCTTGCAGTTGAAGTTGGTGACGCAGTCCTTGGACACCAGCACACCCAAGGCTGCACACAGGAGGGACAGATACTAATAGATTCCCTTGAAAAAAAAGCTACATTGTTAAATCCTTTGAATTTTTTTTAAAAAATATTTATATTGAAAAAAAGAGTTATGGGGTTGGGAGGGAGGGAGGGAGACGGAGGGGAAGATAGAGGAGAGGGAGGGGGGGAGAGGGGCAGAGATACTGAGCCTCAATCTATCAGTCTTCCATCCACTGGTTCACTCTCTAAGAGCCAGGGCTGGGCCAGGCTGAAACAGGATCCTGAGACTCCATCAGGGTCTCCCATGTGGGTGGCAGAGGCCCAAGCACTTGAACTATCTGCTGCTGCTTTCCCAGGTGTGCTGGCAGGGAGCTGCATTGGAAACAGCAGAAGCTGAAACCAGCACTGATACAGGATGCTCCTGATGCAGGCAGCAGCTTCACGATGCCCACCCCCATTTTTTTCTTTAAGTCTTACTTATTTGAGAGGGATTGGGGTGGGGAGGAGAGAACTCCCTCAACTACTGGCCCACCCTCCAAATGCCAGCAGTTGTGGGGTCTAAGAACTCTGGTGGAAGCCGGGGACTCGGTCCAAGTCTCCCATGTGGGAGGCAGGGACTCAACTACTGCAGCCATCACCGGCTGCCTCCCAGAGTCTGCATTAGCAGGAAGCTGGACTCAGAAGCAGAGCCAGGAATTAAGCCCAGGCACCCAGATACAGGATGTGGGTGTCCCGGCAGTGATCCTAAGTGCTGTGCCAATAGCCTGCCTCATCCCTTGAATTTTAATGAGAGAATAGGGGAGGGTGTTAAAGCAAATAGATTAGGGTTGTAGATTCTTGAATGAGCAGTAAAGTGAGAAAAAGGGAGGAAAAAAGGAAAGACTGGGGTGGGGGGCAGAGGGGGAATAAGGAGACCGGGCAGGCTAAAATGAAGAGGGGAACAGAGAGGGAGCGGGTGTGCAGACATTAAGACAGAGATGTAAAGCAGGACAGGAGGTGGCTAGGACAATCCTATATTAGACAAGAATATTACCTAACATTATCGCTCATGTAGCACATGCTGGGAGTGTGCTCCTCGCATAAACCAACTGAATCCTCACACCCTCAGTGGAATGTTATTGTCCCATTTTACAGACCAGGAAGCTAAGGTTCTGAGAGATGACGTGTCTGAGCTCTCAGAGCCTGCTGTTCACCCCTGCAGTTGACAGAGGAGAGCAGGACACGGCTGGAAGTGCATGTGATGACAGATGGCTTCTCTTGCTTGGCCTTTGAGCTTCTGAGCAAATTAATTTCAGCCCTCTCCTTCTACCAGCTGCTGGCTGGTTCAAATCTCCCATCATCTCTTTACCCCTGTTCCAGTCTTAGAGTTCTGGACACCTATACATAACGTTTTATTCCCGGGGCAGCTGCTAAGGGGACCCTAGTCCCTGCTTCTGTGGGAGGGCCAAACCTAACAGTCCCACCCCTGATGGAAGTCACAGCTCACCACTCACTGGGGTGGAGGAATACCTGCGGGCATTGAGTCTGCTGTTGCCAGAAAAGGCCGTGCAGCCCTTGGTCCCTGCCGCTTGGTGCAGTCACGTAAGCACTGGCTCTTAGGGTCACCATGGTTTTCTTGTTGGAAGAGTGCTCTCTCGAGAGACGGGAGCAAAATGGAAGCTCGCTGTAAGCCGTGGTGCATTTACCAGATTTGCCTCCCTCCATAGGAGAAACTTGTGTATTCCGAGAAATCAGGAGGTTGGGAAGTCCTTGAGCCGAAGTTCCTGTTCTTGGCGGGTATGCCCTGATTGGAGTCTCCTGGATGTGTGCATCTGCTTTAGTTAGTTCCCTTGACACTTGGGTGGCATTGCCCTTGGGTGTGGGCAGCCAGTGGCCATGACTGCGTTCAGAAGCTGGTGATGTTTCCGTGGCACTGCCTGTGTTGATAAGCCAGGAATCTGGTTGTCCCTGGGGAGTTTCAGGTCCATCTGCACTGCTTTCCGGTGCTTTCTGGATTCTAGTACTTGGTGCATTCCCATTTCACTCGCTTGTAAAATCTAGAATGCTAGTTCCAGGAGAAAGGGCTCAAGAAAGTGCTCCATGCAAATTCACATTGACAGCCTCTCATTGATTCCAAGAAGATAGATACCAGAGTTTGTAATAGTTAGGGTTATCCAGAGAAACAGAATCAATAGGCTATCTGTCATTGATTATCTAAAGAGATACCAAGAGAGCTCTTCCATTGGCTGGTTCACTTCCTGGAAGATCCTCAACACCCAGGGCTGGGAACTCAGTTCAGGTCTCCCATGTGGGTAGCAGAGACCCAAGTACTTGAGCCACCATCTACTGCCTCCCAAGAGTGCTTTGGGAGGTGAGGTAGGACTCGGACCTGGGCACCCTGTTACAGGATGCAGGCATCCCCAGCGGCAGCTTGGCTGCTTTGCCACAGCACCAACCCTGGAGAGCGGCGCTTTTTAGTACACTGGCTTGCATACGCTGGGGAGTCTGGACTCTGCAGGCAGGAGGCAGGCTGGAGACACTGGCAGGATTTCTGTGTCACTGCTGTAGGGCAGCACGTGCTTTGTGTGCCTTGCAGAGCCCAGCCCAGAGGAGGTGTCAGTAAATGGGTGGTTGAAGGAACATGTACCTGGCAGGCAGCTGTATGTGATAGAGGTATAGGCTCTGGGGTCAGACTCCCTGGGATGAGCCTGAGCCCTGGCATTTTGTAGCTGTGTGATTTTTGGCCATGTTGCTTAACCTCTCTTGCCTCCGATTTCCTATCTTGAAAATGGCAATGATGTTATTAATAGCATAGAAATGTTGTGCAGACTAATTCTGTAAATTACTTAGAACCTCATCTGGCACATGATAAGCATTCCATAAACATTAATGACTATTAGGATTATTTTCTGAACCCAAGCTGACATGGTATTCCATTGTGGGAAGGAAAGTATATTTAAGAGTTTTCCACTTTCCTCTTGAATTTTTGTCCTTGAGACAGGAAAAAAAGAGCATAGTTGCTAGAAGGGCAAGAATAAAATGATGATTTCAAAAGAGATAACATGATAATTTTCTCCAAGCCAACAGAATGACCAGAAAGACTTTCTGATTCAATTATGG
Organism: Oryctolagus cuniculus; assembly: GCF_964237555.1. Taxonomy (NCBI): domain Eukaryota; kingdom Metazoa; phylum Chordata; class Mammalia; order Lagomorpha; family Leporidae; genus Oryctolagus; species Oryctolagus cuniculus. The sequence goes on along the minus strand of NC_091441.1, from coordinate 41,379,069 downwards.
CAATGAGATGGCAATTTGTAAAATGCATAAAAATCAAACTTTTGAAGCCAGTGTTACAGCATGGTGGATTAAGCTGCCATGTATGATGCTGGCATCCCATACAAGTACCAATTCGAGTCTCATCTGCTCCATTTTCAGTCTAGCTGCCTGCTAATGGTCTGGGAAAGCAGTGGAAGATGGTCCAAGTGCTTGGACCCCTGTTGCCCACATAGGAGACCTGGATGAGGTTCGTGGCTCCTGGCTTGAGCCTGGTGCAGTCCTGGCAATTGCAGTCATTTAGGGAGTGAACCAGCAGATGGAATGTCTCGCTGTCTCTTTTTCTCTGTCTCTCTGTAACTTTGCCTTTCAAATCAATCTTTTTTTTTTTAAATAAAACTTTGTCCAATATATCAGCATTAATCAATTAGAAAATAACATGACAGAGAAGCTATCAAATTTAAAGGGACCTTATAATGGCTTTTTTCTGAATATATCTCTTAAGAATGCAACAAGAATTCCACATGTGTATGTCATATGAGGGAGAAGGGGAGAAAGATATTGGGCTTCTTGAAACTCTTCTTGAATTCTCAGGATAAACTACTTTTTAAAAAAGATTTAATTGTAATTATTTGAAATGCAGAGTGACACAGAGAGAAGGAGAGACAGAGGGACCTTCCATCCACTGGTTCATTCCTTAAATGGGTGCAATGGCTGGAGCTGGGCCAGGCCAAAGCCAGGAGGCAGGAACTGCATATGAATCTCCCATGTGTGTGGCAGTAACCTAAGTACTTGGTCTTCTGCTGCTTTCCCAGGCACAGTAGCAGGAAGCCAGATGGGAAGCAGGGCAGCTGAGACTGGAACCAGTGCTCTGATGTTGGATGTCTTCATCCCACTTTGGCAGACTAACCCACTGTGTCACAGTGTTAGCCCCTTAGGATAAACATTATTTGGTCCTATTGTGTTATTTTCACATATTACATAATTTGACTTACCAAGATTTTCTAAGATTTGTGTATCTTAGCATTTTATATGTGGTGTTCTTTTTTTGTTGGGATTTATTGAGTTTATACCACTTCCCTTTAAAACAAGCCTTGGACTCTGTTAGCCCTCATGAGGCCTTGGCCAGCCCCCTTTTTTGCCTGAAGCCCTCGGATATGAGGCCCCTTCTAACTCGGTCTCTCCCAGTTCCACATGAGTTTCTTCAGCTGTAGGGTTTCCTGCACAGGGGCAGGTGGGGAAGGAGGGAATTACAAATGGGAAGATTGATAAATGACTCTCAAAACCTTTTTTTTCTGTGTTCTATTCCATTGGGGTTTAGCTTAACTGAGATGATTGGCAGATTCTCAGCACACACACTCAGAAAGTGTGACCCTTCCAGAATGGGGAACTACCATGGTGTCTGGCCTAGTTTCCATTTAGAGACTGGGAAACCTAGAGAAACCTCCCTGTGCACCTGCTGTGGGTCTCGGGGGTTCTCTGGGAAACAAGAACTCACTCACAAGGCAACTTTGCGGTTGTTGAGATACAAGCAGTGTCTATCCCTAGATGCATCCAGAAAATCTTTGAAACTTGCAGCAGTCAGAAATATATTCTCACCATCTCATTGATTCCACCGTCTGGTAGCCTATGGCGCATGTGCTTTGTCTGGTGCTCACTTGACTTTTACTGTTGATGTGTAACTGCCGCTGATGGGGATTACAGAGAATCCTCTGGATTGGAGGATTAGGATTTACTGTTCTAGTAGTTAGGGCCTGGTTCCTGTTAGGAGTTCCCTGGCTTTCTGCTCCCAGCTTGGTCCCTGCCCAGCCCTGGATGACGGCTCCTGCTCTCCCTACCTAGTACCTGTTCCCTGGCAGTTCAAGCCAGAGGCTGTTGAATAATTCAAACCAGGATGCTTCATTGACATTGTCTTCCTGGAATGCTTACATGAGTTGAAGGAGTGCAATGTCAGGATTTTTTTAAAGATTTTATTTATTTGCTTATTTGAGAGGTAGAGCCAGTGACGAAGAGAGTGAGAGACAAAGAGAAAGGTCTTCCATTCATTGGTTTACCCCCAAATGGCCACAATAGCTGGAGCTGGAGCTGGGCCGACCTGGAGCCAGAAGCTTCTTCTGGGTCTCCCACATGGGTTCAGGGGCCTAGGCACTTGGGCCATCTTCTGCTTTTCCAGGCCATAGCAGAGAGCTGGATTGGAAGTAGAGCAGCTGAGACATGAACCAGTGCCCATATGGGATGCCAGCACCACAGGTGGAGGATTAGCCTACTATGCCGTGCTGGCCCCGACGTCAGGATTTTTGAGAGTTTTTGTGAGACACAACAACAAAAAATTGCATTTCTTTAAGTAGAAGAAAAATCACAGAAATCTATATTTATACGACTCTGGGATCTTCTGCAGATGGGTCAGGTGTTAATGTAGTTGTTGTAAACATCTTGAGAGCAACAGGCCCATTAAAATGTGAGACAAAGAAATGGAATACAATGCAGAGCCTCTGCACCTGGGAGGGATTCGGTGCAGGCTCTCAACCTGGAAGCCTCTGCCTGGCTGGAAGCCCTTGCATCCTTCTCCAAGACAAAGTAACTGCTTTCCTCTTTACCTTTAAAAGAATCTTGTCGCTCCCCCTCTTCGTGGAGGAACGACACTAAACCCAGCCTAGGCTTCCTATCCGAGTCACGGCACCATTATGTCGCTCCCCCTCTTCGTGGAGGAATGACACAGGACCCTGCGCTGTTCTTTCGTCTGCTCGGCCCTCCCCGGGTTTGCTGCTGGTTCTTCCCGGGTTGGCTGCCGTCCCTTCCACCTCCGTGGAAGGGCGGTTCCCCCTGGCCACTTTCCCCACTTCCGCAGGGGAGCGGCACACCGCCGGCCGGCTCTCTCGGGGGCTGCACAGGTGTTCCTTCAGATAGATGTTCCTGGTGCATGCCGTCTCTCTCCTCCTTTATAGTCCTCCTCCGCCAATCCCAACTCGGCTGCCCACACGCCGAGTACGCTGCTCTCCTCCAATCAGGAGCAGGATCAGCTCCTGCAGGTCATCACTCAAGTTGGCAAGAGGCAGCTGCGTAGAAGCTGTTACTCCCTTCTCAGCGCCATATTGTGGGAAAGCAGATGCATAGAATAAGTCTTAATTCCAGTAACTTAGTCTAGTCCGAGTTGCTCCCCACAAATCTAAAAGCGATTTTTTAAAATCATACTTCCTGTTACCTGATCTGAGGAATGGAAAGTGTCGTGGAGGCTGTCGTTACTGAGAATCCATAGGTAGGAGTACTAACGGCGTGCCTTGGTGAGATCCGTGTCCCCCTCCTTCATCCCGATCACAAGGAAGGAAGGCAAAGCGCGATTCTGTTAGAAACCAGCCCAGGTGGGGAGCAGTGGGGCTGGACCCGCCTTTCTCTGTCCTTCAAAGACCTCGTCGCCACCAGGTGCTTGGTCCTGTTCAGCCTCTTAGGCCTACTGCTCTGTGTGAAGCTAGCAGGCCTCCTAGGAGCGGAACTGGGGAGAGGCCCCTCCTTTCTCTCCCTCCTGAGAAATTGAGTGAGAGGGGAGCCAGAGAGGAGCCTGAGGGGTGGAAATGGGCATCGCTGATAATCAGGAGCCCATTGGCATCACTTGCAGACGTCTGCCTTCCCCTAACAGTCCTGAATGGATACACAATGCAGCGGCCCTTCTCGTTACCCCATAGTGTGTTCCCTTTCCTGTGTCCAAAAAGTGAAAAATAACCATGGCCTCACATTTGCATTAGCAGGAAGCTGGATTGGAAGCAGAGCAACTGGGACTCGAACTGGCACTCGAACTGGCACTCTGCTATGGGATGCAGATGTTATGAGTGCTTTGGCTTCACCATTGGCCATGACGCTGGTCTGTTAAGGTAGATTTTTCTTCAGTTGAGGTCCCTGTTTATTTGGGGCCTCGTGCAGGTGGACGTGTCGGAACTTTGTGTTGATTGACAGCATGCCTCGCCTGATGCCCATGTTTTGTCTCTTGTCTCTGTTAGGCGGGGCAAGAAGCACAGCATCATCCTAAGGACACAGCTGTCCGTGAGGGTCCATGCCTGCATCGGTGAGTGACATCTGCAGAAGGGGACACTGGCCATCCACTGTCATCAGTCACACACGGGATGAGAAGTGCCGCTGCTCTAAACTAAGCTGGTCACCGTTATGCTGTCCCCTTGGGCTCGAGTTGTAGTGAAGCAATTTCTGGCAATAATTCTTGAAGCTCCATTTCATGCTTACTTCCTGTGCTGTGTGATTGGTGCCTGGAGCTTGAGAACCTTGTTGATGAGGCTGTCGTTGGCAGTGATGGGGGAGATGGCGGTGGATATTTACCTGTGTGAAATTCTAGCACAGGCCTTGTGGTGGCTCCATGAAGCTGACCTGTGGGCAAGTGGGGGCGGAGGGTACAGGTGATGGAAGGGAAGTCTTTCGTCAGTGCAGAATGGGGACACAGGTGGAAAGAGAAAAATGGTGTGAATGGATTCGTGGTTCAGAATAGTCAGCCTGCCATCCATCCAGGATACCGCTGGGGTCATTGCTGCAGCCGTTGGGTTTCCTGGATCCCTGGTTTCCCACATACATACATGGGCTCAGTGACAGTGAAACCAGGGATTTATGCTAAGTAGACCCCTTGCATGCGGATGGTCTCTTACACTGTGGCCTGGTGTCCTGGCATGGGACCAAGTTGAGCCAAGACTGTAATATCAGAAAAAAAGTGAAATTGTAGTTCATGCATTCCCCTATCTGGGCGATTTTGCTTTGATTTAATGTATGTTGTGGTCTTCGTTCAGCCTTCCAGTTAGGGGAGCCTGCGTCATTCTGCTGGGCCCCAGGCTGCCTGCACCTGGAGCGTGGTGTCCCTCGGTGGAATTTCTTGTCCCTTCCCCTCCTCCCTGCTTCCCTTTCTGTGACTGGTGGGGAGGGGAGTGGCTGGACGTGGAGTGGGGTCTGTGTAATTGGTGTGAAGTGTTGTGAGGTTGTAAGTATCTTGAGCGCAAATTTGTCTCGTCTCTTTGTAGCCAGAAAGTGATTGAGTAGGTGACTCGTAGACCTCAGGCGGAAAGGTCAGGTGTTGGGAGACTTTGTGAGATTGTTGGAAACAAAGCCAGATCTGTGAGCCCTGGAGCCAACATTACCATTCTGCCTCTGAGCCGCTGGTAGCACTGGGAAATGCCCAGGGGTGCTTGATTACATTGAGTTAGTGGCTTTTTTATTATGTGCTTCTTGGCTTTCCAGCTATTTCATGTTTAGAAATCGTGTCTACCTAAAGAAAACGCCTGTGTCCCGTGACTTTGGATAAACTTCCCCGCCCCCCTCACCCCAGATCTAGAGCAAATCCAGGCATGTAGCATGTGCTGAGTACTGTTCAAGTTAAAAATAGAAGTACAGCTGATAACCACTAGGGATTTGGGACGTGAGTGTGAAGTGGTATTTCCTTGGACTAGGAAGGCAGTGGAAAGAAGACCTCCAGAAAAGGGGGTTAGATCAAAATTCAAATGAGCTAACTCCTTTTAGGAATATTCACTTTTTCAGTATGTGCTTAAGATTCTGGAAGTCCAGGAGTGTGGTGAGTCTGCCCTGTTGTTGACCTGCAGCAGTACCGTCTGTGTCCCAGTCTGCTCCATGTACCAGATGGAAAACACAGCTCTTGGTCCACACTGAGCAGCAGCAGTCAGCCAAGCCCACTCTCCCCTGGACATACCTTCCTTCTGCTGGGTGCTGGCTCAGTCAGTGTGTTTGCTCCCAACCCCCTTGTGTTAATTGTTATTGGAATGATGTAACTTAATGAAATGCTATCTGAATATTTTATAAATTGATTAAATGTAAGAGTCACTGCTGCTTTGAGAATTCATTGATTATTTTGAAACAGACTCAAAATGAGTTACTTTCAACATCTGTCTAAGTGGGTTATAACAACTATAAAAAGAGGAGGGCATTGTAAAAATTTATAGGGATTCCATTTTTCACAAGTGTCTTCAGTTCTTGATTGGCTGCAAAGAAATTGACATTGAGATTGAAAGCCCCCAACCATGTTACCAGAGTGGTTCAGAAGAAAATGCCCTTGGGCTGGTGCTGTGGCATAGCGGGTAAAGCCGCTGCCTGCAGTGCTGGCATCCCATATGGGCACCGATTTGAGTCCTGGCTGTTCCACTTCTGGTCAAGCTCTCTGCTGTCGCCTGGGAAAACAGTGGAAGATAGCCCAAGTGCCTGTGCCCCTGCATTTGCGTGGGAGACCTGGAAGAAGCTCCTGGCTCCTGGCTTCATTTCAGTCCAGCCCCAGCCATTGTGGTCATCTGGGGAGTGAGCCAGCAATGAAAGACCTTTCTCTCTCCCTCTCTCTGCCTCTACCTCTAACTCTGCCTTTCAAGTAAATAAATAAATCTTTAAAAAAAAAAAGGCCAATGCGGGACTGCAGTTAGTAGACCCTCACTCCAAGAAGCATTTGTGCCTTACCACAGGCAAACCCTCATATCTGGTAACTATAGGAGTAAGTTAAAATAAAATGTCCAGGTATGTATTATTTTTAAAGGATTTTCTGCTTCTTAAAAACTCGAGAGCAAGAGTGAGAAAGAAAAATAAAGGGAGTGTTTCTGTCTGCTGGTTCACTACTCAAATAGTGTTGACAGCCACGGCTGGGCCAGGCTCAATTCAGGTCTCCTATGTGGGTGGCAGTAAAGCAACTACTTGAGCCGTCACCACTGCCTCCCAGGGTCCACATTAGCAGGCAGCAGGAATGCAGGGTGTGGACCTCTTCAAAGGTGGCTTAGCTGCGAGGCCAACTGTCTGTCCTGGATTTTCTGCTTTAATCAGTTTTTACCGTTAATTGCCTCAGACAGTTGAGTTGATGAGAGGGTTTGTATAAATTAACATTAGCACCCAAGGAGGAAAAGTTTTTCTGTTGTATCAAGAACCTTCTTTCTCAATCCATTTCCTACTGTTGGTAAGATCTGGAATAGATTTATTATAATAGCACTGAATATTATCCTTTGGTTATGTATAGAAAATGGAAAATATGCATCATATTTATGAAGTAAACATTGTGACATACTTTCTCTCTCTTTCCAAATAGACAGGACTTCTTTGGGATGGAAAAAACAAAATCTGGAACAGCCTCGAGTTGGAATGACAAAGGAAAACATGACAAATTTTCACGTTTTGTTTTCCCCTGTCAGCCATGTAAGAAATGGTTGAACTCCTACAAGCATCAGGCCACCGTGGCTGCTCTCTAGGTCTGGTAGCACATGCAGCTCTCCTCACGACCACCTTCCCCACCCAGCGTTGGAAAGGAAGGACCCAGGATCCCCTTGAGTCTCATGGGCCTAAAATGCTATCTCATAAATTCCTACAAAATAGTGTTTTCTTCGCCGTCCGTTCTCTTCTCCTTCATTCCTGTTTTCATTAAATATAGGAATGTTTAGAATCTAGGACTGCGTGTTGATGAATTGGAGGAGACACGTCCTTGGAATTCTCCAGTGTTAACTTTGGAACCCTGCGACTCCTGAGGAGGAGAGTGGAGTGGAACATTCATGGTTAGCAACCCAGCAAGCTCACGGGAAATGAAGGCCTCCACGGAGCCTCTGCTTTGGTCACTGCGAACAGCGAGGCGGGTCTGTTGCGGGTCGTTCAGGCTCTGCAGAGTTGAATAGGAGGTTGAAGTGAGATTTTGGGCTTTTGTCCCTTTATGCTTCTCTCTGTTGTACATTTCTTGCTGGATTTTTAGCAGGTGGAGTTGATGTAACTGATTGTAGCAAACAATGCATGTCTGGCCTTCTAACCTCCTCAAAGAAATACAAGCATTGTATTTTGGGTTATATTTTAGGCATGAATTTATGGATAGGAAGTTAAACATCTTATAGTTGTGAGATGTCTGCATTTTTTTATGAGGTTAGAGAAAATTTTTTGATCCCTGCAAGTGATCCTATTTCCAAACACACAATGTTCCGAGGGCTGACTGGCTCTGATGACTAAGACTCGTCACCAAGAGAGAAGAAGCTGCAGGATGGATTTTCTTTTCTGATGTTTGAGGTTATTAGGATCCTCAAGTTTTTTCCACTGGCTGACTTGGAGGTGTTCTGCTTCACTGAAACCCTCTGCACTTTGCTTTTCTGAGCCTGATCCTTCTATAAGCCCTGCCAATGTCTTCTATGGGACTCAGAAGACTCAGAGGGTCTTGGCTTGTAGGTACCCAACATCGACTCAAACCAAAGGGTCAGTGCAGCTGTAGATCCCAAAGTGTCATTTGTGCCCATGGCTGTGAGAAGAGCATCACACAGGGCTGTTTTGAGGCATTTCCAGACGCCATGATGAAGTTTGCCTGTAGAGTTGGGGTTGAGGTAGACAGAAGCTGGCAAGATGACCAGAGTCCCTGATCATGCATCAAGTGAGTATCCTGGCTCAGAACTTCAGGTTACAGGGATAAAGTCAAGGTGTTATTATTTTGAAATTGTTTAAGAGGCAGAGACACACAGAGCAAACCCCCCCCCCCCCATCTGCTGGCTCACTCTCCAGATGCCCATAATGGCCGGGACTAGGTCAGGCCAAGGCTGGCAACTTAGAACTCAGTCCAGGTGTCCCACATGGGTGGCAGGAACTCACTCACTTGAACTGTCACCATTGTTTCCCAGGGTCCACTGAGCTGGAGCCAGGAATTGAACCCAGGGACTCTGCTATCGAACACAGCCATCTTAACTGGTATCTTCATGGCTAGGCTTAAATGCCTGTTCCAAGACAACTTTTATATATATATATATAAATTTTTTTTGACAGGCAGAGTTAGAGACAGAGAGAAAGGTCTTTCTTCCATTGGTTCACCCCCCAAATGGCCGCTATGGCCGAACGCAGTGCTGATCCGAAGCCAGGAGCCAGGTGCTTCCTCCTGGTCTCCCATGCGGGTGCAGGGCTCAAGCACTTGGGCCATCCTCCACTGCCTTCCCGGGCCACAGCAGAGAGCTAGATTGGAAGAGGAGCAACGGAGACTAGAACCCGGAGTACTGGCGCCACAGGCGGAGGATTAGCCTATTGAGCTGCTGCGCCAGCCTACTTTTATATATATATATTTAAAGATTTATTTATTTACTTGAGAAGCAGAGTTAGAGGGAAAGAAAGGTTTTCTGTCTGCTGGTTCACTCCCTCAAATGGCCTCAATGGCTAGAGCTGAGGCGATCCAAAGCTAGGAGCCAAGAGCTTCTTCCAGGTCTCCCATGCTGGTGCAGGGGCCTAAGCACATGGGCCATCCTCCACTGCTTTCCCAGGCCATGGCAGAGAGCTGGATCAGAAGAAGAGCAGCTGGACATGAGTGGGCACCCATATGGGATGCTGGCGCTGCAAGTGGAGGCTTAGCCTACTTTGCCTTTCATCCCAGATCTTTCTATGCATGCTATAACCTTATGATACATGAGTCAGGAATGATTTCTCACCAAAAATGGGAAGAGCAATTAAAGAATGATTTTAAAGCTTGGCCCTACTCTGTCCATATATGCAGGTAAATCCTGCAGGTGAATCCAGCAGAGGATTAATCCAAGCGAGGCAACAATGCCCATTAGTGAGGGCTTGTGAGAGCTTTCTAGATGCCTCGGGGTGTGTAGGTCAGCTTTGAGAATAAAGACCGGAAACAGGGATGGGGCAGGTTGGATTGAACACAGGAAAGAAAAAGGAATATACCAAGGCCTTTAGGGCAGTGTTTGTGTTTGTCCTCCTTCCTCCCTTACCACCAGAATTTTACTTGCACTGTTACCTTGTATCACTAAGGTCTTGAGAGGTTGGAGGCCTAGAGCACTGCCTGAGAGCCATTATTGGTGTGCTTGCCTTGTGCCAATAATCGTTTCCATCCTGGTCACTTAGCAAGAAATGGGAAATTCTGGCCAAATGAAAATTGATGATGGAGAGTGTTGTCCTACTGGGAGAGACGAGTCTAAACCAGGTGCTGGCGCTTAGGCTGCAAAGTTACCATCCAGCAAAAGCTTTAGTTACGCCAGAAAGCATCTCCTAGTCAGGAAACCATTGTGCTTCTGCATGATTTCGAGAATGTCTACATGGATGCTTTCCCCTGGCAGTTCTGACTTGCTTGTAGGGTATCGTGCAAGCCCCAGCACCCAAGGCCATCTCTGTGAAGACAGCTTCATTTTTGTCATTGAGCAATCCAAGAGTATCTTGGGAAACCAAGTGCTTTGTCTTGTTAATAGAAAATTTAAAAATGCAGTGACATTTCTTTTTTTCAGGCTTTTATTTTTAAAGTTTTTTGTTTTATTTAAATTCTGTTTATTTGAAAGGCAGAGTAAGAGAGTGGGAGAAAGAGATCTCTCATCTTCTGGTTCACCTCCCAAATGCCCGCAGCAGCTAGGGCTGGGACAGGCTGAAATGAAGAGCCAGGAACTCCATCTGGGTCTCCCGTGTGGGTGACGGGGACCCAGCCACTTGAGGCATTACCTGCTGCCGCGCAGGGCACACACGAGCGGGAAGCTGATCAAGAGCTGAGACTGAACCTGATTCCAGGCACTCTGATCTGAGGTGTGGGATTTAGCCTGCTGTGCCACAAAGCCTGTCCTTCATTACTAGAAATTTTGATGTGCAGAGGTGTGGGAGTTGAAGAGGAGGATGCATGGCCTGCCATGTCTCTTTAGTGGTGGCTCTTTCAGGATTAGTTGGGCATCAGTGAATTTTTCACAACTTCTGAGAGACTCCAAGCAAATGGGATTTGGGGACTGTCTGCGTTTTACCCATTTCTAAAATGTTAGAAATACCTAATGGGAAGTATTTTAACTTGGAAAGTGAAGTTGTTTAGGAAGCATTAGTAGAACAAAACATGCAACCGGTTCCAGATTTAATTGTTTTTAAAGATTCGTTTATTTGAAAGGCAGAATTAGGGAGGGAGGGAGAGAGGGAGAGATCTAACATCCACTGATTCACTCCCCAGTTGGCTGCGGTGGCCAGAACTGGGCTGATCTGAAGCCAGGAGCTTCTTTCAGGTCTCATGTGGGTTCAGAGGCCCAAGCACTTGGGCTATCTTCTGCTGCTTTCCCAGGGACATCCACAGGGACTGGATCAGAAGTAGAGCAGCCAGGAATTAAACTGGTGCCCATATGGGATGTCAGCATCACAGGTGGCAGCCTTACCCACTATTGCATGATGCCAGCTCTCAAATTTAAACAGGAAAAAAAAAAAGACATTGGAGAGTTTGTTGCCAGTGCTGTTATCCCAAGTGCCTATATTACACTGATTTAAAAGGTTTTGTTCATTATTTGGCCAGCCTAACTGGAAAAAGACAAATTCCATCACTGATTGCACCCAGATGTCATATGATTTCCCTAAAACCCCAGTAACTGGGTGCTGGGCAGGAAGAGGCCCTGACACCAGGACATGGAAAGCCAAGGGATAGAGCCGGGCCCCCACCCCATATTCCGGCCACTTCCAGGCCTTTCGGGAGGCCCTGCTGTGGTGACTGATTGAATAGCTCTTAACATCAGATAGTATCTCTGCAGGTACTGCAGCAGGTGCGAAATGCTACAAAGATCAGTAGTTTGAGAGGAAGTGCTGGTTGCTTTAAGATGTAGCATGCCGGCTGATGGCCTTGGGTTTGCAGTTTGGTCCTCTAGGGCCTCATGACCCCAGCGTTGTGGGCGGGGGCTGAGGAGGAAGCCCACAAGTGCAGGGTGCAGGGCAGGCACAGGACTAAGGCTTGGGTCTCTTGGTCGCTGGAGTGGTGGTCCCTGCCAGGGTCAGGCTGTTGCTGTCTTGTCAGGCCCTTTTGTGTCATCTTTTGTCTTCCCCTGGAGAGGAGATTATGGTGGTGGGGGGCTGGGACAGCCCTTCTGGTTTGAGAAGTCTGAGACGTGCTGCCAGAAAAAGTATAAAAAGGTCCTTGCAGACGTCCTCTCTGCGAGTGGTCTCCCTGGCCTCAGAGCATGGGGCCTGTTGAGATCCAGCGTGGCTCGCACATGGCCTCAGGGGAGCATGGATCGTGGAGGAAAGCGGACTTCACCCTTCAAGGGCTGGCTGTGTTGACGCGGTGAAGACGCCGCATCCTGCACCAGGCTGCCGTCCGCCGGGGCTGGGGCTGGAATGGCTCTTCCAGGTGTCTGTTCTCTTAACTTGGCCTCACAGCTCAGGCCAGCTGGTGAAAAGTCCTTGGAAGCTGAGGCTCTAGACTGGTTAGAGCTCTAGAGCGCCAAGGGGCCAGTGGTGTGGCACAGCAGGTTAAGCTGTTGCTTGCAACAGTGGCATCCCACGTGAGTGCTACTTCAAGTTTCAGCTGTTCCACTTCCGGTCCAGCTTCCCATTCGTGCGCCTGGGAAAGCAGGGGAAGGTGGCCCAAGTCCTTGGGCTCCTGCCACCCATGCGGGTGACCCAGATGGAGTCCCTCTGCCTCCCACCCTCTCCCTCCCTCCTGCTCTGAGCTCCACCTTTGAAATAAATGTCTTAACAGAATGAAAGGAGCTGCCCCAAAAGAACAGGAGAGCCTGTGCTGGAGGTTTTGGGTCCTCCCTGGTCTTGGTGGGAGCCTTGGCCCTTAGCGGAGATCTACGAGGTGTGGATTCTGTGAGTTGCTCTCAGCAATTGAAGGGGGGGACTGTTTTGTGGCCCCAGTGGCACAGTATCTGCCCTGCAGAAGGAGGACCCAAGTTATTTGTTTATGGAAGAAAGTAGCCAAGAGGGCCATGGTACTGATTAGTGTTTCTTTAGTTCACCTATTCTGGAATTGAATTTATTCAGTAGTTTCTCAGGAAGAACAGAAGGCGGTTAATGGAGTGTGAAAGTCCACTGGGTGTGAAGATGAGCAGGTCATTTTAAAGTGCACTTCCAGGAGGTCTGTGGGCTCTAGGGATGTGGTATGAATCTTGAATTGGGCTCCCTGTGGGTGTCTGTGGCCTGCTGGCCTGTGCGTGTGCCAGACAGAGCTGTGTGCATGTCAGCCATCATGGTGGGGGTGGGGCCCTGGGGAGCTGGGAGCTATAGCTTGGTCCCGAGGTTGGAGGTAGGGTGGAGGTGGTTGGGGCTGAAGACTTGATGCAGGCTGATCTGTGGCATAGCTTTGGTGGCCTTTGCATTTGCAGTGCCCGCTACACTATTTTTGGGGAGCATGGTGGGAAGCTGTTGTCCTCAGACATAACAAGCTGATGGCAGACTTCACTGAGGAGTGAGTGGAGAAGCAGGGGAATGCTTCAAGGTCCTGTGGGGAGTATAGAGCATGGCTGAGGTTTAGGCCCAGGTCATCTGGGCTGCAGGTGCTCTGCTCAAACTCTGTTCTGTAACCTCCAGGGACTCTTGCTGTTCTTGCCTGGGAGCCTGCTGTGTGCCCACATTTGGCTGAGCCTTTGGCCAGCACAGTTACGTGCTCATGAGAGGACAGGGGCTCCAGTGTCAGCCCCGCCCCTGAGAAGATATGTGTGACATCAGCTGAGTGACCTCACTTCCTGGGTTGCTTATCAAGAGACAATGGTAATATTTCCTTCCAGAATGGTCATGAGGATTAAATAGATATTTTGTTGGTGCTGGATCCCATTTTTAAGAATGAGGTGCTTACATTGGGTATTGATGTGTGGGATTAATGCATGGGCGGAAGAGGGTTGCCTGTGCACTAAAGTCCGACAAACTTGGGTTCAGATCCTAGCCTGGCCTCGGTGTGTCTGTGAGCAAGTTACTTACCCACTGCAGGTCAATCTGCTTCTTCCCCACTCACTCCTGATGCTGGTAAAAGCATTCAGGGAAGGTTGTGTGTGCACGGGTCCAAGCACAGGGCTCCACATGGGCTAAGCCCTGTGCGAAGTGGTGGTTGTTGCCATCACCACTATGGTCATCATCACAATGTTCATGTCTTACTGGTCTACAAATTGCTAGAGCAACATTGAAATGCGATTATCTAGGGGTTCTCAAAGAAAGGTACCTTGGTCTGATCTGTCCCTAGAGACAGAACTGACTTGTAGGAAATGCATGTCTTCTTTCCAGTTTTGAAGGGACCCCATTACCTTATCTGTTACCAGATCCAGAGTTGTGCTCAGTATTAAACCGCGGCAACACGGTAGAGCTCTTAGATAGGAAAACCACATAATGCCTTTGAGCTGCTACCTTTCTCTGAGGGGAAACTCAAAACAGTCAATGAACTTGCACTAAAAATGAATCCTTACAAAATGAAGTGGGTCAACGCAGTGTTTGAGGGCTGTGCTGGCCCCAGCGTTCTGGCCTGGCTAGCTGGCATTTGGGCCATTTTTGTGGTTCTCTTCTGTTTTGATACCTTTCAGAATGCTTCAGGTTTGGCAAGTGTGGAGTAATAAGCTCATGGGCTGTAAAAATCTGATCCTAAGCGAAACAAAGTAGGTTTTATGACCATGAAGGCAGCTTCCTTCCTGCCTTCTGTGCACTCCCAGGTTGTGTGCACCTGTCCCACCTGTGCAAAGAAAGATGGATTAGAAGGGTGGGCGTGGAGGGGGAGCTCCTTGCATGCACACCGAGGCGTTAAATGAGACAGTCGAATGTGTGCAAAGGAATGAAAACAGCAGGATGCACCAGCAAGGGCCAGTGACGTGTGCTAACAATTTTAATATTGAAAAGCTCTACTCTAAGTGCTGTAAAAATAGTTCACATGTTCTTATGAGTTGACATTTACAAAATGTTCAAATAGATAAGCTATTCAAATTCACCTAAAAGTACAATCTGTTTGTTGAGCCTTCCACAAATACAGTAGCAATGGTAAACTTTGACTACACACACACAGCAGTCCATTAGCTGACTCAGGATCTGGCAGTCAGATGCGCTCTTGTGGGAGGTCAGGGGTCAGCCCCTCCTCTACATCACTTTCCTCCATCAGTTGTTCGCTGGGGGTAGCCTGCACTTGGGGCTTGGGTGCTGGGGTGGCTGAGGGCAGGTGGCCCAGGTCCGGTTGACCAGGCACTTCTCTCCTTGACTGGGGTTGGCTCAGAGGCCACCTGGGAGCCATGGAGAGTGCCTGGGGCACTTTGCACTTCATCTGGAAACCATAAAAACAATTACCAGCCCATTAGGGACTTGGAAAAGGACTCTGCAGAGCTGTCCTGGGAAGAGATTGCCCAGGCCAGTGTGAGTCACCAGGGAATGCTGTGAGTTTTCTCTGCTGGAAGGTAGTGGAATCCCGAGAACAGGGGTCATGGTAGGCAGCCTTGATCTGTTGAGATGGCCTCCGGATGCCAGCAGCAGCCCTCACCAGGCTTCCCCAGGGCAGAGCTGCTGCTTTGCGCCCCCTGCCGGTAGCAGGGTGCCAAGGTATGGGACTGCTTGGCCTCAGGGTTCTGGGTGCAGCCCTGCCTGCAGCTGACCTCCAAGGCTCGATCCTTTCTGGGGTTGGACTCAAAGCCTGGCTTTCTTTGGGACTTACAGGTGCTCCGGGCTGTTGCAGGTGGCCAGGGACAGGCATTGAGGAATGTGGGGTTGTGAGTCTGGCACCCCACTCATGAGCTAGGAAAGAGGCCACCAACCCGGCCCTTTGGGCAGGATGTCTGACAACATCTCCAAATGTGGCTGTGCCTGGAATGGAAGATTAAATATTTAAAACACCGTGCTCATTTTTTGTTAACCTGCCTTGGATATGTCCACATTTTTAAACAAATGACTTACTTAAACTCTGAAAGCTGGGACGTGACCTGCTTGGATCTTGGGGTCACAGCTATAGCAGAGGGTCTTGGCTCCCCTTCAGGTGCCCTACTTGGGGGAGATGGTGGGCAGAGGAGGAGCCAGAGGCGGCAGGGTTCTGTTCTGGAGCCAACACTGTTGTTGGCAGATTGACTTGGGGCGTGGTGCTTCCTCCAGAAATAGGAGCCCTCCGGAGCTGCCAAGAGGAGTCATGAGCTGTGAGGGTCAAAGGTCAAGAGCCTGGCATCCAGTAGCCCTGCAGGATTTCATTCACATGGGCTTTGTTGCTCTTACTGTCAAGATTGGACCGTTTCTTGTGCGTGGGCCTGAAAACCTGACTACCGCTTATATAACTGCTGGGGGAGATTTCCTCCTGACTTAGAAAAGCACGGGTGATGTTGACGAAATGCCTGCTGGGTGTTACATGGCATGAAGTGTATAAAGGAAACAAACAGGCGTATAAATAGGAAGCAGCTCCACACTCGCAAGAGTAACTAGCAGCTGTGTGCTTGGCGTTTCCATCTCCTGCCCTGAGTTCTGGACCTGGGCTTGAAACGTGTGCTGTGTCCCCTGGATGCCTGACTTCCTACTGCCCACTCCCAGGCAGGCAGGCAGGGCTCGGGCCCCCTGCTGCCGTGTCCCCAGGGCTGCCAACGCCACACACCCATCATTCTTCTCTGGTGGTGGTGTGCACCTCCTGCTGTTTCCCAAAGAGGCTCTGTGTGGGGGTGCAGGGTCATGGGGCCTTGGTGGAGGAAGGGGTCTGGGGATTTCTAGGAGCCAACTGTGACGCTACCATGAGCCCCATTTCTCTAGCTGAATTGGGGACATCATTTCTTGAAAGATTGTTTAAAAGTTTATATAAAAAGTTCTCCATTGTTTCAAATCTCTCTAAAAGTTTGGTTACATTGGGGTTTTCCTTGAATCTTCTGCCTTTTTGGTGTATCTGTTCTCCAAGGACACTTTCTCATAAGATACTAATTATAACCCTCAATCCTTTCTTGATTCTTTAGCATATCATGTTTTTCTGACTGTGCCCTGATTCTTAAATTGAAGTAGACCATAAGGTCCAACTTAAGCAGGGAAAAACAAAACACCTGGAGCGCAAACCTGCGTTCCAGGCCCATTGTTTCTTAGATATAAGCAGAAAATGGGCAAAATATGTTCTTGGAGCTGTAGCGTGGGCCCATGAGAAGGTCCAGGAGGTTAGTGGGTCGAGTTGCCTGTTGTTTAAAGAGGGGTCCTGCTTTTTGCTTCCTTGCCTTCAAGGAGGTTGTATTAGGTTTTCATCACTGTAATAGAGAAGCTACTTGGGAAGGAAGAAGGTTTATTGTGGCTCATAATTTAGGAGGTTCACAGTCCAAGGGCAAGCAGCCCCCATGGTCTGGCATTTGGTGGGGGCAGTGGCTGGTGGGATGTGTGCAGGGAAGGGTTGCGTGGCAAGCCAGGGAGCAGACAGAAACAGCGAGGCCCTACTCGGCTTGCACTGCCAACCCTGTCATGAGAAACTTACAAAGGCACGGTCTACTGACCGTAAGACCTCCCACTGCACCTGCCTCCTAGGTGCTGCAGTTCGATCAAGACTCCACCTTCCATCCATCACTCATTAACATTATGATCCCATTAACTATCTAAGACTTCCAGGACCAAGTCCCCAGTACACAGGCCTTTGGGGTCCCAAAACTTAGCCAAACCAAGGTGGAGGTTGATACTTCCAGATGCAGGCATTGAAGAATTCACCTCCTTTCTTTCATCCTCAAGTGGTACTAGTTACCCCTAGGTTCATCTCGCTAGGCCTGTGTCGCTGACTTCTGGAGAATGCATGCATGAGATTTTTCCTGCATACTGTGTCAGAATGTCTTAATGGTAATAAATACTAACAGTCTTATAATTTGGTCCTTTCCCAGTTCACACAGCCGTGACATGGCTTTTAGCCTCTGATGGCCCTACGTGGCCCACTTTCTTATTTCTAAATGGACTTGCACACTTACCATCCTTTCTTGGAGCACTGATTTTAAAAACTGCTCTCTTGGTATGGAGCCCCTATGGGGATGTGGCCCGGAGTCTCATGTTTTTGGCTGTGTGTTCATCTTAGGGAATGCTGTGTCCTCTCTTGCTATAGGAGGAGAGGGCATTCCCCTTAGCTCACAGGGAGGACTGCAGGGGCTTCCCTGCACTTGCCCCTCACTGCTGCCCAGGGAAAGTTGCATGCCCTTGGGAAAAGGCTGGGAGCAGGTGAGGCTGGGCTTTTCCCTCTTCAGTGAATGTCCCCTGCTATGGACCCATAATGCTGTTGCTCAGCCCTGGGCTGGTAGCCTGCTCCTGCAGTGTGGCCAGTGCTTTTTCCCTGCCCTGCTGGGAAGCTGGCTGGCTACAGGCGCGAGGCCATGTCTCTCATGAGCTGCCCCCGTGGGAAGGCTTCATCCATCTCCTTATCATGCCCTTTCCCTTGTGGCTTTGACCTTGGGAGGGAGAGACTACAGTGCAACTTGCAGAGAGATGCTCCCCAGACTGGACACAGGAGTTGGGGACATGGTGGCTTAGCCCCAGCTCTGTTCCCGCAGGCCTGGAGCTGAACGGCCGAGCAGCACAGAGGAGACCATGTGTGCTGCGCAGCCATGACAGGCAGCTGCTCCTGCCTTTCTTCTCTTCTCTCTGCAGTGATTCTGGCTTGGAGGAGGGTGGCTGTGCCCAGCTAAATGAAATCTGGAGGTGCTCTGAGCTTTTTTTTTTTTTTTTTTTTTTTTTTTAAATGCTGGAGTATTCGAGGTCAAAGATAGGGACTGAGTCTAAAATAGAGTACGACTCTGTTTGCATTGTACGGCCAGGCTCCCATGGTTCTGGAGTCTGGGACTGCCCCCATGCTGGGGTCCTGCCCTGGTCATTGTGCTGTACTGTTCCACTGCACCGTGAGTGCTTTGTGGACCTGGATTGTTTTGTGGGTAAATGCTTTTTGAATAATGTGACATCAACGCTGACCTCCGTGGCTTAGTGTGTAGAGAGGGTGAGTAAGAAATGGTTTTGACATGAGCACATTTGCAGCAGACAGGAAAACTCCCCCCTGGAGTGACAGGTGGGGCAGAGGTCTCCCCTACACACAGGGGTGGCTCTGTCATACCTGGAGAGATGCTGAACTTCCCAGAGCCTTCCGTGGGGTCAGTGGGCAATTACTGAGCTGTCAACCTCTGAGTCCTAGAGTAACCACATATTGGGAATTCATGGAAAGAACAGTTGCTAGGTTTGGAGGGAAATAGCTACTGGACCACGTGGATCACCAGGGTGTAGTTCATGGATGATACCAACTTGCAAGGATTAAGAGTTTACCTGTGGAAACAGGTGGTGACACTGTCTCGGCTTGCTTTTCTCTTGCTCCTGATAGTACATGAATATTCACCAGGAAGTGTGCCTATGGGCTGGGAAATCGGGAATGGGAAGGCAGGGAGCTGAAGACCTGGATGCTGGTTACAAGCCAAGGTGTCACTGGTGGAGCAGCTTCCCATTAGTGGAAGGCCAGGTTTCCTATGGTACTGCCATTCCTAGGAGGGGTGCTTTACTGGAACTGGGTACGACCTGCAGTGTGCTCAGGGTCATGGTGACTCCCTGGAGAGACTGCAGGGGCACCCCAGATTCCTGGGGACAAAGTGTCTCCACTTTCAAGAGAGGGTTGTGGCTGGGTAAATGCCATTTTGCTAAGGGTTGACCTGTTTCTAGACAAGTGCCAGCCTCTCCGTGTGTTCAACATTGCTTGAGGGCTCCTGGAGTCCAGGCAGGGGCTCCTTGGACAAGACAGGGCAGCCTTGTCTGCAGAACCTTCTTCATAATGCTGGGAGGGTTCTACAGGGGACACTGTGGGAAAGGACAAGTTGAGGGAATTGGAACCCAAACAGAAGGCCTCCAGCTGCAGGGAGTGGCATGCACTGGACCTTAGCAAGGCTTTTGGAAGCCAGGGCTTTGTAGCTGGAAGGGCCCAGTTGAGCCTTGGTTCTACCCCTTGGCAGCTGTGCGGCCTTGAGTCCCCCAGGCCCCTTTTGCAGAAGGGATGACTGGTACACATCTCCCAGGGTGGCTGGGCAGACATGGAGATGATGATGACCAACCTCCTGCCCTCCAGCCTTGTGTTCTGCTGGTGGTTGTCAAGCTGGGTCATGGGGTCCCACGATTCCATCTGTGCCTTCTCTTGTCTGCTGACTCCGACTCAGATTTTCAAGCTCTGCTCAAATGCCCTGCCACGTACCCCCAGAACAACAGCATGTGGCCTTCTGTGTCCCCTGTAGTTGAGATGGGGTAGGTCCAGTGCTTCTGAGCCCCTGGGAGGAGGTGTGCTCACTGCACCTGAGCTCTGCTTGCTGCCTCGATGATGGCGCTGGTTTCCTGGGTTGACATTGGAACTGGTCTTCCTGGGGCACATCTTGGCTTCACCCCTGAGGGCTGCATAATCTTGAGCAAGTTATTTCTCTCTGTTTCTCCCCTGTAAGACGAGGTGGTGGTAGCGATGTTGGGGGATTAATGAGGGAATCAACATCAGGTTCGTGGCCCATCACTGGGCATGCAATGAGCGCTATGTATAGGGCACCTATTGCTGGCTTCCCAGCACAACGTGCAGCACATGGCAGGTCCTAATATATCCATATGAATAATCAGGACAGCAGTTTGGGATTATAGTGAGAGCCGAGATGAAATGTCAGACTGTGGAGTGGAGTCATCTTCCCTTTCTTCCCAAACCCTCTCGGGTTTCCCTGAAGTAGCCAAAGTTAACTAATGTCTGCCCCCAGAGCCCTCCCCGAGCAGGGGAGGGGCAGAAGGCAGGCTGCTTCCTGCCCCCCAGGCCCTGGTCCCAGGCTGCTGTCTCCTCACCAAACCCGTCCTTCCCCAGGGCCGCGGTGAGGGCGTGTGGCGCAGACACACGCGGCACGCGTCTCCCGCCTGCCTATGTCCGGATGTGCCTGTGTTTCATGCTGGGGCAACCAATCCGTACGTCATCGTGGAACACATCCTTTTCCCGTGGCAGATGGGAAGGGCGGTTTTAATGAATTACTGTTTTCTCTTGGAGATGAAGCTTTCATTATAAATATAATTGCTGACATGCAGCCTTCTGGTACTTACATATCATTTGCCAATTAGGATAATGAGCTAAAAAAAGTCCTTTGCGAAGTGACACAGACAGAGTTAAGCCTGTAACTCAGCTTGGGGTGCTGGCAAGTGAGGTGCTTGGCCAACTGGAAGCAGCATGGATACATCTGCCCATAATATGCCTGTGCTAAGAGGTCTGAAAATATTCATGACCTTTGAGAAGGAGATTAAAATTAGTAGGCAGGAATGCTGCAGCCAGCGCCAGCAGTGTGTGATGTGGTCATTCCGGAGTGTCTGCCCTGCCCGCCACATGCCTCTGGCATGGCCGCGGCCCCCAAGGCTGCACTGCTTAATTTTAGAGCGAGCTATTCTGTGTAAGGTCGAAGGCATTGTGATGGCTCTGAATCCGGTGATGATCATGGTGCTGTTTCTGTCACTTCTTTTCCGGGTCTTTGTCCTGGGGCATTTTCTCTTCCCTTGCTCTGTTCCCTCTGGGTCTGTGTCTCCCTGGGTGCTGGTGACATCTGGGGGCAGGTACTTAGCGGCTGTGGAAACTGCCCTGGCATTGGAGGATGTTTTGGTTCAACCATGGCCTCCACTCACTGCATGCCAATAACAGTGCCCAAATTGTGACAGCAAAAACTGCCTCTAGACATCGTCAGCTGTCTCTTGGTGGGGGGCAAAAGTGGCCCTGTGGAGAACCACTGCTCTGGAGTTGGCCCAGGAGAACTGCAGAGGGCCTGAGAAGCTGTCCGTCTTCCTACAGTAACACCACGTGTTGGGGGCGTAGTCTGATGGGACTGACTCACACAGACAAGTTGATCATGGACTGTCCCAGGAAGCTGGAAATCCGGGAACCTCAGTTGTATGCCTGGTACTGTGTTGCAATCAGAGCAGGGGGCAGTGAAAGGGACCCCACTGTGAACAGTGTTGGCAAGTGGCTGTCTTGATGGGATCAGAAGATTTCCCTTTAAATTGTCCCTACTGGGGTAGGCATTAGGCTTGCTGGTGAGGTCACCAGTTCATGTGGATCCCATAGTGGAGTTCCTGGGTTGGAGTTCTCGCCCTGCCACTGATTCCTGCTTTCTACTGTCTGGAAGACAGCAGGTTATGGCTCAAGTACTTGGGTCTCTGTTGCCTATTGGAGACCTGGATTGAGTTCTTGGCTCCTGGCTTTGGCCTGCCCAGCCCTGACTGTTGCAGGCATCTGGGGAATTAATCAACAGATAGAAGATCTCTGTCTCTGTGTCTGTCTCTGTTTCTTGCTCTCTGTCTCTCAGTGTGTTGTGTGTCTGACTTTCAAATCAATAAAAATAAAAATTAAAACTACATAAAACAGTATAACAAGCAAATGTGGGTCACAAGAAAGTACAAGGAACAAAGACGTATGTGCTGGTGGGTATTTGAAAGGAGTTAGTAATTGAAGCTGGTCCTTAAATGTTAGCACCAAACCATCTGGTGGCTCAGCTGTAAAGAGAGACCAATGGGTTACAGTCCATGGTCTCTCTTTGTTGGATGAGGCATCCATTTGAGATAATCTGGAGGAAATAAATCAGTTTTTGGCTCCAAATGGGTGAGTTATTTATATCATTATAGGAAGGCACAGAATGTGTCTTGAGCCCCAGGTTTAAAATACCTTGAGCCTGTTAGAACAGGCATTTCTTTTTCCCTTCCTTTCTCCTTCTCCAACTCTCTAATTCTCTCTCTCTCTCTAACTCTGCCTTTCATATAAATAAATCTTAAGAAAGAAAGCAAGAGTGAGCCTCTATCTGCTGGAATGGCTGGAGCTAGACCAGTCGGGAGCCAGGTGCTTCATCTGATCTCCCATGTAGGTGCAGGGACCTGAGCACTTGGATCCCCTCTGTTGCTTTCCCAGACACATTAGCAGAGAGCTGGATCAGAGTGGAGAAGCTGGGACTCACACTGGCTTCAGAATTAACTGATTAGTTCTTTACACTCATAGGGTTATTCATATTTAATAAAATTTGATTTAACAGCTGCTGTGATTTCGTTCTTTTGAATAGCTGATACAATGGTAGGAAGATGAAGAGTCTCCAAGGGCAATGAGTGATTGTGGCTTGTTGGTGTCATCAGTTCCTGGGACTGTTTCCTGGGTTGGTCTCTGTATGAGCAAGTGTGTGCATGTGTACCGATGCATGTGTGTGTGCACATGTACATATACCTATGGAGTGCTCCCCTATCGGGTAACAGTTATTTTGCTCTTGCCTCTTGAAGCCAGCAAGTGATGGTGAGTTGTTAAGATTCACACTTTGAATAGATGCCCAAAGGCTGTGCTGTATGCAGGATTGGTGCTGATGTGGAGAGAAAGCCAGTCAGAGAGGATGGCCAGGAGTCTACAGGACATGCAGGACAGGGAGGGCCAGCTGACTTTGCAGAGATGGCCATGGATTCAGTCTTGGACATGTTGCCTGTTTGGTAAGAATAAGCTGTTTGGCTTGAAGAAATGGTTCTAGAGACATGTGAGAGGAGAGAGCTGGGTTATAACCTTGGAGTGAGTTGTCTCTGCTGCTTTAACAGATGGGGACCCACAGGGTAGATGTTGAGAGTGGGGGCAGGGGCCTAGAGAAATGCAGCAAAAGGAAGAGGAAGCATGCTCGGGGCTGGGAGGGATCAGGAGGGGGTGCTGGATACATGTCCTTCAGAGTGGAGGGTACGTGCTGCTTTAAAAAAATCTCTTTATTGTTAAATAAAACATAGGTATACATCATCACACAAAACACAAAACAAGTGTATAGCTTCAGTGAGCTTATTGTAACATGAACTTTATCCTAGATGAATAGACGATAAGTACAGAATTCCAATTCCTGCAGGGGGTTCTGACTCTCGGGTCTGCTCAGTAGTGCCCTCTATTACTGCTGTATCAAGGTGTTTCCCTCCATATTATGCAGGACGTGTCCCAGGCCTGGAATTAATCATTTTTCCAGGAAGGACTGGTTTATTGTTAGTAGAAAATTATGTTAGAGTTGGAATATGGGTGTGATAGATGCATGGCTTCTGGGTTGTCATTCTTCCTGAGCTGGACCTGAGGATCCAGGTATGGGGGATACACGTGTCCTGTCTGTGCTTATCATCTATTCATGTAGGATAAAGTAGCTCATGAGAGCACACTGATAACTTCAAGTTCTCAATACAGAGTTCTTATGTACCCGCCATAAATCATAAATGTATCCTGTTGCTTTCACCCCAAGTACCCAGATTCTCAAGAACATTGGAGTAGGTAGAATTAGAATAACCTGTGTTTACCTATTTCATTTTATATCACACTCACAGAAGTATCAGAATAACTAATTACCACCAGCAATATAATTGTTGAGAACAATTAATAAGCTTTTTTTAAATCTTCATTTTGAAAACAATTCTTTATGTTGTCAGAAAGTATGGCCCTGTAAAACTACTCTCTGTCAGCACTCATTTGCTCCTGGTTCTACAAATACCTTTGTTTCTTTTTAAATTTTTATTATGTTTCTCAAGGTCTTATTTATTTGAAAGGCAGAGAGAGATAGGTCTTACACTCACTGATTCACTCCCCAAATGCCTACAACAGCCAGGTTTGAGCCAAGGCTGGGCCAGGCCAAAGGCAGGATTCTGGATTTCAGTCCTGGTTTCCCACATGGGTGATAGGGACCCAACTATTTGAGTTATCACCGCTGCTGCCTTCCAGTGTGCACATGAGCGAGGAGCTGGGGCTTGAACCCAGGGATTTGGGTATGAGATACAGATGTCTCAGGTGGTGTCTTAACTGTTGCGCTGGACGCCTGCCCTGACTTCCATGTTAGAAGTACGTGACCCATCATATGTTAATGCCATTCTAGTAATGTTGTATATCTTGAGCTTGTTCATAGTAATTCTTATTTATTTATTTGACAGGCAGAGTTAGAGAGAGAGAGACAGAGAGAAAGGTCTTCCTTCTGTTGGTTCACCCCCCAAATGGCCGCCATGGCTGGAGCTACGCCAATCCGAAGCCAGGAGCCAGGTGCCTCTTCCTGGTCTCCCATGCGGGTGCAGGAGTCCAAGCACTTGGGCCATCCTCCACTGCCCTCCCAGGCCACAGCAAAGAGCTGGACTGGAAGAGGAGCAACTGGGACTAGAACCCGGCACCCATATGGGATGCCAGCGCCACAAGGTAGAGGATTAACCAAGTGAGCCATGGTGCTGGCCAATAATAATTCTAAGATGTTATTTTCCTTTTATCCTCCTCTTGAGCTCTCAAATGAGTACACTGGAGTTTTCTAGAAGCTGTGTACGTTGTGACATCATAAAAAATTGGATGTACAGCAGGTAGGCAAGTCTTGCTGTTTGATATAAAGAAAGATACTAAACAGATTTATCAAAATGAAAATAATGCTCTTATTAATTTACTTTGGTTTGACAAAATACAATTGTTTTTTCTAAAATGTTATATATGGTAGCATATACTGGGTTTTAATTTTTCATTAATACTTACCTTTTAAAATGAAAAAAATTTTCTATAGATAACATTCAAATAAATTTAGATCCTTGGGTTCCTTAATACATTGAAACATAAGGAGTCAAAAAAAATTTGAGGATCCTCATTCTAGTAGGTTCTTCAAGAAGGGCTCTGAGGTTTCGCATGTTGTGAATAGTTTATTGCTTATATTTATATAATTTATTTAAATTTTTTTGCTATATAAAATCTCAGTCTACATTTACTTTTTTTTTTTTAAAGATCTGTTTACTTATTTTAAAGGTTCGAGAGAGGAGGAAAGGCAGAAAGAGAGGTCTTCCACCTGCTGTCTTTACTCCCCAAATGGCTGCAACGGCCAGAGCTGAGCCAGTCCAAAGCCAGGAGCTTCTTCCATGTCTCCCACATGGGTGCAGGGGCCCAAGGACCTGGGCCATCTTCCCATGGTTTCCCAGGCCATAGTAGAGAGCTGGATTGGAAGTGGAACAGCCAGGACTTGAACTGGCACCTACATGATATGCCAGCACTGCAGGGGGCAGCCTCACCCATTCTGCTACAGTGCTGGCCCCAGTATATTTTCTGTTTCAAGTGTTGCTTTTGAAAAGTTTGATAATTTCCTTTTCTTGCCCTTTTAAATCTCTTATTTTTGCTTTGATGTCTAAAACTTTTTTTCCTGTAAAGTCCAGTAGTTAGACTGTGTCTTGGTGTAGATCATTCATCAGTATTCTCAGGTACGTAGGGTATTCTTTTAGAATGTGGTTTTGAATGAATGAATAAATATTAACTTATTTGAAAAAGAAAGAGGGATGAGGAAGGGAGATGGGGAGAGAAGGAGATAAGGAGGGAGGGAGAGAGAGGGAGAGAGTGAGAGAGAGAGATCGTCCATCCACTGGTTCATTTCCCAAGTGGCTGCAACAGCTGGGGCTGGTCCAGGCCAAAGCCAGGAGCCTGGAACTCCATCCACATCTCCCATGTGGGTGCAGAGGCCCAAACAGTTGGGCAATTTCTGTGTGTGTATACATATGGTTTTTTATTATAGTTCTGAATGTGCTTATAGTTATTGCTTCAGAGACATCTAGTATTTGTATGTTAGACCTTCTTTTCCTATCTGCAGTAGTTTATTTCTCTATAGTCATTTTCATCATTTCTTTGATTTGACGAGATGTCCTCTTAATTTATCTCTCTTAAACCATTCTTTGTTGTGTTTATTTACTTTTGTGATACTCCCAATTCAGCCTTCATTATAAAATAATTTTTCATTTATTTCTGATAGATTCAAATGACATATATGAAGTCTTTTCAGTTTAAAAATTTTCAATTCTAATTTATGTTCTTGTTTCTTGTATTGCTTACATTTTCTCATTTTGAAAAAGTTGGTACAAATTTGATTTGTAAGGTTTGGTTTGTTATTTTACTATGCTTTCACTCACTGTAAGGATGTTATTCAAGTCCCAATCCTGCTTTTCTTGTGTAAGATTGGACCTTGATACTCTTATGTTGCTCATGTTCATAAGAAATCAGTTTTCCTGAACGTTGAAAAACAGGCTTAGTTCCTAGTTGTTTTTCTCTTTACAGAGCCTTTTCCTCTGTAGCTTCAGTGTGGGGTTTAGAAACATGACTGATTGCATTCTGGGATTTCTGGGCACTGTTTCTGTGTCTCACTTTGATTTGGTCCATGTCTTTCATTTATAACATTGTTCTTGTCTTTGTCAACTTTGATTGTTAACCCTGGTGGTTCTCCTATCCTGGAAGTGAGCCCCAGGGACCAGTTTTAACAGTTCCTAGGGACTAGCCTGCCCCAGACCTTTAAGCCTGAACTGTGGGCCCATCAACTGGCCAAGTATTGGATTGGCCAGTACCGCTCTCGGTTCAGCTGCTCTTCTCAAATTATGCTGCTATAGTTTCCAGTGAATACCTGCTGGCTATTTTGGGTTCTCCTGTTGTCAGGTCTATCAGATGCCTCATTGTTTCCCCTTGCTTTCTGCCAAGCAGACAGTAGCATGCATATCTTCTGGCTGTTGGTGGCTTATCCTTACCCGTTTATATTTTAGTGTTGGTAGAATTTCTTCTCACTGACTTGTATTTTGACATTTGTCATTTGACATGAATGTTGTGGGGTTTTTATTTTGATATCTGGTTCTTTTTCAGTATGGTTTTTAGAAATGAAAGTATTTTGAGATTCACACAGAGTGGTAAGAAGTAGTACAGAGATCCCATGTAGCCTTCACCCCTTAATTGTTTGGTCTTTATTTAAAGTTTTGGAGAGATTTTGCTAAGTATATTCCTACCACTGCCCCATCTTCATCGAATTTCCTCCCCATCTTTAAACAAATTTTCTTAAACACTGACTTAGAATTCAATACAATAGTGAATGGCTTCAGGGTAGAAGTTCTCTTCCTGATGAGTCAAGTATCATGGCTAGTGTGGCACTTCCAAGGGGAATTGGGACACTGTTGTGTGTCTCTTCTCTGATGTAGCAAATCCCCTCACAGTCCAGGGTAAGTCCTAGTCATCACCTTCCTGAGAAGAGGTAGATGGCAGGGTTTGTCCCATCCTCTTAGGAGACTTTCTGGAAGTTTCCCACAATATTTCTGCTTGTTTGGCCAGGTACTTACTGCTAGCTTCTAAGGAGTTATTAGAGATGAATTCTTTCTGCTGGCTGCACTGCCACTTGAAATAAAACTGAGGTTCTCCTAAAGAGACGAAGGGGCGTGTGGATATTGGAGTAGGCCACCGAGAAAGGGGTGGGTTTTTCTTGGCGTGTGCTTCAGTGCAAACTTATGGAAAGCAAGTAAACGTGCAGGAAGTTGATAGAATATTTTGAGCAGGATTTTAATCTTATGAGATGTATGCTGTTCTGCAAGACAAAACAATTCGGAGCTGTGAACTAAACTTCTTGCACATACCTTGGCAGGCTGATAGCCTCTCGGTACAACTTTTTGGTCCCTTGGGGGCCGTGATGGTGGTGGTGAGAGGCTGGTGCTCCTTCCCTCCTTTCCAGTGGCACTTAAATGCTCTGTCTTTGGAGTGTGGTAATAGCGTGGACCCCCTGAGAACATTCAGACTGCTGAGTGTGGGCTTCACGGCTCTGTCCACTTCACATTGTCAGTGTAGACAGAAACCATCCACATATAACATGAGCATAGTAGCCAGTAGGGAGGGCAGAGGAGACTTTTCCCTTTCATCCTGAGGCTGAGATGTCCTCATGGGAGATTTTGCGTTTCCCTGATTTACCTGAATCAAAGGATCTGGCAGGCCCAAGTCCAATGTTGAGTTGGCCAATTTGGTAATGGATTCACTCTTGCATAAGGTGCAAGGAGCCATAGATAATCTTGGGTGGCTAGGGCAAAGGAAAAGCACATTCTCTCTTTGCCATTATATGCCTGTCTTTCTCTCTCACACACATGAGTTTTAAATTGTGGTAAAATGTGCATAATATAAAATTTACCATGTTAAGTGTGTCATTCAGTAGTGTTTAATACATTCACATTATAGAGCCAATCTCTACAGCTTTTTTGAGAGGCAGAGTGTGCATGCAAGGAAGAGAGAGAGTGAACTCCCAATCCATGGGTTCAGTCCCCAGGTGGTTACAATGGCATTGATTGAGCTCTAGAAATTGTAGGTTATTGATCCTTCTTCCATGGTCTCGGATTTCCGGCCTGGCCTGACTTAAATGTCCTGCTCGCTTGTCCCAAGGGGAAGGCAGGTTGTGAATCACACATTTGGGTTCCCATCCAGGCCATGTCAGGCCTTGCCCTTTCCAGCCTGCATTTTGGGGGCTGGGCGATGTCTCGGTTGGATGTGACTGGATATATATGTTAGTGTTTTCTGGTGGGACTCATTGAGTGTGTTCACACCCAAACACTTGTGTGTGTCTTTTGCTGAAGCATATGGAAGCTCCCTTAGGCTGTTTCATGATTCGGAAAGAGACCTATATTCCAGTGGATGTGTTGGAGACCCCGGAATGGTCCATCTCGGGAGCCCTGCCTTATCCCAGAGCTCCCCTCTTGACTGGCATAGTGGGAGCTGGTTCCTAGAGGTGGTTCCTTTAGCCCAGGCTGCCCTCGGTCTTAGTTCTTCGGGCCCCTGGCTGGCTGGGCCAGCCCTGAGCTTAGAGATGCTCTAGGTTCTTTTCACTCCCTTGCTTGTCTTCCCTGCTCCTGAGCCTTGGGGACCTTGCCGTGGGAGGCTTGTCTGGGCTCGGGGCCCTGTAGAAAGCTGTGGTAGGGAATCCAGGATCTGCCCTACACAACACCACCAGGAAGGGGCCCTGGGCTCCCACTGCAGCTCGGAAGGGGGCCAGATAAGAGCATGTCTGGAGAAGAGGCTCCTCCTCAGAACTCAAGAAGTTGTCTTTGCTCTTCCTGAACCACAGAGTCTCTTCCATCACTCCAGGAAAGCAGTAACATGGGACTGTTCCCCAGGTGGGGCAGGAAGAGAGTGCGGATCCTGGCTGCACACGTGCTGGCATCCTGCCCCTCTCTGCTGGCCATGCATCTTTGTGATCGGGAATGTGTTTCTGCAACCCTGGTTCTGACTGCAGAGTTTATGGGGGAATTTAATGAATTTCCAAGGTTTATTTTTATATGTTTACAGAGCCACGGAAAACAAACTGGAAATTCAATATGCTTTTGAATGAATACTTTTATGTGTTGTTCAACTTTAAAAGTAATTATGGGATTGGTGTTTGGCCTAGCAGTGAAGAGTCCCATGTCCCATGCCTAGATTCGATGCCCAGCTCTGCTCCTGATTCCAGCTTCTTGCTAATGCACACCTGGGAGGCAACAGATGGTGGGTCAAGGTCAACTAACTGGGTGCTGCAGTCACATGGGAGGCCTGCATTGTGTTCCCAGCTCCCACCTGGCCCAACCCCAGCCACTGAGAGCATGTGGGGAGTGAAACAGCCAATGAGAGTGTTTCTTTCTCTCTCTCTCTCTCTCTCTCTCTCTCTCTCTCTCTCTCTCTCTCTCTCTCATATTAAAAGAAACCATATTACTGCAATGAATTGTTACCTTTCTGTGGAACTGAGAAGGCACTGTGAGGAGTGGCCCTTACCAGACCCTGTGTGGATTGCCTACTGTGAGGTAATTTGATGGAGTGGTGGGAACAGACTGACGTGGCCTGTGACTGCCAGAGGTGCCCCCTCAGCCTCCACGATGCCGGCCCCTCTTGTACCTACTCTTTTTAAAGGAATCTGTGGGGCCGGAGCTGTGGTGCAGTGGGTAAGCTGCTGCCTGCTGTGCCGGCATCCCATATGGGCGCTGGTTCGAGACCCAGCTGCTCCATTTCCCATCCAGCTCTCTGCTATGGCCTGGGAAAGCAGAAGATGATGGCCCAAGTCCTTGGGCCCCTGCACCTATGTGGGAGGCCTGAAGGAGGCTCCTGGTTACTGGCCTCAGATTGGCACAGCTCCAGCTATTGCACCCAACTGGGGAGTGAATCAGCAGATGGAAGACCTCTCTCTCTGTCTCTACCTATCTCTGTAACTCTTTCAAATAAATAAATCTTAAAAAAAAAATCAACTGGGCCAGCACTGGGTGGCATGGCACGGTAGGTAGAGCAGCTGCCTGTGTTGCCGGCATCCCATGTGGGCATTGCCAGCATCTCATGTGGGCACTGGTGCAGTTCATGTCCCAGCTGCTCCTTTTCCAATGCAGCCCCCTGCTATTGTGCCTGGAAAAGCAGTGTAAGATGACCCAAGTGCTTGAGCCCCTGCACCAGTGTGGGAGACCCGGAACAAGCTTGTGGCTCCTGGCTTTGGATCTGCCCAGCTCTGGCCGGTGTGACCATTTTGGGGGTAAACCAGTGGATGGAAGATCTTTCCCTCTTTCTGTAACTCTGCCTTTCAAATAAATATTAGAAACAAAAATTTCTTGTCAACAGCAAGAACTCCCGGTGCTCATCTTGATCAATGCCCTTTATATATGCTGACAGTTGCGTCTGGGATATTTTCCCCTATATATACAATATCTCCATGGGACCACATGATAGACATTACATGTTTATCCTAATAGATATACTATAATGTAAAATAAAATACATTTTATTAGTGCATAGCACAATTTTCTACACACACACACAGAAGAGGACTTGTCTAAGGTCACACAGCTGGCGACTGGCAAGGCCAGGACTAAAGTCCACTTTCTGGGACTTGAGTCCAAGGCCCTGTCCCTGGCCCCCACTGCTTCTCATTTGATGTCACATTGTGAATCCTTTTGAGTCTTTCCCTTCCTTATGTCTAAAAGGGAAATGACTTTGTGCCCTGTGGAATTTTCTGTCTTTCTGAATTTGAAGGCCTTAACCAATGCGTTCCACAGTATCTGAACTGAAACCACGGCGAGTTTCCACGAGCTGCAGAAAGCCAAACATTTACACATAGCGGCATCTTTTGTTTCGCGTTGGCTGAGGGGCGAGTTGGCCTGGGCTGAAGCCACGGCAGTGGTGACACAGTTAGAAGCTCAGGCAGGCAGAGCCCTAGGAAAGCTCTCCTGGTCAGGGTTTGCTGAGTCATGACAGCAAAGTGCAGTCTGGGAGGTCAGTTTGGGAAGGCCCTGGGGGCTTCAGCGTGCGGGCTGGGGCTCTGGGGCTCTGCTCCAGTGCTCAGTGAAGACCCTCTGAAACCAGAGCTGGGCTGGGAAAGCCCTAGGCACATTGAGGGTGCAGGAAGTGTCTCTCGGGTTGCCCCCAGACCCTCCCTCAGATGAGGCTGACCTGGGGGTGTGTTCTGTCCTCTGCAGACTTCCCCTAGCTCCTGTTGGAGCAAAACTGGCAGGACAGAGCAGGGCTTTGCCTAAGGTGAATCGGCGCAAACCTGGGAGTATAGAGTTGGATGGAAAACTTCTGAGTTTACCAGATCCTGTAATCCTCCTGCCTTTCACAGATGTCTGAGGTGACCTGCAAGGTGAATGGCAAGCCTTCCGTTTGTGCCAGCTGCTGAGGTTGGAACCTTAGAAGCCCACCTGGGTCCTGAGCTGTTGTACAGATACAGGCCGAGCATCTCTAATCCAAAAATCTGATCTGCAATCCAAAGTGGAAAATTCCCCACCGTGAAAGCTTGTTTCATGCACAAAAGTGTTAAAAATTATGTGTGAGGTTAGCTTCTGGCTGTGCATCTAGGGTGTCTCTGAGGTACATGTATGAAACATACATGTAATTCTGTTTAGACAGATTGCCTCCCCAAGAAATGTCATGTATGTGCAAATGTTCCCACATCTGAAACACAAGGGATACTCAATCTGTTTATGCTCTTAGAGCCTGGTTATTTAGGATCTTACCACTGGTCTTTGTTACAATATATATCTCAGTGAAGGATGTTAACCATCAGCAAATGACACTGTTGGGGGCTGGCGCTGTGGCTGGTGAGGATGCTATTTGTACCCTTGGCATTCCATACTGGAGCACCAGGTCGAGTCCTGGTTCCTCCATTTCCAGTCAGCTTCCTGCTAACTCTCGGGAATTCATGGGAAAGCAGTGGTTCACGACCTAAGTGCTTGGGTCCCGCCCCCAAAGTGGGAGGCCTGGATGGAGTTCCTGGTTCCTGGCTTCAGCGTGGCCCAGATCTGGCTTTTGCAGCCTTTTGGGGGAGTGAACAAACAGATGGAAGATTCTCTCTCTCTCTATTGCTTTGCATTTCAAATTGATCAATCAATCTTACACAAGTAAAAAGTTACAATAAAATTTTAGCAAAACAGATTTCGGCAGAGTAATTCACTTTGTATAGAGGTTTTGCCAGCAGCTGTCGGTCAAAGCTGTTTGGTCTAAGGTAGGAATGTTACTGGTAAGTACATTGGGGTGCCTAACTGGTTGCTGAGAACTGGTGCCTGGACCCCAGCGCAGCCCAGAGGGACCCAGTGCCCACTTGGGGTGTAGCTCTGTGTTGTGTCCTCAGAGAGTCCAGGTGATGCCCCGGGTGGCCAGGCTGGGAAGCCCCAGTGCCCACAGGGTAACTTGAGCTGAGCACTTGCTCTGGGCTCCACCTGTGCTTAGCACTTTGCTTTGGGGATCACATTTCTTCCTCATTAGCAGGGAGATTTCATTACCCACTCTGCAGAGAGGGGAAATGGAACTTCCCGGGGTCAGGTAATTTAAGGTCCAC
This sequence comes from Oryctolagus cuniculus, assembly GCF_964237555.1. Taxonomy (NCBI): domain Eukaryota; kingdom Metazoa; phylum Chordata; class Mammalia; order Lagomorpha; family Leporidae; genus Oryctolagus; species Oryctolagus cuniculus. The sequence goes on along the minus strand of NC_091441.1, from coordinate 41,345,896 downwards.
AGCCTGCCTCCCTCCATCTCCAGTCTGCCCCCCTGCATGCTTACGTGGGGCTGGCCTCTGGCTCAGGTCTCCATGACCTCTGGGGCCACCCTGCCTCCTGCCGTGGGCTTTCAGAGAGCAGCCCCAGGCCAGCTGCATGCTAAGGTGTTGTCTGCTGAGGGGTGCCCAGTGCCCTCAGCCTGGATCCCAGGTTGTTTGTAACCGGCTCGGCCTCCTGTACCCTTTCCAGGGCTCTTCCAATCAGACTGGCAAGCCCACCTCTCGAGGGTTGATGAGATTCAATGAGATCAAAGGGGGAAGGCTGTGGCCCAACCACTGGCGGAAAAAAAGGTGGCAGGTTTTTGCTCTGCATGTAGCCAGCCCCATGCTAGGTCCCAAACACCTGAAAGACATGTTTTCTTTCTCTTTCTCCCCCAAAGGTTTATTTTACTTGTTTGAAAGGAAGAGTAACAGAGAAACAAATCGTCCATCTGCTGGTTTACTCCCCAAATGGCTGCAATGGCTAGGCTGGGCCAGGCCAAAGCCAAGAGCCCAGAGCTCCATCCTGGCCTCCCAAGCACTTGAGCCATCTTCCGCTGCTTTCCCAGGTGCATTAGCAGGGAGCTGGATTGGAAGTCGAGCAGTCATGACTCAGGCTATTGCGTAGATACGGGATGCTGGCTTCTCAGGCAGTGGCTTAATATGCCGTGCCCTAGTGCTGCCCCCAGAGGTGTGTTTTCAAGTGCATCACCTTGGGATGCTGATTCTGCGGATGTAGGGCAGGTTCTGAGGTCCATGTTTCTGACAAGCTCCTAGGTGTTGCCAAGGCCTGAGTTCTCAGCACCCAGCACTGTCAAGCACTCAGTGTAGCGGCCAGTGTGGGCAGCTAAAACCTCCCATGAGCCGAGGAGCGGTGTTTCCAGTGCTGTCCCCTCTGTCCCAATCTGATGGCTGCCATCTTTGCTAGGCCTATGATGTAGCTCCAAGTTCTCCTAGCTTTCGTCTAGAATTTTTTAAAAAAGATTTATTTATTTATTTGAAAGAGTTAGGTCTTCCATCCATTAGTTTACTCCCCAGATGGCCACAACGGCCGGAGCTGTGCTGATCCGAAGTCAGGAGCAAGGAGCTTCTTCCAGGTCTCCCACGTGGGTGCAGGGACCCAAGGACTTGAGCCATCTTCTACTGCTTTCCCAGGTCATAGCAGAGAGTTGGATCAGAAGAGGAGCAGCTGGGATTAGAACTGGCGCTCATATGGGATGCCAGCGCTTCAGGCCAGGGCTTTAACCCGCTGTGCCACGGCACCGGCACCAGCACCGGCCCTAGAATTTTTTTATTCCTTGTAGTCAGCAATCACCAGAAGTACACAATCAATTCTACATTTACACTTTGATAACAAATCAATGAGCCTCTATTGTTCGTTGGATGTGTGACAGCTCAGTGTGAGATTCCCTGAATGTGTAAAAAGCAGGTGAAAATGGAGTAACGGACAGAAAATGGAATGGAGCTGGGGAGCAGTGCTGACAGCACTCAGGATGAACCAGGAATGGGTGCTCCCTGAGGTTTCCGGGGAGCCAGGCTTGAGGACATTTGTATGTGACCATGAATGTGTCAGAATGTGGAGCAGATGCGTTTCCTGTCCACGTGGAGAGGTACGTCTTGTGGCCGTACTGTTCATGGGTACTGGGAATTGCATGATAATTATTTGCCTTCGCCGTCCCCCCTGCCTTGTTTTGCTTAAATGAAGTGAGCTCTCTGTTTCTGTTTAAAACATGGTATTTCCAGTTTGCCTGTGGGGACCAACAGTTGAATTAGTGGCTCAGTGGTCTGTGTCCAAGAGTGCTAAGCACATAGTAGGCTTTTGCTAGGGGCCAGGTGGGAAATTCATTTCAGGAGGGTGGACTTGGCTGGGCTTTGATCTTTGCTAAGTTTATATTGTGGCAAGGCAGCACCTGAACATGCCCTGGAGACAATGAGATGTGGGTGCTAGCTTCCAGGTGATGCTGTCCACACTGGTGCAGGCTCATGTCATGGCGTGTATTGCATCTAGCAGACTTGCTGAAACATGGTTTGCCCACAGAGAGATGCATTTGGATTGAGTCGGGCAGCTCACAAACCTAGTCCTTAAGCCTTGTTTATTTCAATTTTTAAAAGAAGATTTATTTATTTGAAAGGCAAAGTTAACAGAGAAAGAGATCTTCCATCTGTTGGTTCACCGTCCAAATGACCACAATGGCCGGGGCTTGGACTGGGGCTGGGGCTGGGCAAGGCCAGAACCAGGAGCCTGGAACTCCATTCAGGTCTCCTACATGGGTGGCCGTCTTCCGCCACCTTCTTAGGCACATTCACAGGGAACTGGATTGTAAACGGAGCAGCTAAGTCTCCAACAGGTACCCATAGGGGACGCTGGTGTTGCAGGTAGGGGCTTAACATGCTGTGCCACAATGCCGGACCCTACTTCACGTTTTTTTGAGACATTTAAAAAAAATGCTTATTTTTATTTATTCGAAAGGCAGAGTGGGGGAGAGAGAGGAGGGAGGGAGAATTTTCCATCTTATAGCTCACTGCCCAAATCCTGAGACAACTGGGGCTCGGTCAGGTGGAAACCAGGGGCCAGGAACTCCATCTGTGTCTCGCATGTGGGTGGCAGGGACCCAAGTACTTGTTCCATTACATACTTACAGCCTCCCAGAGAGTGCACTAGGAGGAAGCTGGATCAGAGGCAGGAGCAGAACTTGAACCTGGGCACTCAGGTACTGGATGCAGCTGTTCCTAGAGCTGGCCATGTTTCTGTACCTTCGTAAGAGTTTCATTCAGCGTCTCTGTACGAACCTGAAAATGCAGTGTTGGGCATTTGTGTTGAGTGTTTGTGTTGGGACCCTCTGGCATGGGGGTGGATGGGAGAGAAGGGAGCCAAGAGCTCTTAGGGGTGAGGAGGGGAGGTGCATGTGGGTTAGCAAACTCTAAAAAACCTGCCGCCTCCAGGCTGTGCTCCTCATTTTGGGATGAATGAATTTTATTTGTCTTCATTTTGCTGGAGATCAGCTGCTCCCGGGGACGGGGAGCTCCTTTTCTGGGGGGATTTTGGAGTGAGATGCTATGTGTCCTGGTTGGTAGCTTGAGAGGCAGGGCCGCTTTCCTGGGCTGGCGGAGGGGAAGGGCGGCAGGCAGGCAGCTGTCAGAGGCAGGCTCCCCCAGCGCACTCAGCGGCTGTAGTCAGCCCTCTGGTGGGGTCTCATCCCGGCTTGGCACAGCCACCCTCCGGGCAGGTGGCACTGACTAAGTGCATGTGCTTCCGTGCCCACTGCGGGATGAGGCTCTGTGTGAGTCCGCTGCTCTGTGCAGGGTAGGCCATCACGCTGCATGGGCAGGCGACAGAAGTGCTGCCATTGTCCAGGTTCCCTCCCTGTCACCGCTCATCTCTCTTCCTCCTCCTCCTCCAAGGACTGCTCTTGCTCCCCTTACAGATCACTGAGACCCTGGGGCCTGGTTCCTCAGCAGGGGGAGTGAGCAAACGGTCAGTCTCTGGGAGGGGTCCCCCTTCAGCAGTAATAGTTATTCTGTCACCTGGCCGACTTGTCATCCTGGTGACTGTTGGCCTCAGTTGTCTCTTGGGGACTTTGGAGTCACGCAGTCCATAAACACGTCCTTTTAGTGGCAGGGTCATGAAGCCCACCCACTCGAGGGAGGTTGTTCGCCACACATGATGGGCTGCTCACCTGGGCGGTAGACTTGCTTGGTGATGGTGATCCACACTGTCCAGCCCTGGCCTTCCTGCCTTGGTGCCTTCTGCCAGCTCCTTGCCTGTGCTGGCGCCCGTATCTGGCTCCACAGTCACCCATGCAAGTGACGGCTGGCACCGTGCCCTGGGTGGGAACCCCCACACTGAGACATTTCCCCCAGCTTTAAGTACGGTCACTGAGTTGGGCAGCCTTCATTCCCCACAGCTTCAGGACGTCTGCATCACCCTCAGAAGGAAGCCACGCCCATAGTTGTTACTCCCCATTCCCCCCCAGCCTCCCAAACCTGGGGTCACCACTAACCTACTTCCTGTCTCCCTGGGTTTGAAGATTCATGCGGCCCTTGGTGTCAGGCTTCTTTGATGTAGCATAGTGTTGTCATCAGTCTTCTCTGTGGCTGGCTGATGGTCTGTGTGTGGTACACCATGTCTTGTTGATCCATTCAGCTTCTGATGGACATTTGATTTGTTTCCACTTTTTGTGTGTTCTGCCTAATGCTGCCATGAACACGGTGAGTCTGCGTGTGGACATGTTTTTCCGTTTGTCTGGGATATATACCTAGTGTCGTGTTGTAGGGTCATATGGTAGCCAGGAGCTTTGTCCGGATCTCCCACATGGGTGGCAGGGGCTGAAATGTTGGCCCATCTTTTGCTGCTTTCCCAGGCAATGAGCAGGGAGCTGGCTCAGAAGTGGAGCAGTGCCCATACAAGATGGCAGTGTTACAGGCGGTGGTTCCATCCGCCACACTGCAACACCGGCGAAATTCTAGTTCGTAGCCATCACAGAGATCTGGCCTTGAGACACTTTTGTTTCTACTTATCTATAGTTGCTTTGCATCCTAGTCTTTGTTTCCTGTGATTATTGGCTTATTTGTTTCTGCCTTTTGTCTGTAGGATCCAGAGCTCCCACATTTAAAATGTTTAGAGTACAAAGCAGAGCAGCTGCTCCTGTGAATGTATCTTTACCACCTGGCCTGAGTGGGCCAGGCCAGTGCTGCTTTTGATAATTTCCCTAAAGGAAAAGGGACCCAGTGAGAGCGCTGGAACTTAGTCCATTGCCCTTTGCTGCCTTGGATCCTAATGTGAGGCACCCGCATGGCCGCTGGGAGTTGGGCCTGCCTGGCGTCCTTCCTTTGTCTCTTCTCTGAACCAGGCAATGGCTGCTGCCTTGGCCTCTGGTCTCTCCCCCCCCCTCCCCCCGCCATGCCCACCAGTCCATTCTCCTAAAATAGTTTGCCCTGGGGGGCCATCTGCAGGGCAACAATTGGACCCCTGGAACAGGGAGTAGGATTTGAGCCTCTTGTGTGAAGTGTGTTCTCTGCCTAATTATATTCAAGACTATTTCCCCCATTCCCCCCTACCCTGCATTGGGCAGCGAAGTGGGGAATATTAACAGTGCTGAGGGCCACCACGTTAAGGCGGTGGGTGGCAGAGAGACAGAGAACCTGCTCAAATCCAGCGCTCTTTCTTTAGCTATTTTAAAGCAAGTATGATAAGGGTACAAATGCAAGACCTGTTGTGTGTGTGTGTGTGTTTCTATTCATGTCTGCATTTGAAGAGCACTTGGAGAAAAAGCTACTTAGCAAGAAAACAAACTACTTGAGTTCTAGTACTTAAAATTAAACTAAAATATTTAGAAATATGTCTGACTCTAAAAGGAAGAGGTGATGACATTCTTAAAAATAAGCACATTGCTGAAACATACATAGTTTAAAGTCAGGGTGATTGACAAGTGACAGTGCGTGAAGTCAGATTTATTTCTGAACAGCTGCGAATGCTACCTCTGTGTTCTGAAAGGATATCATGCTATTTTCTCCATTTAAAAGGAAAAAAGATTCTGGAGAAGAGCTGCTTAGATGCGCTTACTCCTCCAGAAAACAAGACTTAAGGTAGAAGAAGAATTTGCTCTTGCAAAACATTTTTAAAAAATATTTATTTGAGAGAGTTACAGAGAGAAAGGGAGAGACAGAAAAAGAGTGGCTTTCCATCTGCTGGTTCACTCCCCAAATGGCTGCAACAGCTGGGATTGGGTCAAGCTGAAGCCAGGAGCTTTATCTGGGTCTCCTGTGTGAGTGCAGGGGGCCAAGGACTTGGGCCATCCTCTGCTGCCTTTCCAGGCACATTAGCAGGAACATGGTTTAGAAGCGGAGCAGCTGGGACTTGAATCGGCGCCTATATGGGATGCTGGCATTGCAGGCAGCTCAACTGATTACACCACAACGCTGACCCCAGAAATTTTATAAAAGCCAAAATATCTTTGACTAAAATCATTTTAGGTTTGATTACATAGGAATGTGCTGTTGAATAAAATCAAGGCTAAAAATTGTTGGTTGAAAATTGTTGAAAACATTAAAAAGTCAGTACATAAAAATAATGAAGGGGCTGACACCGTGTCATAGCGGGTAAATCCACCACCTGCAATGCCGGCATCCCATATGGGCACCGGTTTGAGTCCCAGCTGCTCCAGCTCTCTGCTATGGCCTGGGAAAGCAGTAGATGATGACTCAAGTCTTTGGGCCCCTGCACCCATGTGGGAGACCCGGAAGGTGCTTCTGGCTTCGGATTGATGCACCTCTTGGCTTTTGAGGCCACCTGGGGAGTGAACCAGTGGATGGAAGACCTCTCTTTGTTTCTCTGCCTCTGCCTCTCTGTAACTCTGCCTTTCAAATAAATAAATAAATCTTTTTAAAAAAAATCACAGAATTTTCTCATCTTCCTGGCACACATCACCTCCCCGGGGGGGTGTCCCCTGAGGCTAGCCGTGGCCACTGCCCACCAGAGGCACGTGGTAGAGCTTCATTCAATGAAAGGCACAAGCGGAAGAGCCAGCTGTGGGCAGGACCAGAGGCAAAGGAAGGACTGCACCTTTCTTAGATACACAGCTGCATAACGTAGGCTCTCTGGTTTTCAGCAAAATTCCACAGAGGCTTGTCAAAGGGGTGGATTGTTCCTTACATTTTCCAATAGAAGTCAAACGTTGCTGTCAGGTCATGTTGGGCAAAGGAGACCTTAGTCACAGGTGTCTTGGTGATGGCTGGACAGCCATGTGCTGTGTGCCTGGGGAGGGGGAGGAGCTTGTTGCCAGGTGAGCAGCTCAGTGCTGCAGTGTTTGGCTTCCTTTCCAGAGGGCATGCAGGACACCAGAGTCTGTCCTCCTCCTGGGGGTGATGCTGATGTTCGCCCTGAGAGAAACAATTCAAGGTGTGAAAGTGGCTGCGCTGGACATGGAACTCAGGGACGCGGCTTCTTCTGTGGCCCACACACTGAGGCCCGGCTGGGGAGTGGAGCAGGGAGCCCTTGCCATGCAGTGGGCCTGACACTGACCGTGGCTGCTTCCCTTGTTCCTGGTGAGCTGGCTCCGGAGCCCAGATTGTCCCACGGAAGATCGCCATCCTTCAAGCACAGCTGCACCTGTGATCTTGGGCAGTCTGGACTTCAAGGTTTTTCAAAAAGTTCATGGAAATGTGAAATTAAAAGATGCTTATTTTGTGCAAAAAATCTTTTGAAATAAATGCATAATTTCCTCATAGGCATTTTCCATGAATCTTTTTAAAAAAGATTTATTTATTTGAAAGTCATAAGGAGGGAGGGAGGGAGGGATGGGTGTCTTCCATCCACTGGTTTACTCTCCAATTGGTTGCAACGGCCAAAGCAGCACTGATCTGGAGCCAGGAGCTTCTTCCAAGTCTCCCTCATGGGTGCAGGGGTTCAAGGACTTGGGCCATCTTGTACTGCTTTCCCAGGCCACAGCAGAGAGCTGTGGAAGTGGAGCAGCCAGGACTCGAACCGGTGCCCATATGGGTTGCTGGCACTGCAGGCGATGTCTACCCGCTACACCACAGTGCTGGCCCCCATGAATCTTTTTGAAGATTTCTCATATGCATTCATTTCAAGATTTTTTTTGCATAGAAATAATCTCCTTTTCAATGCCATCACCTGAACTTTTGGAAGTACCCCCAAATATGTTTCACTCCTGGCCCAACACTCGGGCACAGCACTGCTTGTTATCAAAATACCTATGCTTCCCTTCATCTCCAGAACTCACTGTGTCTTACAGATAATTTTTTCTCTTTTTGAAAGACTCTTCTCATTTATCTGAAAGGCTGAGTTATAGAGAGGGAAGGAAGGGAGAGAGAGAGATCGATTGATCTTCCATTTTCTGGTTCACGTCCAAATGGCTGCAATGGCTGGGGCTGGACTGCTGAAGCCAGGAGCCTGGAACTCCATCCAGGTCTCCCATGTGGGTGCAGGGACCCAAGCACTTGGGCCATTTTCTATTGACTTCCCAGCCACATTAGCAGGGAGCTGGATCAAAGTGGAGCATCCAGGACTGAAACTGGCACTCATGTGGGAGTCCAGCACTTTAGGCCATGACTTAGCCCACTGTGCTACAATGCTGGCAACTAACTTAATTTTGTTAGTGTGGTAAAATGTATATAACATAAAAATGGCCCTTTTAATGATCAGGTGTACAATTCAGTGGCATTAATTACATTCACCAAAAAGTATTTCCTGAAGTTTTTTGCCTTCCCAAATAGAAACTCTGTAACTATTCAGCAATAACTCCCTATTCTCCTGGTCTCCCCAGGAATGCAACCTCTAATCTGCATTGTGTCCTTACAGATTTACCTGTACACTTGAAAAATTTCATTTTCAAAACTTATTTTAAGTTGGGTTTAGAAATATGGCTTAAAATGGACTTCCAAGTTTCAGAAGAGTGCTTGGTGTTTCGTAACTTTCAGCTGAGCACAACTAACTCAAGGGATCTACTTTATTTTGTACAATGGACACCTGCTAGGAGAGACAAGCAGAAGGTGGAAAGGAAAGTGACTAACATGTTGTACCAAGCATAGGAGTATCTGCAAGGGTGTTCATGACTTTGGCTGCTGCACCTGGCAGCCCTTGAGAGTAGGTTATTCCTGTTTTAAGATGAAGAGGACATATAGGACCTATTACTAGTAGAGACTGAAAGCCAGATCTTTCTGGCTTCAAGTTGTCCATCGTTATTAATCCTCCTGGAGTGTAGACAGGACACACAAGGGGGGAGCTTGCCTTCCCAGCCATGGCTGTATTCAGCAGAGTGAGTTCTGGAGCCAAAGTTTCCAAGACCAAGGAGGGATGCCGTCGTCTGGAAGCTACCTGCCACCTGTCCACCCATGTATCCACCCGATACTCAGTCTTTCATTGGTGCTGGTCATATCCTGGATCGGAGTGGGATGAGCCAGTGACTGCTGCTGGCCTGCAGTGATGATGACGGTGGCTGGGACATGGTTTATTGAGCACCATCTGTGAGCCGGGTCTGGGCAGGGTGTTTCTGGAGCTTTAACCCTCAGGTCCCTAGAGAGATGGCAGAGGGTTAGAGTTGGGGCAAGGGAAGCTCCCAGCAATCAGAGTGAAGCTGGCAGGAGAGCACCTGCTGGTGGCAGTGCCTTCCTCTAGCCTGCAGCTGAGGGTGTTGGGGCCTCCATTTTTTTTAAAGGTTCATTTATTTGAAAGGCAGAGTTACACAGAGAAGGGGAGAGAGAGAGAGAGACAGAGACAGAAAGTCTTCCATCCACTGGTTCACTCCTCAGTTGGCCGCAATGGCTGGTGCTGTGCCGACCAAAGCCAGGAGCCAGGAGCGTCTTCTGGGTCTCCCACTTGGGTGCAGAGGCCCAAGGAGCGGGGCCATCTTCTACTGCTTTCCCAGGCCTTAGCAGAGAGCTGGATTCAAGTGGAGCAGCCGGGATTCAAAAAGGCGCTCATATGGGATGCCGGCACTGCAAGCAATGGATTTACTTGCTATGCCACAGTGCTGGCCCCAAGGGGGCCTCCATTTCTGACCCTTGACTGGGAAGTCCTCCATGTTTCAGGGGAGGGGTGTGGCCTTGGGGGAGCCCCTGTTCCTGTGGTGAATGGCACTGGCTGAGGGAGGGGCTGGATGGACAGTGGGGAGAGTACAGGTGGGCAGGTGCCAGTGCTCTGTGCATTTCTGTGTGTCCGCTTACACAGGGGAGGCCTTCCCTGGATGTCTGTCTACTCTTAGTCTGTATGTATGCATTTATCCATGGGGTTTGTGACGACATCTTCAAGTTCACAGCAAACCAGTCGGCAAAGTCCAATGAGGACGGAGCAGCCCGGCAGCTGAGGCAGCCGAGGGCAATGGCAAGAAGGCTGATGTAGACTGAGCACTGATTCTGCTGTCAGATAGCAAGAGCAGGAGAAGAGATGAAGAAATAAGAGAAACTTCATGGTGTGCAAGCATTTATTCACACGTCATTAAAATTTAAATTACACGATTCAGCCTGTCACTGGGACAAATGGTCCCTTTCGAGCGTGGCTTCATTGGAACTGTTTTATTCAGGCAATAAATACTTAATTGGTTGATATTTTAAAATGTGCTCGGCTGCAGTAAATCTAAATTTAGCCTAAGCCCAAGTACTGGTGTGAGTCATTCCCAGTGGGATTAAAATGACCAGCATGTTTCTCAAATCCTACAACCGCAACTATGGATCGCATTCCGTCCCATCTTCGTTTCAGACAGTCTTGTTGCATGGACAAATGATTCTTTCTGCAGGACCTCAAAATGAATGTGTGATTTCTCTTCTCTGTCCCACTGCATCCCCCATCAGAGACAGGAGGAGGAAGGTGGTGTCTTAGAGACGGTTCATGCTCTAATCAAGTGAATTTCTCTGCTGTCTGTACCCTGTATCTCGTCAGTTTGCTGGAAATAGATTTGTTTCCCAAGCATGTTAAATATTGGAGTATCACAGAATGACTGCCATTTCTTACCCATCAGTGAGTGCATGGAATTATGCAAAGGTGGGCTTATATCATTCAGGAATGGGGAGTGAGACAAATCCTTCACCCCCGTTGCGGGCACCCCATTTCCAGCTGGGGGCCATGGCCTGGACTGGCCCTGGGGGAATGGGTGAGCCGTATTCCACTTGCTACTGCACCTCCCTCCATAACTCTTTGCTTAACAGTATTTGTTTTGTTTGATGGCTAATTTATGCTAACTAAGAATGTTACTTATTAAAAATTTTTTTTACTTGAAAGTTTGAGTTAGAGACACAGTGACAGAGAGGGATCTTCCATCCACTGGTTTGCTCCCCAGATGGCCACAACAGCCAGGGCTGGATGAGGCTGAAACTAGGAGCTTCATCTGGGTCTTTGATGTGGGTGCAGGGGCCCAGACACCTGGGCCATCCTCTGCTTCTTTTCCCAGGCACATTAGCAGGGAGCTGGATCAGAACTGGAGCATCCATGACACAAAGCAGTGCCCATATGGGATGCCAGTGTTACAGGCCACAGCTTTACATGCTAAGCCACAGCACTGGCCCCAACCATGTCATTTTGATGTGAGAAATTTCCTGTGAGCTCTTCTCCATTTCGGCTGCCTTTGCCCTCTTTGGGGCTCTTGGTGGGTCTGTGTGGGACTTCTGTGGCCCTTTCCCTGCGGCCTCTCTCATTGCCTGGGCGTCACTGGCAGCTTCCTCCCTATACTTTGTAGGGTCATCTTCCCGAAGTGCAGATCTGCCTGGGACATCGTGCTGACAAGGCCTTTCAAAGCCAGTGTCTCTGGCCACCCCTGCCTTCTGGCCACCCCTGTGCCATTGGGTCAGTGTGAGGTACCGCCCCCTGCCAGCCCACTTCCTTCTTTCGTGTCCTCTGCCTGCATGGCTGCCCTGCCCTTGTCTCCTTTGCTTGTCCAGTTTCCCTTCTCTTGTGAAGATGCAGTGCAAAACTGAAAGAAATCGAATTCTACTTCAAACCCCAAATTCTTCTAATAAACACACGCATGCACGCACACATGTACTGTTATTTCACATGAGATTGTGTCAGGTTCCTCTATCTCACACTTTTATCTTGGATTTGCTTTCTCTTTCTTAACTGATGAGGGGTGGTTACGAAAGGCGGGTGGTGGGAGAGGTAGGGGATGCAGTGGGTTAAGCTGCCACTCGGAATTGCCTGCATGCCATGTCATAGTGCCAGTTGGAGTCCTGCTTACTCTGCTTCTGATCCAGCTCCCTGCTAATATGCCTGGGAGGGTGGCAGAGATGGCCTAAATATTTGGGTCCCTGCCACCCATGTGGGAGACTTGGGTGGAGTTCCTGGCTCCTGGCTTTGGCCTGGCACATCCCTGGTTGTTGCAACAGTGGAAGAGCTCCCTCTCTCTGTTTCTCCCCTCCCCCTATTTATCACGCTGCCTTTCAAATAAATGAATCTTAAAAATAAAACGAAGGGAGGATGACAAATAAGGAGCCCTCAGCCAAGCTTGCCCTTCCCCAGCTGGCTGGAAAGCAATTAAGCCACTCAGTAAATGAATGCCTTAGAGAAGATTATAATGTTGGCCTTAATTTCTTTTATCAACTTTGAATTTCCTTGAAATGCATCTAATCAACTAGTACTATTAACTGTTTTGGGAAATTTTTTGTTTTGTAGAGTTGTTTTTGATTTTAAGATAATGATTCCCACTGATTCAAGAAATTTAGGCTGAAAATGTTACTTTTAACAAACAGGGAAAGCCTTAGGCATGTTAATGCATATAATTATGCCTGTTGTAAGAGGCAATGACATACTTCGGTTTTCCCACCAAAAATGGCACTTGTCAGTTTTTAACCTCGATAATTTGTGGATACCCTGGCTCCTGCTGATGGGTGGCCATTGGAACTCGGAAGTGCTGTGCCTGCAGTCTATTCCGGCAGCCGTAGTCACGGCTCACTGGCTTCCGAGTGGCAGCGGCCATTTCCAGAAACAGAAGTTGATAACAGATTCAGGTTTTCACGTACTTGAATGTGAACATGAACGTGAACATGAACGGCCTTGAGAATGTTGATCGACTTCAAAGCGAGGGCTTTGGGATGGATAGGTTGAATTAAATGCCTTATCCTCAATGGTGGTTTTGTAGAACACATCTGCTTTACTTTTGCAAAAGCCATTTGGAGAGATCCCACCTTAGTTTGGACCCTTTGTACCCCAGCATTAGACCGTATGATGTTTGGGAGTACCACTGTGAAACGGAGGCGGGGCAGGGGTGGAGGCTGGGTTAACGGTAGAAGCGTGCATGGCAGACATGTGACAAAGGGTTTGCTTTTGTGGCAGAATGTTTACTTTGGCTTCCCAAGTTTTAGTGCCTAATACAAGTTGGGCTCTTTTATCAGAACCCACATTCTCTGGCTAAATGGGAATTTCATTTTGTAAATATGGGACTAAAATAGCAGTATGGGAGTGCATTCTCATTGTTAGTGAGAAAGGAAGAGTGGAAAAAGCACAGGGCTGTAGGAAGAACTTCAAATGTTAAAATCAAGGTCTATTTGTTTTACAGCAAGTCTGGCTATAAACACGTTAAATTCTTCCCCAGTATCAAATTCAAGGAAAATGTTGTGAAATAACACTGGATGCACTCAGAGGAATTTAGAAATAGTTATAATTTGCTGTCTTCTCCTCAAAGGCTACTTTGGACTCTGACTTTCTAGCTGTGCAGTCATAAGGAACTGCTACTCTGTCTTAACTACTTGGCCTTGCTCTATTGTTGACCGTCAAGTTCAAGTGGTGGCCTCCTGGACAGCTGGTGGCCAGGGCAGCTGTAGTGACCCAACTTAGGTGTGCCCCTCCCAGGGGTGGAGCTCCCAATTTAGCTGTTGGGTTTGGGCATAAAATGCCACAGCACAGCAATCTGAGCGCTTGCGTTCTGTTTAAATGAAAAGGCAGATGCTTCACATATGTTTTCACAAATTGACATAAACCACGGGAGGAAAGAATGCCGATAGTCAAGAGGAGCCCTGTGGCAACTTGTTGCTTGTCATTTTTAGGTTTGCACCAAGAGCAGATGCAGAAAGCAGCCTGCACCTGTGCCGACACTGGGCTTGGAGTAAGCTGTGTGCTTTCAAGTGCCTGAGTAATGGGTGAATGAGGCATCTAAAAATAGTGAGTTCATGTGTCTGATGGACCCCAGGGATGTGAGGGCTTCCTGGGGCCAGTGTTGTCATATGTGGCCTCGTGTGGCCAGGGAGGAGGGGAGTGTACTCTGCTCTCTCGCCTTCCTTTCTGTATCTGGATGAGCAGATGCATGAGTTCTAGACTGAGCCCTGCTGAGGAACGCTAGCTCTGGAATGAAGTCTACAGGGGAGACCCAAAAACAAGGCTGAGAAAAGGTTTGCCACTTGCTTGAAGAAGGCCTGTGGCTCACGGTAGGCTGTTGTATGAAGTTACCCTTGATGACTCTTCCAACTCTGCCTAGGCTCATCTGTCTTACGACATTGAACTTGTCTTTGACCATAGAGGCTGGACAGGCCCTGCCAGGGCTATGGGCCCTGGGCATCACTTACACTTGGAGTGGATTCTGCATTCCCAGTGACAGTGCCAGACACATGTCAGTGTTGTGTTAATGGATGGTGTACACTTCTAGGAAGACAGGCTGCAATTCGAGGCCATCCTCTGTGGCTATCAAATACAGTTAAGTGTCAGGTGGCCTGAGCCCGGCAGCCTTGGAGTCGTGAATCAGCTGTGAGCACTTAAGACGTGAATTCTAAGACTGAGCCCATCTAGAATGGCATCTAAGCCCTTGGCATGGCAGCACCCTTTGCGCTGTGATTGTAGGACTCCTCTTAGCCAGCCTGCTCCCACGTGGGGATGCACCAGTGTCTGCACTGCCACTGGGGGCGGCAGTGAGAGCTCTGAGAGCAGACCAGGAGCCCATCTATGAGCTAGTAGTTTCACAGGTGAGCTCAGGACAGCTGCTTTCTTAACAAGCCCTTTATGATACCATCAAGGTATCATCTTTTGCAAGGTTTTGTAAAATCGGGATTCTCCTGAAGAATGAGCGAGTATTGGGAAATGCCTTGGCAGGAACCCAGGGTTGGCCTGTGTCTTTCAGCTTACCTGTGATGACTTAGATGGTTGATAAATTCCAGCCCATTCCAGCAGCTTGGGCTCACTGGGATGTGAGGGGTGGCACTGCAGGGGGAGTAGGATGTTTTGGCATCTGTGCAGTGTAAATAACAAATGGCGACATCTCTTGCTGGGTTTTCAATCCAGTTGTTGACTTCAAAAGTACTGGATTTTAACGTTTATCACTGCCTCTTTTCACTCCCACCCTTACCCAAAACACAAATGGTGAGATTAAATATGGCCACAACCAGCTGGATGCTGAGCCAGTCCAGTAGTGACCATCAGGAATGATGGTGGCATGGATCTCATTAGAGTTGGCTCTTTAGAGGTTCACTAAGGTTGAAACTATGCTGGTTGAGCTTATTATGGTAATATGTTTGAAAATTTAAAAGATTTTATTTGAAAGACATGGTCTACGGGGAGAATAGGGAGAAGAGGAGAGAGAGAGAGAGGTGTCTTCTCTCTGCTGATTCACTCCCCAGATACCTGCAGCAGTTGGGCCTGGGTAGGGTCAGGCAGAATTCAGGAGCCCAGAACTCCGTCGGGGTCTGCTGCTTGGGTGGCAGGGACTCCAGTGCTTGAGCCTTCAAGTGCAGCCTCCCAGGGTGTGCATCCATGTGCAGCTTGAGCAGAAGTGGAGCCGGGCTCAATCCCAGGCGCCCTGATATGGAATGTGGGCCTCCCAAGTGGCCTCTCAACTGCTGTGCCAAATGCTTGCTCCTAAAATAAAAACACTAAAAGCTATAGATTATATTTTGTTGCCATTTTGTATTGACGTGTGAGGAAATATACATAGTGAAACCACATCAGCTTTTGTGTCTCTATGATGAGATCCTTAGGATCGTTCTCACAGTCACCCGTGACGTAGCAGGAGAGCATCTTCAGTAAGACTGTTCTGCTTCTTGTAAAGGCAGTAGGCTCTGAACTTCACTTAGTTGAACCAATAGTTTGTAAATGAATATTTCAAGGATCCTACACTTTGCTATCTAAAGCAAAACTGAGATTATATATGGGTCAAATTTTATGAACACGAATACAGTAAGTAGTGATTGGCCTAAATTTTTTCTTCCATTAGAAAATATTTTGGAGCATAAAGGTAATATATGCTGCTGAATACATATAAATATGGCTCTGAGTGCAGAGGGAGTTATTGCCAGATCTTTTTAGAATAATTCTGTAGAATTGGCAGTCAACAGCAGACAATAATAGTGACTTGCAACCTAGCCAGCCGGTGGGGACTCTCGTGGATACTTTTGCTGATTTGGGGCCACTGGCCGGGTTTAGAGGTTGGAGGCTCCAGCTGGTTGCTGGGAGGCAGCACCCGTGTAGATGGGTGTTTTAAAATAGGGGAACCTCAAGAAACATGAGTATCAAGGAGTAAGTGCAGGACTGCGTGGGGAGACTCAGGGCTGGAACAGTCTGTAAGAGATGGCTGGGCCCAGTGCCCCAAGCATTCCTTGCTGGATTGGTGTGCAGCCATCACTTTTGGAGGCGGACGGCATTTCAACAGATGTATATATTTTATTTTAATTTAGTAAGCTGTTTAATTAAACTCCAATTTTTAAAAAAGGCAGTACATTCACACACTGTACCTTTGAAAAGCATAGAAACATTTCTAGTGAAACATCTCACTTTTCCTTTCTTCTCAACTCTGCTTTTGTTCTCTATGCTCTCCCTTAAGCCTTTCTTGTTGGCTTTCCCATGTTCTCTGTGTTTTAGGAATGAAGAAACATACATTGTGTACTCCCCCTTTTGAAAATAAAGAGGTAGCATTCCATCCCCTGTTGATGGTAGCTGGCTCCTTGTGTGTTCCTGGCTGTGGTGAACCATGCTGCACTGGAGAGCATTGTAAATATGCTGTGTGGTACCTGAGCAGTCTCTCCCCGGGCTAAACTGAAGATGAGATCTCCAGGTCAAATGATCTATTCACTTGAATTTTATAGATATTGTCAAATTGTCTCCTGGAGGGCTCATGCTAGTTTCCTTTCCCACCAAGAGTTTGCAGCTGATCAGTGGGAATGTGCTGGAATATCCCTTGGGGCACTAACCAGATGAGTGTGAGTCTGCACGACACCTTCCAGGATGGATCAGCACTGCCTCCCTGCAGTGCAGGAGTTCCTGACTCCTCACAGTGGCTAAGCCAGGCTCACCCCGGCCAGGAGCGCAAACTGTACCCTGCCCAAGGCACCACCCAATGGAACAAGTGAAGTTGGGGTTCTGGGATAGTTAGACATCCAGCTCACCCTCCAGCTAGCCTCCTTTCTTGTGCCCCAGACACAGCCCTGGTGGAGAAAGCCCCTTGCAAAACAAAGGACCCCATTCAGGTTTGGAAACATAAGCTAGTGACCCTGGGGAAGGCTTGGGTGACTTAGATGAAATGAAACATGATGGAAGCCATCCTTATGTGTAGTGAAGATTATCAGGGTGATAATCAGCTTGAAAGTTCAGTGTGTGTGCGTTTGAAGATTTATTTATTTGAAAAGCAGAGCAGTAGAGATAGCTAGCTAGCTAGCTACATACATACATACTCCATCTTCTGGCTCACTCCCTATATAGCTATAACAGCTAGGGCTGTGCCAGGCTGAAGCCAGGAACACCATCAGGGTCTCCCACATGGGTGGCAGGGGCCAAAGCACTTGAGCCATCCTCCTCTGCCTCCTCAGATACATAGCAGGGGCATGGATCAGAAGCAGGGTACCCAGCTGGTGCTCTGATCCCAGATACAGGCATCACAAGTGGCGGCTTAACCGGCTGCACCACAACGCTGGCCTCAATGTAGGGCTTGTTCAATTGAGTGGAAGTTACTATTTCTATCATTTTATCTAAGAAAGGAAGTCACCAAGCAAGAGGTCATAGGTTGGGAAATGCACCCCAAGAGCTTTTCTGGAGCCTCCCACTGTGCCAGCTTCCCGGCTTCTCTCCTTGCTTCAGAGCTCAGCTTCCTGGAGGTGCCTCTCACCCTGCCCTCCCATCTGCCCTCTCCCCTTCTCTACCTCCTGGAGTTCCAGTCCTCATTCTGCCATGGATTTTTAAATTGAAGTGATGGTTTTTTTTTTTTTTTTCTGATAATAAAAGCAATGTACACTGTGATAGGAAATCTGCCATGTTTATGATTTAAAATCATGAGAACAATTTTGAAATCTTGTTAGAGACGAGATTGGGACTCCTAGGATAAGGAATGCACAGGTGTGGAAAAGGAGGCTGGAGATGGGCACAGTTGAGTCTGGGACAGCTGACGTCCTCAGTGCGTTTTGACCCCTGGGAAGAGGAAGAGCAAGGTCATCGGAAGCATCTTACTGGGGAGTGAGACTAGAGTGAGGGTGGATGCTAAGAACGTGCTTAGGGGCCAGCGCTGTGGCGCAGCGGGTTACAGCCTCAGCCTGCAGCGCCAGCATCCCATATGGGCACTGGTTCAAGTCCCAGTTGCTCCACTTCCAATCCAGCTCTCTGCTGTGGCCTGGGAAAGCAGTAAAAGATGGCCCAAGTGCTTGGGCCCCTGTACCCATGTGGGAGACTTGGAAGAAGCTCCTGGCTTCTGATCAGCCCAGCTCTGGCTGTTGCGGTCATTCGGGGAGTGAAACAGTGGATGGAAGACTCTATCTCCTCTCTCTCTCCTCTCTCTACCCCCTCCCTCTCTCCTCTCTCTCTCTATGACTCTGCCTAGCTCTGTAACTCTGTCTTTCAAATAAATAAAAATAAATCTTAAAAAAAAAAGTGTGCTCAGAGCCGCTAGCGCACTGGCGGGCTGCATTGGGAAAACTCTGCAGCTGTTTCAGTGCATTGAATTGTATTGCCTGACAGCCACGAGTGGTATAAGGGCCTGCAGGCCTCGGAAAGGTGATGTGAATGAGTGGGCACAAGGCAGAGAGGCTATGGGGTACCAGCACACCCTTCTGAAGGAGGGAGACACACCAGGTGACATGGGAACAGGAAAGAGAAATGATTGCAGGCTCTCGCACAAATGCCACTGACACGTGGGCTTTGATTAACTGGTAGAGAATGAATTCAGTGGTGTAGAATGACAAATCCCCACTCTCAGTGTCCTTTATTCTGCCATAGTTTGTCACAGTGGTTATCGCCTTATGCACTCAGTCCAGAATAACACTTTTTTTTAAAATGCCTGTTTGTACCAACATGCCTGACATGTTAGTGTGAGGGCAACACGGATTGCACATTTGCTTGCAAGATTGTTTGCAGAAGCTCTTTGTCAGAGCAGAAAACTGTACCCCGCTGACTGTAGCCTCTGTGGAATACACAAAATGCACCCCCTGCAGGCATCTCCCTGCTGCCTGAGTTGCGGTCTTGTTTTCTGAGCCACGTCTGTCCATGCATGGAGTTTCACCTTCCTGTCTGATGCCTGATGCTCCTCTTGGCCCCAGTGCTTGCTTGAGCACATAGAGGCTTTTTCACAGTGGATTGCTGTATGTGTTATGGTGTTGACATGCTCCAAACCCAGTGCGTATACAGTTCTGTACCACAGTCCTTACTCGCTTCCTTTCCTGTATGTCTGTATCCCCTTTGGCTCCAACTGTGAGATTTTGTCTTAGCATGGTGATTTTTAGGAACGCATATATGATGTCACAGCAGAACTGATTCACTGAGTCCAGACTTATGTTGATTGTTCATTGTTTTTTTTTTTTTTTTAAAGATTTATTTGTTTATTTGAAAGAGTTACGGCTGGTGCTACAACTCACTAGGCTAATCCTCCGCCTGCGGCGCCGGCCTACCGGGTTCTAGTCCCAGTTGGGGCACCGGATTCTAGTCCCGGTTGCTCCTCTTCCAGTCCAGCTCTCTGCTGTGGCCCGGGAGTGCAGTGGAGGATGGCCCAAGTGCTTGGGCCCTGTATCTGCATGGGAGACCAGGAGGAAGCACCGGGCTCCTGGCTTCGGATCAGCGCAGCGTGCCAACCGTAGTGGCCATTTGGGGGGTGAACCAACAGAAGGAAGACCTTTCTCTCTATCTCTGTCTCTCTCACTGTCTAACTCTGCCTGTCAAAAATTAAAAAAAAAAAAAAAAAGTCAGGAGAGGCAGAGAGAGATATCTTCCAACCAATGGTTCACTCCCCAATTGGCTGCAACAGCTTGGGCTGTGCCGATCTGAAGCCAGGAGCCAGGATCCAGGAGCTTCTTCCAGGTCTCCTGCACGGGTGCAGGGGCCCAAGGACTTGGGCCATCTTCTACTGCTTTCCCAGGCCATAGCAGAGAGCTGGATCAGAAAAGGAGCAGCTGGGACTAGAACCAGTGCCCATATGGGATGCCAGCGCTTTAGGCCAGGGTGTTAACCCTCTGTGCCACAGCGCCGGCCCCTCATTGTCTTTTTTAAAAGGATTTATATATTTATTCATTTGAAAGGCAGAGAGAGTGCTTCCATCAGCTGGTTTACTCCCCAAATGGCCACAGTGGCTGGGAGTGGGCCAGGCTTAAACCAGGAACTCTATCTGGGTCTCCCACATAGGCGGCAAGGACCCAAGTACTTGAGCCATCGTCCACTGCTTTCACAGATACATTAGCAGGGAGCAGGATTGGAAGTAGAGCAGTCAAGGGTTGAACTGGCGCTCGCCAATGGGATCCTGACATTTAACCTGCTGTGTCACAACTCTGGCCCTGATTGTTCGTTGTCTGGTTCCCCCTCCATTACAATGGGGGCGGTGCTTTTTGATCATTTGCTCCTGTTGCATCCCTGGCACACAGACCGTATCTGGCATGGAGTAGGGGATCAACAATTATTTGTTCAATGAATGAATCACCAGGTCTTTTAGTGGAAATAATATTCTGGCCATATTCTGTTGTAAAGGAATGGTTCTATTTAAAAATGGTTATTATGGCTACGAGCGAGACTGTGACAATTGCCAAGTGCGTCTGGCTCCTCAGCTAACAGCTTGTCATAGGCAGGCAGGAATGAGAATGGGGAATCGAGGTCACACAGGTTTTTACAATGCGAATTTGAGAAGCTTGCATTCTAATAACATATTCAAACTCAATTAAAGGAAGAACAATCATGGGGCCGGTGCTGTGGCTCACTTGGTTAATCCTCCGCCTGCGGCACCTGCATCCCATATAGGCGCTGGGTTCTAGTCCCGGTTGCTCCTCTTCCAGTCCAGCTCTCTGCTGTGGCCTGGGAAGGCACTGGAGGATGGCCCAAGTGCTTGGGCATCTGCACCCACATCGGAGACCAGGAAGAAGTACCTGGCTCCTGGTTTCGGATCAGCGTAGCTCTGGCTGTGGTGGCCATTTGGGGGGTGAACCAATGGAAGGAAGACCTTTCCCTCTGTCTCTCTCACTGTCTAACTCTATCTATCAAATAATAATAATAAAAAAGAACAGTCAGAATGGTAGCAAGAGTGGCCAGAGCAATGAATGTGTGCTTATGTTCATTGAGTAAAATGAGTGGTAGAAGAGATCCTAATGATGATGTCTGACTTGGAGATAATTTACATGTGATGCAGGAACTAGAGAACATTCAGAAAGATGGTATTTTTGATCAGTTGTTGGGGTGGGTCTCAGTTTTTTGACTGAAGTTGTGGTGTTGTTATACCTTCACATTCTGAGTATTTAATGCATGTTTGAATGGTTACAGTGCCATGAGCCTGTGCATGTAACTTAGCTAGAATTACAGTTCTCTGAGTATACACGTGTGATGTAGCCTGCTGTGTGTTCTTTACCAGAATACCCCTGACTGCATAATTTATAGTCAAATGAGCTCTGTTCTTTCAGTTCCCGAGACTGGAAAGTGCAAGGTTGAGGGACCCGTTTCTGGCAAGGGCCATTGTGCCGCCTCTTCTTATGGCAGATGTGGGGAGGGCAGGAGAACAAGAGCGGGCAGAACTCGATTTTGTAATAAACCCGCTGTGCAGCTCATCTCCCCATGATAGCAAGGAGAGTGTATTCGTGAGGGCAGAGCCCTCTGATCGAATCACAGCTTCCCAGGCTACACCTCTGCACTATTGTGTTGGGAGTTAGGTTTCTAGCCTAGGAACTCAAGGGGACACCTTCAAATCTAGCCACCTATGCATAGATGTGTGTAGCCCTGTGTTGTGACTCCCAGAGACACTTGGCACATGCTATTTCATTTCACCTTCGTGGCAATCCTCATCTCCCGAATGAGGAAACTGACACGGAGTCTGAGTCACTGAGTGAGAAGGGTGCACCTGGTCAGTGGTGGGCCTGGAATCTCAGATGCGGAGTCTGTTGGGCCTTTGTGAACTCAGAGCTGTAGGTGTGATCCTGATGGTACTAATGAAGAAGACCTGCTTGTCTCCTCCAGGAAGGGGTGATGGAATTGTAAGGAGAAAGAGCAGAGTGGTACCCAGGTCAGCACAGTGCGAGGAATTGTGGAGTGTGAGGGAACAGGTGCCAGCTGCTATAGGTGGGCAGTGGTTCCTCATCCACTGACAGGTGCTTTAGAAGGAGCCAGAAATACCCAAAGCAGCGTAGAGCAGAGACATGTATGGCAGGCAGGAACTGACCTGTATCCAATTCCTTTCTCACTCTGAGCACTGGACTGCTCACTTTTATCCCCTGTATGAGTAAGCAATGATTTTGGGTCTAGATTCTGTGATCCTGTCTCAGTCATTGCTATCCCAAGGTGGAATCTGTTGCTGTCTTCATTTTCTATGAAACTCAATATATCCAAAGTAATGCCGTAAGTGGCTCCGCTTAGATGTGGCCCACCAACCAGTGAGGTCGGAGTTACTCTTACAGATGAGGACAGAACAACAAGGAAGTAGCACAGCTGGGATCTGAAGCCGGGGCTGTCTTCACAACCTTTGCTTTTTCTGCTATAAACAAAGCATACATTGAACTGAGTTGTTTCTAGAAACAATGTGGGAGGAGATTAAGTTCCTGCAAAGCTTAATAAAAATGAAGTGCCCTGAGAATAATGGGGATCTTATGTTTGGGAGAAAAACAATGAGTAAATTATATAGCAATGAGTCACAGTAGCAATAAGTAGCATTCAAGTCATAGGAGGCATAGACTTTAAATATGGCTACCAAGAGAGGAAGGAGATCACACTGTCAGCACATGGCTTATTCTCAAAACTTGACCTGATCCTGCCTCTGTCCTGCCAAAAACTGATCCTCTCTTCCTGGTTTCCAATGTCTGCAGATGATAAATCTTGCCATGCCCACTGCTGTGGTCAGTCTCCTGTCACCTTCCCAGGCCACTCGGCTGAGCACCCCTCTGCCTGGCCCGGAATGCTCCTTGTGTGTTTTCTTGTTAGAATAAGTAATGCTGTCCCCTCTTTCTTTCCTACAAAACCAAGTTCAAGTGATCACCTTGGGGACACCTTCGCCAAATCCCTTAGGCAAAATTTAGTTGAGTCATTCGGATTATCCTAGATCTTGGTCCGTTTCACTCTTGGGTTCAGCAAGCTGAGATGGGACCACTGCCTTATGTAACCAGCTCTCCACGTGACTCAAAGGTTTTTCATTGATTCAGATTATGTTTTTATCCCTGTCCACACTGCCGATGGCTGTCTCAGAGCCTGGGTCACTCTCCATTTGTGGAGTGGGTTAGATGAGTGGATGGATGAATGGGTAAAATGTTTGAATGACCACATAAAAATGTGACAATGTTAGTAAGGCAGCCACCGTCAGTGGATAGATGTTTGTCTGTAATGGAGCTAGCTACTAGTCTTTCATCATATTTAAAAAGTAGTTCTTAGGAATTAGCATATGAAGTAGTTTTTGGAGAAGACACATTACAGATACACATCTCCCAGTGGATTACAGCTAGGGAATATGAAGGTTCTGTGCCCTTGATTTCCTGACTGCCCGAGTTCCAGGCATTCTTCTAGGCCCTGGTGGAGAGCTCCTTGCTCACCTGACCTGTCCTGTCTTGGCAACCTCTGCAGGGAGTGTCCTCAGCTAGGTCGTCATTTACTCTGTAAATCATCTTTAAGGCACATGTACTCTGTGCCTTGTGGTTTTCTTTATTTCTCAAGTTACTCTTTTTTTTATTGTTTTGTTTTATTTGGAGGGCAGAGGAACGACAGTGAGAGAGATATTGATCCTCCATCCGTGGTCCAGCAGCAGGCAGGACTGGACGGGCTGAAGCCAGAAGCCTGGAACTCAATCCAGGTCATCCACATGGGCAGCAGGGACTGACTGCCTGAGCCATCATCTGCTACCTCCCAGGGTGCACATGAGCAGGAGCCAGTACTGCCTGCAGAGTAGCCAGAACTTGAACCAGGCACTGTGATATGGGACGCGAGTGTCCCAAGTGGTAATGTTAACCGCTGGACCACACACCAGCCTCTTAGGTTACTCGTGATCCCCCTACTATGTGGTCAGTTCTCTGAGGGCAGGATCACACTTACACTTTCCCCCTGTCCAAAGCCTGTCTGTGTGGTAAAGATTAAAACAAAGTTTTGTTGAGGAAGCCATCACTTAGTTATCTTCCCTTGGCAAGTTGCAAAATGCCATCTATTAGTTTTGTTACTGTAACAAAATACCTGGCACAGGCTAACTTCATAAAGAACCGGTGTTTATTTGGCTCCCGATTCTGGAGGTGTGAGGTGTGTGGGCCTCAGCTGATGACCTTCCTGCTGGCAGAGTACCCAAGCAAAGCAGAGCCTCGCATGGCAAGAGCTTGGGAGCGTGTCTGTCTGTCTGCTTGTGAAGCCCTCAAGATTGAGCCGTGGAGGCTCCACTTGAATGAACTTTGCTGATCTCCCAGTACAATGTGGACTGCCGCCCAAGCATCCTTGTAACTGCAGTGCTTTCTTAGGGAGAACTTCCTATGGCCCAGGTTTTCCTAAGTGGTGATCTGTAACTCTGGGTGGGGCTGGGATGTCTATGTCCCCCTTTATCGAAGGGGGCTCCATCAGATGCCCTGGGGCCATCCTCTTCAGGGCATGGTGGTATTTTCTGGAACAGGGACCGGAAGTCCTGTACCTATTATCTGCCTGTCTTGTCAGATGGTCTCTTGTTGCTCCTGCCCCCATCCTGGTCTTCCCTGCTAACGGGGTCTTTCCTTTTGCTCTTTGCATGGGGCCACAGAAAGGCCATTCAAGGGCTTTTGTTTTCAGAGGGGGTTTTATTGGTTCCCCTCAGCGGCGTGTTCTTCCCTGGTGCTATCTGTGTCCCAAAGACACGGTGTCCCCGAGTGTCCACGTGTTCAGGCAGGGTTGTAGCACATGTCTCATGGAGGTGTGGGCTGGCTGGGCAGGCTGTGCTTCTCTGGGGAAATGGAGACTATGATGCTGCAGCTGTCAGATGAGAATGTTAATTAAGGGCCACGTGTTACCATTGCTTGGAGGAAAGAGAAACACGAAGCCACCAAGTGAAGCTTCGGCCTAGGGTGGGCACCTTGTGAAAGACTTTGGGGTCTAATTGGAAGCGGAGGTTGCTTTCCCTTGGAGGCGGAGCTGCCAGGGTGTCTGACAGTGAGCATGGCACCTGGAAATGGCACTCTGCCCTTGTGGCACATCATGGCAGAGCCCACTTCCTGAGGGTGTGCTGTGCATCCACCGTGTGTGTATGTCCGAGAAGGGTGGAGTGACACCTTGTATGGCATTGCCGTCTATGATTCTTACAAGACATGGATTGAATTCCTGGCTCCCAGCTTTGGCTCTGGCTGTTGTGGACTTTTATATAATGAATCAGTGGATGAGAGATCTCTCTCTCTCATAAATAAAATTTTAAAAGGAGTCTCTGTATGGATTCTTAGCACAGGTAGAGTTCTTAGGACTTGATAAATAGGAAACATGGTGAAAAGGAGGTGAGTATGAGAGAACTGGGGGAGAAGGAGCAGCTCCACATAGTGCAGCTTCTGTCCCTGGGGCTATCCAAGAAAGGACAGGACATGACTAACACCGACAAGGAGTTGTGCTGCTTTGCAGGGCGAACAGCAGCCCTTGTGAAGGGCAGACCTGTGGGTCATCTTCTGAGGCTTGTTCTCATGGTGGGATGAGAGCTTGGCCAGACCCTGCAGGCTCCCTGGGAATGTGTGCCTGGTGCCTGCGTGGGCGCTGAACCTTGCTGCTGATCTGCAGAGACCTTGAGGTTTGGGGTTGAAGCTGAAGTGAACCTGAACACAAGAGATACTTTCATCTGCTGTTGTGCACGAAGCGTCTTCATTTGAAAGAGAACAAAGATAAGGGACTTGGGCAGCTCTTTGTTGATGATCTAAGTGACAGGTTATTTGACTTCATTGTGTATGCTCTCCATTTGCTGCAATATGGAGGCTGACATCTTTTTTATTTATATTATTTAAGGTATACAAATTTCATATATACAGACTTAGGGACACGGTGATACTTCCCACCCTACCCTCTATCCCACCCACATTCCCACCCTTCCTTCTCTTTCCTCTCTCATTCCTTCTCAATTTTTACAATGATCTCCTTTCAGTTTACTTTATACTCACTAACCATGACTAAGTAGAATTCAGCAAATAGTTAAAAAGTCACTGCTCCTCAACAGTAGATACAAGGGCTGTAAACAATCATTGAATCTCAAAAATGTCAATTTCACTCCAGAGATTGGCATCTAAGCCAGTTTTAAAACAAGAAACAAGTTTAAAAATGTTTAATTCTTGGAAGTCTCCTGGTGATCCCTAGTAAAATCTGTTGCACTGGTACATAGCAGATAAGCAGTAATTTTTTCCTTGAATGAGAGTGGAAGTGGGGCAACTTGGTAAGCACATTGCGAGCATCTCCAAGTGTCAGTAGAATTGCCAGGAAGGGTGTGTTTTACCTGCAAGGAAGGATAGTACTGAGCCACTGGAGATACCACTGGGCTGATAGCTCTTGCTTTGAGGAATAGCTTTGATTGAGATTCTTGAAACAGCCCTGTGGGTTAGATGCTAGTATTAAACAGTGTTTACAAACAGTCTGTTGAGTAATCAGAGTGGCATGAACAGATCCACTGGATGCCAAAAGCCTGTCATGGTTTCTGTTCCCTTTTTTTTTTTTTTTTTTTTTTTGTAAATCAGTGCCTTTTAGCTGGAGGGCATACTCAAAACAATTTCTTTTTTAAAAAGATTTATTTATTTGAAAGAATTACAGGGGGCTGGCACCATGGCTCACTGGGTTAATCCTCCGCCTGTGGTGCCGGCATCCCATATGGGTGCCGGGTTCCAGTCCCAGTTGCTCCTCTTCCAGTCCAGCTCTCTGCTGCGGCCCAGGAAGGCAGTGGAGGATGGCCCAAGTGCTTGGGCCCCTGCACCCGCATGGGAGACCAGGAGGAAGCACCTGGCTCCTGGCTTCGGATCAGCGTAGCTCTGGCCATGGTGGCCATTTGGGGGGTGAACCAACGGAAAGAAGACCTTTGTCTCTGTCTCTCTCTCATTGTCTAACTCTGTCAAATAAATTAATTAATTAATAAAAAAAAGTTACAGAGAGGTAGAGCCAAAGAGAGAGGTCTTCCATCCACTGGTTCATTCCCCAAATGGATACAGTGGCCGGAGCTGGGCCGATCAGGAGCCAGGAGATTCTTCCAGGTCTCCCACACAGGTGCAGGGGCCAAGGACTTGGGCCATCTTCTCCTGCCTTCCCAGGTGCATTAGCAGGGAGCTAGATCCAAAATGGAGCAGCCAGGACTCGAAACGGCACCCACATGTAATGCCAGCGTTGCAGGGTGAGGCTTTAACGCACTGTGCCACAGCTCTAGCCCCTCAAAACCATTCCAAGTGACACAAAAACAACAAAAATATCTAATTTTTGTGATATGGCAAAGTCATGATCTTACTAAAACAAGATCGACTCAAAGTGGAAACTTATTAGATATAAATGTCCTATCTCTTGGGTGAAAATTTTATTATATGAGTATGGAGAGAGACTTGAACAAAACCCAGCATTTCTATAAAAGAAGATCTATGTGTGTTAGTTGACTACATTTGTAGAATATAAAGCTCTATGGGATGTAATAGCCTGTAAAGCTTTCTATTTTGTGAAAGAGGCAGAAGTCTGCAAGCTGTGACTGTTTGGGGGAAGAGTTGCAGATGGCCAGAGGACACGAGAAGCTTGGCCTGGTAGCCCAGCAGAGGTATGCAGAGTTCTTCCTAAGGTCAGCTTCACCCCCGGGAAGGAGTGTGCCTGTCCTGTGTGACAGCACCACCTACATGGGCAGAGGTTTGCGCCAGCTTGATGGCTGGGTACGATGGGTCTTCAGTGGGTGGAGAGTTGGATTTGGTGGCCTCTGAGGTTCCTTCCAAATCTCAAATTCTGCAGTATTGGACAGTCTACATTTTGTTGTAATTTTAGAGCCACTAACATATGGTTTAGAGAAGGGTTTATCATTATAATTTGGGTTATGTCATACTATAAAAGGAAACGGTGATAGGCCTGTCCGTTAAGTGGGAAGGCCCAAGGAAGTTTCCAGAGAAGCAAGGGAAACCACGGCCGTTCTGCAGACAGTGAGTTTTGCTGAATGTCATTGTGATGAGAATATAAACTCATGCCTTGAAAAATACCCTGGGATGGGAGAGAGTGTGAAGGGGGTCTACAGCACAGTGGCCCACTCCCCAACAAGTGCATTTCACACTTAATCGATGATGATGGACTCCACTGGATAAATGTGAAGATCTGAAAAATTCCTTGTTCTCTTGGGATTTTTTTTTTAAATTTTTTTTTAGCGTTTCCGCTTTCCAGTAATCATAGCTTTGTTTGCCCAAGTGCATTTGCCTCTCGGGGAACTCTGCTCTGCAGAGCGGTTATTACAGCTGGCCTGGCGGTCAGGGACCCGTCAAGACCAGGGCCATCCTGGACATTTTCTTCAGAAAGAGCCCCTGATTACTCTTTATTTTTGCCCATGTTGTTTTACTCTGATCTGTAATTTTAAAAATCTGCTATACAAAGAGTCTACAGAGTACCAGCTGGCTACTGGTTGAAAGACTTGCTTTCTCTCTTCCTTTTTTAAATTTTAAATCAGATTGCCCATTTTGGCGTTTGCTGTTTAGAAATGGATGAGATGCGTCTCTCAGCTGCCTTACCTTCCGTGCACCATTGGAAGGGTTATGTTAAGGTCTTCTGCTCAGCAGGGGCAGGGAGCCCTCAGTCAGCTTGGTTGATGGAGAGGAGCAGAGGTTCCTGGAGTGAATCCTCCTGGTACAGGCCTGGGAGCTGTGATTCTGGGGGAGCCTTGGCTGTGTGCCTGTCCTTCTCTGGGCTGTTCTTGGTCCCACGTGGAGGGGAGGAAGGCAGGCGGGTGGGGCCGCACTCGGCTTGCCTCTCGGGTGACTGTTAACCGCAAAGGACAGTAAATGACACTTTCTCCCAGCTGTTGAAAGCAAAGGTTAACTCCTATATAATCATGGCTGCCTCTTGCCTTTTGTTGGCTGCTCTTTATCATACATTTGGACTGCAGTTTTGGGAGAGGTGGCTTCTGCTTTTTAAATTTAAAGCCTCCCCTTCCTCTTTCTCATTCCCTTCCATTGTTCAGCTGTCTGAATGCCTTAGGCCCACACGTTGAATCTTTTGAGTGAAATCATTTCTACTTGGTAGAGCATTGTGAGATGGACGGTCTCAATCAGTCATCATGCATTTAGCTATTTTTTTTTATTACTAGGTTTTTAAAATTTTTTTTAAACTTCTTGGTCCCAGAAATGTAACTGCAGGAATGAATCCTAAGGACCCTTTATGAAAGACAAAACACAGCTATGCTCATTTAACACTGTTACTTTAATCATGAATTCTAATAAATATTGTTAAGCAAACTAGCTGTGTAACATTGGGAGGATGTGTGTGATTTTTCCTTTCCTCGTTTCTGCAACTCGGCACTTCGTTGAGCGTGTGGGTTACAGGATCACAGCTTCTGTGGGTAAGAGGCTGGACTAGGTGGCCTTCAAATTATTTCATGTGCACATTTTGTAAGAGAAAAAGTCGTGATTTAAAGTGCTTAGACTTACTGATCATATACCCTCAGGCTTCTGCCCCTGACAATACAGCCCCCTACAGAAAGCATAGTATGTTTGCACAAGGCACAGAGCATCCTTCTAAATTTGGGGCAGAGACAACAAGAAATCTTGGGAAATGCCCAGGGGAAGAAACTAGTTCACAAATGAGAATGCGTGAGCTGATGCTGAAGTGCTCCAGGAAGGTCTGCCAGCTGCGGTGACCTGCGCGCACCCGGGAGGTGTGGGGGTAGACAAGAGCTTAGGCCTGGAGAGGGCAGGGGTCCCACTTCAAGAATGCATCCTTGGTGAAAGAACGGGTTATAGGAAAATGTGCTCATGAGGTTGGGGGAGTCACTGGAGAGTTTGTCAGCTCGGGCTTGGGGCTCAGCTTGGTGGGGTTTGTAAGCTCAGGCCTGTGTCATTTGGGTTTGGGGTTGGAATTTACATGACTTGTAACAACCCCAATGTGGATGATTTAATTGGAAAGGAGTGGCAAGCTGGTGATGTTCTTCTGAGGATCGTACTCTGTAGTTAGGCCCACAAGGTTCTCACACACTAAACTTTACTGCAGATAGGTGCACAGTCCAAAATTACAGCCCCCCCTGAGGGAACCACTGCCATGCCCAAGACTTGGTAACCATGGTCCACAGTGGGGTTAGAATAAAGGACTGCTGGATAGGGAATACGAGATAAATGTTTAAGACTAATATAGACATAGAAGAAGGAATTTAAATACTAAGAGTAAAAAGATACTTTGAAAAACAGACATGAAAAATCAATTATAAGTAGAATTAATGATTTTAAAGACTCAGGGACAGGCGAACAAAATTGGAGGAAGAATTCTGTTCTGGAAGACGGACGAGAGGAAGTGGGTGAAATGGCACAGAGCTGCATGCATCTTCAAGGTCATGTCCTGGGGGTTTTCGAAGGACACAGACTCCGAGGCCAGAGAGATAACCTGCAAATTACAAAGGCTAAGACATAGCCTCTAGCATGCTGTTGGATTATGTTCCCAAATACATTGTCTTATTTCATGAGCCTTTGACAAGTTGGTAACAACAGTGTCCACTGGTTTTGGGCACCTGCCCTGTACAGGGTCTTGTCCCCTGTTTTTCTTTGGGGAAGCATGGTGGTTTCCTGCTGTTGTCACCTGTGCAGCCACCTCCTACCTTCTTCCAGTAGCAGCACTTGTTTCTTGAGGAAATCCTGGAGCATGATATTGGGGTCAGGTGAATCAAGTTGCACCAGACTTCCTGGCTTTGGGTCTCTCCTTGGATATCATGTTGAGGGGAGGGACATAGGACAAAGCTGATTCAACCCAACTGCAGAAGCCCCCTGAAAAGATTGCTCATCGTGTGATGCCCAGACACCCAGGGCTGCGTGGCTTCCATATGGGTGCAGGGACCCACTGCCTGGGCATTACCTGCTGCCTCCCAGGGTGCTGACTATCTGGAAGCTGGGGTCAGGAGCCAAAGGTGAATATTCAGGCCAGGCACACCAGTCTGGGTGCTGGCATCTTAACTGCTAGGCCATATGCCTGTCCAGCTTTGCTTCTGGTTCTGAGAACTGTTCCTACACTTTAAATACATCTCTCTGTTACTTATTTTAGCCAGTTACTTTTTTGCTTGCTTTCCTAGAAACACAAGTGATTTAATGGACATTTGAGCTATTTTTCAGAAAAGCAAGATGAAGTAAAATCAAGTGAGTCCTTGCAGGCCATAGAGCCTGTAAGTGGTAAGGGGCTGAACCTGAAGCTAGGCTAGACCTGTCCCAGACTGGCTCCCACTGCTTTTCCCGGCAGCCTCTGCAACTTACCATGATGGTGTCTCTGTAGACTTCCACGTCCTGGGGATAAAGCTTGGTCAGAAGTTGTTTATAGAGGCCAGCACTGTGGTGTAGAAGGTTAGAAACTTAAGCCTCTGCCTGTAGTACTGGCATCCCATAGGGCACCAGTTCAAGTCCTAGCTGCTCTACTTCCTATCCAGCTCTCTGCTATGGCCTGGGAAAGCAGTGGAAGATGGCCCAAGTGCTTGTGCCCCTGTGCTCATGTGGAAGACCCAGATGAAGCTCCTGGCTTCAGACTGGTCAAGCTCTGGCCTTCATAGCCTTTTGGGGAGTGAGCCAGTGGTTGGAAGATTTATCTCTGTTTCTCCATCTCTGCCTATCAAATAAATCTTAAAAAAAAAAATCTGTTTGTAAATAAAAGTAAATAAAATTAGATTGCATTTGGGAGTTCTCCTTTTGCTGATTTTCAAATATTACTTAGTAAATGTGATCGCTAAGTTGGTGGCTTAAAACGTGTTTCTTATTCTGCCCTAGATGTAGGTCGGGAACCCAGGCGTTGCGTGGCTGGATCTCGGCTCAGCGTCTCAGAAGTCTGGAGCAAAGGGGTCAGAGGGGCTGTGTTCCCCTCTGGGGCTTCAGTTTCTCCTCCAGACTTGCTGATGGTTGGCTGAATTCAGTTTCTTGGGGTTGTGAGGCCCAGGCCCTTGGTCTTTCCAGGCTGTCAGCCCTTCCCTCCCACGTGGCCTCTCTGTCAATGTGCCACTTGCTTCTCCAAGGTCACTAGAAAGCATCTCTGCCACTGCTGTCTCTTTTTGTTGTACCCTCTTACCGGGCTCACCTGATTAGGCCAGGCCCACCCAGAATCATCTCCCTTTGATGGATTAGAAGTAAACAGACTTGGGTCCTTGATGACATCTGCAGAATCCCTTCCTCTTTGCCATGTAGTGTGACCCACTCACAGGAGTGGTACTTACCATTGCCACATACTTACCCACGTGTATAGGGCATTATAGAGTGGGTGCAGCAGGGAGAGGGGAATCTTGGGGGCTGTTTCAGGCTGCTGTGTCCCGCAGTCCTCTAAACATTAACTCCTTTAGGCCTCAGAGAGTTGCACAGGATTAGTTGTAACATTGCTTCCTTGCAGGACTTAAATTCCTTTCTACCTCAAGTTTACTCAGTACTTCATTATGAATTTCATCAAACTCCCAGTGTGAGAATGAGCTTCAGTTCTTCTGCTTTTAGCAAAAGAGAAAAGTTGGCAGCTTGTTCAGCTGCAGGTGCACTGGGATTCTGTTGGCTCTAGAATATCCTGAGTGTGTGATCACTGCTGTTCGGGAATTGTTGCTGTTCACAGTGAGATACTGCAGAAAGCAAGGCTTTAGGAATGCTTACAATAATTTACCACTGTCACGGTATCCGAGCCAGCGACCGGTAGCTACATCTTTCTGACCAGATCACAGAGTAGGTTGGGTGGGGCTGGCGCCGTGGCGCAACAGGTTAAGCTTTCACTTGCAACTCTGCCATCTCATATTACTGTGCCAGTTCAAGTCCCGGCTGCTCTGCTTCTGATCCAGCTCCCTGCCAACGTGCCTGGGAAATCAGTGGAAGATGGCTCAAGTAATGGCCCAAGTCCATGCCACCCACATGGATGAATCGTGGAGTTCCTGGCTCCTGGATTTGGCTTGGCCCAGTCCTGGCTGTTGAGGCCATCTGGGGAGTGAACCAGTTGGGTAGAAGACCTCTGTCTCTGTCCCTCCCTCTGTCACTATGCCTTTCAAATTAAAAAAAAAAAAAAAAGTCTTCAGGCCGGCACCGTGGCTCACTAGGCTAATCCTCTGCCTGCGGCACCGGCACACCGGGTTCTAGTCCCGGTTGGGGCGCCGGATTCTGTCCCGGTTACTCCTCTTCCAGTCCAGCTCTCTGCTGTGGTCCAGGAGGGCAGTGGAGGATGGCCCAAGTGCTTGGGCCCTGCACCCGCATGGGAGACCAGGAGAAGCACCTGGCTCCTGGCTTCAGATCAGTGTGGTGCGCTGGCCGCGGCGGCCATTGGAGGGTGAACCAACGGAAAAGGAAGCCCTTTCTCTGTCTCTCTCTCACTGTCCACTCTGCCTGTCAAAAAAAAAGTCTTCAAAAAACAAAGGAACAACAGGTTGTTTGTTGCTGGGCTCCTGTGCTAAGATGTGAGCCTTGTGCCTGTTCTGTATTTTAGAACTGTGCTACAAGGTCGGGTTTTCTTTTTGGCCAACTTTGTTGAGGTATACGTTACACTTCTATTACTAAAACAAAATATAGACACAATTTAGATGGACACAAGCCCCTGCTGACTAATTCTAGAGTAAGAAATAAGCAAAAATTCAGCTCATTTGTCTCATTAAAAAACTTTGAATATTAGTATTTGCTGCTCGTCTCCATTTTGTGTGTGTGAGGTTTTATTTTTTAAATTTTTAAATTTTTTATTTGAAAGGCTGAGTAACAGAGGAAGATAGAGAAAGAGAGAGACATCTTTTTTTTTTTTTTGACAGGCAGAGTGGACAGAGAGAGAGACAGAGAGAAAGGTCTTCCTTTGCCATTGGTTCACCCTCCAATGGCCGCCGCGGCCAGCGCGCTGCGGCCGGCGCACCGCGCTGATCCGATGGCAGGAGCCAGGAGCCAGGTGCTTTTCCTGGTCTCCCATGGGGTGCAGGGCCCAAGCACCTGGGCCATCCTCCACTGCACTCCCTGGCCACAGCAGAGAGCTGGCCTGGAAGAGGGGCAACCGGGACAGAATCCGGTGCCCCGACCGGGACTAGAACCCGGTGTGCTGGTGCCGCTAGGCGGAGGATTAGCCTACTGAGCCGCGGCACCGGCCGAGAGAGACATCTTTTATTCACTGGTTCACTCTCTAAATGTCTGCAATGGACCCATCCGAAGCCAGGAGCTTCATCTGGGTCTCCCACATGGGTGCAGGGGTCCAAGCATTTGGGCCATCTTCCGCTGCTTTCCCAGGCACATTACAGGGAGCTGTATCAGAGGAGAAGCAGCCGGGACTCAAATTGGTGCCCATGTGTCGCAGGCGGAAGCTTAACCCACTGCGCCAGAGTGCCAGCCCTGAGTGTTAGGTATTAGTGTGGGTTAAAACTTTGTGCCACAAGAAACGTGAGGATGACAGTGAGCTTGCATCTTGCCTATATGCTTCCTTTCATTGTGTTGGTATTGTGTAATTATTTCCTTTTTCTGTAAGTCATGGTTTTTTGGATTGTTTATTTTTTTAAGATTTATTTATTTATTTGAAAATCAGAGTTACACAAAGGAGAGGCAGAGAGAGAAGTCTTCCATCCACTGTTTCACTCCCCAGTTGGCTGCAACAGCCAGAGCTGTGCCGATCCGAAGCCAGGAGTCAGGAGCTTCTTCTGGTTCTCCCACATGCATGCAGGGGCCCAAGGACTTGAGCTATCCTCCGCTGCTTTCCCAGGCCATAACAGAAAGCTGAATCAGAAGTGGAGCAGCTGGGTCTTGAACCGGTGCCCATATGGGATGCTGGCACTTCAGGTCAGGGCGTTCACCTGCTGTGCCATAACACTGGCCCCAAGGATTATTTTTATTAAAATAGAACTTTGTGTATTTAGTCTACCCAATATTTGGCACATATTTGTCTTTTTATATTCCCTTTACTAGTATCCATTTTGATTGCAGTTTACAAATGTACAGTGGAGTAGAAAGCCAGTCCTCCCCCTGTTCCTGCCTTGGTTGGGAGGGTGGGTGTTGAGAAGTAAGAGCAGAAGGGTGGGTTTTTCCCTGGGAGCAAGGGTTCAAGTGACGCTTCTGCCTCCCCACCTTCTGGGGACGCCTTTGGATCTGCTCCAGGCAATTTGCATACCAGCCTTATTGTCGGGAGCTTCCATGACCTCTCCGGTTGTCCCCACCAAGAATTATCCAGAAATATCACGTAGCTGGGCTCCGCAGAGCCGCACCGCAGGGTGGCTCTCCAGTGACTTCTTTTGCCTCCATCCCAAGCAGCCTCAGCCCAGCCCTCTGCTCTCCACCTGTCCTCACTGGCTCTGATGGCCCTGGCTGTGCTTGTCCCCGGTGGGCACTTCCTTACCCAGCACAGGGCCCTCCTGTTGTGGGGTGCCCTCCCCTTTGCTAGAGCCTAGGGGAAACTGTCCACTATCGGGCGTTTAACTGATGCCTCTGGCATCAGGTGCCGCTGCTCATTCGCCCTCTCTCTTCTCTCTCTCTCTCTCTCTGGCATCTCCTCTAAATTTTTTCTGCCTGCTCTGAGCACAACTGCCTCAGCCTATGGTTCAGATTTCTCTGCTCCTTGTCTGCTCTGCTGCAGCCCTGGCTTCTGTAGCCCTTCTGCCCACACCCTCTGACCCTCCTCCAGCCGGCTCATCTGTCAGCTGAGGGGATGTCTTGTCCAGGAGCCCCTCTCACCGCACATGGGTGCTGTTCAGTCTCTCATTAGGGAAAACCTGGGCTGGAGCAGTTGCCCGCCTATCCCCTTAGTCTTGGAGGCCTGCCTTAGCACCCATTGCCCCACAGCCATCACTCCCTGGCTCAGGCCTTCTCACTTCTCCTGGCTTCACTCTGGATGCTGCTGCCCAGCCTTTCTCTCCCCTGGCTCTTCCTCTCCTTTGTCAGATCTGATCCAGAGCTGACCTCTCTGTGGCCTCAGGGTGAGACCCAGACGCTGTGTGAGCCACTGTCTGGTCTCACATAGGATGACCGTGTTGTTGACCTTGAAGTGAAGCTGTGCTGCACCTTGTGGGTCAGATCTGTGTTATCTGCAACCCAACATTCATGAACCAGCATCTCACTGAAACTCCAGGCAAGTGCAGGAGGGAAGGTTGTTCTCTGGCAGGGAATGCTAAATGCAAAGAACGGGCAACCTAGGAAGGGGCATGTGTGGTTCAGCCTCTGCTCAGGATGCCTGCATCCCATCTCAGTATGTGGGTTTGAATCCCAGCTCCACTTCTGACTCCTGCTTCTAGCAAATGCACCCCTTGGGAGACTGCGTGTGATGGCTCAAGTACTTGGGCTGCTGCCACCCATGTAGGAGACTCGAGTGGGTCTTCCAGCCCTGGTTGTTGTGGACATTTTGGGGAAAACATACCAACAAGTGGGAGATCTGTCTCTCTGCCTTTTAAATAAATTTTTAAAAGTAATTAAAATTAAGTGCGAGAAAATGTAGAGCACTTTGTCTACTAAAGGCAGTTATAAAGGCCCTTGTTTTTCTTAAGGGAACTTCTTCATTGTAGTTAATGTACAGTTTCTCTAAAGACTTTCTTAGATCCATCCCCAACCTTAGATTTCTTTGTCAGAAGATCTTCAGGTGTTTAGCCATGGATTGCTTCTCCCTGGACTGCAGACAGGCAGCCGTAGCATTTGCTCGCCTGGCTGTCTCCTCTAGAAGACCTCAGAGGTCCTTGTCTGATCTTGGGATCTGCCCCAGGGTTTAGGGGAGAGCCCAGTGAGTGACTGGAGAATAAACAGGTGAATCCGCCCGCACTCCAGGGTGCAATCACTGCTTCTCAGTCTTAACGTGTATGTGATTGCCTTGAGGTTCTCCAGAGAACAGACCCAGAGAAGAGGGGTTGTCTGAGGGGAAATGGCTCATACAGTTAGGGAGCCCAAGAATTCCCAGAATCTCCTGGAAGCTGAAGCCAGAGAGGCCAGTGGCGTGATTCTGTTGGGTCTGAGGACCTGGGGAGCTGACAGTCTCAGCAGGAAGCTGGAAGCTGGACAATCTGGGACGTAGCTGGTGTGAAGTCCCAGGGGCTGAAGGCTCTGGGACCTGGAACTGTGATGTCCAGAGCAGGAAAAGATGGCTGCCCCAGCCCCAGAAGGGAAACCGTTTTCCTTTCCTGGATTGTCTTGTTCTATCTGGATCCCCAGCAGAGTGGGTGGTGCTAACCCACAGGACAGCTCTTCTGTGCTGGGTTTACTGATGTGAATGCTAAGCACTTCCCAGAATGCCCTCACAGGCACACCCCGGTGCCCTCTGACCAGCCATCTGGGAACTCCTTAGGCCAGTCAAATTGCCTGATCAGATGCCCCATTCATAGGGCTTTTCTGGGGCTAGGGCTAGGGTCACGAGCAGAGGATGCTTTAGTCTGGGCAGGACAAAGGTTCTTCGTTTCTAATAAGCTCCCAGGTGATGCTGATGCTAGGATCCCAGGGCCCATACCTCACGTGGCTCAGGAGCACACCCGTTCACTGTAAGAGAGTCCTCAGGTATAGCCGTCATCACCAGGCAGCCCTGTCCAGCTGTCATCTCTGTAGGAGGAGCCTTTAGGGGGCATTCCAGGAAGCCTTCCACATCCGTCTGCCCACCCCGGCCATCCTCTCTTCCTGACAGAGGATATGGCCACTGCCGGATCTCCCAGCTCACTGCCCCATTGGAGGAGGCTCTTGAGAGAGCCAGAGGTGGGCTGGCCAGGGCGAGGGCGTTGTCCCAGGAGGGCGCTTGGACAGCTGACCCAGTTGGGTCTGCGTGTGTTTGTCGAAGGTACCTCCTGGTGCTCATCTGTGCCTCTGGGGCCCCCGCATGGAGCCCTGCTGCCGCCCACAAAGCTCTGCAAATTACTGGAGGCGGTAGCGGCTGAGACTGAGGTTTGAAATTTTTGTTAATGAACCTAGGCTCCTTTATGGCAGAAAAAAGCCCCATACATAGTAAACCCTATTAATATCTTGCCACATATCAACATAGCTCACATACTTGTCATTTTTCAATGGCTCAGTAGTTAGATTCCCTTCCGTTGCCTGCACAGGCCATGTAGCCATTCCTCTGAGCCGGGCATTGGGCACCTTTCCAGTTGTTGTTTTGCTTTGTGTTGGAGATGGTGAGGCCCTGACTATCTGCTGAGATTATCTTCACCCCCCTGCTGTGCTGCGTAAACTTCTAAGACTAGCAGGTCACCCGGTTACATAGCGTTACAGCAGCCCGTATTTTTTTTTCCTCTTTGCTCTTTTGCAATGTTTATCCCAATTACATAATCATTTGCATGTAACTTGTTTAGTCATTCTCTCTCATAGATGTGTTTATTAAAACATCTATTAATATTAAGAGGTCAGATTTCATGTATTTTATAGTAGGTGATTTTATTTTTAAAATTTTAATTATACATATTTGGGGATGGCACTGTGGCCTAGCAGGCTAAGGCTCTGCCTGTGGTGCTGGCACCCCATATAGGCACCAGTTCAAGTCCTGGATGCTCCTTTTCCGATCCAGCTCTCTGCTAAATGGCTTGGGAAGGCAGTGGAGAATGGTCCAAGTGCTTGGACACCTACACCCACATGGGAGACCTGGAAGAAGCTCCTGGCTTTGGGTCGGCCCAGCTCTGGCTATTGTGGCCATTTGAGGAGTGAACCAGAGGACGGAAAACCTCTGTCTCCCTCTGTCTCTCTGCAACTCTGCCTCTCAAATAAACCTTTAAAAAATACATATTTATGGGGGTACTGTGAGGGTGATGGAGGGAAGGAGAGAGAAATGTTCTACCTGCTGGTTTATGTCCAAATGTCCACAATAGCCTGGGATGGCCTGGGCTATAGCTAGGAGCCCAGAACTCAACATATTGCCCATGTGGGTGTCAGGGACCCAGCTCTTGAGCCATCACTCACTGCATCCCAGGGTGCACAGTAGTAGGAAGCTGGAGTTGGAAGTGGAGCTGGGTCTTTGTGTGGCATTTCAATACATGTATACAATGTGTGCTGATCAAATCAACGCAATCAACATTCTCCTTCCCTGTCATCACTCTACATTCAGAGCCTCCAAGCTTCTCTCCTCTATCCATTCATAAGACATGTAGGGGGTTATTGTGAGCTGTAGTCACCCCACTGAGCTGTAGAACATCAAGACTTACACATTCTGTCTAGTGGTATTTCTGGAGAGATGGTCCCCTCCTCTCTATCTGCAATCTTCCTGATGGCTAGACTCCTGCTTGGCACACAGGAGCTCAGGAAACAGGCTAAGAAGACAGATACGTTCTCCTTAGCTGGACCCCAAGGTCAGCTGGCCATGTTGCCCACAGGGTACACCTGCTCACCAACATATGCTGGGTACCTGCATAGACAAGCTGTTGTGTCAGACACTGGGAAAGTAGTGAATGGTGAGTGTAGACCCTTTGGGAAGGGAAAGTCCCCCACGGGAGAGAAGGAAGGTCATGGTCAATTATACTTCACTGTAGAAAGTGCCAGAAAATGGAGAAGCTTGGGTTTCTGTGGGAACATAGAAGATGAGGGCCGGCGCCGCGGCTCAGTAGGCTAATCCTCCACCTAGCGGCGCCGGCACACCAGGTTCTAGTCCCGGTTGGGGCGCCGGATTCTGTCCCGGTTGCCCCCTTCCAGGCCAGCTCTCTGCTGTGGCCCGGGAGTGCAGTGGAGGATGGCCCAAGTGCTTGGGGCCCTGCACCCCATGGGAGACCAGGAGAAGCACCTGGCTCCTGCCTTCGGATCAGTGCGGTGTGCTGGCTGCAGTGCGCCGGCCACGGCGGCTATTGGAGGGTGAACCAATGGCAAAAGGAAGACCTTTCTGTCTCTCTCACTGTCCACACTCTGCCTGTCCAAAAAAAAAAAAAAAAAAGATGAGAACCAGCTTACAGGAAGTCTCCCTGGAGACAGGGAGGCCTGAGTTGGGTCCAGAAGACAACAGAACATTGCCTGCTTCAGGCTTTGGGATGTCTGCAGAGCCATTGCAGTGGGCAGAGCGCGTGCTGGCAGGATTCTTCTCTACCTGGTGTTGGCCAGTGGGCTCCTGTATTTTTAAGCTCACCATAGAGAGGGTACACTGGGAAACCACATGCTGCAGGGGCGGCGTCCTGCAAACAGCCGTGCTGTGTAATTGCCTGGGTGCTCCTTAATTGCAGACATCATGGTCAGACACCATCTCTCTGTCACATCTCCGATGCCTTCCCTGTGGAGCAAACTGTACTTACTCCTAGAACTGTAGACTCATTGAATTTGTTGGGTAGAGTTAGGAGGGATCATGGTCAAATTACAGTGACACGTTGCATGATGGTAAAAAAAAAAAAAAAAGGCAAATCTGAAACACAAAACGAGGAGGGCCAAATTGAGTTCTGCTGTCATGATTTTGTACTTTCCCTCCCGAAGCCTGAAATCAAGCATCATTCCAGGAGCTGTGTTTACTGTTAGTGGAGAAAGATGTTAAGAAACTAAGTTCTGGGAGTCTTGCTGTGCTCATTAATATGGGAGTGTCATTGGTTGTATATCTGCCTAGGGCACAGAGCTGGGAAACACATGCATGCATGCATCTGCCAGTCCATCCCTCATCATGGGGTTTGTACTGGTATAACCTAATCCAACCCACGGCCCTCCTTCAGGCTCCCCCCCCCTTTTTTTTTTTCATTGAAACTATAGTAGTATATCATTCTTAACAATTTGTTTGACAAAGATTTAAAACAAAATTTGACAAAACACTGTATATGCATCAAAACTGATACACAGGCCATTTCTTTGTATTTTTTGGTTTTGGTTACTGATAGCTTTTTTTAGATTTTAGCTCCCACATATAGGGGAGAACAGGTGGTGTATGTCTTTCTGGGTCTGGCTTATTTTACTCAACATGATGTCCTCTAGATGCAACCATTTTGGTGCAGAGTTACACAGAGAGAGGAGAGGCAGAGAAAGAGAGGTCTTCCATCCGCTGGTTCACTCAAATTGGCTGCAATGGGCGGGGCTGTGCTGATCCGAAGCCAGGAGCCAGGAGCTTCTTCTATGTGGGTGCAAGGGCCCAAGGACTTGGGCCATCTTCTACTGCCTTCCCAGGCCATAGCAGAGAGCTGGATCAGAAGTGGAGCAGCCGGGTCTCGAACCAGCACCCATATGGGATGCCAGCGCTTCAGGCCAGGGAACCCATTGCACCACAGCGCCGGCCCCTTCATAGCTGATTAATACTCATATTCTTTATCCAATCATCTGTCACTGGTTGCCTAGGTGGGTTCTGTCTTTTGGCTACTGTGAACAGTGCCGCTATAAGCAAGGTGGTGTGGGTATTCTTTGATACAATGAGTTCATGTCTTTCCAGAATACACCCGTCTCCTTGGTGAAAGCTCATTTTTGTGTCAGTGAGAAACTCGGCTCCTGTTAACCATAATGTGTTTCCTTATTGACTCAGCTTTCAAATACATATCCAATGTTTTCAGAATTGCTAACCTTTGTGTCTGTGGAAAAAATGCATCCTAATTGGATTGTAATTATTAGTTTATAATCCTTTTTATCTTTAGCCTTCTAATACCTGATCAAGGTATAGTTTGCCCAAGTTAAGTTCCCCATCCCTTCAGTGTGGTTTTATTATGTATTTGGAATACATGTAGTTGGATTCATTTTTTTTTGTACTTCATTTTGAGTTCTCCTCATGTCCTAGTTGATTTTTAATTGTTCACTTTTTGAATGTGCAAGAAAAATAAGCGTGGTTTTAAAAATAAGACTGTCTACTTCAAAGAGGGAGGTGCCTATCTCTGAAGGGAGGAGAGAACCTCCACTTTGACTATGACCTTGTCTAAACAAGATAAGAGTCGGAGAACTCAAGGGGCTTCCATAGCCTTGGAAACTCATAACTGGTGCATAGGGAGATTACTGATGCCATAAACAGGAGTGTCAATTGGTAAAGACAACAACAGGAGTCACTGTGCACTTACTCCTCATGTAGGATCTCTGTCCTTAACGTGCTGTACACTGAGGCTTAATGCTATAATGAGTACTCAAACAGTATATTTCACTTTGTGTTTCTATGGGGGTGCAAACGACTGAAATCTTTACTTAATGTACACTAAACTGATCTTCTGTAAAAAAAAAAAAAAAAGAAAGAAAGAAATTATCAATTCCCAACTTGACTCTCACTGGGATTAAACATGACAATAGGTCTGATCTGATTTCATCATCATTTAAAAAAAATCATCTATTATTTTTCACTTTATGTTTCTGTGTGGGAGCAAACTGTTGAAATACTTACTTAAGGTATACTAAGCTGATCTTCTGTATATTAAGATAATCGAAAATGAATCTTGATGTGAATGGAAGGGGAGAGGGAGTGGGAAAGGGGAGGGTTGTGGGTGGGAGGGACGGTATGGGGGGGGAAGCCATTGTAACACATGAGTCGTACTTTGGAAATTTATATTCATTAAATAAAAGATAAAAAAAAAATAAGACTGTCTAAAAGGCAGACTTCGGGAAGTATTTCCTCTTCATTCCCTCTTTCTTCACCCCCTTCCCTCTCACACCCTGTAGATAATCAGCTGATTTTTTTTTATTATTGTTACACAAATGAGCAGACACATGAATATTTTTATGTTCTCCTTCCTGCCATTTTTACATGAAGGGTAGCATTTTTTAAAAAAGACTTATTTGTTTTGAATGCAGATTTAGAGAGAGAGAGAGAAGGTATCTTCCATCCACTGGTTCACTTCCCAAATGGCCACAGTGGCCAGAACTGGGCCCACCCAAAGCAAGGAGCTTCTTTGGATCTCCCACATGGGTGCAGGGGCTCAAGCACTTGGGCCATCTTCTGCTGCTTTCTCAGGTGCATTAACAGGGAGCTGTATTTTTTTTTTTTTTAACTTCACAGAACATGCAAATCACTTACATCCGTTCATGGAGATCTTCCTTGTACATTTTTGGATAGCTGTGTTGTGTTCCATTAGGTGGGCGCATCACAGCTTGGTCAGCAGTTTGCCTCCTTGTGGGCAGTGTAGGGTGTTTGCACTGTGTTGCCCTTAAACACAGTGCTGCAGTTAGTAGGCTCATGCATGTGTATTTGCTTAGTGTTGGGTGTGTGTTGTCAAGGACAACTCGTAGAAGGAACAGACAGGTCAAATGATAAAGTAACTGTAGTTTAGATGTTGCCAGATCCCCCTCCTGGACTTGTAATGAGATCATGTGAAATGGACAGGGTGGGCACCTGCACATGCTGAAAGCCAGGCTCTGCTGACACTGAGCATCGGTGGGGAAGGGCGGGGACCTTGACTGGCTCTCCTCCCCTCATCCTGTCTCCTAAGGGCATAGTAGAAAGCAGACTGTAGGGCCTGCTCAGGATTTAGACTATTAATCCCTGCTTTCCCAAGCTATCTGGGTGCCAGATGGGCTGCTGTTCATGGCGGGGAATGAACCTGTTTGAGGGGAAGAGCATGCACTGGGGATGGATGTGAGACCTGTGATCCTAGGTAGGCACATTATCTCACCTCCCTGAACAATGAGGATGATAAATACCCTCAACACGTAAAGTGCTCTCCATGGTGTGGGGTAGGGCTGCTGTGGGCAGGCTGAGGAGCCGATCCTTTGCAAGAGGAGTGGTGGACAGTGAAAGTCATTTCCCTCCTTTGCTCCCCAGTGATGTCTGATTTATTTGAGGTAGGAAGAGAGATTCTAAGTTGCTGCATAGTTGGTGAATTAAAGTTCCTATAAAAATAAGCTTTGTTCACCCCAGTATTTGATGGCTTGGCTCAGGGCACCAGTGTGAGGCTTTGGGCTGCTGCTTCATCACTTTGGGGTTCCCCTTCCCAGTAAAGGGCACCCCATTGGTGAGTCCCAGGAATGACAGGGGGGTCCACATTGTTAGGTGGAGACTTTGGTTAACCTCGGCTTTGGTGATTGAAGGCTTCTGGGAGTTTTACTGTAAGTCTCTTTGAATATACAGCCCAGTTTTCTTCGAAATCTGTTAACAAAGGATTATTTTTCTTAAACATCTTTTTTTTTTTTAAAGATTTATTTGACAGGTAGAATTAGAGAGAGAGAGAGAGAAAGGTCTTCCTTCTGTTGGTTCACTCCACAAATGGCCGCAATGGCTGGAGCTGCACCGATCTGGAGCCAGGAGCCTCCTCCTGGTCTCCCATGTGGGTGCAGGGACCAGCACTTGGGCCAGCCTCCACTGCTTTCCCAGGGTCATAGCAGAGAGCTGGACAGAAGAGGAGCGGCTGGGACTAGAACCGGCGCCCACATGGGATGCTGGCGCTGCAGATTAACCTAGTGCGGCATGGTGCCAGCCCCTTAAACATCTTTTAATTCTGTTTTTTTTTTTCTTTGAAGTATTTGTAAAAGGGCTTATTTATTTGAAAGGATGAATGCCAGCAAGAGAGGCAGAGAAAGATCTACCTGCTGGTTCATTCCCCCAAATGCCTGTGACTGGGACCAGTGCTGTGCTGTAGTAGGCTAAACCTACATACCTGAAGTATATCCCCCCATAGGACTTTTTTTCAGTTACGTGACTCAATAAACTCTTATGTCTACTTGATGACTTTCCTGCAACAGAAAGCATCTAATGTATATTTTTTTTTTATTTTTT
This sequence comes from Oryctolagus cuniculus, assembly GCF_964237555.1. Lineage (NCBI taxonomy): Eukaryota > Metazoa > Chordata > Mammalia > Lagomorpha > Leporidae > Oryctolagus > Oryctolagus cuniculus. The sequence goes on along the minus strand of NC_091441.1, from coordinate 41,301,411 downwards.
TTTTATCTTTTATTTAATGAATATAAATTTCCAAAGTACGTCTCATGGGTTACAATGGCTTTCCCCCCCATACCGTCCCTCCCACCCACCACCCTCCCCTTTCCCACTCCCTCTCCCCTTCCATTCACATCAAGATTCATTTTCGATTATCTTAGTATACAGAAGATCAGCTTAGTATACCTTAAGTAAGGATTTCAACAGTTTGTTCCCACACAGAAACATAAAGTGAAAAATAATAGATGATTTTTTTTTAAATGATGATGAAATCAGATCAGACCTATTGTCATGTTTAATCCCAGTGAGAGTCAAGTTGGGAATTGATAGTTTCTTTTCTTTTTTTTTTTTTTTTTTAACAGATCAGTTTAGTGTACATTAAGTAAAGATTTCAACAGTTTGCACCCCCATAGAAACACAAAGTGAAATATACTGTTTGAGTACTCGTTATAGCATTAAGCCTCAGTGTACAGCACATTAAGGACAGAGATCCTACATGAGGAGTAAGTGCACAGTGACTCCTGTTGTTGACTTTACAAATTGACACTCCTGTTTATGGTATCAGTAATCTCCCTATGCACCAGTCATGAGTTTCCAAGGCTATGGAAGCCCCTTGAGTTCTCCGACTCTTATCTTGTTTAGACAAGGTCATAGTCAAAGTGGAGGTTCTCTCCTCCCTTCAGAGAAAGGCACCTCCCTCTTTGAAGACCTGTTCTTTCCACTGGGATCTCACTCACAGAGATCTTTTTGCCAGAGTGTCTTGGCTTTCCATGCCTGAAATACTCTCATGGGCTTTTCAGCCAGATCTGAATGCCTTTAGGGCTGATTCTGAGGCCAGAGTGCTATTTAGGACATCTGCCATTCTATGAGTCTGCTGAGTATCTCACTTCCCATGTTGGATCACTCTCATCTAATGTATATTTAAGACACACACAAGGGGCCAATGCTGCCTGCGGTGCTGGCATCCCATATGGGTGCCTGGTTGCTCCTCTTCCGATCTAGCTCTCTGATGTGGCCTGGGAGAGCAGTAGAAGGTGGCCTAAGAGCTTGGGCCCCTGTACCCTCATGGGAGGCCTGGAAGAAGCTCCTGGCTCCTGGTTTCAGATGGGCCCAGCTCTAGTCATTGTGGCCAACTGGGGAGTGAACCAGAGGATGACGAAAGACCTCTCTCTGCCTCTCCTTCTCTGTGTAACTCTTTCAAATAAATAAAATCTTTAAAAAAAATTGCCTGCCATTGACAGGACTGGGCCAGGCTGAAGCCAGGAACTAGAAACTCCATCCGCATCTCCCATGTGGGTGGCAGGAACCAAGTACTTGGGCCATCATTGCTGCCTCCCATGTGCATTATAAAGCAGCTGGATTGGAAGTATAGGGCAGCCAGGGCTTGAACCATTGCTCCCATATGGGAATGCATGTGTCCCAAGTGGCAACCTAGTGGCACTGCACCACAACTCCTGCCCCAGTGAAAGATTCTTGTCCCCTATGCTAGGATTCTGTGGTGCCATGTGTTGAATCCAAATTGAGAGGGTCTTTTGCCAGCCCTGCTGACAAATGGGTACCTGGTTCCTGTCCTGGACAGGACTTGGTTGCTGGGGCAACAGATATTGAAGGGGTTGGGATTGCAGTGAAATTGTCCACAGTTAATCCCACAGTGCATCAGGCATGGATCCATGGGGAGTGATAAAGGCATCTGAAACCCAGACCTTAAAAGGGCTGTTGCTGCCCAAGGCTGCCCCTTAGGTATCCGGAGCACTGGGCATCTGGCCTTCGTGGCTCCGAGGGCCTTGGGTGAGCTCAGAGAGACAGAGCATTGTTAGTTAACAGTGTGAAATCACCCGGAACATGTGGAACCAGCCATGGAGTCAGGCTGGCTTTTAGCAGCTTCAGCTGTGGGTATTGGTGTCTCCCACTCTGAAGCCTGCGCCTCTGTGGGCGTCTCCTCGGCATCGATGGCTCCCTGGAGAGGGCAGCACTGATTCCTCATTGGTGGGTTTTGCTGCACTTTAATCCACCTGTCCTAGATTGAACCCACGTTGAGTGGGAAGGCTTTGCAGATCAGCGGCGAGTCTGCAAGGAAGTAGGGAGAACTGGGAGAGGAGCTGGGGCTGGCGGGGGTGCTCCATCAAGTCCATTCTGTCCAAGGCTGGTCCTGAAGGGAAGCTGTGGAGGGCGTGCTGGCCAGCTCATGTGCACACTCGACTCGCAGTCTTACCCTCACCTGGCCATGAGCCCTCTGTGCAAATCAGTGCTTTCCTAGTTCTGCAATAAACAAGCATCTGAAAGGTGAATTGGCTTATTCCTCCATTCATCTAGTGTCTATATGGCCTTGTGGCTTCCCCCATGAGTGACCACCAGAATGGGTGGGGAAGAGAGGCTGCCTTGCCCTTCCCTCTCTGGGGCAGCCGAGAGAATGGCAGAAAGCCCTGGCAATCTGCCCTGGGGCTGGTCGTTGCTGCTGTGGATTCGTTCAGAGAGGAGGAGCGTGGTGGGGGCAAGAGGCGCGGAGTCACCACACAGACCCTGGGAGTTGGATGAAAGCAGGCCAGAGGCGAGCAGCCTGCAGACTCCTGTATTTCAGTTGGTACAGCAGCTTAAATAGCCATGGCAGCCAACCCGGTCAAGGGGCGGTTTATGCCCTAACCAATCACAGCCTGTTGCTAGTCAGTATCCGAAGCCATCCAATCACAGCCTGTTGCCAGGCAGGCTCCATTGCCATATGATTTCCAAAACCATCCAATCACAGCCTGTTGCCAGGCAGGCTCCACTGCCTGGTGGTTTTCGAAGCCATTCCTGAGTAACTGACGCTCGCTTGCCAGCAGCCATCTTGGCATGGCCTTCTCATTCCACCACAGGTCCTGATCTCTGCAAAGCGGCAGTTTCTCCCCCTCTGCATTGGAGATGAATTTCTCTCCAGGACCAGGGTGTGCCTATAACCCGGCAGTAAGGTGCACACCCGGGGCCTGGGGAAGAGTTGGCAGGGTCCTAACCACCAGCCTCTGCTTAAACATCATTCTTTTTGCCTTAGCTTTATTGTAGAAATGTATCTGGGCTCTGCCTTCTGCCCTGGAGGGGCTCTGTGATGCATTTAAATGTGGTGGCTCCTTCCCCAGCCCTGTGAGTAAACATGATGCTCACCGCGTCCCTGGGGCGTGGGCCCAGCCAGAGGACCTCTCAGCACGCATCATCCCCACGCCTCTGTGCTTGCTCTGGGGACCTGAGGGTGTGAGTGGGGCCTTGGTGTGTGACAACACCATCTGGCCCTCATCAACTTGACTTGGCCTAATTTGTTGACTTTGGCTTTTTCCACATGAGCTGGCCTTTTCCAGTAGGGTGATGAAGTTGGTGTAGACTGTGTAGCAGAGAGAGCTTCCTGTGGTGTAGACTGTGTGTTTTTCTTTTTTTTTTAATTTAATTTTTTTTTTTTGACAGGCAGAGTGGACAGTGAGAGAGAGTGACAGAGAGAAAGGTCTTCCTTTGCTGTTGGTTCACCCTCCAATGGCCACTGACGCCAGCGCACTGTGGCTGGCGCACCGTGCTGATCCGATGGCAGGAGCCAGGTACTTCTGGTCTCCCATGGGGTGCAGGGCCCAAGCACTTGGGCCATCCTCCACTGCACTCCCTGGCCACAGCAGAGAGCTGGCCTGGAAGAGGGGCAACCGGGACAGAATCTGGCGCCCTGACCTGGACTAGAACCTGGTGTGCTGGCGCCACAAGGTGGAGCATTAGCCTAGTGAGCGGCGGCGCCGGCCTGTGTGTTTTTCTTAACCTTCATCACAGCTCTCAAAAGGATAGGAGATTTCAACCTTAGGCAATACTGTGAAATCTGACCAAAGCCGGCCCCTACCACAAGATGTCTATTGCAGCATTATTTATAAAGAAATCTGAAAGCACCCTTAGCATTTAAGTGTAGCAGAGTAAGTTCAAGCAAATGGTTGATTGTGTGGACTGTCATGCAGTCCGTTACATTTTTAGGGTAGCAGCTGTGGAAGAACTGTTGGAGGCAAATGAAAGCAGGTTTCAGAACTGACTTACCCAGCACATTCAAATGGGTTCTGGGGGCCGGCATTGTGGCTCAGTAGGCTAAGCCTCCTGTGGCACTGGCCTCCCATATGGGTACTGATTCATGTCCTGGCTGCTCCTCTTATGATCCAGCTCCCTGCTAATGGCCTGGAAAATCAGTGGAAGATGGCCCAAGTGCTTGGGCCCCTGTACCCACATGGGAGACCTGGAAGAAACTCCTGGCTTTGGATCAGCCCAACTCTGGCCATTTAGGGAGTGAACCAGAGGATGGAAGATCTCTGTCTTTCCCTCTCTCTGTCTGTAACTCTGCCTCTCAAATAAATAAATAAAAGTCTAAAACAACAACAACAAAAAACCCAACGTATCTGAAAAAAGCTGGTTGCTGGAGGTCCCTGAGTAACGGGAGGGGCGGGGGGAGGGCTGTTGACTCTGGATGTTTGCACCAGGTGAGCAGAATGTATTTCCTCTTCAACAAATAAAAAAAAGGAGAAAAATGTAAAATCAAATACCGCAAAAAGATGATAGTAGCAGTGTTAGATGGTGCCATGAGAAATATTTTCATCTCACTTTGAACGTCTTACTATAATAAAAAAGAATGAATATTTGGAAGCTTAAACTGCAAGGGTGAGTACCCATGTGGTGGAAAGAATTTCCCTGATGTCCCTCGCATGTAGAAGAAACTGCACAGAGTCCAAGCTGCGTTTCCTGGGCTGGTGCCTCAAGGATGGTGCGGCAGCCATCTCGTGGGTAATCCTGAACAGTGGGCACCTAGTGGTCAGAGCACCCCCGCGACCTGGGTCTGCTCACCTGAGCCTGGTCACTGACCCCAGGGTGGTGTGAGGCAGCAGGTGTTCACTCAAGGCACAGAGAGCAAGGAGGCCGGTGCTCCTTGCAACTTTGGGGGTCAAGGTTCTTAGAGACTCACGTTGGGGTTGACGGGCACATGTTCAGCTCCTGGGCTGTTCCCTGCTCTGTGTGCAGTTTTCGTGGCCTTCGTTTGGTTTGTCAGAGATAGTGTGCTCTTGCAGGGAATTTTAATGATGGCAGAGTGGGCTGCAGTCAGGTGGTTGTTACTCCCTGGGGCTCCTCGAAACGAAGTCCTTCAAGACTGAATATCCAGGTGGAAGCTGTAGGGGTGATAAAGGACCTTGTGAGTCTTGGGTTCAGGTCCCTGGAGGGCCGGCTGCACCACCTGCTTCGTTCAGTGAGTTAACTTGAGAGGTTGATGCACACGCAGAAAGGCAGAGCAAGGAAGCAAAGCTAAGGTGCAGAGGATGCTAGGAGACCATGGGAGAGTTGGACCCAATGGCAGTTATAACATGTGCTTCAGTGGCACTGCGTACGTGCGCGGTTTCATAACACTCGTGCGATCAGAACTATGGCCGAGGGACCGGCTTTGTGGCACAGTGGTTAATCCTCAGCTCCTGACGCCAGTGTTGCCTGTCGGAGCTCTGATTTGAGTCCCAGCTGCTCCTCTTCCCTTCCGGCTCTCTGCCAGCATGCCTGGGAAAGCGGTAGAAGGTGGTTCTGAGTGCTGTGCCCCTGCCACCCACAGAGGAGACCCCAATGGTGTTCTAGGCTCCCAGCCTCTGCCTTTGTGGTCATTTGGGAAGTAAACTAGTAGATGCAAGTTCTCTCTCTCTCTCTCTCTCTCTGCCCTTCAAATGAATGAATGAATAAGTCATACAAAAAAACTGCAGATGGGAATATTGTTCTATAATAAATATAATTTATAATATTATATAATGCTGACTACATTAATGCATTTGTTCTGATGATCAAGCCCTCTTGTGCAGAGTTCCTGAGAGCCCTGCCCAGCAGCCCTTAGGTGTAGCTGCCTCCGTGTGACTGGCGGTGCAGAGGCGGAGGCTGGACAAAGGCGGGCTGTGCGTGATCCCACCTGGCTGGCTCCTACCTGCTGCCACAGCTTCCCAAGCACCTCGGACTCAGGCCTCTCCACCCTCCCTGTTGGGTCAGCCTTCTCCGGAGCCCTGGCTAGAGGACAGGATCTCAAATTACCATCCCTCCTTCTGCCTTTTGCTGGCCCCAAGTCAGGTTCCAGTCAAAGAGAATGTGGGCCAGCTGGGGACAGATACCTGCTGAGACGTTGCAAGGAAGCCTGTGGCCCCCCAGCTGCCCTGGCAGCAGAGAAATGTGTCTTGGGCACCTGTCCTTGCTGTCCTGCTGCTGCCTGTGTGGACTCCCGCCTTGGGCTCTCTACAGCCAAATGTGCGGAGGTTGAGCCCGGGGCTCCCGCTTCTCCTTCCCCTCCCAGTGTTCTCTTTCAGGACAGCCTGGTCTCAGTGCTCTCTCTTTTTTTTTTTTGGGGGGGGGGGAGCTGTGGGCAGAATTCCTTTATTCAGAGGCTTCCCATTGGTATTTACATTTGAAAGGTGCTTGGAGCATGTAGGGTTTTAAACAAAGCAGTGAATCCCTAATGATGGAGTTCTCTGTTGTACACCAGGCCCAGTAGGAGATATCTGAGGGCATTGAATTCCTTTCAGTGGCCCTGAAATCACTGCACCTTAGAAGCTGCCTACTTTCCCTGTGTTGAAAATCGCTTCTGTTCCTGGACTTGACAGCCGAATAATTGAAAGGAAGTATACGTAGGTATTTGAAATTTTTACTATTTTATGAACATACAACATATGAGAAAGGCAAAAATAGTAAAGCATTAAGGCTGTAATGATTTTTAGTATTGAATTATTTTTATTCATTTTCATCTACTTGAATGGCAGAGTGCACATGGGAGAGAGAGAAATTGAACCTGTCCATCTACTGGTTCACTCCCCGAATGCCCACAAGAGCCAGGGCTATGCTGGACTGAAGCCAGGAGCCTGGATCTCCCTCTGGGTCTCTTATATGGGTGATGGGGACCCAACTGTTTGGGTCATCATCTGCTGCCTCCCAAGTGCATTAGCAGGAAGCCAAATCAGAAGCGGAGTAGCTGGGACACAAATCGGCACTACAGGTGTGGGAGTGGCTGCCTAACTTGCTGTGCCGCAAGACCTGCTCTGAGATTTAGCTCTGAATTTTTATGTTTCCCTGGCATCCAGCTGCCTTTGCGCCTGTTACCCTGATGTGTGGCAAGGACTGGAAGGGCTGTGGATGCCTGCCTGCTGTCTAACAGGCAGGAAGCAGGGTGGGGACAAGGCCCATTTGACCCCAGAACTTGGTTCACTCCATTAACCACTTACTTTTTTTTCTTTTCTGCCCCTTCCATGATTTGTCCCAAAGCTTTACTATAGGAGATAATTTAATGCATTCTAAAATGGTAGAAAAATGTAAAACCTAGTTAATAAATTAATATTTTATTCATGGCGTGAGATAGTAGAATTTTAAAAATGGCATTCCTCCTGCTCTGATGTTTGCGATAGCTTGTTCAGTAAAATTTTCTTGATAGCTGTATCTGAAAATATGACCTATTTAGGGAAAAATGTTCTCCAAGTCTGATTTCATTATTGATTCATTATTGACTAGGTACCCTGAGTAAGTAGACAACACTGCAGATTGTAGATGATGATGATAATGATGGAAATGGCCAAATTCAGTCTCTTGGAATTTTTTGAGCCATATTTTTCTGACGTTTTGAGAAAGAAAAAGAAAATTGCATGTTTGCTGGGAAGCCAGTGATAAATCATGGCGCAGAACTCACTTGAGAGGGAAGGCAGGCTGTGGGGCTCCCTGGTGTGATGGAGAAGAAGGGAAGATGGCTGGCTGCAGGGGTCTGAGGTGACACATCCAGGATTTGGAGATGAGGTCGTTAAGATCGGCTGAGTGTTCGGACTGGTGTTGCTCGTAGCTTTAAGAGATCTTACTGAATTACGGAATATTTAGAGAATATACACTTCTGTGTGTTTTAAAACATCCCTGAGCCTTTTTTTTTTTTTTTTAAGTACTGGAGCCACCTTTCCAGAGCTGTAAACCAGTCAAGTATGTGTGTGTGTGTATGTGTAAAAAAAATTTTTTTTAAGGAGAATTAATGAAGAGTTAGCCCACAAAGTAGGTCTGTCTGGCTTGGAATTATTCACCATTTGTTGTCAGTGTGAGTCAAGAAAAGAAAACAAAGGAATCTGAGAAGTCAGAAGAAAATCTGAGGTAGCTCTCCATGTGTCTTAACATTTGCAGGATAAATTAATTCTTTTAAAAAATTGCAGTACAACATTTAGCACAAGCTCTTCCCTTTGAACAGTTTTTAAAGGATAAGAGGGGTCTTCAAGACAGTTCATGGAATGCGTGTATTTTGAAAAAATAGGCATGGGTTTCATCCAAGATGAAAGTTGAATTCCTTTTCCTGTGAGTCTTGTCCCTGTGTGTCATGTGGTTTTGTTAACTTTAGGCGTTGTTTATTAGACCTATGGAACGTGCTCATCCTGCACAACCCAAACTTTTCTCTCTGTTGATTGCTAACTCCCTCCTCTGCCCTCTCCTGGCCACTGGCAGCTACCATTCTGCTCTTTGCTTCTTTGGGTTTGACTGATTTAGATCCAACATGTAAGGGGACACAGGCAGTGTTTGCTCTTCTGTGCCTGGCCGATCTCACTTAGCCAGATGTCCCCCAGGTTCATCCATGTGGTCATATATTCTAGGACATCCTTCCTTGGTAGGGAGCCTGATATTCTGTTGGGTATGTTTGCTACGCTGCCCGTTCGTCTGTCCATTGACAGACACCTCTGGCTGTCCTCTTCTGGCCCCGCCGCAGTTTTGGGATAATGTGCCGGTGAACACAGGTGTGCAGATACTCTTTCTTCAACATTCTGACTTCGGTTCCTCTGGATAAATACTCTGAAGTAGGAGTGTTGGGTAAAATGTGTGGCCACTATGGAAAACAGTACAGATGTTTCTCAAAACATTAGAAACTCAGACTAAATACCAGAGTTCTTCTTGGTGAATCTTCACCTGGTGTTGTCCTGACCATATGGTCATTTTCCATTGGCATTGTGTGTCAAGTTCAATGCTATGGAACCATCAGGGGACAGGGATTAGCGTGTCTGACTATAAAAAATCTCGAGTTTGTCAAAGGTTTGAATTTCCGTGTTGACTTGGATTTCTGGGCACCTGAAGGTACGTCAGTGAAAAGCTGAGGAAAGAGGGTTTGAAGAGTCATTCTGAGGATACCCACTTGGGTCTGTGCTGTGGCATAGTGGGCTAAGCTCTGCTTGCATTACCGGCATTCCACATGGGCACTGGTTCATGTCCCCTGCTGTTCGACTTCCAATCCAGCTCTCCGCTTATGGCCCGGGAAAGCAGCAAGAAGATGGCTCAAGTGCTTGGGCCCCTGCACCCACATGGGAGACCAGGAAGAAGCTTCTAGCTCCTGGCTTCAGATCGGCTCAGCTCTGGCCATTGCGGCCATTTGGGAAGTGAAGCGATGGATGGAAGACTCTCTCTCTCTTTCTCTCACCCTCTCCTTCTCTCTCTCACTCTCTCTCTCACTTTCCCTCTCACTTTTCCTCTCTCTCTCTTTCCCTTTCTCTGTAACTCTACTTCTCAAATAAAATCTTAAGGATACCCACTAGTGGCAGGGGAAGAGCTGGAGTCTTGCAGCCTGAAATGTACTGTCTGCCACGTTACACCAGCACAGCAGGGGCACGTGCCACTGAGTGTGCTGTGTGATGGGGCCTCCCGAAGAGCCTTAGATGCAGTTTTGCGTTCGTGGTGCCCATACTGTAGTGGGATGTGGGTGTCACGGGCATTACCACCCACACCCTAGAATGGTAATCCAGAGTCCAGGCAGGCTGAAGGGGCCCCAACAGGACTTGAACCCAGAGCTAGGTGATGCCAGACACTGAGAGTGAGGAAGCTGGCCCTGCCCGGGCAACGTGGCCTCAGGACAGGGCAGGAGTCAGGGGTTCCTGGAGGGTGAGGGAAGATTAGGCTTTATGTGGAGGCTGGGTTTTGTGATGTGGTTATGGGTGTTTTGCCCCAACTGCTCACACACGTGCACCCAGGCGTTGGCGTTGAGCAAGTGTTGCCAGGCTGTTATATTTTACATTTCAAATAAAAAAATCTAAGAATAAATCTGCTATTTTACTTCCCAAATGTCTGCACTACTCAGGCTGGGCCAGACTGAAACTGGGAGCCTAGAATTCCACCCAGGTCTCCCATGTGGATGGCAGGAACCCAGACACGTGGGCCATCATTTGCTGCCTCTTCTGTTCCCTCCTAGGCATGTTAGCAGGAAGCTTGATGGGGAGCGGAACTTGATCCCGTGCACTTTGACATGAGATGTGGGCATCCCAAGTGACAGCTTAAATTGCTGTGCCACAGGCCTCACCCTCACCCCGTATTCTCTTTATCTTCATATTTCTTTTTCATTTTATTTATTTGAAAGAGTTACAGAGAGAGGTAGAAACAGAGAGAGAGAGGTCTTCCATCTGCTGGTTCACTCCCCAGATGGCCGCAATGGCTAGAGCTATACCATTCTGAAGTCAGGAGCCAGGAGCTTCTTCAGGGTCTCCCAGGTGGGTGCAGGGCCCCAAGGACTTGGGCCATCTTCCACTGCTTTCCCAGACCATAGCAGAGAGCTGGATCGGGAGAGGAGCAGCCAGGACTTGAACCGTGCCCACATGGGATGCCGGCACTTCAGGTCAGGGCTTTAACCTTCTGTACCACAGTGTTGGCCCCAATCTTCATATTTCTAGATAATATATCCTACTGTGACATGTAAATCATTTTTCCTTAAAGTTTTTTTTAAAATGTCCTGAGATAAAGATAAAGATTTTGCCCTCCTGTTTTATGCTCCCTGCCAGACATACACACACAGACGCCCATGCCCCCGTGGTCACACAGATACACACACACACACAGATGGACAGACAGGCAGGCACACAGAGGCGCACACACAGAGGGAAGGCACACAGATGCACACACAAGTCTGTGCTACCTGTCCCTCGCCCTCTCCTTATTCCTGATGGCTGCAGCGTCTTGTTGTTGTTGTTAAATGTGGATCTAGTGTTGACCCTGAGGATTGTGTCAGAGCTGCTCACAGCCAAGCCACATACTATACTAGGATCATGTTTCCTTTCTTGTCGAACCTGTTTCTTGGAATTAATAATTGCCTCATTTTCTCATGTGCTTTTTTTTTGTGTGTGTGTATTAGGAATTTATCCCTGGACTCTGATAGTTAAAAAATCTTAATTTGCTTGGACACACCAGCATCCACCAATTCAAACGTTGTCTCCTGGCCTTCCTCCCGAGCCCATTCCTGCGAGCTCTCTGTTGTTCCTCCCCATCCTCACCCCGTTGTGGCCTTATGATTGAGGCCTGGTTGGCTCTTTGTCACGGGAGATGATGTCCCAGCATCCTGCACCCAGCTTTCAGAGAGCCCTCACTTTTTGTATTCTGGATCGCTTGGGAAGGCTGCATCCTGCAGGACTTGCTGCTGCTTGCTGCCTGGTAGGTGTCGGCTTTTCCCAGGCTGCGGGGTCTGGACATGTGCCTGTTTATCCCTCTTTGCTCTGCAGGCTCTCTCACGGGACAGTCACTCTTCATGAAGCAAACGGTGGCCGGCTCTGTCAAGATCACAGGGTGCTGGAGACGAAGGGACAGCAGACCAGGGCCTTCAGAAACCTTTCTGCAACTGGAGTCCCTGTACTCACTCTGCCATGTTTAGCTCCAGTCACTTCATCTGTAGGGTGCCCCAGTGTGTACCTGCAGTAGTGATTCCAGAGTTTGCCATCTGGCCGAGCTCCTGCAGCAGTCCTGCCTCCCTGCTGACCTTAGTCTCACCAGCTTTCATCTCGGGGAGAGTCTGGTCGTGGGATCTTGGGTCTTAAGAAGTAAAAACAGTGAAAACTGTTAGGGAAGCATTTTGTGATGAAGTGGGAGGAATAAGAGGAAGGCATTTCCATTGTTTGCTAGTAAGTCTTTTCTATCATTGTCTCTGTAGATAATACAGTTATCAAAGTTCTTGTAGGGAAAGACTTTAACACATTTTTATTGAGAGAGACTTGTTTTCTATTTAGACAAGTGCTGGCAATATTGGTTGAACTTTTATTTTTTATTTTAAATAGTTGTCGGGTTGTCATAGGGAAATTAATGTATTTAATAGGAGAAAAAAAGGCTTTAAAAAAAGTAGTTAAAATGTAAACCATGCCATGGGCCCTCCCATTATCAGTCTCAGAGATGCATCAGCAGTTGTTGGAGTGTATATTTTTTTAAAGATTTATTTTTATTTATTTGAAATGCAGAGTTAGAGAGGAAGAGATAGAGATTTTGATCTTCCATCTCCTGGTTTGCTATCCAAATGGTCGAAATGGCCAGGGCTGTGCCAGGTCAAAGCCAGGAGCCCAGAGCTTCTTCCAGGTCTCCCATGTGGGTGGCAGGGGCCCAAGCGCTTGGGCCATCTTCCACTGTTTTCCTAGGTATATTAGCAGGCAGTGGATTAACCCACTACACCCAAAAGGGATGCTGGCATTACAGGTGGTGGCTTTACCCACTACGCCAAACAGTAGCTCCTGTCTGGCAAAAGGTACAGACAGCTTGGGTGGTGGTCATTAGAATGGTGCTCCCATCCCTTGCCATCTGGAGCCTGCTATGCCTCTGCCTCCTTGCTCCTCTCCCCTCCTGTTCTCTCCTCGGGTGCCAAGTTTGTGGCTGAAACCACCAGGTGGACATGAGTCTCCTGCTGGCAGCACCCAGGGCAGAAGCTTTGCGTGTAGGAACCAGTGTTGGAGCTGCACTGGGAGTGAAGCTGTGGCTTGTGATGCCAGCATCCCATATCAAAGGGCTGGTTTGAATCTGATTTAGCTTCTTGCTGATGTACCTGAGAAGGCACCAGATGCTGGCGTGTGAACTTGGGCCTCTGCCTTCCATGTGGGAGACCAGGACAGGGTTCCAGGCTCCTGGCTTTGTTCTCACCCAGACCTGGCTGTTGGAGCCATTTGGGGAATAAACCAGTGCAAGGAAGCTCCAGAGGGAGCTTCCTTTTTTTTCTTGCTTGCCTTTTTCTCTTGCTTGCCTTTCAGATAGGTAGGTCGGTAGGTAGAAGCTCTTTATGCAACACAGTCAAGGCCATGTGCACCCCAAGTGCTGAGGGCTGGCATTTAGATCTACCATCCCCGAGGGCCTGTACTTTTCCAATGTTTTCCAGACCCCCTGTGGAGTTAATGGAGCTTCTGTTCCTGTTGAACTCCTTTTGTCCTGAGCAGTGAACAGTGACAGGTGACTCAGCTGCCAGCCCCTGGTGCAGTTATAAACAGTGGGCCTCAAATCCCTTAGGTATGCATGATTCTCCACCTTTGCACGACCTTTGACGATCTGTGACAGGTCAGCTTCTGACAGTGACTGGGAAGGAGTAATTTTCCAATCAGTGCAAAAGATTGTCCAGAGAACTGGGGTTCAGGCTGGGGGCCGGCTTAGGGGTTTGCAGGCTAGATTTTGCTTTGCTGGGATTTGCTTTTTCCTTTGCTTTGAGAGGTGGCAGGAGAGAAGGAGAGAGGCAGGAAGGAGAGAGGAGAAAGATCAATTGGTTGTAATGTATCGAGTGTTTTGAAAATAAATGGTCATTGGTGACACTGTGCATTCCTGTGTCATGGGTAAGAATGGGATAGAAAGATAGGACTGCAGTGAACAAACTGCTTACTGAGGCCCTCACTGTTTCTTGGGGCTTCTGGGAGGGGTGAAGAAGGGGATGCAGCCTGTGGGGTTGCAAGGGTGACAGTGTCAGCAGTGGGGCCAGAGAGGGACTCACTTCTGTTGCTTTGCTGTGTGACGCTCTAGGGCTGCACCAGGCTTCCTGAGGGAGCCCTTCCTGTACATGCCCAGGTCTGGCCCACCCACGTGGAACAGGGCCACAAAACTGGGACAGCCGGCCTCTCCCTCTGTCCTGTGGCCACGGGTCACAGTAGCCTTTAGTGCTAAGATGAGTCAGAGAAGAAAAACAGCAGCATCTGAGCGTCCACCGGACAGGGTCTCCCTTTTCAGGAGCTTTCTGTGTCTCCCTGTTTATCAGCTGCAGCTTTGGTCTTGGGGGACAGTGAGGGGAAGAACTGGAAAGGTAGGAGAAAGGCTAGATGGAGTGTGGAGCCACAGGTGAGTCCCGGCAGTGGGGGGAGTGAGACCGAAGGGCTGGGATGTGTTGAAAAGAAGCAGAACAGCTGCCCAGATGTGTGGGACTTGGGTGAGAGAGACGGGGACAAAGCCTTGACGAGGTTTCTGTCTGCAGATGCCTGCTCTGGAGAGGTGCATGTGGCTTTAAGATTCCGCTGAGGAATTGTGCTGGGGCACAGTGGAGCACGTTGGTCAGCTGGGTTGGGGTCTCTTGGGATAGGCTGTCACACAGACCTCCTGGGGAAAGTTGGGGCAGGCTGCATCAGTAGAGAGGGTTCATGGGTAGAGTGTCTTCAGATGTGGTGGAAAGCTCTGTAGTAAACACCGTCTTCCGTAAAGAGCGTCTGGTTTAGGCCACAGTACTGGCTGATTTTCCCGTACGAAGGGTGTCTGAGCCCAACAGGAGTCGGGCAGAATCTGTTCAAAGAAATAAAGATGTGAAGCAGCTTTTGTGCTTGGCCTTTACTGGTTCCACTGGAACTCTACCAAGAAAGGGTTGACAGTGCCGCTCCTAGGATGCGAATAAAGAAAACCACAGAGGGAGCCACAGCAGGTCATGGGCCACGTGTCTGCTCGCGAAGTGCTTTCTCTGTCAGTCCCTGCTTTGCTCTGGGCTTCTCAGAGAGATCCCCAGGGTTTAGTAGAGTTGGCTCAGGTTGGCACTGCCTGGAAATAGCACAGGGCACAATTTTGCATCTGCTTAATCATATGCTGCATATGTAGTAGGCAATAATTCAAATTATAGCCTCATAATCTACGTGTTATTTATTTCATTGACATCTTAACTGTTCTTAGCACTCGTGTGATGAAGAAAGGCCTGAGCTGTACTGAGGGGAATGTTCTGCAGTCCCTAGGAAGGGGGGAGGGGACACTTGAGAAGCCACCAACTGATGGGCAAAGAGGAGGCAGCAGCAAGATGAGCCGGGAGCCCCCTGCCCCTCCTCTTCCGTCTCGGCTCCTACACCTGTACCAGGGGTTCTGGGTGGGAGCAGGAGACTCACGTTCCCTCTGGAGATATTTGTAGCTTCACAGGAGACTTAGAGACGCACAGGAAGGACTCGGGTTGTTGCAGGCACTTTTCAGCCATGAGGTGAGGAGGGAGGGCTTCTGGTCCCGTTTCGATGCCTGTTTTAGCCCTTTGTTCCTGCAAGGAGTAGGAGATCTGAAAAGTGCCTTGAGAATGCTGCCCCCTGGCACATGCTTGCAGCTGCCCATCGGCGGCTCCTCAGCCTTACCAGTGTGCATGTGCGTGGTAGGTTGCTAATGAGGATTACGATCCAGAGTCAAGGGTGGGGGCGTGCCTGGATTCAAATTGCTGCTCACCTCTCCTGAGGGTCTCTTTCCTGCTCCTCCATCGGGCTGTTGACCTTATGCTGAAGCGTGGGGCTGTGGGATAGTCTCAAGTGTTTGAACAAACTGCATTCATCTGTTGGTGCCTTGTTGGTTGTGCATTTTGTGAAAAATTCAAACTTTTACCCATGAAATATCAAAATGGCCCGGTTGAACCATCTGGATGACTCGACCAAGTTAGTTTCCATGAGTCTTTGTCAGCAGCTTCTTTGTTTCCCCCTTCGCCTACGTTTTAGCCCTTTGCTGCTGGAAGAAAACACGCAGCAGCGTCCTCCGTGGAGCCTGAGCTGCCTGTGAGCTGCGCTGTTGCTTCTGCACGTTTGCTTTCGCAGATGCACGTGATTTTTCCTTCCATGATGGAGTTGTTTTGGATTACATCGCCTTTGGTCCTGACCCCTGCTCTGCCTAAGGGTGGCCTTCAGGGCAGGGCCCCTCATTGGCAGCCTGGCAGCTTGTGAAAGTCCCCGGGCTGTTTAAGACTTGTGCTGGGCGGCAGGGTTGTTCTGCACGTGCTGCAGCTGCTGCCTGTACTCTTGGACCCACCCCCTCCAGCTGTCATTCAGCCAACAAGCATTGTTCTGTCCACGATCCATTAGGGAACAGCAGCCCTGGACCTCTTCATAGAGAAGCTTACGGACAGCTTGGTGAGGGAACCCACTCAGCATACTGGAGTGTAAGTAAAGCAGGCTGTGATGTGGTGGCCACACCGTGCATTGTAGAATGTGGAGATAAAAGGGGGAATGCATACAGTCATGGGCTGCATACCAGTGATAGGTGGCACACGTGACAGTGACCCCCTAGGATTGCAATGGAGCCGAAATCCCTGTCACCTGTTGGTGTCACAGTGTACCACATCTCTCATGTGTCCATAGTGATGTTTTTGTAAACGGCCTATGGAGCTGGAGCTGGTGTTACCTTGCAGTAGAATAAGCTACTGCTTGTGACGTGGGCTCCCATATGGGCATTGATTCAGGTCACGGCTGCTCCACTTCTGATCTAGCTCTCTACTAATGCAACTGGAAAGCAGTGGAAGATGGCCCAAGTACTGGGTCCCTGCCATTCATGTGGTAGACCTGGATGGAGATCTGGCCTCCTGGCTTCAGCCTGGCCCTGGCCCTGCCTTTGTGGCCACTTTGGGAATCAATTAGTGGATGGAAAATTCCTTTGTTTCTCTGTCACTCTTCTTTTCAAATAAATAGATAAATAGCTAAAAAACTTGTGGTATTGCCAATTGCATAAAAGAGCATAGGCAGTTATATACAGTGCATGCTACTTGATAATGACAATAAGTCACTATATTCCTGGTTTATGTATTTACTCTATGCCATTTTTGTCATTATTCTAACACGCACTTCTACTTAATTATAAAAAAGTTTACTGGAACAGTCTGCCGTGTGATGCCAGCAGCAGCCTCATTCATCTCGTGCTTCCCACGTCTCTTGATTGCATTGAGAGCCCACGTGCCGTGATGAACCTGCGCTGTCAGGTTTGTGTACATGCACAATAGGAGGCTCACGTAATGACACAGTGCTCAGTAGGTGTCTCCGTCATGAAGAGATGTGTTGCCAGGCGCTGCTGAGCATGATGGTATGAACAGAGACAGCAGAGCTTTGCAACAGAGGTTGATCAGAGAAACCTTGCCCACGGTGAGAGCTTCGAGTTGAGTGAGTTGCGTTGCTGGCTTTGCAGCCTGCTGTGGGGGTGCCCTTGGGGTGCCGAGGCAGCAACTGCCGGTGTATCCCCCACAAACCCTTCATCCTGCAGAGTGTCAGGTTTGGGAGGGCGAGAACCCAGCCTGTTTAGGTGATCCTCCTGCCTTGAAGGAGGAAGCAAAGCTGTGACTTAGCAACCAATGCCTTAGATGACCAAGGGTACAAGAGAGTGGTGGTGTTCTTTGTTTTACATTTCCCAAACATACGCTTACTTTCAGAATAGTTTTAGAGTTACAGGAAAACTGCGAAGGTAGTACAGAGAGTTCCCTTTCTGCCCACACCCAGTCACTCCTGTTGGGTACAGCTTAGGTTCATGTGGCGCCTTTGCCAGTTAAATGATCTCAGATTCCCTCTGTTGTTGCCTGGCGCTCCTTCTCTGTGCCAGGATCCCAGCCAGAAGCCTGAGTTACATTCAGTTGTTCTGTCTCCTTAGGGTCCTCTTTGTTATAACACTTTCTTAGACTTTGCTTGGTTGTTCAGGACTTGGACAGTTTCGATCAATACCAGTCAGGTGTTTTGTAGAATGTGCCTCATTTGGAAATTTTCTCATAATTAGAATAGGGTAATAGTGGTTTTGGAGAAAGTTAGACCAGTATGTTCTCATCATATGGTATCAAGGGTCCATGATATCAATAGGATCTGTCACTTTTTCAAGATTATTATTTATTTGAGAGATAGAGCTACAGGCAGAGGGAGAGACAGAGAGATCTTTCATCTGCTGGTTCACTACCCAAATGGCCGCAAGGGTCAGAGCTTAGCTGATCTGAAGCCAGGGGCTTCTGCGTGGTCTCCCACAAGGGTGCAGGGGCCCAAGGACCTGGGGCATCTTCCACTGCTTTCCCAGGCCACACACAGAGAGCTGGCTCAGAAGAGGAACAGCCAGGACATGAACCGGTGGCCATATGGGATGCCAGCTCCACAGGTAGAGGCTTGGCCCAGTATGCCACATTACTGGCCCTGATCGGTCACTGTTGACGTTGACCTTGAGCACTTGGCTGAGGCATGGATGCCAGCCTTTGCACTTGTTTTCCTCCCTGCACCCTGGGAAGGAAATCGCCCAGTGCAGCCCAACCTCCTCCTCCTCCTCCTTGGGGAAAGAGTGGGAAATCGGGCTATTCTTCTTGAATTTATTTATTCAGTGTCTGATTTATACCAGTAGTGCCTCGGGGATATTTACTTTATACTTTGGATTGTAATCCAGTCTGCTGTTGAGCAGGAGTTCTGTTAGTCCAGCGTTACTCTGCGGAAGTGAGGCATTGGCATTGGCGCTAGCCTGCAGGTCGTGTTCCCGTGAACAGCACATAAGCTGTTTGCAGCAAGCTGGGCA
The DNA here is from genome assembly GCF_964237555.1 of Oryctolagus cuniculus. Classification (NCBI taxonomy): domain Eukaryota; kingdom Metazoa; phylum Chordata; class Mammalia; order Lagomorpha; family Leporidae; genus Oryctolagus; species Oryctolagus cuniculus. The sequence continues at coordinate 41,282,955 of NC_091441.1, read as the reverse complement.
GCGCACCACGTGAGCAGTTCAGCTCTGACTTCTGTGTGCCGTGCTCCGTGGGGTGTGGGGGGTTCAGGGTGCCAGTTGGCAGCCAGGCATGTGTCCCACTTCTGCACAAGGCTGCTCAGCTGTAGCTTTGCATCCTGATTGTCCTGTTGCTTAGTGTGTAACCTTGGGCAAGTCACGAAGTCTCTCTGAACATCACTTTGTAATTGACGACACTGGGACATTAGCGCCTGTATCGGGGTGGTTGTGAGGAGTGAGTGACGAGATGCCTGACATGGAGCAGGTGATGATTCACATTCAGGTCCTGCCCTGCTCCCCCGCACCTGCTGCTCCCTGGAATCTAAGATGCTGCCGGTGACCCCTCCTCATCATGGCAGGTGAAAGTCATTGGCAGCCGGAGTGAGGGGGCTAAGATGTTTAGGGCCCTGTGCAGGGTGGGGGTTGAGAAGGGAGAGTGTGAGCAGGTGGGGAAAGGGGCACCCCTGCAGAGCAAAGGAGGGGGACTGGAAAGGAGCTTTTCCACCAGTTCTCAGAGAATCTTCTGCTCCCGTCCTGTGCCCTGGGCTCAGCTGCTCACCTCCTTTTCTGTTGTCGCCAGCCATTGCTCCTGAGTGAGGCTGCTTTCCTTGCTCCGTGGGACAGCATCGTCTCACTCTTCCCCTCTGCTTGCTTGTTCCTGTAGGGAGAAGGTGTCACCAGTTAACAGCAGGCCCGCACACAAAGGGGAAAGTTATTTTCTCCACTGCATTCTCCTCTTTTTCCATTACAGTTTCACTGATGGAATAACGTCTGTAACTGCTAAGGTTGGGTGAACCTGCACTTGAACTCGGGCTGGTCTCATTCCAAAGGCTTTGTATTTACCCACTTTGCCCTCATGGTTTGACAGTGACTTGGCTACTGAGTGTGCTTGTCTGGCATTGAACCTCAATTAGAGATATTTGAAGACTTGAGGAATCTCATAGGGTTCAAAGATTACCCACTTCTTCTCACAGCTTCCAAATTCCCTTTTGTGGGCTAGCCTGGGAACTCATCCAACACAGGCAACCTTGCTTTCATGGGCAAATTTCTTTTTAATTTCAAGTAACTAACTGACCAATAAGTTCTTGGAACGTAGGTAATTTGCCTTGCAAAAGTAGGCCCCGTCTGTCTGTTGGGTAGATACAGCAGGATCTGATTCAGTGGAGAGAGTTCGGCGCAGTATTTGGACGGCCTCTGTCTTAGTCATGGATCCGTCACTGTTACTGTGATCCTGAGCCAGTTCTTTTTAAGCTTGAGGTTTTCATTTCTTTTTCAATAAAATCAAGTTGAACAAGAAGCCCTTGATCCTTTTCAGATTTCAGAACTTATTATCCACTATAGTAATATGCAAAAGTGGAAATAGTTGTAATTATAACTTTATACCACCTGTTTTCATTAACAATGCTTTATTTATTTATTTATTTTAAGCAGAGATGCTGGGCTGCCTTAACTCCCCCTGTGTCCTGGCCCCGTGTGATCGCGCACTGTCCAGCTGCTTTAGAGGAGCAGAGTGATACCTCCTTGTGGCTCTGGTGGAGCCAGTTTGGCTGCAAACCAGGAGAGTCCCTTCCAGCTACTTCTGTCATTTCTCCCATCTTTAATTGGTGATGTTGCTAAAACTCATTTCCAGCAGATTCTTTCAGATTGTTCACCTTAGAAAGTTCCTGGTAGTTTAAACACAGCAACAGGTGGTAAACTACTCTCCACCAAACCATTCAACTCTGATTTGTCTGATTTCTGGACTTTTTTCTTTTCATAATGAAAACTTTATCAGTGGGAATTTTTATCTCCAGAGATTAACTACTAAAAATTAAAATTTTTAGTAAAATTCAAGTTAGTTGAGGTAGTTGTCTTCCATTTCCATTATCACTGCAAAGTTAGAACTGAAGATCCAGGAATTCTCTTCGGTTAACCTTGCAGCCATCACACGTGTTTAGCACAAATGCTGATTTATTTTCGGAAAATATAAATAAGTGTTTTCTTGGTGTTTTTAAGCTCTGAAGGTATTGGAAATGGAGTAAGTGAAAATCTAATCATTTCTTGCTAGTGTTTCATGGAAAGATCACTAGTCATCTTTAGAGAGTATTTTTTTTATTTTGATGCTTTTTTTGTTACTGACATAATACTTTAAGGCATATACTTCAGTCCGGAAATGGATTCTTAAGCTAACAAGAATCTTACCGCGTTGGTGGAAGTGTTCTCACTTAATTACAGAGCAGGTCCTTGTTGCAAGGAGATTAAATCGGAGAAAATGCCCACTCTCCATGTTATTTAATTGGATGAGCCTTAGCTTCTAACACCTGGCATTCACCTTGCACAATGTCTGTGGCCAGGTTGATAATTCTTTGGGAAACGTGCCATTGCACTTGAGTTTTCAGATGATTGTGGCAACATTGACGTGTCAAAGAAGTGAACTGCATGCCTTCCTGATAAAAGATATCTGGGAAAAGGATTAGCAGAGGACAGAGCCGTTAGAGCAATAAACATTCCTTTCATTAGTAACGTTTGAGTGCTTCCTAAGGACACTGTGCTGCCCGTAAGGTTCTTCCAGAAAACGTGCCCTGCGATTTGAGATGTGCAGCGAGGCAGACCTGTGGTCACTTCTGCAGGCTCAGTACGCCCTGTGCCAGGGGTGCTGTGGACCCTGGCACCCAGGAGGCTCCGGCCAGGGATGGCCTGTCTCCTGCAAAGTGAGTCAGGCCCAGGCAGGGAAACTTGGTTCAAGAAGATAAAAATTCCATCAGCTAACACTTAGGAGACATTGCACTTCTTTTCCTTTGGTGACTGCCAGTGTGATAACTTGCAGAAGGGAAAAAGATCTGTGTACAAGTGGAGAAGGAGAGAGAGTGCCAGACATAGCTCTGGTCGTGGGGAGGGGGGACCTGGAGGGGGCTGCAGGAAGAGACGGGGCTGGGGGGAGGTCCTGAGGAGGAGGAGGTGGAGGAGGAGGTGGTTTGGCGTTTGCAGAAATGAAGACAAAGATCCATCTCTGAGTTCTCTTCCTTGTCTCTCCCTGTGTCTGTTCCCCTCCCTCCTCCTCTGGTACCTTGAGACCCTGCATGTGCACTCGTACACACACACACACACAGCTGCTCGCCGGAGTCTGTCTGTCTTTCATACAGCCGCAAGCAAATCGCCAAGGGATATTTAAAAACTCTAATGAAAGCAAAATCCTATAAAAGTTAGTCTGAAAACCTCAGGCAAAACGTGGAGCAGACACGGAGCTCAGAATTTCAAAGGAACACAAGCAAAGGCGTCTGTGGCCACCTTCCTGTGTGACTGTGGACCTAGAAGTGTCCAGCAACTTGGCTGTGGCTTGGGTTTGCTTCTGCAGGGTTCTGGGGTGAGGGCCAGGAATTGGCACTTGGAGGGGAAATTAGTTCCCTGACTGGCCTGATCCCGAAATCAAGGGTGTTGTGAGGGAGGACTGGGCTGACCACGTCCTGCTGTTTCTAGGTTCATCAACGTCCATGAGAGTCTGATTGTCCACACAGTGATTCTAACTGCGGATCCCAAGCAGGTTTTCTCTCAATGGCCAACATCTATTGATGGATCCTAGGTTTCTGGACTGCTGAGTGCAGGGTGATGAGAGGCTGGCTGGCTTGGTGGGTACTAGTATCTGCCGTGATGGCTATGGGAGGGACAGGTGGTTCTTTCCTTCTCTCATGTAAATCTGGCTGAATGACATCAGCCTGAGATTTTGCTCCCTTTCTTCTCTGTGCACAGTTACATTTTGCCTATTCAGATGGTGTGTGAGGTTGGAGCTGACCTCAATTCTCCAGCATAAATTTAGAGCGAGTCCTCGGAGTAGATAATCCTGTCAGGAACACGTCAACGACCCTGCATTCCTGCCTCTTGTGTGCTCTTTCCCCACCTCCCTGTACCTCCAAATTTCATGTGGTCCTGACGCGACTGAAGAAATGCGGGTGTGTGAGCTCATCTGGCAGAGGGCTGCCCACACCCTGGGTGGGTAATGTTCTGGGTTCTGTCAGGGGGAGGGAGACCCTCCGGCCGCCACCCTGCAGGAGAGTGGTCTACTGAATGAGGGGGGAATTTGCCTGCAAGCTTGGGTGAGTTTTTGTGGGGGTCTGGCCGTCTAGGCTGGATTTCATTCCCAGGTGGCGACCACACCTGCTGAGCGGCGAGTCCACGGCCCTTACACATGGTGGAAAAGATACTTCATGCTTTGGGGTGGCCCTAGGGAAAGAAGAGCCCAGCTTCTGACCCTTCACTTCTGTCTTAGGAGACCCAAGCAGCCTTGCTGGGTTTTGTTTTGCTTTTCTGGGAATCTTCTAGAAATTCTGACTGACTCCCAGCACACTGCAGCCTAGTGTTTGTCCCAGAGTGGTTAGCAAGTCGCTGTGAGAGGAATATCCTTAGCACTGAGAGGTGGAGCCACCATGTGGGCCAAAGAGCATTGCCTCCAGCCTGAGACACCTCCCTTCCTTTGCAGAGAGGAGATTGGCATTGGCCAGCCTGACCCAGTGTCACTCTCAGAGGGAGGCGAAGAGCAAGGAGGGGTCAAGGGCGAAGGTTTCCAGCCCTGATGATCTTGATCCAGATCCTGGCTCCTCAGTTCGTGGCTCAGTGGAAGGTCACAAGACCTGTCTGTGTTCGATTTACTCATTTATGAAACTAAGAAAACACCTTTCCCTACTCCTCGGGCTGTTTGAGAACTGGCTACAGGCATGTGTGCAGTGCTTGGCACACCACACAGGGTCCTAACAGTGCTGAGTACTGGCCTTTGTGTGACTGAAAGAACAACACCCGCCCTCTGAGACAGGCTCCGCCCACTTCATGTTTAGCCTCATGAGACAGGTGCTCCTGGGGTGGGTTTGGTGCAGCAGGTAAGATGCTGCTTGGGATGTCTCATCCCGTATCAGGAGCACCTGGCTCTGCTGCTGATCTAGCTTCCTGCTGATGTGCAAGCTGGGAGGCAGCAGGTGATGGCTCAAGTACTTGGGTCCCTGCCACCCATGTGGGGTTCCCAGGTTGAGTTCCAGACCCCTGGCTTTGGCCTAGCTCAGCCCTGGCTGTTTCTGGCATTTGGGGAGTAAAAAGTGGGAGATACCTCTTTCTCTCTCTGCCTTTCAAATAAAAGAAAGGGAAAAAAAAATGGTCCAGGCATCCTGCAGGAAATGGTGCCTGGGGTGTGGGGATGCGTGCTGCAGACCCTGCAGAAGTGTGGACACTTGTCGTGATGAGTCCAGTTGCCAAGAAACCCTGAATGCTCGTACAGTGTGAAGGCAGAGGGCAGGTCTGTCCCTGGAGCAGCACGGCTGGGTGGTCCCCCACCTTCCTCCTGCTTGGCAGGCTTGCGAGGCAGATGATCTGGCATGAAACATCTCATGCCTTTTCAGCATAAAAGGGCCAAAGCGACAAAATGAGGACCAGCAAACACTGGGTTTCGAAGGCTAGGAACCTTCGGGCGTGACCACCGTCCTCGCAGGGCCCTGGTCTGGCTGGGTTATCTCTGTGGGCCCGCGAGGCCTCAGGACCCTGCAATCCTGAAGCCACGGGCATCCTGCGCGTGTCTTCCCGTGTCTGCGTCATGCAGCAGGGAGGCCCAGACGGCAGTGGGGAAGGCTGGGCCATTAGGAAAAATGTGGCACTAAAAATAGCCAGCTAGACTGCAGATAAGGGCCCAGATGGTCAGGGCCGTCAGCTGGGGACTGGGAAGGCAGAGGTGGAGGGGGAAGAACAGGTGATAAGATAGGGGCTGCGGCCATTTCAGGAATGTCCAGCACCGCCTCTAGAGTCATGCTGTGCAAGCTGCTCCCGGCCAGGGCCTGTGGCTGTGAGTCAGCTGGAAGGAAAGGGACGGGAGCTCCAGGCTGAGCCGTCACCGTTTCAGAGCCTGCAGGGTTTTGGAGACGCCCCCAGGACCCTGCAGGAGAAGCCCGTGGTCCCGACCCTGGAGGGGACCTCTCTGCGGGGTTGGTGGCAGCGCTTAGGCCCATCCCAGCTTTGCTGCCCCCTCCTCCACGTTCCTCCTCCCACCATGCCAGGCCCTATCCCATCTTGGGAGGACAGGGCGCCCCCAGGTGAGGACTGGCAAGGATGCAGGCCTGGGGAATCCCACCATAGGCAGCAGGTCTGGCTGTGGAGCAGAGCAGGCCTGTGACTTGCTGGGAGGATCAGCCAGGAAGCATGCAGGTGACTGTGGGAACGTGAATGCGATGCCTGCTGGGAAGGCACCTGCTAACCGGGCATGAGGCTCAGGACTTAGCCGTTGCTGTCCATGGGGTTCCCCTAGAACTGTGACTACTCTGATGCTTGCTGAGAAGTGGGGTGAAATTTCCTGTTTTACATGCCTTCCCCTCCCATGTGTCCCCCAGCTCCAGCCTAGCTCCAGGTACAAACCTGCACACAGTGAACAGCCGATTGGATTCTCTTGGGGCTGGATGATGACTGTGTAGTCTTGGTTTCTGACACCCATGGAGACACTTCCATGGATGTGGGCACAGGTGGAGGGGCATGTGCCTTGTCAGCCTGGGGTGACTGCCAGCAGGGGGCGCTTGTCCTGCTGAGGCTGTGGAGGGGAGGAAGTGGTGGGGCTTTGAGCATTTGGCCCCCTTGTTAGCTCACTTGCTCCCACACACACCAGCTGGCTGAGCCCCCCTCAAGGTGTCCACCACCTTGTCCTTGAATAGCGGGAGTTCCAGGATGGATTGATTGAGGACACAAGAATCAGACTCCTTTATAAGCTCCCAGAAATCAAACTCTGAGCTTGGCAATTGCTTGACCAGGAAGCAGCTGATGCTGGCATGAGAACAGCTTGGCATGCCTCGCCTGGCCTCCTTGCCTTTGCTTGGAGCTTCATCGGAAACCACTTGGTGCCCTGTCCAGGCTTCCAGGGCGTTTGAGTTGTTGCAGAGCTATGGGCTCCAGCCAGCCCCCGGGGGAAGTTGCTGGAGGGTTAAGGGGGTGGCCTTGGGTCTGTGAGGGGAAGTCTCCAGGGCTCTGCTGCAGAGCCAGAATGAGCAGGACTGTTTCCACAAATCAAGCCATTTTCATGCTCATTTCCCCCTGTGTCCTGATCTGGGTAATTATGGAATGCATATGTGCGGGCGGGAGACTCTGGAAACCCAGTTCCTGTTCTTTGTCAAGAGGCTGACCTAAAAGTTGAGGGACTTGTGCAGCGGGGAGCTGGCAGCAACTCCAGATGGGAGGCGGGGTAGGGGGGCATCTGAGGCAGGAGCTGGGCCTGGGCTGCTTTGTCCCTGGGAATCAGCAAGTACAGAGCTGATGGAAAGTACAGAGCTCATGGGGTAGAGTGGTGGTGGTGGTGAGCATGTTCCTTTAAAGGCAGAAGACCCCCGTGTAGGTTTCTCTGCTGTCACTGAGCAGGGACCTGGCCTTTGTTGTTGACCAATGTCTCCTCAGTGCTTGGTAGGTGCCAGTCACATAGAAGAGACTCAGTAAACAGCAGTGATGTGCGTGAGCATCCCCAGACACCCTGCATTTGGTTTGCTCCAGTGTAACCGGAAGGAACTGGATCGGCTCTCGGGTGGCAAAGGATTTTATCATTCATGTTCCTGGTGATTGTCTTATGGTGACTTGAGCGCCTGTCATGTTTGTTTATTTGAGAGAGAGAGAGAAAAGAGAGAGAGAGAGAGCTTCCATCCTCCAATACACTCCCCAAATGTCTGCCATGCAGGGTATCTGGGCAGGCTGAAGCCAGGAGCTGGAATGAAACCTAGGTGTCCCATGTTGGTGGCAGGGACCCAGTACTTGGGCCTGACCTTCCTCCCAGGGTATGGTTTAGCAGGAAGCTGGAATCTGAAGTCAAGCCAGGACTCAAACCCAGGCACTTCGATAGGGGATTCAGGTGTCCCAAGAGGCGGCATCATTGCTGTGTCAAATGCTGCCCTTTTCAAGAGGCACAGATTGGGCATGGAATGGGTGAAGAGTGTACAGTCAGATGTCCGCAGTGGGGCTTTGTCACAACCTTGTGTTCACTAAACCCTAAATGCTCTCTAATTGAGTATTTACAAGTGCATTGAGAGAGAGTGGTCACTGGTGTGGTGCTCGGCGGTCTGAGCAGACACTGGATCCAATCGGTAACTTTGTGTGTTCCTTGGTGCACAAAATGAGAGAAGCTGTGCTGCTTGTGAGATAAAAAGCAGATGCAGGCAGCCATGGCTCAGTTCAGACCCCTGCTGGGCTGTGGAAGATCAGGCAGTCTTTGTAAAGACCTCTGTATGTTGGTGTCCCAAGTGGCAATGAGGGATTAAGAAGGCCAGGTGTTGGAGCTGGAAGTGAATGACAGGGGTTGTGTGAATGGTAAGTAGCTGGCACCTTCCTCCCTGGGCTGATGGCTCCTTCCCACGTCGTCTCTGCTCACATCTGATCAGGGAAGCCATCGCGTCTGGTGGGCTCACTTGACCTCTCTGGAGTAGAGACCCGTGGACTGTCAGTCCTGGCTTTGGATGCTCTGAGTACTCCTATGTGGCTGGGTATTGCAGTATCCCAGGGTTAACAATATTGAAGTTTTTCTGCTGTACAATGAAAGGGCAGAGGGCTGGGGCCGGCGCTGTGGCACAGCAGGTTAAGCTGTGGCCTGCAATGCTGGCATCCCATATGGATGCTGGTTGATGTCCAGGCTGCTCTGCTTCTGATCCAGTTCCCTGCTAATGCACTTGGGGATGCAGCAGCAGATGTCCCAAGTCTTTGGGCTCCTGCACCCATGTGGGAGACTCAAATGAAGTTCCAGGTTCCTTGCTTTGGCATGGCCTAGCCCCATCTGGGGAGTGAACCAGCAGATGCAAGATCTCTCTCTGTCTCACTCTGCCTTTCAAGTAAATAAACCTTTCAAAAAATAAAGGGCAGAGGGGGTGCACTGTTTCGAGTGGGTGGTTTTGGGAAGGTGAAGTGCCGCCCAGCCCACAAGGCAGAGGATCGTGAGTCTGTGCCGTGTGGACGCTGTTGCGAGCGTCGTGAGCTGGTGACAGCCACGCTGGCACCTGCTGATGTACAGTGGTACACTGGGGCCCCACATCCCGGCTCTCACTCCGACCTGACCTGAGCCAGCATGTGTCGGCTTTCCCATACCTATACCTCTTCCCTGAAGGCTCTGGGTTGGTGTGCTTGGAAATAGCCCCTTCTGTTTCCCTGGGTCACCTTTGTCCACAGCAAGTGACTGTTGACCAGCTGCCCTGACCGTGTGACCCCTGGTCTTCTCCCTGAGAGCTCAGCTCGCTTAAAGCAAGAAGCAACACATGCAGTTAGGATGGGAATAATGGTCCATTCGGTGCTTCTCCCAGTAAAGCCTCCCCTTGTCCAGAGTGCTGACTCAGGAGCGTTCTGGAGGTTTTGGTGTAGGAAATGAGCGTCACCAGGATGGAGGCGGCCAAGGAGAACCTCCCTTTGGGAAAATGGCCCTGTTTAAAGATAGTTGGTTTTCTGCTCTTCCACAATTGCTCGTCTGTCTGTCTGCAGCATAAGTGGCATTTTCTTTACAGCATGTGGAAAGGTTGTTTGAGACATAGCGTCCAGAGCTCAATCTTGTTTCCATCTCAGAGACTTTGACATAAACTAGATGATAAAAGTAATGATCCTTATAGCTTTTGTGGGATCAAAAAAGCCAGTCCAGGTGAAGAACTAATCACTGTCTCCATTTATTTTTGTACCCAGGAGTCTCAGAGAATCAGCTAGTACTGGTTCAGGGGGTAAAATCCTAACTCAGATAAGGATGTTCCTTGGGAAGATGGAAGTCTTTGGGGGAGGGGAATGTCCAGCCTGTGGGCCATGTTAAGACCAGGGACATCATTTGGTCTGGCCCTGCCAAGGCAAATGCAGGCAGTACTTGAAATTCAATGCACCTACATTGGCTAATTTCTGGGTTAATAATTTTGTATGACCTGCAAATGATGTTGTAAATATCCAAGTGGCCCTTGGTTGAAAGAAGGTTCTCCATCCTGGCAACCAATCGTGGAGAGCGTTCCTCTTCAGGGTTTCCATTAGAGATGCAACTTCTATGAACTTTCTAGTATTTGTTAGTGTCTGGTTGTGTTTTTGACCAGTGCTTCCAAGGGCTTGGTGTGAGAAGCTGCCATGGCTGATGCGAACATCATGGCAGCCAGTCTAACAGCCCTCACTTGGAGGTTACTCCGACATCATGCCTACTTGGTGGATGAGAAAAATCTGACTTGCTCCAGGTCACATACTTAGTCTATGAAGGAGCCAGAATTTTTTTTTTCCTGGAAAATTAGTGTGTATGGCTTGCTATTGTCAACTTCGTCTTCAACATCATCCTGTCCATTCTTTTTTTCTTTAATAAAGAGTTATTTATTTGAAAGAGTGGGAGAGACAGAGAGAGAAATCTTCCACCTGCTGGTTCACTACCCAAATGGCCACGACAACCAGGGCTGGGTCAAGCTGAAGCCAGGAGCTTCATCTGGGTCTCTTACATGGGTGGCAGCAGCCCAAACACTTGGGCCATCTTCACATACTTTCCCCAGCCCATTAACAAGGTGCTGGATCAGAAGAAGAACAGCTGGGACATAAACCAGCACCCATATTGTATGCCAGCATTGCAGGTGGTAGCTAAAAATTTTTAACAGCTTTACTGAGATATAATTTTTATACCATAATACTTACCCATTTAAAAAGAGCACAGCTGGGCCATGTGTTGTGGCACAGTAGGTTAAGCCATGACCTGCAGTGCCAGCATCCCATATAGGTGCCTATTCGAGTCCCAGCTGCTCCACTTCCAAATCTAGCTCCCTGCTAATGCACCTGGGAAAGCAGCAGAGGGTGACCCAAGTACTTGGGCCCCTTGTACCAACATGAGGGACCTGGAAGAAGCTCCTGGATTCTGGCTTCAGCCTGGCCTCACCCTGGTCATTGGGACCATTTGGTGAGTGAGCCAGTAGATAGAGGATATCTCGCTCTCTGTTTCTCCTCTCTATACATATAATTCTGCCTTTCAAATAAATAAATGAATGAATGAATAAATCCTTTTTTTTTAATAGCAAAGTATAATGGGCTTTAGAATAGTCACAAAATTGTGCAGTTAATGCCAGTATCTATTCCAGAGCCTCAAACCCGTTGGCAGGCACTTCTGATTCTCTGTGTCCCCGTCCCCTAGCCCGAGGTAACCACTGATCTGCTTCCTGTCTCCCTGCATTAGCCTATTCCAGACAGCTCCTATACTTAGAACATATACTATGTGGTCTTTCATGACTGGCTTCTCTAACTTTGACCATCATCCACATGGTATAATGTATCAGTGCTTCATTTTTTCTACTGCTGACTGATGGCCCATTGCATGTAGCAATTGTATATCATTTATCCATTCATTAATGGATGAACATTTGGATTATAATCCCCTCTTTTAAAAATTGTTTATTTATTTGAAAGAGTGAAAGGGGGAGGAGAGAAATCTTCCATCTTCTGGTTCACTCTCTAAAATGGCTGCAGTAGCCAGGGCTGGGCCAGGCCAAAGCCAGGAGCTAGGAACTCCATCTGGGTCTCTCCCGCAGGTGTCAGGGGCCCAGCCCTTGAGCCATCTCCCTCTGCCTTCCCAGGAGCATTAGTAGGAAGCTGGATTGGAACAGAGTAGCCAGAACTCAAATTGGTACTCTGATATGGGATGCCAGCATTGCAAGTGCTGGCTTAACTCACTGTGCCACAATGCTGGCCCCCACTGTTTGACTATTATGGATAATACCTATGTGAATGTTGAGTGGACATAGGGAGCTGGAATTTGAACCACTCTGATATCTGCAAGTGATTCTCACTAACCCTTTGCATGTATTCCAAAGAACCGTAGGTAGAATTTTATAATAGGCAGAGTCCTGAGAAATGATCAAACCCAAACTTGATCTTGTTTCACTTGAAGTCAGTGTACAGCCCAATAAAACAAAATGAAATCCTCTCATCTCAGCTACTCCAAGTGTGGTCTTTGGACCTGCAGTGCCAACTTCTCCTGGGATCTTGTTAGAAATGCGGCAGCTCAGATCCCGTCCAGACCTGCAGAATTGGAACCTGCGTGGTTGCCCAGTACCTGTTCCCTGGGTGATGAGTCAGCTCATTAAAGTCTGAGTGCACCACTGAGTCACACAGCCAGAGCTAGAGCCCCAGTTTCCTAATTCCTAGTCTAGGGGAAAACTGACGCTTATAAATCACCTCTGGTGTGTTCAGAATGCGTGGTGGTTCTATAAAATATTAAGTTCCTCACTGCATCAAGACATGAGATGTGGGGAAACCAATAGCCGTCTACTTAACTCAGTGAAAAGGTGAAAGTGGAAGGAAGCTGTTTGAGCATCACCCATCATCATTCCACGACTGGGGCTGAATGTGGACCCCTGGACCAGCTGTGTCAAGCCTCTCTCTGCGAGACTTCTGACCTATGGGAGGGAAGCAGTGGCTCTGAGAATACCTTGGTCAAGAAAGCTCTTACTCCAGAATGTACTTTGAGGAGAGTCCTTGTGTGGTAGAAATACTTGGAACCCACTTTGGGAAACACATCTGACCCCTCTATAGCTGACCCCAAATCCTACCCTTCCTCTGTGATAGGGTCGTGTGGCAGTGACATCTGGGTTCTCTGCTGCAGTCTTGGGTTCTCTGACTTTCTTCTTGCATTGACTCTGAAGAGTTGAAGTTGGAATCCAGAAAGTAACATTTCTTCTCATATCCATGCATGATGGAACAGGGGACTCAGAGGTCTTTAAAGAGCCCTCTTGATTTTTGGTTGATCTTGTAAGACAGGAGCAGTTGTACTGTGAATGATTTCCCAGTCTCCCTTTCGCGCTGTTTCTTACCTTGTGTGCACAGAAACATGGCACCCTTGTTTGTTTTCTTCAGTTGGTGCAGCCCCTGCAGGAAGCAGGTACTGTGGGGATGGGGACCTAGGCATCGATGTTACAGCTATTGATTTTGGCAAATACCTTCAGGACGGCTTCTGTCTTATCACAGCTCCCGTGTCAGCCATACTCTCACAGTTGGGACACTGAGGTCTTAGACTAGGAGGCAGAGTGTAAACTGAGGGCCGGGCTCTTTCTTTGCCTGGAGGCTTAGAGCCTGATGGTTCTTGGAGTCAGAGGAGGTCTCAGAAGAGCTGAAGCTTGGAAGGCCATTGGAGAATGGGACAGGGGACGGACAGGCCCTGGAAACCCGAGGGAAAGACCTTGAGCAGTGAGGTCTGGCCCAGTTACTCACTGCCTTCTCCCATCTGCCCCTGCCTTGGACCCAGTGCCATCCTGAACCCTGGGGTGGGAAAGGTCCACAGAGCCAGGGCGCAGTGCCCCTGGGCCTTGTCTTGGAGAGGATTCCTGAGGGCTCTTCTTCCCTGGCAGATGTGGGCCCTCCAGGCCTTAGCAAGTTTGTCTGGTTGCTCTCTGTGCTGAGGCCAAAGCTGCTGTTTTCGGGCTCGTTTTGGGTTCAGCTCCATCTTCAGGGTCTTTGGGGGAGGTCAAGTGTCCTGAGGCTTTGAGGAAGGTGGGGGTGGGACCAGGGAGTCAGGGTCTTCTGGGCCTCTCAGGCGGCTCATCTGCATTTTGAGAAACTCCAGTGTCTTATGTTATCAGGCCCCTCATAATGAAAAATTGGGGGGTGACTCCACGGATTTGTTCAAGAAAAAAAAATCACTCCTCAAAAACCCGAGCTACATACGCAGTTACCGTGTGACTGTGTGTGTATATCCAAGGCAACTAAAAACATCTCACTCATAGCCTCACATGTGGCTGTTCCCAGTGGCATACTTCACAGAGCCAAAAGGTGGATTAACCCACAGGTTCATTGTTGATGAATGGAGAAACCAATGGGTTTTGTCCACACATTAGAATATTGGTCAACCATTAAAAGCATTGCAATCCTGATGCAAGGGCCACATGAGGCAAAGAGAAAGCGACCAGGCGTAAGAACCACATGTGGCATTCACTAACGTTTCTGTGTGTTGCTGTGCATAGGCAGATGGGTAAGAGAGAAAGTAGATGAGTGGTTGGGAGCTGGGACAGGGGCAGTGACTGTTAACAAGCACGGAGTTTCTTCTTAGGGTGATGAAAATGCCCACAATTAGGTAGCAGTGATGTGTGCCCAGCTTGGTGAATATACTAAGAAAACACCATATGGGTTAAAAGGCTCAGTTTCGTGGTATGTGAAGTATCTGAATAAGACAAGAAACAAAGTTTTATGCCTTCTGCTTGGACAACACAAGGACTTGACTGGCGTTTTTCATTGGAAAGCACTGTTGCCTGCAGAGGGACTAGGAGACTGCCTCCTATGGCCATGCTGTCCCTGCCCCCCCGCCCCCCCCCCCCCCCGCCACATTTCCCAGGTTGTGTCCCTGCTCAGCCCTCATGTGGCTGGGCCAGCTTGTTTTGGTGGGCTGGAGTGCTAACCTGTCCTTGAAGCCCTGGGCAGCTCAGTGGCACCCCTGGGGCTGGGCCGCAGGCAGCCTGCCTGGCTTGTGTTCTTAGCCAACTCTGTGGTCTCTGCAGGGGCCCCAGCCATGAGCTGTTGAGAGCTGTGATGGCTGCTCCTCACTGGCTGACAGGACTTCTAATTTCTTTAAAAGATTGGAAAAAAATGTTCATTGTTTTCATCTCCTTGAAAGACAGAGGGATGGGGGTTGAGGGTTGGGGGTGGGGCAGAAGAAGGGAGGTCTCCATTGCTGGTTCACTTCCCAGATAACCACAGTAGTTGAGGGGCTTGGCTAGGTCAAAGCCAGGAGCCTGGGCCGGCGCCGCAGCTCAATAGGCTAATCCTCCGCCTGCGGCGCCGGCACACCAGGTTCTAGTCCCGGTCGGGGCGCCGGATTCTGTCCCGGTCGCTCCTCTTCCTGTCCAGCTCTCTGCTGTGGCCTGGGAGTGTGGTTGAGGGTGGCCCAAGTGCTTGGGCTCTGTACCCGCACGGGAGACCAGGAGAAGCACCTGGCTCCTGGCTTTGGATCAGCGCGATGCGCCAGCCACAGCGTGCTGGCCGCAGAGGCCATTGGGGGGTGAACCAATGGAAAAAGGAAGACCTTTCTCTCTGTCCACTCTGCTTGTCAAAAAAAAAAAAAAAGCCAGGAGCCTGAAACTCCATCCAGGTATCCCATGGGAGTGGCTAGGGCCCAAGCACTTGAGCCAACATCTGCTGCCTCCCAGGATACATGAACAGGAAATGGGATTGGAAATGGAGTAGCTTGGATTCAAAGCAGCATTCTGATATGGGATAAGCTGCTGGTCCCTAGGACTTTTTATACTTGCAGATCAAGCTGTCTGAATCTCAAAGAGGGATAAGTAAATGCTAAAGGAATTCAAGTGGAGAGGACCTGCTACCAAAAGACCAATAAAACAATTTCTGCGAAACTTTCCCTGACATAATCAGATACAGACACCCTTACTCACTCTGCAAATGTGCATATGATATTAATCTCTTCATTTAAGGTGGGAGAATATGTACCAACATCTACAGGGGTGGGATTACAGGAAAGTTCAAACTTCAAATATAGATACACAATTACAGCATTTTACTATTTTTTTTTCTGTAAGTTGCACTTTTTTTTTCCACAGTAGGAATTTACCTTGAAAGCATAGAGCAGATACACATTTTTTTAAAAAAGGAGATTGTTGTCTAAAACTGTGAATTGAGAGGCTGACAGAACATATCGTTTTAGGAAAGATGTGACCCAAAGATTGGCCAAGAGAACTATTTTTTTTAAAGCATTTCACAGAATTGTGACTTATGGCTTAAGAACCTTGTTCCTTCCCTCATTCATTCTGTCCATCAAGCCATGGATTCTCAGTTGAATCCTTGCTCCTTCCGGTCAGGGTGCCGAGATGTCCTGAGGACACTGACCTGTCTGCCACCCCCTCCCCTGGTGCGTGGTTGGGCTGACGGTGGTTGCCTGTGTGCACTGCGTATCGGAGTTGAGGAACATCATCTGCCAAGCTACAAAGGTTCCACAAGAGGCTTGATCAGCAATCCCAGGGGTGTGGCCATGGTGCCATCAGGTGGGCAGGAAGGACCCTGTCTCCAGCCACCAGTACCCCTGGTGGGCGTTCCCATAGGAAAGAGCCTCTTATGCCATACAAGGCCATCTCCTCATGCCCCTTGTGGGTCCCACAGAGAATGCGCAGGCAGCATGGGAAGCAGTGAACCTGGAGGCCAGGGTGCCTGTCCCAGGTGGAGCCCTGAGACCTGCAAGTGCAAGTTCTCTGTCTTTTGGCCCCCTGCAGCCAGGAAAGGGCTGTAGGATACTCATTGCCAATTGTGTTTGAGTCGACTTTTAAGCCAGTGTGAGTCACTGAGTATGCACATTCAAAGGCAGTCATGTCATGTGAGTTAGCCACTTCAAAGCAAGTCGTGGGAAAACTTTGGAATCAGGGAGCAAATTGAATTGTACATCAAAGGAAACCAATCTCCTGACCTTTCTTCTTCCAAAACCCAGCATGGAGATCTGAACTGCACATAGAAAATTCAGTGTTGGGGATACGAAGGTCAGTTTAACCAAAGCACTCCTTCGACACTTTCTCTCTCTCAGAATGTTCTTGGAGGGGCTGGAATATAGAGGGGAGAACAGGAGGAGGGGTTAGAAAAGCCCTTACAGTGACCTGGGGAAGTGGGAACTGCTCACAGCACAACCGTCGCCCCGTATTGATTTAGTGGTGAGTTCAGCGACAGAGCTGGTGTTGTGAGGCTGCAGAGCAGGGCAGGAGCAGCTAGGGGGAGTGGTGGGGCAGGGGAGGGGCTATGATAGGTGTCTGAAGGTGGGAAATGAGGATGAGGCACTGCAAGAGGAGAGGAAGGGAGGAGGAGTGGGGGTGCCTGCAGGTGGTTAGGGCCTCTCTCCAAAGCTGGGGTGCAGAGGGCCATGAGGTTGGGTGGGTGGCCCGCCCGACACTGCATGTGGGTCCCTGAAGCAGGACAGTAGTTTGTCAGTGGGACTCGCCTGATGACAGTTATCAAAGGAGGGGAGGTTGATGTTGATGAGTAGTCAGTTTTTGTGGCATCTTAGGAAGACAAATGATCAAAGAGATTGTTGGGCTTAAAGCACTTTCCTTACAAAGGAGGTAACTGGAATCCAGTGCCTTTTCCTGTGGTGTACTTGTTCAATTTTTGTAAAGTTGAGAGCCATTCAGCTTTGGAGAATTCCTTGCATTTTTGTTGGCTTTATTTGCCCTGATGGCAGCATTAATTGTAAGGAATTCTTAGTTTGTCAGGTCATAAAAGGTCATTTTAGGAATGTATAATTTTTGAAAGTACTTGATAAATATGAATATTTGTTATTCTACATGAGGTTTTTTTTTTAAGATTTATTTATTTATCTGAAAGGCAGAGTTGTAGAGAGGGAGGGGGGAGAGAGAGCTTCCATCTACAGATGGCTACAGGCTGAAGCCAGGAGCTAGGAGCTTCATCTGGGTCTCCCACATGGGTGCAGCAGCCCAAGTGCTTCAGCCATCTTCTGCTGCTTTCCCAGGTGCATTAGCAGGGAATTGGGTAGGAAGCAGAGCAGCTGGCGCTCATATGAATGCCTTTGCTGCAGACAGAAGCTTAACCCATCGTACCATGGTGCTGGCCCCCTTAAGTAGTTTTTGACCATTTTGAGTGAAAGCATTAGAAGTATGTTTTAAGAATATTATTTGTTTGAAAGGCAGAGAGAGAGAGAATCTTCCATCTGCTGGTTCACTCCCAATGGCCTCATCAGCCAGGGCTGAGCCAGGTCAAAACCAGGAGCCTGGAACTCCTTCTGGGTGTCTCATAAGGATGGCAGGGGCCCAAGTACTTGGACCATCTTCAAGTGCTGCCTTCTCAGGCACATTAGCAGGGAGCTGGATCAGAAGTAGAGCAACCAGGATTGGAACCAGAACTCATGGGATGCCAGTGTCACAGGGGGTGGTCCCAGATGTGTTTGTTTTGAAAAAGCTTATTCCAGTAGGGAACATCTGTAATCAGAAGTAGGTGCGCAAATGTGTAAAGTGGACTGATGCCTCCCATTCATCTCTCCATCCTACTGCCCATGTGGACTGGTGCTCCTGCTTCCTTCTCTCTTTCTCAAACAAAGGGTTTTCTTTTCCAGGAACCCACTCCCCACTCAGCTCTTCACCAGCTAGTTTCAAGGGGGTTAGTAAGAAATAAGCATTCCTAAAAACTGCCATCCACAGCTAAGTGGAGCTAGCTGTCACCTCTAACCAAATTGCTGAAACTTTATAAATAGTGCAGAGAAACAGTCGATTCTGTAGCTTGGGTTTGACAGCCTGGGCTTTGTGCCAGTTGGCCTGCTTCTGTGCAGTGCCAGCTTGACAGCCCCATGGAAGGTAGTTTACCCCTTAGCCCTTGAGATGGCTGCGTCTCCCTACTGCTGCCCTAAGTACGTGGTCCCCTTCCCACCCCACACCTCGTCTCATTTGCTGTGTTCCAACCACCCATCACCAGGTGCATTGGAATCATGGACAAATTAGACTGGGTTGTGTAAGGAAATGTTTGTGCACATACAGGGGGATGGCCATTGTCCACTGCCCAGTCAGAAGTTTGCATAGTGGGGAAGGTGGGGTAGCTGAAATGTCCACGCAGAGGAGGGCATGCTCCCTCCACAAGCCTTTCTGCTCAGCAGTATGCACGGGGCCCTTGTCTGTGGCCGCGAGGGCGTGATCATTATTGATGGCTGGATTAGTGTTCAAAGGCCTCTTCTGCTTGTTTGCAGTTTTTAAACTTTATTGTAGGGACTGCCATTGTGGTGCCACAGGTTAAAGCTGCTTCTGACGCAGGCATCCATATGGGAGTACTGGTTCGAGTCCCGGCTGCTCAGTTTCCCAATCCAGCTCTCTGCCTGATGCACCTAGGGAGGCAGCAGAGGTTTGGCCACAGTCACCTGATGGAGTTCAGCACTTAGCCCTGGTTGTTGTGGGCATCTGGGGCATGAACCAGTGGATGGAAGATTTTCTCTCTGCTTTCAAATGAATCCTTAACATTTTTGCAAAACACCCACTTTATTCTGGAGGTTTATCAGACTTGAACAATGGATTGTGACCAAATTTTACATGTCAGACAAATTGCAGCAGCAAACAGCATCTGGTCCTTAGAACGCCTGTAGCAGCTTGGTTGAGTAGAACAGTTTACTGTCAGTGAGCAGTGTGCATGGGGTACAATGAGCAGACTCCAGGCGTTACCTCAGTTAAGGTTCATCATCACTCCACTGGCTGCCTCCATTCGGCTTTTTCTAGGTGGAAATTCCAGCAGTTTCTCTCCTATCCTGAGCCCTTCCTCCTTCTTGGCATTAGAACAGGTGTTCATACTTCTCTGGGAACTCAATGTTACCAGTGGCAAAGGAGAGAGCAGTTTCATGGGTTCTTTTCCTCAGCTCAGTATATAAATAAAAAGCCAGGAAACAATTTGCATAAAGGCAGAAATTTTTATTTGACAGAAAAGTGTCTGGTCCCAGAGGAGACCAGGCGGAGTGCCTGAGCGGGATGCTGGCTTTGAGGAAGTGCCCAGGGTTTGAAGGCATTACTCTGTTCATGGGTCATTCTACTGTAGGTGCCCATTGGACATGGTTTCACATATGTATGTTGATTGGCTTGAGGTTCACGGGTGGTGGTGGGGTGGGGAGGGGGGATCTCCTGGAGACAGCCTGACTTTCCGCAGGGGCAGAGAGAGAGAGAGACAGACAGACAGACACAGGTCTTTTTCCGTTGGTTCATGCCCCAAATGGCTGCCAGGTGCTTCCTCCTGATCTATCATTGCGCTGATCCAAAGTCAGGAGCCAGGTACTTCCTCCTGGTCTCCCATGCGGGTGCAGGGCCCAAGGACCTGGGCCATCCTCCACTGCCTTCCCGGGCCATAGCAGAGAGCTGGACTGGAAGAGGAACAACTGGGACAGAACCAGCACCCCAACCAGGACTAGAATCCAGGGTGCCGGCGCCATAGGCAGAGGATTAGCCTAGTGAGCCGCGGCGCCGGCCTGAAGGTGTGATTTAAAACTGCAATGTCACACACATAGCACAAGAAGCTATTAGGAGGGGAGATGCTGGAGACAAGCTTTCCAGCCACAGCTGACTGCCTGTTTGTGGCCTGCAGACCCCCAGCCCCACTGGACTGCCTCACTCAAGCCATTTCAAACCAAAGTTTCCCTGGGCTGCCCGGGGGTAGGACCCTGGGCATGGGGGTGGTGGTGATACCTTTGCATTTGAACAGCAGAGTTGGGGTGGCGTTGGTAAAGCTTTTAAGGCCGTCTCTAGCTGGTGTTGGAAATAACCCTTGAAGTCTCAGCTTTTGCTCTTTCCCTGAAGGCGGGTGGGAGGGTTGCAAAGCCTTTGTCGCCTCTGTGTTTGCTCTTTGCATCTCTTCTCTCAGTACATTGCCTCAGGAATTTCTGCGGTCAGCTCTAATCTACTCTTGAAAAGGGCTCCTTGTGGACCTAGCCCTTCAAGTGAGCCAGACTCTCCCTTGGGCTGCAGGGTTTGTGAGAAGACAATGGAGAGAAAGGGAGTCTTAGCTTGGGGTCCTTCTAAAAAAGATAGCAAGATTTCCTTAATTGTTGAGGAGGTAGCCAGGGAAAAAGCAGGCACCCTGTGTGTACTGGCAGCATGGACCACTCTCCCTCTCTTTGTCTCCTCTCCTTACCCACATTGGTTGCAAGAAAGCTTTTCTGTGTGATTGTGAAAGAGCGGGGCATTGGGTTCCTCAGGTACCATGAACAGGTACTAAGTAATTGCTAATTTTTTTTTAAAAAAAGGCTTATTTATTTGAAAGGCAGAGTTAGAGAATCTTCGATCAGCTAGTTCACCCACCAAATGGTCACAATTGCTAGGGCTGGGTTAGGCCAAAGCTGGGAGTCTCATCTGGGTCTCCCACCTGTATGGTGGAGGCTCAAGATCTAGGGCCATCTTTGCTGCTTTTCCCAGGCTATTAGCAGGGAGCTGGATCGAAAGTGGAGTAGCCGGGATGAGAACTGGTGCCCATATGAGATGGCTGTACCCCAGGCCACAGCTTTACCCACCACTGTGCCTGAATGATGACCTTGTAGCTTTTACTCTTGATGAATTTGTGTCTCCTTCATTGCAACCATTGATAGGAAGAGAGCTGGTGTTTTAGGCCGAGATACAGGTTGCAGGTTGAACTAGGGCAGGAGGTGGGTGTATCTGATGCTTTCTGTCTTGCAAGTTATCCCTGGTGCTTGAGATTATAAAAAAGGAAGCAGAGACAGACTTCACATCTCGCACTCATCAGACAAGAGGCAGAGAACAGGAGGAGTGGATGGATTCTTCCCTTCACTCCTGCACAGTTTATTTGTTCCTGTTTGGGGTCCTGGAGAAATGGCCAGGCGTACAGCAAGCAAAAACTCTCGTTCTTGAGGGCTTTGCATTTCAGTGTGGGAGGCGGAGAGTCAGACAGGGAAAGAAGTGCAGTGCGTGGAGAGTGGGCGGCGGTCTGGGAAGGAAAGCAGGCAAGGGTCTGAAAGGCCAGTGTGTATTTGGGTAGATGTCTGGGATTTTTCAGTGGGGTAGCCAGGGGAGTCTAACTCAGAAGGGGACAGTTTGGCAAGGGCTTGAAGATAGGAGGACAATGGCTTCGATCAGAGTGTCTCAGGGCAGTGGTTAGAAAGAGTTGGATGTGGCAGTCCCTGTAGATGAGCATGAGGGTGTAGGGAGGAGAAGCACGAGGACTTGGCCGTGGGATTCTGCCTGAGTAGGGGATGCAGACCCGTGCTGCAGTCTCTGGAGTAGCGTTGCTTAAGATTCTCCATTTGTCCTGTTTTGTACTTTATGCAATTGCGTTTATGCTAGTTTGCAAACCTCCTGAGAGCAAGTCTATTGCTTTAACTTTTTTTCACCCAGTCATGGACTCCTGTAAGTGTTGTTTGGATTGGAAGTGGCTGGGTTCCAAGGTCATTGCTTAAGAAAAAGAACATTGGAGAATAGCTACCTGGTTTCCAGTGTGTGACTCACCTGTGATAAAAATGACCACCTGGGGCTGGCATTGTGGAGTAGCGGGTATGACACTGGCATCTCATAGGGGCTTTGGTTCATGTCCTGTCTGCTCCACTTCTGATCGGATTCCCTGCTGATGGCCTAGAAAGCATCGAAAGATGGCCCAAGTGTTGAGAACTTTGTCACTCACACAGGAGACCTGGATGAAGCTCTTGGCTCCAGCCTGGCCAAGCCCTGGCTATTGCAGCCATCTGGGGAGTGAACCAGCAGATGAAAGATATCTCTCTGTAACTCTGACTTTTAAGTAAATAAAAAAAGAAGGAAAGAAAAATGACCACCCAGGGCCGGGATGGAATAATATCCTTTGAGCTGACCAGACCGGCTCCTGCCCCAGAAGTGAATACATGGTCTCATAAGACTGATAAGGTGGAGCCTCTTTCTGGATACATCCCTGAGCCTTCCCCCGCTGGCCCCAGTGCAGCTGGGCTGACCATGCCTTGTGAATAGTGGCAGCATAAGAATTTGCTGTTTAGCCAGAGGATTTTACCTCTGGCATCTGAAGGCCAGTACTCAGATTCTGCTTCGTGACCCAGGGTTTATGCTATGTTGCAAACCCAGGACTAGCTGGCAGGGCAGTGGGGCTGATGGAGAGCCAGGAACAATCATGGCAGACACTCAGAGATGCAGAACAAAGCTCCTAGACACTGGGGCTCGGCCACTGGTGCAGCTGCCAATGCCCTTGAACAGAGCAGGGAACGAGATGTTCGGCTCACACCTGCTTTCCTTCTTTCCGGTCTGCCATCTCTGCCTTTTGCTATAATCTGCTGAGTGTGATGAATGGGCACAGGTCTGAGTAGCCCACTGGCTCATTTTTGTCTTATTCCTAGGTGAGAAAAGGCAGAATTCATGCTGGTAAAACACAGTACCAGCTTTTTCCCCATGAGATGGATGCCAGCTAAAGGGTGGAGATGCCTGCCCAATTGTTCTGGCCAGCAGCAACCCATGAATACCATGTGTTTCGCCAGTGGGGAAGCTAGTTATTATCTGATGTGGCTAATGAGCCCTTCTGAGCAGGTGTAGACAGCAGGATCAGAAGCACTGCAGTCGCCACCCCTGGCATGGGCTCCTTCTAATTCAAGCTGGGCACCCCTGGTGGGCGTCTCCTTCAAGCACCAAATGCCCCAAGGACAGGGGTTCTCAGAGAGTTATCCTGGGAACATTTGACCAGCCACGAGGGCATCCCCAGTGAGGTTGCACTTGACCCATTCCCCAGGTGACTCCCATGCACACTCAAGGGTGAGAAGATGACAGGGAGCACACACATCAACTCTGCTGGAGATCTCAAATCACGTGACAGTCCCAGCTTTGGGTCATGCTTGGCCCTGAGTGCTGTCTTCCTTTTGTGGCCAATTTCTTGAACCCCTTTTATGTTCACTTATCTCTGCTCCTCACCTGTCACGCCCCCGACTGCCACTGCTGACTTGGCTGGCATGTCCCCTAAATGCAGGTATGAGCTGGTGAAAGAAGGCTCAGCCTCTCGCAGTCTCAAGTTTCCATGAGAATATAAAAACCAGGCCACCTCCTAATTTTCAGGCTGGAACTAAACAAAACAGAACTCGGCTTCCTCGCAAAGCAAAGCAATGGTTTGGGTGCCCGGCTGTGTTCTAATGGCACCTTTATCTGCAGAGTCTCCAAGAGTGCTGTAATGACGGGTGTCATGCCTGTCGCCCCCCGGGGCTGTGTGGCGAAGCCTGGGGCCCCACTGTCCGACCACAAAGATTACTGAGGACATTTTCCAGGCCTGTGGCTCTGGCCTGGTGGAAGAAGGGGGAACACCCTGGGGGCCGCGCAGGGGCCATGGCTGCTGACTCCCCAGCTCTGTGCCCCACCCAGCCTCAGGGCTCTGCATCTGAGCTGCCATGGAGGTGAGGCTGCCCGCAGAGAGTGTGGTCGGGCCAGCTCCTGCTCTGCTCCCCCTCAACCTGTGTTCATCCTCCTGCACCCCAGCGGCCCTAGGGCAGGCATGGGGCTGGTGCTTGGACATTCGGGGAGGGGTGGGTGGTGGATGATCTCTGGCCCAGGAGAACTGGGTCTCTTGGAGATGAACCCACATGCCTGGGCTCCTAGCATGGACCAGGCAGATGTTGGCTCACCATCCTTTGCTGAAATAATTCAACCAGCAACAGGCCTGCAGGTCCACCAGGATTTGCTGATTGTGAGGTGGTTGGTGGAGTGTACTTGAGCCTGTCTCCTCCTGTCGGTGGTCCTGACTCGTCCTAGGGCTCACTTGGCCCAGGATCCAGTAGGAATCGATGGTGAAGCCCCCTGAGGAAGGAGGGGGAGAGTGTGCTCCCTCACACGGGCGCCCGGCACCTGTGGGCAGCCTGCCTGCTTAGCTCCTCTCAGCCCTAGCTCCCCACCAGTCCTGAAAATCCCAGGGCTTCCTCCTGTGAATTGATGGTGAAGCAAGTGGAGCTGGCTGTGGGGCTGCTGCTCCCAGGTCATGGCCCCTGACCGGGAGGGGAAACCGGAGTCGGCCAAGGGAGCACTGAGGGACAGCTTTCCTTTAGTGACAAATGACGTCGCTGCTGCAAGACACCATCCACGTTCAGTGAGCCTGGGGGCTCCCCCGGAGCTGCAGAAAGGGCAGCATTGTGTTGATTGAGCTGGTGTCAGAGATGCACCACTCGGCATGATTGATGACTGTTCTTGGAGTCAGCCCGTATCTCATCCAGAGAGAAGGAAGGGGCTGCCTTGCCCCGCACAGGACACCAGAAGCTTCCCAGCAACACCAGGCCATCTCACTCCTCACGCCTCGGTCCATCCTTGTGCACCCAGAGCCTGGCAGGGAGCAGTGCAGAGCTCCCTCCGGTTCCCTGACGTGCCAGTGCCCGTCGTCAAGGCGGCTGATGGCAGACCTGGCTTCCCCAGGACCATTCAGCTGTCGTATCCTGACAGACTCCTGTGCTGCCAGCCCCAGCCAGCGGAGTCTGCATTCCAAGTCCAGCCTCTGCTTCTCCAGCTCACATTATCTGCGCCTTCTCTGAACGCTGTCATGCTCCAGAACGGTATCATGTAGCTTGGTGTCCACGAGCTGTTTTGGAGCGATCCCTTGAAGCTTTCATTGCATCTTGCTGTGTGTGGTGGTAGCCAGAAAGGAAGCACGTTCCAGAAGGTAAATGACTGTATGTTAGCTTACAGCTAAACCTAAGGAGACTCTTTGGGATCAGCCTTCCTTTTCTTAACCATCTTCATTGAGGAATAATTGACATGCAGTAAAACAAACACGTTTTTAATGCAGAGTGATGGTTTTCGACAAGTGTACATGACACTGTGAACAGGACAGAAACATCCTCCTGAAAGTTCATTCTGTGTCAACTCCCAATTCAGGCAACTACTGATTACTGATCTGCTTTAATTATAGATTTGTCTTTCCTGGGACTTCCTATAAACTGAACCATAGCATGCTTTTTTTTTTTTTTTTTTTTTTTTTTTTTACAGGCAGAGTGGACAGAGAGAGAGAGAGAAAGGTCTTCCTTTTTACCGTTGGTTCACCCTCCAATGGCCACTGTGTTGATCCAAAGCCAGGAGCCAGGTGCTTTTCCTGATCTCCCATGCGGGTGCAGGGCCCAAGTACTTGGGCCATCCTCCACTGCACTCCCGGGCCACAGCAGAGAGCTGGCCTGGAAGAGGGGCAACCGGGACAGAATGCAGCGCCCCGACCGGGACTAGAACCTGGTGTGCCAGCGCCGCAAGGTGGAGGATTAGCCTAGTGAGCTGCGGCACCGGCCCATAGCATGCTTTCACTGGGCTTCTTTCACTGGGCAGGTGTCGAAAGCCAGCCACGTGGTTGCACGTCTCACTCCTGGTGTGTTTGTGCGGTTGGTCAGTGCTCCTGTGTGAAAGCACCTGTTTATTTACTCTCAACGGATGGGCATTTGCTTCTAGCCGTTTCTTGCCTTTATGAATAAGGCTTCTGTGAATCTTGATAACATCTTTTCATGTGTGAGTGTTTTCATTGTCCTTGTGGAAAAGCCCCAAAGTGGGATTGCTGGGTTGTCGCTCCCCCTCTTCATGGAGGAACGACACTAAACCCTGCCTAGGCTTCACATCCGAGTCACGGCACCATTATGTCGCTCCCCGTCTTCATGGAGGAACGACACAGGACCCTGCGCTGTTCGTTTATCTGCTCAGCCCTCCCCGGGTTTGCTGCTGGTTCTTTCCGGGTTGGCTACCGTCCCTTCCACCTCCGTGGAAGGGCGGTTCCCCCTGCCACTTTCCCCACTTCCGCGGGGGAGCGGCACACCACCGGCCAGCTCTCTCGGGGGCTGCTCAGATGTTCCTTCAGATAGATGTTCCTGGTGCATGTTGTCTCTCTCCTCCTTTATAGTCCTCTTCCGCCAATCCCAACTCTGCTACCCACAACGCCGAGTACGCTGCTCTCCTCCAATCAGGAGCAGGTCCTGCTGTTTATTGATTGAACTGGAGGCAGCTGTGTAGAAGCTGTTTCCTCCTCTCCCAGCGCCATATTGTGGGAGAGCAGATGCATAGAATAAGTCTTAATTCCAGTAACTTAGTCTAGACTGAGTTGCTCCCAGTTGCTCCCCACACTGGGTCAGGGGCTATGTGGATGTTTCAGTTCACGAGAGACTGGAAGGTCTTTGGTGTCCTTAGAGAAAGGGGTACAGGGCTCCTCTCCATGGAGTAACTGGAAATTAATTCAAAAGGGAGGTATCCGAGTGGACGGATATGCGGCTGCTCCTTCTCAGTGTTGAGCCTGCAGCTCACTGGTGAATTGGTTACAAGAGAAAACCACTCTTTAAGGTGTGTTCTTCTTAACTGTAAAAATGTAGTGATGTGTTCTTTTCCTGTGGTTCTTCCTGCCCGTTTTAGTTAGTGAATAAACTCTCAGCAAGATGATTGCTTTATTTTTCAAAAAATGTTTATTTTCATTTATTTGAAGGGTAGAGTGACGAGAAAGAGTGAGAGAGTGCAAGCGTGCTTCCTTCTAGTGGTTCACTCCCCAAATGCCCACAATAGTCAGGGCTGGACCAGGCCAGAGCCAGGAGCTCCATCTGGGTCTCCCACGTGGATGGCAGAGGCCCAAATGCTCAAGCCATCATCTACTGCCTCCCAGGATGCGTTAGCAGGAAGCTGGATTAGAAGTGGAGTAGCCAGGCCTCAAACCAGCAACTGGATATGGGATGCTGGTGTCTTGAGGGCCAGCTAAATTCATTCCACTTCACACATTAAAACAAACCCCAAATGCCTGGTCTTTTCTCTGGCATAGTTTTGCTTTCCTACTGTGCTGCTTGCCCCGGAGGGGTGTGTTTCTATCTTGAAGAGAACTTGAAGGAAGAGCCCTGGCCCCTTGGGGGAGGCAGGTGAACTGCTGAGTTTGCCTCTCTGCTCAGTGACATGATTGATGCTGGATTGTTCACTGGTGACCCCTGCTAATGATCCCTGTCTGCTCTCCAAGGGTTAGACATTGGCTTCTTTTTTCCCAAAGTGTCCAGGGCAGGGAGGCTGAACATTTTGGCTGTCAAAAGCTATTGACCCCAGGAAGGAAGAGGCCTTCTCTTTGAAGGAGCGATTGTGTCTTGAAGAGGCGGCCCCAGGCCCCAGGCAGGGCTGTGTGAGTGCAGGCAACCTCGTCACCACAGTACAGAGGACCTGACCAGCACCTGCTGGGAGGTGACTGGCCCGCCGGCCCTGAGTGCCAGCCCTCGCCAGCTGGCAGTTGGGGTGAAGTGGGGAACATGCCCTTAAGGGTGGCAGCCTCTGTGACTGAGGCAGAGGCTAGGATATTGGGCAGGGGCCAAAACCAGGCTGGTGCTGGCTGTAGTCTTGGCCCCTGTAACAGGGTTTAGCAGATTTTTGAAAAGATTTATTTATTTACCTGAGAGGCATAGTCACAGGGAGAGATCTTTGGCCTACTCTCCAGATGGCCACAGTGATTGGGTCTGGGCCAGGCTGAAGCCGGTAGCTTCTTCCAGGTCTCCCATGTGGGTGCAGGGGCCCAAGGATCTAGGCCATCCTCTGCTGCTTTCCCAGGTGCATTAACAGGGAGCTGGATAGGAAGTGGAGCAGCCAGGACTCAAATTGGCACCCACATAGGATGCTGAGCCACAGCACCAGCCCCTGGTTGAGTTGTTGTGGGTCCTTGGGGGCTAGGGGCGTGGTGCTTGGTTTGGGGCCCCGAGTGCTGGGATGGTTTTGTTTTCCTAAGTTCTCTCCCCAGTGAGTACCCAATTGAGGCCTCTGGATGCTTCCAGAAGGACGGAAGAGAATGGACTCCTTTGTGCAGGAAGCCGCCGCCTCCTCTTTGTGCCCTGCTGGTGGGAAGTGAGCCGGGCCCAGCTGCTATTGTGCTGGCCTGTCTTGGAGGAAACCCCCCACCCTCGCAGCAAAACCCCCTCTGTGACATGGTTTCTTTGTTTTTTAACAGGACTAGAAGGAGGAATATATGTCACCGTAAGTAAATGTATCGGTTTCAACTTAATTTTTAAATTAAGAAAGGGAAGTATCAAAGCCCACGAAATTAGTTAAGTTTCGTAAAGGTCTTCAGATCCCCACAGGGGAGAAATGTAAAGGAAAAGGAAGAAATAGGGGGAGAAGGCAGGAGGGCAGTCACAAGCCCCGTACGGGATCAGGAGAGGCAGAGGAGGGAGACGGAGGCAATTGGCCTTCCTCACCGGTGGCCTGCACACTGTGGCCTCGGTGTTTTCACCTCTTTGCAGATGCTGATGATCTGCTTCCCCAAGTTCCAGCCTTTCCCAGGGGCAGGTCACACACGGGGTTCTCCCTGGGCTGGGCCGGTGGTTTAACCCCTCTGCAGAGGGGAGGCAGTGGGACCGGGTAGTTTCTGAGGGTGCTTCTCTCCTTTCTTGGCTCCTGGGAGAAGAAAGGCATGTTTGAAATAGAATTCCAGTTTCCTCTGTGGTCAGCTGACTCTGGCCTTTCTGCCTTGGACAAGGGACACGTTTAGAAATGGAGCTGGGAGCAGATGGCAGCGTGTTTTGCTGGGATCCAAAGCTGACCAGATCTCCCAGATTCGGAGGGAAAAACAGTTAACTGAAAGTGAGTCGGAAGGGAAGCACACATGCTTGCCTGGGCTTCAGTGATGATGGAGAGGGCAGTGGTTCCCAAGGAAGCCATTCTAACAAATGGCACACTTGTTAGAAATGGTGAGCTAATAATGATACCTTATTAACTCGAGTCTGTCGTTTAGTTGGTGTTGATTCTTTGTGTTGTACATTCTGTAGGTCTGACGAGTAACCAGCATGACAGTGACATACAACATAATTGTTCTGTCCTAAGAATTCTCTGTGCTCCACCTATTGCCCCCCCCTCCCCACTTCAAAACCTAAGCAACCACTGATTTTTTATTGTCTCCATCGTTCGGTCGTTTAAACCTTGTCATACTGTTGTAAGGGATTCAACCCCGGCCTGGGCTTATTTCAAGTTCTTGTCTCCATGCAAGAAAAGAATACAAGGAGGAAATGCACAGGTGTACAGGAAAGCAAGATTGATTGGCGGGGATAGCAAGCACTCAGATGTGAGTACCAGCAACCTTTCTAACCAGAAAGGAAGGGCAGGGCTTGAGAGTTCTGTTCACTTCCGGTCTCTTGGGGATCTCTGAAATGTCTTGGCATCTGGTTCACATGGGCTATAGTGCACATGTTGGAATCCAGGAAGTGTCACGGTGTCTTGTGCATGGTGGGAAGTGAGGCTCAGGTGCGTGATGGGGAACAGGTGTGCTGAGCCGCCCATGCTCTTATCGTCCCCCTTAGTTTCTCCCCCTGTGAAATGAAGATGCTGAGTTAGGTATGGAGTCTTACCCTGTGGTCCATAGACTCTCCTGAAGGCCCACAGGGAGGAACCTGTGCTTTGTGAAGTTGGATTGATCTTCCGTGTGTTAGAAAGCTTTGTTTTAAATTTTCATTTTATTTGAAAGGCAGAAAACAAAGGCAGACTAACAGAGATCTTCCATATACTGGTTCACTTCTCAGATGCCTGAAGCAGCCACGGGTAAAACAAGGTGAAGCCAGGAGCCCAAAACTCAATCTGGGTCTTCCACATAGGTGACAGGGATCCGAGTAATTGAGACATCACTTGTTGACTCCCAGGGTGCACATTTATAGGAAACTGGATCTGAAATGGCGAAGCTGGGGCTTGAACTAGGCGCTGCAATGTGGGCTGCATACATCACAAGCAGTGACTTAACCACTGAGCCAAATGCCTGCCCCTGTTTGCTTATTTTTATTTGTTTGAAAGAGAGATCTCCCGTCTACTGGTTCTCTCACCAAATGTCTGTCACAGCTGAGGCTGGGCTAGGCTGAAGCCAGGAGCCTAGAACTCAATCCAGGTCTCCTACCTGGGTGGCAGAAACCCAGATACTTGAACCATTACCTGCTGCCTCCCAAGGTGTGGATTAGTAGGAAGCTGGAGTGGGGAATAGAGCCAAGACTTGAATCTAGGCTCTGTGATTTTGGCCTCAGGCCTCTTAACTGCTAAGCCAAACACGTGCTCCTAATATTCTTACAGTCAGTGGTTTTTATGGGCAAAAACACACTGTTCTAGATGTATCTTCTCTCTCTCATGTCCCTTTTCAGTGTTAATTCTGGTTGCTCCCTTCCACATTCTTTCATGGTTGTGAATTGGTTCTGATGGTCTCGGTGATGACTGCTGTCCTTGTCCTTTGTGTTCCTCATGCTCTTGGCTGTGCACAAATCAGGGTCTTTGTGTTTTTCCATGCTGATGCTTGTGGGCCACACAGGTTTCTCCAGAACAAAGCTGGAAATGGTCTCCAGTGGCCTTTAATGTTTGCTCTCGACTTCCTTGTTAAGATAAGCAAGTTTAGGGAATAATGCATCTATTAGAAGAACATAGTTTATTTTAAAGGTTAAGAAACATGGAGAGGAACGATGGGCAGGGCAGCTACCAAGACCTAACAAATAAATGTTCCGATTCCACCTCCTTATCCCCACCAAGTGTAGGCTCCTAATTACCCTGCACTCAGAGGCCAGCACTACGCAGCTGATTGCATGTGGGGGCAGATTTAATTTGGGAGGCAGTGGGAGAATAAATGCCTAGGTTCCTTCAGTCACTTAGCAGCCAAACCCAGGCTGTGCTTGATGTATAACTGATGTATAATCAGCATTCCCTCTGCTCCCCCAGCGTCTCCCCAGCTGCTGGAGTGGGTACCGCCTCTTCCATGGGCCTTCTGTGGCTGGAGCTGGGCACCCCTCAGGGCTGTGCTGGGGGGACCTTCTTTGTAGAACTCATAACTAATAGTCCCGAACCTTCAAGAGCAAGCCTTTAGGATTCAAGCCCCATGTTTCTGCTTTGAGTGTTATTGTTAGGACTTTGTGTGTGTGTGTTCTCCAGAAAGGGAACCAGGTGACATTCTTGGTTACTTGGGCATCTTTTTTTTCTAGCAGAATTGGGTGGCAGGAGTGCTCTCTGCCCTTGCATTCTGCCTCTGCTGGCCCAGGCGCATAACCACAGTGGGTCAATGGGATGGGGAGAGTTGCTGTGAGTTCATGGCTAAGATGTGTGCACGTGAAGCCTCTGCAGCTGCCCTCCTGATGGCTTAGGGTGGGCACAGCCCCGCCTCCTGCTCTGCATGCTTAATTTCTTTTGCACTGCTTGACTTTCAGGCAGTGGGCACACTTGGAGTGCCTAGCTTTGGCATTTGGGAGCCACTGGGGCAGTACACACAGTATACTGGATGTATTTGAAAGGTCAGAGGCCCTGTGGACATGGCTCCGTTAATCACAAGCAGAAGTGTGCACCAGGATCTGCACACAAAAGGGCACAGGTGCGCAGTACACACGAGATCCACACAGTCTAGTCTGCAGTATGGAGAACCAGGTTGTAGAGCTAGGGAGGGCCAAGACGAGGAAGCCTTGCACACGTGCATGTCCCTCAGGGCTGAGAGTCCTGTCTGAATCTGTGTGAGCAGGCTGCTTCTCGGGAAGAAATGGTGAGCATAGAGATGGAAAGGGACCCAAGAGCAGCATCATGCACACCCTTAGGAAGCGGGCAGGCTTGGAGCTGTTCCTGTGAACTCCAGTCGCAGCTGAACAGGATGCCTGCACAGGCCATGGTGAGGCTGACTGCATGGTGGAGCCTGGATGCAGCCCAAATGGAATGCCTGGGTTCTTGAGGCCACTTCCCGTGGCGGTGTTAGCTCCACTGTAAGTGTCATCCCAGACTGCGGCCAGGGCTGCTGCTCTTTTGGCCCGCAGGCCTGCCACACACTATGTTAAAAGGCTCTCAGGTGTTGCTGGATTGGGCTTGCTGTCTGGCACAGTGAAATGCCAGCAGGATTCTCTTCTCTCAGCAGGAATTTTACCTCTTGTAAAATGACAAATTATAATTTACAAATGTCCTTGGTCCCTAATCCTTCCTAAGCCTCAGGGTAGACTCTGGTGGCTCCTAGAATGTATGTCAAGAATCCATAGAACGGGACCAATGGTATTGCACAGTGATGGCACTGGCATCCCGAATGTGCACCGGTTGAGCCCTGGCTACTCCACTTCTGATCCAACTCTCTGCTAATGTGCTTGGGAAAGCAGTGGAAGATGGCCCAAATGCTTGGACCCCTGAATGCACATGGGAGACTTGGAAGATGCTCCTGGTTTTGGATCAGCCCAGCTCTGGCTGTTGTGGCCTTTTGGGGGAGTGAACCAGTAGATGGAAGATCTTCTCTGTCTCTCTCTCTGTAATTCTGCCTTTCAAATAAGTAAATAGATAGATAAACATTTTTAAAAAGTAAAATCTGCAGAACAAGTCAGTTGTGCATTGATGCTTTCTGGTATCACTGTGTTTTAAAAAATAGATGACATCTTTGAGTTTGAATTAGCAGTCTGCATTTGTTTTACAACATGGTATTTGTTCCTTATAGAGAGAGGATGTTACTGAATTGTGTTTCCGAAGATCAGTGCTCTTGAATCCTGTTACTTTGCACGAGTGTTTGTTTATTTTCATTCCAACCATTATGGGGATGACTTCAGTTTTGCTCTCATCTGATACTACAAAGGCCAAGGCGTGACATTCCTTTCAATGTTGATTGCACAGAACAAATGAAAGGGTTGCAGCACGTTGGGGAAGAGTATCTTTGTCCACAGAAATGGAAGTTGCTGCCAGTCACTGTATGTAGGATGAAAATGCTATAATTTAGCAGATGCCACGTGGTAAGATTTCCAATCTGGATTTTGCCTCCTGCTTTACAGTATGTGGAATTAAAAAATAAGTTATTGAAGCCAAAATATATAATATTATTACATAGGATTAGCTGTTCTTTTAAGCTTTGGTATTAAAAAATGAAACCACATTAAAATATGTGGATATCTCTGGGAAGTCTGGTGAAAATTCTCTTGCACAAAAGAATGAATTATTTTACTGAGCTTAGTTTGGAATAGACAATTATTTAAACAAATAATTAAAGTTTTTTTTTTGAAAATTAACTACAATTGGAATGGAACATAGTCTTCTAATAGAAATTATAGTTTGTTCTAATTAAATGACCCTTGGCAAAAAAAAGAGAAGGGGAGAGATTTTTGGCACCACTTAGATATCTTTGCTATTTGTAGAAAGATGTTTCTTTTCAAAGAGTGCAAGGCAGCTTCACAGCCTCCCTGACATTTTCTTGTGCCACTGAGGAAGGAGTCTGTTGGGATATCCTACAGTACATATATATCAACTAAAAGAAATTGGCAGATTGTTTAAAAAATGGGATCAGTGGTATTTGTTAGAAACTCTGCATAGAAAGGGTAAAAATAGAAGGATGAAAAAGATCACGCATGCTCTAACCAACAGTGGCCATGTGAAGATCAGAGAAGTGGACTTGAACAGACTATTCCCAGGGATGACGGGAGTGATGACACATGATGAAAGGTCACGTGCACCACAAAGCCGTGGCAGTTGCAGACGTGAGTTCACCCACAGCAGAACTTTAGCACCCCTAAGAACTCCCAGAGCTGGAAGGAGAAATACAGATAAGCTCTCTGCCAGTTGGAGACTTTAGTGCTCTTTTTACACTATTCTATAGGACAAGCACATGAAAAATCAGTGAGAGCATAGAAGACCTGAACAACATACGCAACTTGACCTAGTGGATGTTCCTAGA
The DNA here is from genome assembly GCF_964237555.1 of Oryctolagus cuniculus. NCBI lineage: Eukaryota > Metazoa > Chordata > Mammalia > Lagomorpha > Leporidae > Oryctolagus > Oryctolagus cuniculus. The sequence continues at coordinate 41,248,947 of NC_091441.1, read as the reverse complement.
ACATACTACCTAGTAATGGCAGAACATATGGTTTTTTAAGAGAACATGAGACATTGGTGAAGATAAATTACTCATAGAATAAGCCTCAATAGATCTAAAATAATTTTCATGACATGATTAAGTAAATTTTCTGAGCATAAACAAAGTGGAAATTAGTAACTGAATGTTACCTGGAACATTTCCAAATATTTGGAACTCAAAGAATATACTTTTAATAAACCATGGATTTAAAGAGTGACAGGGTTAAGTTGTTCCCTTTTGAAATGAAGGAAATATTCAACATGAATAAAATTTTGAATGAAAAATATCAACATTTATGGGACACAAGGGAGAGCTTGGAGAGAAATTGATAAAATTAAATACTAATGTTGGGAAAGAAGAAAGGTTTCAAAGCAATTATTTTTTTCTTTGAAACACTAGAAAGAACAGAAAAATAAACCAAATAAAGCAAACAGAAGAAAATAATCAATGAAATAGAAATGATAAAAGCAATAAAATAGTGAAATCAACAGCTGATTCTTTGAAAAGATCAATGAATGGATAACTGCTAGCCAGACTATTCATGTAAAAAGGAAAAAGACACAAGTTAGCAAAGTCAGGAATAAGAGGAGGATGCTATGATCAGTAACAGAATAACAGAGTATTAGGAATAACTTTATACCAATTCAGTTAACAACTTAACTGGACAAATTTTTTGGAAGACACAAATTACCAAAGTTCACTCAAGAAGTACCTAATCAAAATAGTCTGTCTTAATTGAAGAAGTTAACTTTATAGTCGAAAACTTGCCAGCAAAGAGAACTCCAGGTCCAGGTGGCTTCACTGAAGAACTGTACCAGTTAAGGAATAAATATTAAGTCTACACCAGCTGATTCTGAAAGCAGAAGGAATACTCACAAATTATGAGGTATTACCTCAATATCAACATCATTGCAAGAAAAGAAAACTATAGGTCAATATTTTTCACGTACACAGATGCAAAAGCCCTCAACAAAATATTAGCCTTTCTCAGCTAATTTTCCCCCATGACTACTTAGTTCCTATTTTTAAAAACAGGTTCTTTGACTATAACGCCAAGATGAGAACACAGCCAATCACGATCATCGTTCAAATGATTCAGAAGTCACAAGAGCTCACTGGTGACTAAAGGAGACTAATTACGATGTTTTGATACCACTTACAGTGTATTTCTGCAGTCATCTAGTGATAATTCAGTGAGAAAGTCCAGTGCAAGCCTTGTTGTCTTATTAAGAGGTACCTGGAGTTGACTGTCTTCTACCAATGTTCAGCCTGGATGAGATAAATCTGGCCCACTTCAGGGTCCCGTTCTTTGGTCTGATGGCTTTGCTGTTACTTGTTGGAAGTGGCACTCGCAAAAGTCTGATTCAAGGAGTCCCAGATGTTAGCTGTGAATGCTGGAGGGAGTGTTCACCTGGAGACTGCTGGGCTTCCACTCCAGCAACGAATAGGGGCCTGGAGCACAGCTGCAGAGGATTTGGACTTCATTGTTTCAAGGAAAAAATTATTTATTGACTTGAAAGACACTGGGATGGGATGGAGGGGAAGGAGCAGAGATCTTCTCTCTGCTGGCTTATTTCCTCAATGCCCACAGCAGCTGGGAGTCAGCCAGGCTGAAGCCAGAAGTTGGGAACTCAATCCAGGTTTCTCAAGTGGGCTGCAGAGACCCAACTCGAGTTGTCACCTGTCTCCCAGGAGAACGGATAAGCTAGAATTGGGAGTGGAACCAGGGCTTTTACCCAGGCACTCCCATATGGGGTGTGGGCATCCCAAGTAACATCTTACCAGTGTGCCAAATGTCCACCCTGGATCTCATTCTGAGTGTTGTGGTGTTATCACATTGTCACCTCCCTCAGCCTTTCTGGTCTTTACTGGAGGATAAGGTAGGGGTGTGTGTGTGTGTGTGTGTGTGTGGCCTTTAAAGTAGCTACTGCCATGTGCCTGCTGAGCCCTCTACGCTGTATCCTTTAAAATCTGAGATAGACGTCTGTCCACTTCCTGTGCCACTGTGTAAAGTGGGCATCATTCTCATAAGCGGCTTTCTGTAAACACTTCTAGATCCAAGTTTGTGCCACTCAACTCAGTCGCAGGAAAGTGTGGCTCTGCCCTGTACAGCAGCCCCCTACCTCCAGGCTGGAATTGAAGCTGGAGGTATTCTGCTGTTAGCACAACCTTGCTTTGAACTCTTATCTAGTAATTCAAATGATTTGTATTCTATGCCATTGAATGGTTTAAAGGAACTGTTTTCAATCTGGTGTTACTGGTTCCCATTATACAGATGGAAAATCTAAGGCATAGGGAGGAAAAGTATTTTTTCCCAAGGTCGTAGGGTGCGTAGGGGGTGACACCAGGTGGGGAAATGCACGTTGTGTGCTTCCTTAGCCTTTGCTCAGATTCCCTGCTTGGCTGCTGTGCCTCCAGTTCCTAGCACAGAGCCCAGCAGGTGCTCAGTACATCTGCATTGCATGGCTTCTGTTGGGGAGCTTTGGGATATGATGTTAGGGATGCAGTCCTGTGCACCTGAGTCAGGACTGAGTGTGGCTTCTGGGAAGCTGAGCAGAATCCATGCCCCCAGGCGTTCTGCATACTGAGAAGACCTGGATTTCAGCCCCATCTGTGCGTCTTCAGCACCTGGAGGCACCATGCCTTTGGCCGACTACTCACGGTGGCCCACGTGTCTGCCGCCTCTGCTGCATGACCTCTGCAAGACAGGTCCTGTGTCCAACCCTCTCCCTCCTCCAGGCTTGGCCTCCCCAGTGCTTGTGAAATGTGACCAACTGAACAGCAGGGTTCTAGGAGTCAGCACGTCTTGAGCCAAAGAGTTCAAGGCAGGGCTCCTCTATCTGCCTTGTTCAGGGATAAGACCATCCTTAAGATGACTGGGAACCAAGTCGGGACAGAGCAGACACTGGCCTCCTGCTGGAGGAGGCCATCATGCAACCAGAGGGAGCCGGTCGGTTCACAGAGCCACCATGCTGCCCAGGGAACCTGGGCCCACAGGAGTTCTCTGAGTGGGAAGGGAGGTGCCTCAGGCATTCTATCCCAGGTTCAGATAGTATGGGGGTGCAGAGCTGCAAGACAAGGGTGAAGAGAGGTGCCAGGATGAATTCTGTTTTGACAGGGCTGATTTCCTGGGTGCCATTCATTGCCTGTCAGGTGGAACTAGTCTGCAAACTGGAAAGTTGAGCCTGTAACATCCAGATTCTGGCTGAGCGTGGAAACCTGGTCTTTGCACAGCCCACACAGTCCTTTCTGTGCCTCCTGTGACAGACTGGACGCAGGGATAAAGTGTTGTCTGCACTGTTGGAGTGGAGGGCTGAGTCTTCAATGAGACAGATTAGCTGAAGCTGCCCCTGGTGGAAGTTCTGTTCTTGTTCACCCCCTTACTATGTTTGCACCACTCCTTGAGTCAGTGAAATTAACTTGTTGTGTTCTTTATTTCAGAGAAACTATACAACTCCAGTGGACGAGATCTGAGAAGGGCCCTTTTCTCCTTGAAGCAGATATTTCAGGTAAAAAGGGGGGAAAGTACTTCTTAGGTCCTGCTTTTGCATTGCTGTGGAGTTAGATACAAACAACTTATTTCGGTGTTTATTATAAAAGTGGGTCTCTGCAGATGATAAGTGCAGATTAGATCAGAGTATCAGCTGAGAGTGTTTTACCATATCAAACATAAAAAGTCAAGAAAACTATCAAATCATAACATTTTTCCATATTTAAGTTTTAAGAGAAGTCTACCATACATACAGTGAAAGACCTGTGCTCACTTCCTGGGGACAGCCAACTGCTTCTCACCCCACTCCTAGGTCCCTCTGCTGATTGTCCAGTTGGACGTTCGTCACGCATACACATGTTTCTGTCCCAGTGATAAAAACTTACCCACAATATGCGGTATTCTTTTACATGAACCGCATGTGTGTGTATTTATAGCCATGTTGCATGGCTCCTACTTTAGCTTACGTATTCAGAATGCAGTGGGATGAAGGCAGGCGTGACTAAGGTGCCTCTGGTTGAGTATTACGTTGTATGAACAAAGCACAAGTTATTTTGTCCACTCTTCTGTTGGCAGGCAGTTTAGTTCGTTTCCGGTGTTTTGCTGTTAACAAACCGTGCTGCTGTGGGAGTGCCTTCTCAAGCACGTGTGCAATTCTTGCCCTTGGTTTCATCTTACTCCCCCTCCGTAGCCTGCCTTCCATCCCTGCTGGGAGGAAGTCGGCGGCTTAGAATTGACGGTTGGGACATGTGTGCACATGGGCTCCAAGACGACCACTGTTGGGAGACTCAGAGGGCTGGGTCAGGAGCTGGTGTCTTGTCTAGGTTCCTCATTCCTTCCTGGTAGCATTTTGGACTTGGTTGTTTCTTCAAAGATTATCTTTGTCAGTGCTAGTTCTAGACAGAGTGGGTGGGCTTTACACCTGTCCAAAAGGGTACAGACAGGGAAGCCACAAATCCACTCACTTGCACATCCTTGTCCTATTCTTCCTTAAACTTGTGCAGTCCCACTATCTTTTTTCTGGAGCTGAGTCCCTTCTACATGTGAACGTTTCTGGGGACGAGTCTTCTCTGCCCTCCTGGAAGCCTGGGTTTCACCATGGGGCTGCATGGTGCCTTCATTCCATACATCTGAGTAGTGCCTTGGGGGCTAGCGACCTGTCTGGATTCAGGCCTGTCCTTCCCTGGAAAATGGCACCAGGTGTCCCTGGCACTGCCTGCTTTGGGTTCTCCCAACTCAGTCCTTTCTTAGCTTCCCACCAGAGGGAGTTGAGGAAATCATTCTCTTACTGATTCCATGGTGCCTTCTGTGTTACATCTGAATTTCTCAGTTTGACACTGAAGCCCCTTGTGATCTGGCCTACGCTGCTCACCTCTCTGTTGTATTTCCAAGAACCATCCGTGCCCTCTGTTCTGAAACATATGCCTTCTGTCCCGGGATGTGTTATCACCCCACAACCGTTGTTCATGTCTATTTTTCTCCTGGCACCTCCTCCTGCTGGGCATTTTCTCCCTAGATGATCCCTTGCCCTGGTGAGGATCCCTCCAAATACCTTTGAGGTACTCTGCTGACTGCTAGAACAGAGCTGGAGATCCTGTATGATGCTTGTGTGAGTCCAGTAGTCTGGAAGCTTCCTCGATTTCATCTCTAGGTCTTGGGAGCCTAGCATAATGTTAAACATTGCATGAACAGACTGGGTGAGATGAATTATCTTTGAGCAGATGCCTACATCTTAGTTTTTGCTTCCGCTAATTCAGTAAATGCTGTGCTAAGTATGCGTCCTAAAACTCTACTTCCAATGTCTCCATCTGATCTTCCTGTTACTTAGAGGAGCAAAACAGAGCGTTTTCACCTTCCTTTACTTCCTCCTTTCAAACTCAAATGCCCTACTGCAGTTGGCCCAGGCTAGTGCAGTGCCACCAGAGGACCATGCTCCTGCCACTCCTCACCCTGCTCGTTCAGTTGTCAGCCTGCCTCTTGACTGCACTGTTGAGCTTTGATTTCCTGGACATTTGGTTGAGTATCCAGTTGGTGGCAGAGCTGCACAGAAGGAGCTATTCCAAGTGATTTTAAAACACTTTAATTTATTCAACTTTAGTAAGATATACTCTAAGGAAAAAACTATGAATAAAAAATACACTGTTAATAGTAACTGCATTGGGTGGTGCTAGGTAGTATTGGTATAACTATTCTGAGACTGGGTGGGTGTGGGTGTATGTGTGTGTGAGAGATATTCTGTCATTGTTAGAGTTATTAAGAATTAGAATTGTTAAGTTGAAAGCTGTATTTTGAACTTAATTGAAAATATCAGAATGAATCCATGACATATATTGTTAAGTAAGCAAATAGGCATATTTCTAGCTCTGTTTATTTAAAAGAACTAGAAGCAATAATTTATTAGCAAGAAACAATGATTGTGGCATAAAATGCCAAAAGGAGAGAGGTGACTGATTGAAAGCCTGGAGCTGGAAATGTAGTAGAACATACAGAGAGTAAAGAAGATATCAGGCCGGCGCCGCGGCTCACTAGGCTAATCCTCCGCCTTGCGGCGCCGGCACACCAGGTTCTAGTCCCAGTCGGGGCGCCGGATTCTGTCCCCGTTGCCCCTCTTCCAGGCCAGCTCTCTGCTGTGGCCCGGGAGTGCAGTGGAGGATGGCCCAAGTGCTTGGGCCCTGCACCCCATGGGAGACCAGGAGAAGCACCTGGCTCCTGGCTTCGGATCAGCGCGGTGCGCCGGCTGCAGAACGCTGGCCGCAGCGGCCATCGGAGGGTGAACCAACGGCAAAGGAAGACCTTTCTCTCTGTCTCTGTCTCTCTCACTGTCCACTCTGCCTGTCAAAAAAAGATAAAAAAAAAAGAAGATATCAAATACTGCTAGAATTACTGCCAAGAGAACTCCCTAACAACTGAAGGGTCTCCTCTTGCCTGGCCAAAGATGAAGCAGTAAGCACCAATAAAGGTAATTGGACTGAAATACATCAAGTAAATGTAAATTGATATAATGATACTAAAAGCCAGCAATGGATTGCAAAATCAATAGGCAGATGATGCTAGTGAATTAGCTCCAACTGTGAAAATGGATAAAGTTCTGGCATCTCACATTTACCATGCCTTTTCACATATGAACTTTAGGATAGTCAGAGTTGCTCAGGGGAAATCTTATTTGTAAAGATATTTTAGCTCATAAGTAGAAGGGAATAAAATAATATCACCGTTTTGCAGCCCCTGTTGTGCTGATGGATCTATGTGCTGGGTGTCAAGAGCTGATGATGTGATGGAGATGAGGTACAACCAGACATGGAAATATAGACACTGCTGATACTATGGACAGTCCAACAGAAGCAGCCCTGCATGCGATAACCAGTTCATAAGTGATCAAGGACAGGGCACATATTAAGATATATGTATATGTATAATATATATTTGTGTGTGTGTATATGTGTGTGTGTGTCTGTGTGTGTGTGTGTGTGTGTGTGTATATATATAGTATAGAATTGTAACCAACAGCCTCCTGACTAGGCTACTCCACAGAATCAAAGATTTGTTTCTTCAGCACATAAATTGCAAGGGAAACTGATGGAGATGGAGGAAACCGTGAATGAAAAGATCTTGAAGAACCCTACTAATTACCAAGGATGGATCTTGTTTGGATCTAATACAAACCATACAAAATAGTATTTATGAGACAGTTGGAAATTTGGTCACTGACTGGACACTTTGATATTTTAAAAATATTTTTTGTTATGAGTACATATTTTAAGAGTTCTTGTATTTTGGAGATACTTATGGAAATTTAGTATTTATGGAGATTTAGCACTTGTGGATATTTAACCCATAAATATTCTGTGCTCAGTATAATTCTGGATACTGGAATATTTCTGGAATCCATGATGCAGTATCTGGGATTTGCTTCAAATCAGTGTGGCAGGGGAGAGGGCAGGATGCTAAATGAAACATCCTTTTTCCTAGCTAATGAATACCTGCAGTTCGGTAGATGATTCTGTTGCTGTTTGAATGTGCTTAAAATTTTGCAAATTGAAAAAGTTGCAAAAGAACGTAAAATGTTTGGACCCTTGTTGCATATCCCTTCGACCAAGTACTACAACAAGTAGGGTATGTTTTCAGAATTCACAGGCTCATCTTTTCTATTTATTCATGAAACAGATATTGTTGAGCAGTCTCTTCAGCCCTGTTAGGTGAGGAAGAAGAGGCTTGTACCAGAGGTTGATGATTCGCTTGGATGGTCACACACACATGCACAAAACAGAACTCAACCAAAGGAGAGCAGCACATGGGGGATTCGCTGGATTACCAAGGCAGAGAGGGGTCTGAGGCTGGCCACTTCCCATGCCCCTAGGTCTGCATCTCCATCTTGTGTGTTTTCTGGAGATGCTTTTGGGAAATTAGACTATCATGGCCGAAAACACACTGCCATTGGTTATCTGGGTAGAGTTGAGCACTGCTTGACTAATAGACATTAAAAAAAAAAATGATCACAGGTTAATGCATAGCTATTATAGAAAAGTCTGAAATGCAGCAATAACCACTTATCAGTTAGTGCTAACATTTCATTTTATTCTGCTCTGAAACCAAAAATGTTTTTAAAGTCATTTATTAATGCCTGCATATTTTAGAATATGTCTTTAAAATCCAGTCTGTCGCCAATTTGGAAGATATTCTACTCATTTATTATCCATAAATTTCTCTTTCTTGAGTGCCTTATCTACATATGCACATAAATTTTAGTTAAGGTTCTGAATTATTTTTATAAACAGTGTCTCGCCTGTCCAGTGTTTTTTGGAGGGCCTGTGCCAGCCAGTCAATTCTCTGGTATATTAATATTAGTGATTAGCTTGAGTGGTTTCTCGAGAGCTTGTTCTCACTTTTTCACCATGAAGTCATGTGTGAATCTAGCTTTAGTTAAAGTAATAAACATTTGTTACATGCTTGGAAAAACTTTCTGACTAGACATGAGCTCATCTAAATGTTCACTGTTCACATGTGCGGGTGGAAAAGGATATGGATGGAGAGAGAATTATTTTTTATTTCCTTTATCCGTATGAGTGTAAAGTAATTTTCCAAAAACTCATGATATTGTCCCATTTTCTTTCTTCCAAAGCCATGATTATCTTAAAGTCTGAGTTAACACAGCTGTCTTTCATTACTTTCAGGGCGCAAGCATTGCTCACGCCTCCCCCCCCCCCCACCTCCCAGCCTTCTCTGACCCTTCAGGGGGCTTGCCTGGTTCAAAAGGAGCCAGTGCTGCGTCTGCCATCCGTATAATTGGAAAATGCCATCACATCCAAATCAGGGGGTGATTTCATGAAGGGACAGGGGAGTTAGGCCAGTTCCTTGCAATTATTTTTTTTCTCTTTTGGAGATAAACCAGAGTTGCTGACTCGTCCTACAATAATAACCTTTCATTATTCCATTAAGCTTTCTACTACTTACATCACTGAGGTTTTTTTAGTTTGGCTCTGTTGTTACAGTTCAAAATGGATGTTCCAGCCTTATCCTAGATGCACTTGAGACGAAGCACAGTGCAGTTGAGGAAGTCTTCCCATCCCCATGGAGAGAAACAGGGGTGGGGGTATCCCTCCCAGAGCCTGACAGGGCTTGGTGCTGCAGAAAGCTGTGTGGACTTGGGTGAGGCGTGCAGTAGTAGCGTGATCTACGTGGAGTCGCAGCATCTTTCTCTGCAAAGAGCAGGCAGCAGCAGATCAGTGGTTCTTGACTTGGCTGGCTTTTATGATTTCCCGGGGAATTTCACAGCAGAGTGGCGCCCTGCCTCGGAAGTTCTGATCACATGTATCTGCATAGGTCTTGCTTCCTAGGGTCCCTCTAAAGCTCTCCAGGTGGTTGGAATGCAAAGAGTTTGGGGGTGGGGCCAGCTGGGCACCTCTAAATCACCTGGCGATCTTATTAAACAAAGTTGCTGGGCCCCACTGTAGCTTCCTAGTTAGTAGAGCGGAGTATGGATCATGGGTAATTTTTTTTAAACTAGCATTTCCATCAAGTTCCCAGCCACCACTCTTGCTGTGGGCTGGTGGTCAGAGACTTGACTTTGAAGGCTGCTGGATTAGATGACCTGTGAGGCCCTTTCTTCAGAGATGGGGTCTGTAAACACATCCAGATCACGGTGTCCCTGATGGGCACAAGCCTGGTCTCGCTCTGCTTCTTCCTTGCCGTGCGTGCACATGGCTGGGGGTTCGGAAAACGCTGGCTTCTGTGCAGAGGGTGTTGGCAGGTCCTTGTCTTACCCGCTGTGCTCCAGACTGTTGAACACGGGCATGACTTGGAGTCCTCCCCTCTGTAGTGAGCACAGCAATCGAATGTTTCCTGTGGTGAAAAGGCAGCCCGCTTCGTGTGGCCGGCCCCTTGGGACCTGCGGGGGAGCCTGGTAATTTTTGAAGAATGAAAAACAGAACACTGTAAATATTTCTGACAGACCAGGGATTCATGGGCCTTATCTTTATTAGATTGCCCAGAAGGCAATAATTGGTCTTTGGCGACGGCAATGGGGAGGGCTGGTTGTGAAATTCCTCTGGCAAGAGTTAAGATGCCTCATTTGAATAGAGCAGAAATGAGGCTGAGTGGTTGCTCGGGCTCCAAAGGCCTGCACGCAGGTCCAACAGCATGGCCTTGCTGAAGGGTGGATGGGGACAGACTTCCAAGTCATTGATTTCCTTTTTTCCCCCCTTCCTGCCAGGATGACAAGGATCTGGTGCACGAATTCGTCGTGGCAGAAGGTCTGACGTGTTTGATCAAGGTGGGAGCAGAAGCGGATCAGAACTATCAGAACTACATCCTGAGGGGTGAGTCACGGCTGGAGGCAGCCCTGGGCTCATCGTCTGGAACCCCAGCACCGGGGCCTGGACTCGGGTGAAGAGAATAGAGACGCTGAACAGCCAGAGTTGGCCTTTTCAGGCTTTATCCATTCCTCGTGATTAGCGACTGTGTGGCTCCCGCTGGCTTCCCCTTGGCGTCTCTTCCCGGGTATTAAGAACAACAGATGTGCTTCGTGCTAGGGTCTCTGATTTCGTGAGGAAGGGGGCACACTACACGGGCTTGGATAGTGTGCTTTTCAGCAGAAAGCCACCCAAACCCAAAGCCGCCCATTTCTTTCTTGGAAAACATACTTCCTCCGTCCACCTTTCCCAACCAGGTCCTGTTTCTGACTGCAGAGGTCAGACCCAGCACCTGGCATTGTAGATGGTGATTCTCCATCCCTCCATTTCTACAGCAAAGGATGCATGGAATTTGAGGTGCCAATTCCTGTTTAGTTCATAAATTCAATGGTCTTTTTTTATAGTTGTAGTGTTTTTGTATACCTTCAAGTAAGTATATTTGATCCTGTTTTTATTTTTTTAAAAAATGATTAGGCAGGATATTGGACCCTGTGACATCACTGCCTTTAATAGCTTTGATGAAAGAAGAAATTCCATGTTCAGTATTCCAAGTTCAATATTATCTTCAAAGTTATAATTGAAAAAGATTGAGCTTGCAAGAAGTAGAGCGTTTGGCCTACTATCGTCATGCCCCTAGGTGTGTGGCCGAGCAGAGGCTGGTGGCCAGGTGCTAGCTGTGGCTGAGTCAGGACTGTTAATGTCTCTGCTGTCCCCTCAGTGTCCACTCCTAGCCTCACCAACTGCATGGCCCGTGCTCACGTAAGATACAGCAGTCGGAGACCCCCTTCTCTTTCCCTTCAGATGAAGGAAACACATGTGAAACGTGTGCTCTCCCAGCAGGTGCCCACAGCTCCAGCTGAATGAGACAGGCCAACTGGCTACAAAACCTTCAGCTGCTTCACTTTGCCCCAGGAGCATTTCCTGTTGTCCTGGTTATCGTCCAGCACATCCCAGCTCTGAGTCCCCCCACTGCTTCTCCCTTCTCCACGCTCTTGCAGACACATGGGAAAAAAGCAAAAGTGGAAACTTAGTGCTCATTTTAGAAGAATTTTTTGAGGATGTCCTTTTGTGTTGTGTTTGTCCATCTAAATAAATGCTCAATGTGTGTGCGAGAGAGGGACAGCTTCTCAGCCTCTCACTCTGCAGCTCCTCCCACGTGGTGGTATCTGGGAGGCTGGGATTGGCTCTTGTGTCCACCTTCAGTTTTCTCCTGGGCTTGTGGTAGGTCCTCAGTTAAAAGGTGTCAGTAGAGGGACCGGTGTGGATTTCCAGGTAAAGCTGCTTCCTGTGATGCTGGCATCCCATATGGATGCCAGTTCCTGTCTCGGCTGCTCCACTTCTGATCCAGCTCCCCAATAATGGCCTGGGAAAAGCAGTGGAAGATGACCCAGGTACTTGGGCTCTTGCCACCCACATGGGAGACCCAAATGATGCTCCTGGTTTCAGAATGGCCCAGTGCTGACCGTTGTGGCCAACTGGAGCGTGAACCAGTGGATGGAAGATATTTCTCTCTCTGACATTCAAATAACTAACTAAAAAATATTTTTAAAAAAAGTAAGAGAGATGCTTTACTGATGAATTTTATGATTTCTATCTTTAAATGTTAAACATTTTTTATTTATTTTACTTACTTGAAAGGCAGAGAAAGAGCGATAAGACAGAGACAAAGATCTACCATCTGATGGTTCACTCTCCAAATGCCCACAACAGCCAGAGCTGATGCACGCTGTAGCTGGGAGCTCAGAACTCACTCTGGGTCTTCCATGTGGGTGGCAGGGCCACAACTACTTAAGCCATCACCTGCTGCCTCCCAGGGTGTGCATTAGCAGGGAGCTGGAATGGAGGGTGGAACCAGATTGCAAACACAAGCCCTCTAATATGGATGAGGGTATCCCATGCAGTTGCTTCAGCACTGCACCAAATGCTGATTCCTAGTTTAAACATGTGTGTGGATGCTGTTGTGGTATGTGTAGATGTGTTAACTGTCTGCTCAGACCTGCTGTCTTACATACAGATGCAGCCACATTGTTGGGTGGAAGAGACAGGTGCAGGCCTGGATTCTCATCCTCATGTCTACTTTGAGGCTGCTCCAGCACCTGGAATAGGGGAGCATGCAGAACTACTCATGAGGGTGGAAGAACTTGCATTAGTTTATTTTCCACATCGCTCATAATATGGACATTCATGAGTTGAGTCACATAACAGGAGTGTACTTAAAATTGTCTAGCTCTGAATAGTGGGTCCAAACTGACAATATGTCTTTCTTTAATATTTAGAGTATATATCTTTTAGCTTTACCAAAAAAGGAAGTCATCCCCAAAACACACAGATAGTAGAACTAATGCTATAACCATAGGTAAGTTTCTTTATTCCTCTTGACCTTCCCCTGGGAACATATTGTGCATTTCTGTAGCGTGGGCCTCAGTGTAAGTGTCCATGCAGGGGTTGGGGAACATCTGGTCTCCAGGCCATGGAACGTCTAAAATATCATTTGGTGTGGCTTGGCCAAGGCAACCGCAGGTGAGACTTGAAATTCAAAAGATCAAAGGCTGATCTTTAAGTTGATAATGGTGTGTGGCCCGTGAATGATGTTATTAACATACAAGTGGCCCCTGATCTACACCAAAGTCTAGGAGATGGGGTGGCTCTGCCAGCTGTAAAGTTCTATCAGAATTTTATCCACTGATCCCCTGGATTAGAATCAGATCATGTGACCACTGGTAGCTGCAAGGGAGGCTGATGAAAGGAGTGCTGGACTTCCTGAACTGGACAGAGGAGGCAGCCAGAAAGGCATGGCTTTGGGTCTGGCAGTTTTCAGGAGGGGAGAAAGGTCAGCACAGCTGACAAAGCCCTTTCGTACTGAGCAGCAGGCCCTGTTTCCCCATGGGCAGCCTGTGTGCTACTAAAAGAATCCGGGTACTGGGGGCAGGTGAAGCTCAGTGGCTGCAGAGTCCCACATGGTTAATGGTGCCCATCCAATGAAAGATGGGGTTGAGATGGGGGCTGCACCTAGGTTGCCTGCCTTTGTGAGTGTTTATCATGCAGCTTACAGTCATTTACAAATTCTGATTTGCACAAGGAAGATGCCAAAGGCAGCTACTGATTATTAAGTATCAGAATGCCCTTTATGCTCCTCCTTGGTCCATGCATGAAATGCCAGCAAGCTGAGGCCCTGTGGCAGATTGTTCATAAAATGCAAGGAGGCTGGCATTTCCATCATCATCACTAGGGCCTTGCCTTCATATTTTGCTTTCTGGTAGTATCCGTTCACTGGGGACCATCAGGTTCACTGTGTGTTACCTAGAAATCGAGTAGTGCCCACTGCCATTTGGATTCCTGAAAGCAGAAATGGGTACCTTTGCTCACTTGTACTGTATCCTCTAAGTCTTATGAGAACTGTGGGAACCAGGGCACTGTGCTCCAATCATCAGTGCCTTTTTTTTTTCTTCTGATGTGTCTGACCAGAGCCCATGCCAGGGAAGTAAATGGCATGAGGCATATTGATGGCAGATTCTTGGGGTGCGACTTTTTTTTTTTTTACACTAGGAAACAGACTTTTTTTTTTTCTGGTCCCTGTGTTGAATCGTCTGTTTGTGACTTTGAAGACCTCTCATGAAAGCTTCTTTGAGGTTGTGCTTAGCGGCCATGGGCCCTGCAGGAAGAATGAGTTTTACACTGTCCCTTTGTTTGTTGACTCGTGTTTTAGCCATTTTTCCTTGACTAAATCATAGTGAAGCCAGGTACAGTTCATGTGAGAGAGAAAGGAGGGAGAGAGCATTGGGAAAAGGTCTGTGGTTTTGTTACAGGTTCCCCAGGGGTACACACAGCCCTCCACACTGGGTGGCTCAGGGAGGGTCACAAGGCAGAGGGAGACAGAGACCCTGGGCACAAACCTTCATTGTGGTTTCCGAGGGATGGATGGACAAGGCAGGGCCAGCAGGCCTGGAGTTGGCTGCGTTGAACAGTTTCAGCAGGCTCTGGGGCCTGGAGATGTCCCTGGAGCAGTCACGACCAGTGTTGGGTAGTCTGGGATGTGGGGGCCCAACACGGCAGGTCCTTAGGATTGTGGACTCAAACCCCTGAGCTGTTGGAGGAGGGGGAATGGCTTCCAGCGAGGGCTTCCAAACCAGGGCACAACAGCACTGAAGACACGCACCCTCCCTGCGGAACTCTGCTCTGTGTGATCAGGTGTGGGTCCAATGGGCACGAAGGCAACCGGAGCTAGCACAGAGCCCAGACCTTTCCCGCATCTGCTTTGAGAACTCTCCTAATTTATCTTTATTTTTTGTACTCAGCCCTCGCTGAGCATTTTTTATTTGAAAGGCCCAGGCATCATTTGCTCTGAGTTGAGCCGGTATCTGCTGAGAGGTAAAGACAGGTTGAGTTACAGAGTAGCCAAGGGCTCTCCAAAAATGTGAGCCTGCTGCTGGGAAGAGGTCTTAACTGCACAACGTGTAGAAATAATATTTATCTGACGTATTTTTCTTGGATGGGTAGAGCTAACGATTTAAAGTTTTTCAGAATAGCCAGCATTTAATAGAAATCTACTGTGAGATTTTGTAGTATCTCATATTTAGTCTGATGGACAGAGGGCCTGGAACAGCGTATTCCTGGGAACTTAAGCTTTCCACAGTCACCCTGAGCCCTTGCTAAGGACCACGGACTGCAGGGAAACCAAGATGTAGCCTGGCCCTGAGGCAGGTGCCCAGCAGGTGTTCTGTGTAGTGCATTCACATGTCGTTTTGCACGTGTCATACATGTTTAGAAATGTTGCTTATAGCTGGTCTGCTTTGAGAGAGGAAAGGGGGAGGAGATAAGTCAAGCCAGCAAGAGCAGCTGCTCTCCCTCACAGAAAGCTGCCTCTTCTGGGCCAGTTTCCCAAGGAGAAGGTTGGGTCTGTCATTTCACCTAAAGCCCAAATACCAATTAATCATAAAACACCTCAGCTGTGAACAAGGCTATGGTAGAAGCTGGCTAAAATTTTTTGAAACTCATCTAGTGCAAGCCTTTCATTTTAGAAGAAAACTGTAGATAATTTGTTTGTCCTATCATGTTTTTAAGAATGTGGCTGCTAACATTTAAAAGTTAGGATATTTGACATTTTTAAAATTTAGATTTCTTCTTTGGAAAAATAAAAGCCAGAGTTAGCTATATTCACTCTAGGAAAAAAAAAACACCTAAATGTCACACTGGTCAGGGGATTCCTTTATTCATCTATTTTTAAAATATTTATTTATTTGAAAGGCAGAGTGACAGACAGAGGGTGAGACAGATCTTCCATCTGCTGGTTCACTCTCTAAATGGCTGCAAGGGCTGGGGCTGGGCCAGGCAGAAGCCAGGAGTCTAGAATTCTATCCAGGTCTCCCACGTGGGTGGCAGACGCCCAAGCATTTGGGACCACCTTCCACCACTTTCCCAGGTGCATCAGTAGGGAGTTGCATCACAAACAGAGCAACCTGTACTAGAACAGGTGTTCTGCCATGGGATGCCCGGGTCACAAGTGGCAGCTTAACCGGCCGTGCCACAACATGGGCCCCGGAGGGACTCCTTGATGGGACTCAGGACGTGTGATTAGATGGTGGATGGCTGCACCTAAATTGCCGGAAAGAGAAAGTTTGAGAGACAGCCCAGAAAGGAATTTGGTGATTATAGAGAGGAGGCAGAGGCACAGCATGACCCAGTGGTGGTTAAATCCAAACCCTGCATCCCAGGAGGACTGAAGTTTGAATTCTGGCATTTCGGAGTGGAAGTCAGGGGCAGACCTCTGAGAGGAGAAGAAGGGAGGGCACCACACTGACCCCAAGGAGAGGAATTGGGAGCAGGTAGAGAGCTCGTTGCTAGATCCTTGGTTCACATACTGCCCACTGAATGGCCCGGCCTGGCTCGCCTCAGTCTGCTGGCATGGTCCTATGTCCCACCCTGCTGGCTTGAACTCACTCACTCACCCCTGCCTCTTGCTGGGGGATTTTCTGCACTTGGTCTGGATGTTGGGGGTTCGTCACCTTAGGCTGGTTAGGCTTGGGTGTGGATGACGTGGATACATGGCTCTGGTTACAACAGTCCCTGCCACTCCCTGCTTTGTTATCCTTGGGCTGCTCTACTTGCTGTTGATGCCTGTCTGCCCATAGGCAGGGCCCTCTAATGACGCCATGACCTGTGAAGTGAGACTTAGTTACCTGAAGTGGAAGAGCCAGCTTTATAGCTGATGTCATTGTTACTTGAGTGACTTGATTCTTAAGTCCTGCATACAGTATTGTGTGTATGTGTGTGTGTGTGTGTATTTTATCCTCTTCCCCAGCGTTTCTCAGAATATGCAACACTCAGCACTCTTTCGCCTGTGCCTCCTCCCTACCCCAAACCTTTCTGTGATTATCTAAGGGTGGAAAATCTGTCACCTCAGGGACAGTGGTGTCCCGTGCTCTTGGGAAGCAGGCTGGGAGGAGGTGGAGCCACCGAGTGGGGCTGGAGTGTGTTGATAAGAAGATTCTGGTTAGAAACTTTGCTACCCTGGTTGAAGCTGCAGTTTGGTAACAGCAAGGCTTTCCTCTCCATCCTAAGTTGTGGACCTCAGAACCCACCCTGGAAAGTCCTTGTTATCCGCTTACCACATGTGGGGCCAGAGAATGGGAGTGTCAGAGCCCATAGCCTAAAGGTGGCCTATGACAGGTGTGTCCAAAAAGGAGACTCTAGAAATGAAGTGATGCTGGCATTTTTCTTAAAGCAGAAATAGCTTTTATATCTTCTTACAGTGTAAGTTGTCTGAAAAGCAAAAGGCCTAAAAAGGAAATATATCAAAGCTCCCGTAATTCCACCACAGAGACAAAGTACATGCATACATGCTGGGGTTCACGGAGCCATCCTTACATATGTGTTGGCTGTGTCCTCTGGAAGGGAGTGGGTTAACAGTGGACCTTGGAACTTAGACTGTGTGCCTAGCTCAGCTCTGTGCTCTCTCTTAGTCCGCAGCGCAAGTGTTTAGTTTCTTTAATCTGCAGTTTCCTCTTGGTGAAAGGGAGATGATATCTGGTGTGCTGTGCTGTGTCAAAGGATGCCTAGAAAGCGCCCAGGGAAGGACTGGGCTACAGCCACGGTGATTATCATTGGCAGTGATCAGTGCTGGAAGCATCTGTTATGGGCTGAAATGTGTCCCCCCACCAAGCCCATGGGCTGGAATCCTGTCTCCCCAGTACCTCAGAAAGTGACTGGATTTGCAGACGGGGGTGGGGAGAGGGTCTTTAAAGCTGTCACTAAATTAAAATGAGGTCATTAGCATGGCTGCTAATCCCAGATGACTCACTGGAGGAGGAAGTTAGGACATGGACCTGAAAAGAGGGGAGACCGTGTGAAGCCAGAGGGAGACAAACTAAGGAGAGAGACCTCCTGAGAACCCAGTGCTGCCGTCTTGGTCTTGGACTCCCAGCCTCCACAGCTATAGGAATTAAACCTGTGCTGCTTAAGCTGCCTACTCTGGGGTGTTTGCTACAGCATCCAGAGAAGACTAATACACATCCTTGTACCAAATCCTCTGGGAGTTACCTGGTTATTAACTGCTATAGAAGTCCTAGGGATGGAGTAGTTGAGTTAAAAGGTACACATATGCGGTGTTTGCAAGAAAAAGCTATGTGTTGATTTCAAAAGTTATTTTGTATCCATTAATCTTAAAAACATTTATTTTCATTTTTTATTGGAAAGCCACAGAAAGAGAGGAGAGTGCATTTCCATCCACTCATTCATGCCTCTCAAGTGCTTGCAAGAACCAGGGTTGGGCAAGGCCAAATCCAGGAACCTGGAACTCCATGCAGGGTGGCAGGGACCCAAGTACTTGAACTGTCACCTGCTGCCCTCCCATTAGTAGGAAGTTGGATTGGCGGCAGAGTAAGCAAGACTCAAGCCAGGTACCCAGTATGAGGTGTGGGTGTCCCAGGCAGTAGCTTAATCCTGCCTCCCCGCCAGTACACTTGTAATTCCATTTTTCCTGGGACTTTGTGAAGTAACCTCATACTCGATCCCTGTTGTGGACTGAATCAGTGCCTTGTAAGAGGCTGCATGAGGTGTGTGCTTGCGCCAGCACCCCTGTCCCTGCTCATTTCCCCAGGCCTGGGGTTATCCCTGTCATTCCTGGGAAGTAGGGCACGCTTACTCCTACCAGTGAACATTACAGTCATTTTAAAATAGCAGTTTGTAATTTGGGTTGTCCCTTGAGTTAACTTTTTCACTTAATTTGGGAAGAATTGACATCGTTGCTTGAGAATTCACAACTACTGTCTGTGTACACTTCTGACTCCTGAGACAAACGCTTTTCCAGAATTTTTTTGGGGGTTTTATTATATTTACTTGAAAGGTAGAGTGTGGGCCCTGCACTGTGGCATAGCAGGTAAAGCCCAGCCTACAGTGCCGGCATCCCATATGGGCACCAGTTCGAGTCCCGGCTGCTCCACTTCTGATCTAGCTCTCTGCTATGGCCTGGGAAAACAGTAGAACATGGCCCAAGTCCTTGAGCCCCTGCACCTGCATGGGAGACCTGGAAGAGGCTCCTGGCTTCGGATCAGCCCAGTTCCAGCCGTTGCGGTCATTTGGGGAGTGAACCAGTGGATGGAAGACCTCTTTCTCTCTCACTGCCTCTCTGTCACTCTGCCTTTCAAATAAACAAATCTTAAAAAAAGTGACAGAGAAGGAGAGGCGTAGAGATAGATCATTCATCCTGTGGTTTACTCCATGGATGGCTGCCATTGCCAAAGCCAGGAACCTGGAACTCCATTCAGGTCTCCAACATGGGTGGCAGGGTCCCAAGTACACAGGCCATCTCCTGCTTTCCAGGCTCATCAGCAGGGAGCTGGATCAGAAGCAGGGAAGACCAGACTTGAACCCACTGTGCCACGATGCCAGCCCCTGCATCTGATTTTTGGGTGCGATTTGATATATCTACTTCATCTTCCGTGGAGCGTATCATGTGCGTCCCCCTAAGGCGTTTTTGTATTATCTTTTCCTGTTTGTTCATTTTTGGATTGGGCCAACTCTTTCCCTAGTGATAGAACTGGAGGACAGACTGCTGTCAGGGACTGCTTGGGGTCCTTAGTTGTAGTAAGCCGTGGAGAAGGCATCGCAGCTGCTGTGAGCATGCAGGAGAGAGTGAAACACGCTCCTCCTCTGTGTTTACACAATTAAAACTCATCCTTTCCACATGTGGATGATGAACGCAGCTGCTGGAGACTGACCGCTGGGGGCTCTTGCAGGTAGCTGCTAGCACTCACCAGCTGTGGGCTGGGGAGGGCAGGAGGAGCGGGGCCTCCTGGAGCTGTCCTCTCCACGTTTGCCTTTTCTCTCCCCCATGTCCCAGTGTCTCTGTGTCTGGCCTGGCCTGGCCTTTCTTGCACCCTCCTTGGCACACTGTCAGGGTATGGCCTCTGGGTGGGACAGGCACACCGTGGAGGAGTTTGGTTAGGGCAGGGAGTCCAAGACCTGTGCTGTGTAGGTGGGGAGAGGGGGCCAAGTAGCTCCTGCTGCTGTTTCCTGGGGGTTCACAGTGACAGAAGTGCTCCGCCCTACCCCGGCATCCTCTGCCCTCTCAACACCCCATTACCACTTCTGTCCCCAACCTGGCATCAGGGCTATACCTTCTAAGGCCCAAAGTCAGGGACCTGTGCTTGAGTCCTCCTTCTAGCTCCGTTGACATCAGGGCAGTTCATAGCTCTGCCTGGGCCTGTCTACACCGCAGGAGGCTGTGCACTTCCCTGGCTTTTCTGCTTTGTCTTCTGCAGTACTACATTTCCCAGAGCAGGGGTTAGCCCAGTGCTCCCCGTGGGTCGGCTACAGTCTCTGGTGTATCATCATGGATGTGTTGAAGTTGGTCAGGAGTGTTTGGTTTGTGGGGTCTCATTTCATTTGTGCATCTTATTGGTCGTACAGGCAGATTTTTTTTTTTTTGACAGGCAGAGTGGACAGTGAGAGAGAGAGAGAGAGAGAGAGGAAGGTCTTCCTTTTTCCATTGGTTCACCCTCCAATGGCCACTGCGGCTGGCGCACTGCAGCCGGTGCACTGTGCTGATCCGAAGGCAGGAGCCAGGTGCTTCTCCTGGTCTCCCATGCGGATGCAGGGCCCGAGGACTTGGGCCATCCTCCACTGCCTTCTCGGGCCACAGCAGAGAGCTGGACTGGAAGAGGAGCAACCGGACTAGAACCCGGTGTGCCAGTGCTGCAGGCGGAGGATTAGCCTATTGAGCCGCGGCGCTGGTCCATACAGGCAGATTTGTGGGAGGATGGTGTGGAGGCTTCTGCATGTGCTAACTGGCCTGAATGATCAGTGCCCGTGGTGTGTGCCCTGTCAGCCCACAGCACTGTGTGTAGGCAGGCAGTGGGTCAGGTGGGCAAGGAGGCCCCTGCCAGGGGAAACGGGATGCTCAGAGCCAGGTCATGACCTTTGATGGGGCACAGTGCCCAGTTTTCCCTGTGTCTTGAGGTGAGAGGGGCAGGCATCATCCGTGACCCTGAGCTCCTTGCCACGTCCGGTAGCAATGAGACATCTGCCATCAGTTCCAGCTTCTAACTCTGGCTTTCAAGATAATTTTAGTTTTCCCTCTCACTACCATCCAAGGTTTTTTTTTTTTTTTTTTTTTTTTTTTTTTTTTTTTTTTTTTTTTTTAACTATAATTGGAGACTGTTTCTGGGCAACTTTAGTCACCATTCCTTTCCAGTATTAATTTTTCTAGAGTAAAAATTGGTTATTATTAATTATATATTGGTTATTATTGGACAAAGCAAGCATTGAGTGCTAGCGGAACTGTTTGATGTAACGCAGTCATTGCAGGGAAATATGCAGCGAGGTGTACCTGGAAAATGTTATCTCCAACCTGGAGCCCTGGGAAGCTGAGCCCTGTGGAGGTGCTGATATTGGACCCTTCTAAACCCACAGAAATGGTAGTCATATGGTTTAACTTAGTGTCATTACCATAATTTAATCTTAACTTGACTCATTCCTGGACCCAGTAGATGCTTCTTAAAGCTCCCTCTGAGTTCTCTATAGATCACTTCTCTGTAGAAACTCAGGCCAACTTGCTGACAAAAACGTCCTTGCAGCATCGTGCCGTCACATCTCTGAACACCTCCTCTTGAAGAACCATGCCTAGCTCACTCTTGGACAGAGGGCCTTCTCCAGAATCTTCATTTCTACTTGAAGGCTCTGTGTCCTTCCTTTTATCTGAGGCAAGAAGCAAGAAAGAAAAACAGTTATTTGGCCATTCCTGCACAGAAAGTGTGGAATTTTCCACCACCACATCTCACTGCTGTGTGTTCATCGGGAATTTTTCCGCTTTACTCACACCAGGGATGCCCAGCCTTGCTCTGTCCTCTGCTCGCTCAGTAGTCTTTTCCAGAGGAACCTCTGGCTAGGTGCACCTGCAAGCAGGGTCATTATTTCCTTGACTTTCACATGGTCTGCTTTTACGGGCTGCTGCTTACAAATCCAGGCTTAGGATACAACAGAATGTCTTAGCAAACTTGAGATGGTTTTCTTGGCTGGGATTTGCTAGGGAATCAGCAGCTGGGATGTTCATAGATTGCTGCCTTTTGGAGTCTGCAGGCCTTAGGTGGCTGGGGTCAGCCTCCTGACAGAGCACTGCTCTTTGCCTGCTGCCGTGGCTTCCTCCATCATCGGCATGCCCACGACCCCCAGCCCAGGTTACTCTGCGGTGCCTCAGACCTGTGGAGCCAGCTGTGGCCTTGGTCTCTTCTCTCCATCCCAAGCACCATGTCTATGAACCTGAACCTGAACCTGGAGTAACCATACCCTGGCCACCACCTGACAGCTTTGTTCATCATCTCAGCTGAAGCACAGCCATCTCCACATTCAAGTCGGCCACCCCTTTCTTCCACTCATTTTTTGTTATCAGTGATGAAATTTGAGTTTTGCTACCCTTCTCTTTCTCTTAAGTCCTTTCATTTCTTTTCATTCCTAGTTCTAGGGATTTTTTTAAAAGATTATTTATTTTATTGGAAAGGTAGAGTTAGAAGGAGAGACAAAGAGAAAGATCTTCTATTTGCTGATTTACCCTCTGACTGGTGACAAGATCTGGGACTGACTAGGCCAGGCAGAAACCAGGAGCCAGCAGCTCCATCTGGGTCTCCCACATGGGTGGCAGGGGCCCAAGCACTTGTGTCCTCTTTATACTTTCCCAGGCTCATTAGTAGAGATCTGGATCAGAAGTGGAGCAGCCAGGACATGAACTGATGCTCATATAGGATGCTGATGTTGCAGGTGGTGGCTTGATGTGCGGCGCCACAACGCCAATCCCTTCCAAGTTCTAGTTTTTTAGTTTAGACTGTTATGTACTACTTCCTCATCTGCATGGTCAGCCTCCTCACCAGTCTATGTGCTTCCTTTTTATTTATTTGTTTGAAAGTCAGAGTTACACAGAGAAGGTAAGGCAGAGAGAGAGGTCTTCCATCTGCTGGTTCATTCCCCAATTGGCCACAGCAGCTGGAGCTGAGCTGATGTGAAGCCAGCAGCTTCTTTGAGGTCTCCTGCATGGTTGCTGGAGCCCAAGGACTTGGGCCATCTTCTGTTTTCCCAGGCCATAGCTGAGAGGTGGATCAGAAGTGGAGCAGCTGGGACTCCAATCAGAGCCCATATGGGATTAGGGTTAGGGTTAGCCACTGCAGGCTACGCCACAGTGCCAGCCCCAGTCTCTGTGGTTTCATCCCTGCCTCCTGTTGCACCATTTTGCACCCTGTTGTGTGGATTGTCCTTCTGCCTTGCTGATCTGGTCTCTGCCAGCCTTGGTGCAGACCTTCAGTTGGTGCTGTCACCCTCAGGATGAAGTCCTGGCCCTGCCATGTTGGTAGAACTTACCTTGGTCTGTCCAGTGTCCTGTAGCCTCTTCCCTTGCTGTCCCAGGAAGGACTGTGTTCTCCTCTGCAGACCTTGGCATCTGCCTGTGAGGCCCTTGCTCTTCTCTCTTTACCTGGTTCACGCGTTGTCCTTTGCATCTCTGCTCATCTCTCAACGTGGAGCTCAGATACCACAATCTCTGGGAGACATTCCTGGCCCCCCACTAGGGTGGCTGTCTGTGCACCCCTTCTACTTGACTTTAATCGCTGATAATAAATATCTGTTGAACATCCCTGGTGAGCCAGAGAGCCCAAGCTGATTCCCTGTCCCATGCTTGGCTGCGTGCGTGCATGGTCCAGCCTGTGATGCCCTTAATGCGAGGCATGCTTTTAGAGCTCCGTGAGGCTTGGCTGAGTGAGGGAGTGGAAGGATGCTAGAACATCTGCAGGGAAAGGGCTATTGCGGGAGCCAGAGTCACTGATGGGAAGTGTTAGCCCACCAGATCCTGCTTCTGAAGTGCTACGGCACAATCCAGTTTGTTTCTGGTACTCTGCAGAAAGTGCTAAGTGGCTAAATTTTCTTTTTTGACATTTTTAAAAGACATTTATTTTAAATGCAGACTGACAGAAAAAAAAAAAAAGATCCTCAATCTGCTGGTTCACTCCCCAAGTGGCTACAACAGCTGTGGCTGGGGCAGCCTAAAGCCGGAAGGCAGAAACTCCATCTGGGTCTCTCATATAGGTGACAGGGGACCAAGCTCTTGGGCCATCTTCTGCTGCTTTCCCAGGTGCATTAGCAGGGAGGTGTATCAAAAGCAGAACAGCTGGACTTGAACAGGTGCTCCGACAGTTACTCTAATATGAGATGCTGGGTCATAGGCTGCAGCTTAACCCATTGCACCACAATGTCAGCTCCTCTTTTTGGTATTTTTGGTAGCTCATAAGATCAACATGGTATATATCCCGATTGTAAGTACATCATGTGTTCTACAGATTAAATACACCATGTATGGATTGTCCCATATCACCTGTTTTGTATGTAGAGGAGCTAGTTGCCACCTTTGAAACAGATGGACGAAGAGTTTCTGGGTGGCACGGACAGTGCCATCCCAGCCTTTGTAGCCCCAGCACCAGTCTGCTCCTTGGTGCCTCTTCAATATTCAACAGAAAGTTGGTGGGAAATAGAGTGTGTGAGTGGGAGGAGAGCCCTAGAGCTGAGTGGTGGAGCACAGTGTTGGTCATCGTCAATGTTTTATGAGGGAGTGTGAGCAAGCACAGACTTTATGCTCCGGACTGCACATGCAGAATCGGTGTGAGCAGGATAGGATAGTTATAAATGCTGAAGCATGATTTAGAAAATTTTCATGGGATTTTCTGTATCCTCATGGTAAATCTATTATCTAGTTATCCATTGCTTTCTTTTTAAATTTTTTGATTATTTTTTGAGAGGCAGGCACACACACCTACACACAGACACACACACACCTGCTGGTTGACTCCCCAGATGCCTGTAAGAGCTGGTACTGGACCAGACCACAGCTTAGATGCAGGAACACAATCCAGGTCTCCCATGTGGTCAAGAACCCAACCACATGAGCCATCACCAGTGCCTCTCAGGGTCTGCATCTGCGGAAGCTGGAATTGGGAGTGGAACCAAGGCACTCTGGTATAGAGTATGGACATCTCAAGTGGTATCTTAACTGCTGTGCCAAACATCCACACCCCTTGCTTTCATTACCCTGTCTCTTTTACCTCCAGCTCCTTAAAACCCAGTCTCCAAAGCCAGTCACCTGCTGGGTTAGTCCAGCTCACTTCCAGCCCCAGTTTCTCCACAAGGAATGGTACCACACAGTCTCCTAGCTCAGAGTCATTTCTGTTTGCAGTCTCCCTGCTGGAGTGACCTGATTATTCAGGAATGAAGGCCATCCTCTTTGCCTTGTCCAGCAGCCCTGTCATTCCAACGGGACCTGAACTTGCAAGGGCTTCAGTTGGGGATGGATTTAGATATAGTTAGATCAGGAAGGGATTGTTTCTGGGGCGGGGCAGGGAGCAAAACTCTGGCTTTCCAAGGTGGGTTAGCACTGAGTGAGAGTGAGAGGAAAGTGGTTTTTGACTGAAGACAAGCTCTGAGAACAGAGTTGGAAAATCAGTTTATTTCTCTTGCCAACACAAACCGATCGGCAGTGCCTTTCTGGAGCAGTCTGCGGTGGATTCTGAAGCCACATCCAGCCTCAGCAGGAAGGAGCGCCACAGCCGCTTAGGGATGTCTGTCAGCAGTTAGACTGGGGAGTGAGGGTGGGAGCACGGTACATGGTATTTAGTTCTTTTGGGGAACATGGGGCGTTTGCAGAACGTGTGTTGAGGTGAGTGACAGCTAGCGTCCTCCAGCCACAGAGCTCACTGGCTTTGCATGGGGAATGCTGCGGCCCCAGGCTGTGGGGCTTGGGGATGGTGCTACTGGAGGGCCTTTTAGTTCCCCTCCAGCTCTAAGAGTCTATGATTTTAAATAAAATGCATGAGCAGAAGGGACGAGGGCAGCTGTTTGTCCCTCCTTCTGCGTGTTCTGTGTTAGTTGCTGTGGAATCTCTATTGGCCACCAAGCACATCTTGTCCTGTTTTAGCTTCAAAGGTGGCCATTTGGTTACCTGAGTCATTAAGAAGGAAGATGAGCTGTCTGTCCTTAGCCATTGAGCAGCCAGCGTTCATGTTGAGCTATAGTATTTTGCAGAATTGGGAGGTTGACTCTTGATTGGTTCATAGTCATAGGTGAAGGATGAGGCTAGGGACCTGGGAGACAGTGGCAGGTTGCTGCTTCCCCAGAGGCCTCACAGAAATGCCAGAAGATTGGACTTGCTGATCAAACCGAGACAGGGCTGGAGAGGCAGGTGTACCCATGAAGACAGCTCCCAGTCAAGATATTGCTGTGTTCTTGACTTCCCTTGTATGTGTTAAATCCCCAACATGGTCCTAAAAGTTCCAGCCCCTTTGGGCTGGCAGTGCCTGTCTTTCTAAATCCTTGTTCTGTCTCTCCCCAACTCCTCCTGATCTCAATTAGAAGGTTGCATAAACACTGGGGTCTCCCCAATTCTACATGTTATTGCTTTTGGTCAATTTGGGGCCCTTGATTTTTCTCTGGCTGGAGGTCTGAGTCGGTATAGATTAGTTGACTGGTTGGTGCATCAGGGGAGTTACACTTAATTTCTTAGTATGAGTGGGTTGTTTTGGGGTCTGAGTGAAAGGTATGACTTAGGTAATTACAAGCTGTGCTGCCAAATCCAAGAATAAAGTAGGAAGGAGAGTGGGATTAGAGCGTAGTAATGGGGGTGGTGAGGTGAGTACTGAGGTAGACAGAATTCTAAGAGGCCCAAAAGATTCCTTTCCTGGGTACAAACCCTTTCTAACCCCCTTGCCTTGAATGGAGGCCAGACCTGATGATGAATTTGTAAATACCACGAAATTGTCATTAGATTAATGCATTATAGGGCAAAGTGAAAGGATTTTGCAGACCTAATTGTGGTCCACAATCTGTTAATGTTGAGTAGAACAGGAGATTGTTCTAGGATGAGATTGGCCTAAACCAATGAACCCCTTGCAGGGATGGGGAATGTCCACCCCATGGGCTGTATAAGGCTCGTGAAGTAATTTAGTCCAGCCCTACCAAGGCAACTGCAGGCAGGACTCTAAATCCAATAAATCTATAGCAGGATGACTGTTAAAGTGATAATCTTGTATGGCCTGAGGATGATATTGTAAATATACAAATGACCTAGGAAGAAGAAAGACTGCCCACCACTATATGCATTTGATCTGTAGAAATTGTGACATTGTGTGGGGCAGCAGGTTAAAGCCCTGGAAATGGGTGCTGGTTCAAGCCCTGGCTGCCCCATTTCCAATCCAGCACCCTGCTGATGTGCCTGGGAAAGCAGCAGAGGATGGCCTAAGTGCTTGGACCCCTGCACCAACGTGGGAGACCTGGAGGAAGCTCCTGGCTTCAGCCTGGCCCAGCCCTGGTCATTGTAGCCATTTGGGGAGTAAACAAGCAGATGGAAGATTTCACTTCCTCTGTCTTTACCTCTTTCTGTAACTCTACCATTCAAATAAATAAAATCTTTAAAAAAATTGTGACATCCTTAAAATCAGGACACACTGATTTATTCAACTAGAAGAATGTTAAAAATTCAGTTATTTATCAGGTGTCTGGGTTTAGAAGGGGAAGAGTTTCATGAAGGCAGAAACTTTTTTTTTCCTGATCTTGCTAGATATCCACATGCTATCCATTCAAACTGGGTGTTCCTCAGTGTCTGCCTCTTGCTACGTGATCCTCTCACATGGTCTGCATAGACCCTCATGTGGGGCCTAGTGGCTCATTGGGTCACTTGGCTTTTGATGTCCATGCCACACACTTGAGTAAAGGAGAAGTTGATTCAGTATTTTCTAAATGCCAGTGTTACAGAATGTGACAGCCTTATAAAGATTGGGCTGAGTTTTTTTTTTTTTTAAAGATTTATTTATTTATTTGAAAGATAGAGTTATGGAGGGGGGGTGGTAGGGTCTTCCATCCACAGTGGATCTGAAGCCAGGAGGCAGCTGTGGGTGCAGGGGCTCAAGGACTTGGACCATCTTCCGCTGCTTTCCCAGGGGGATAAGGAGGGTGCTGGATCAGAAGTGGAGCAGCCTGGACTTGAACTGTAATGCTGGCATTGCAGGCAGTGTCTTCACCTGCTATGCCACAGCCCCGGCCCCTGGGCTGTTTTAGGAAAAGAAAATCTCTTGGGTAGGAAGATAGACATGGACACTGGGCAACCTTTGTTGTTCTTGGGAGATGTTCTCTCTGCATCCCCTGCTCACCCATTCACTCACCCAGTTCATGGACTGTGCAGACAGCTGGGTGGAGATGGGAGGGCTATGGCCAGGCCCCTCACCACAAGGAAATTGGCAGTGGCCTTAGGGTAGGAGCCATCTAGTAAGGATGGATTCACACAAAAACACTGTACTAAGTTAGGTTTTGGATGAAAATCCTGAAATCATCTATTTTCCCTCTTTCAACTGTGTGTCAGCATTATGTTTCCAAAGGTTGATAAATTTTAAGTAGCTTAGTCCTATACCATTTATCTCAGAGACACAGGAAATGGTTTTTCAGTTTTTCTTTGCTTAGTCGTTCAAGATGTTTGCTTTTCATAATTCAGATTTTCTTTTTTTAATAGAACCAGTGTAATATATCATGTCTTGTGAAAATTTCTTAAAACACAAAGTGTGGTATCCGAATCAAACAGTGGTTCTCATGTAGGCAAAGGATAACAAAGAGACTTCTCAGCCTTATCAGCTTGAAAATAAAGAAAATACGGTAATTTATGGTTTTGTTTCTGAATTCTCTGTGAATTAAAACATCCATTTATATCAGCTGAAGTCCTAATGTCAGAGGTTCTTGGGACCAAACTTGATGGAACCTTTGGTCAATTCTGGTTGAGAGCTTAGCCCCCTGCATCTGTTAAGTAGCACTGTTGGTTGGATAATAGACGTCCCCTGGAAGCCACCACTGGACACTGAGACTGAGGAACAGTGGACAAGCGGCTGACCTTCCAGTCCCTGGTGGAGGGTCCTGGTGGCGTTTTCCAACCAGAGGCCCTGCTGTCTTTTTTGGTTCCAACTTGGGAGCAAGGTCATTGCTGTTAGGTGCATTAAGCCAAAGGAAAGAAGCCCATTGTCAGCTGAGCTCAATTATATCTTCAGACTAGACAGTCACATTGAGAAGTAAGTAATTTCTCATTAGAAGGAATTTTTTAAAAGGTACTCAAGTACCCTGTGCGTGTTCTCTACTCTGCCAGGTCGTGAGAGACGGCAGCGCTGCAGCCTGGCATTTAACCTAGCAGGATCCTTCAATGAAACAACAGTCTGTTCCCATCCTGCTGTTGGTCTTCGCAGGCTTGTGACCAGGCACTGAGACTAGCCTTGGTTGCAGAACACTGGAAGAGGGGTGCCTATGGCTGTTTATTCCCCATGTGGCTGGTGGTGAGCGTGGACAGCACAGAGGGGCTTGCCGAGCCTACTGTCAGTATTGACTTCTGGCCTGATACAGCAGAGTGTGTGGTCTTTCCTGGAAGCTTCTATCACAGGTGCCATTAGGATGCAACTTGTGGGCTGGCCACGGGGCATGTTCATTAGCCTGGCATAGGGCAGTGGAAGTGAGAGGATATTTATACCACCGATGTGGTAGAACGGCCTCCACCCCAGCTCTGGGTTTGCGTGTCCATGAAACTGAGCTGCACAGAAGCGTCTGCACGTGCCATGCCCTTGAGCTCTTGGCTTTATGCATGCTGACCTTTCCACCTTCTCAGCTTAGCACAGAGCTTCTGTCTGCCTTTTGTGACACCCTTCCCATGCTGCCTCTTTTAGGGGGGCCTGCTGAAAGGCCCTCCCAGTGTGTGTACTGTTGTCCCTCGTCTCTTGTCCTCCTCCTCCTTGATGTAGCAGTGGGCTCCATGAGGATCACAGCCTCTTTGTTATTTGCACTTCCCTGAGCAGGGACCTCATCCAGTGCCTGGTGCAAGGAAGCATCCAGTGACTGCTGTCCAAAGAACAGCAAGGGGAGAACAAACCCTTGGAACAAGGAGGAGACTGAAAAGTCTGAGAATCGAAAGCGCTTAGCTTAGCTTTTAGCTTAGTGTATGAAAATGATCAGAGCCAAAGCCATGTCCATAACTTGTGGGCAATTAGATGGGGGTCTCAGCTTTCTTGGCTTGTCTCCTTCAGGCTACCATACTATAGAGTCAGAACCTGAAATGGTTAATCTGGTTCTGGACATTTGGAATGGTTTGCTTTGCCTTCCTGATCATAGAAACCCATGTTTCTCAGGGTTTATTGCTCACTTGTTTTTTTTCCTGTGCAAAGGGCACAGTGCAGAGAGATCCAGGGGGTAATTGTGACAGTCCTTGCTCCCTCACCCTCGAGGTCACAGGTGCCCTATCCTGGGTGAATTTGAGCTGGCATCTTCAGTCTCTCTCCATGGCTTTTCCCTTTCCGTCTCAGATAGCAGAGTATTTTACCCCTGTGGTCTTACTGGGTGATCTCATTTGCCCAGGCTTTATCCAAAGCCAGTAGCACATACACAGCTAAATGCCACTGGCTTTCTTTGTCAATTGGGCTTCTTACAGTATAAAAATGAGAATTTGGATGTTTTGTCTGATTATGCCCTGAAGGTTTTGAGTGTTGGAAAACTGACTTCATTGCATGGCTGAGCTTCTGCCCTTGGAGGAGCTGGACAGTGACTTCTATCCTGAATCTCCGGCCACCTTGCTTTTCTACACTAACTACCCTGATGATGGATTGGGATTAGCTGGACAGAACCCTATGCCACACAGTGAGCAGCTCACGCTCTCGGGAGGAGATTCTGACCCCAAGCGAACATCACCATCATTTGCCACAAGGAGGGCGTCTGGCAGGCAGACGGCGGCTTTCACTTGGGGTTTTATAAATAGACAGAGCTGCTGCTGATCCTCCTGCTGCTTTGGACGGTGCTCCTCTGGGTGTTGCTCAAAGCCGAGTGCTGAACTTCGAGTATCCTATTGCCAGGAAGTTGCTGAGTAGTTCTGGAGATGTGGTAGCATTCAGGAACAGCCAGGTCCAAGTTCAAAATCCTTCTCAGGCTGAGGGGATTTCGGCTGTTATTTTTTTCCTAGGGCTGTTGTTTAGCTGCCTGCCAGGAGTGCACAGTAAGGTAGTGGCCCTGTCTTTTCCTAGAATTTTCTGATGATTTTGGAGCAGTTTACTTCAGCCACTTTATATTTCTGGGGAAGAGTGTGTTTTGCTCTCTGATCTTCCTTTTCAATACAAAGAACTAGAGAGACGTAGATTGGGGGAATTTTTTTCATATGCTTGATCTCTTTGTCTCAAATAATTTTTTTAGAGTTCTCATCCACTGGCTCACTCCCCCAAATGCCCACAATAGCTGAAGTTGGGCCATGCTGAAGCCTGGAGCCAGGAATTTCATCTGGAGCCCCGTGTGGACAGTAGGAGCTCAACACTGAGCCATTGCCACTGCCTCCCAGGGTCTGTATCAGCAGAAGATGGGGTCAGGATCTGGAGCCAGGAGTTGGACCCAGCAGTCCATGTGGGACATGGATATTGCAACTACTCAGCTAAAGGCCATATGACTGTTAAAGATGCAAAAAGGCTAAGGTGACCTGAAGCCGGAACAGGCTGTGTGATGTGGAGTAGAATCCCATTGATCACCATGGGAAGTGTGATCTCTGACAGGGCTCCCCCTGCCAGGCACTATGAAGGTTGACCAACATCGCTCTTGACCTTGAAAGCCAGCTTTCTTGGGTGAGGGGTTTGATGATGGGGAAGGGTGGGTACTCATGATGTGGGATCATGAGCAGAGAATGTTGTAAGTTTAGCGTGGAAGACTCTAATTTCATCTGCTAATTGCTTCAGTCGTGTTTGCAATGAGAATTATTTTGAAATTGATAGGACTTAGAACAAAGTATAAGGCGTAATAAAAATGAACTCCTATATATCCACCACTGTGCTAAAAAAAAAAAAAAATTCCATACATGGCATGTCCTGTCCTGGCAACAGCTGTTCCCTGCACCCTGCTCTCGCCTGCTTGGTGCTTCTCTGAAGGGTACAGCAGTCTGTCATTCACTGTGTGTGTTACTCAGCTGTGGTTTCTTTTCTGTGTGCATACACCAGGGTGGGGGGGCTGCATCTCTTTGGTTTAATCAAGTGACTTGCTGCTTAGGATAACACTGTGGTAGGGGGAGTGCTTGCGTCTGTGTTGGCCAGTACTTGTGCTTGCGAGTACTTGCGCTTGTGAATATTTGTGAGCATTGCATTTGTGGTTATGAGTATTTGAGTTTGTGAGAACTTGTATTTGTGTTTGCGAGTACTTGTGTGGAGAACTGGTAAACGCTATGATGCTAAGACCCATGAGTGCCAGGAGCATTGCGGCTCTCTCCTGCCCGTTTTTCACTACTTCGTAGTCTTCCTTTTCATGAATATCTTGGAAGCTTTTATCAGCTCTCTGGTCGGTGACCAGTTAGGTTGCATCCAAATTTTTAGAACTGCAGACAGTACCAGCATGCACATTCTTGTGAGTTTCCTGTGCATCTGTGTGAGCGTGTCTGGGGTGTGCATAGGAGTGGGATTGCTCAGTCAAGCAGGTATTGGTACTTAGCTATCATGGTGTATTCTATCTTGAGGTGGAACTGCTACCTTGCAACACAAGATCTTGGGTTGCTTCTCAGTGGATTGCTTCTCAGGGCTTGGGGCTTTTGTTCTGAGTCTTGTTCTCCCAGAGGCCCCTGTGGTGAGTGAGTGACCTATTACTGGATGGCTAGGGACCCTCGTCCTGGAGTCTTTGTGTTGGAAAGAGACTTTTTCTTGGCTGCTTTCCGCTGGGCCCCAAGGGCCTTGCCTCTGTGACCTTGGCTGAGCTAGTGCACTGTGCAATTGAGTGGCTCAGCTGGCTGCTATGCAAGATGCTAGAGCCAAAAGTTTCTTTAGAGGGCCCCTGCTCAGGCCTTTCATTTAATACTTGGGGAAACTGAGGGCCAGGGGGTTGCTGTCATGCAGTTTGTGTTACTGAGCCAGGGCACTTTCCATGTCATAGGAAGATGAAGACCCAGCAGTGAGGAATGCAAACAGCTGTCACCTCCACCTGTGCATCAGCCCTACCTCGTGTCCATGGCCCAGTGACGTGTGTGGCCCAGTGCACACACCCGTACCTCAAGCCTTTC
This sequence comes from Oryctolagus cuniculus, assembly GCF_964237555.1. NCBI lineage: Eukaryota > Metazoa > Chordata > Mammalia > Lagomorpha > Leporidae > Oryctolagus > Oryctolagus cuniculus. Next base: position 41,215,970 of record NC_091441.1, on the reverse strand, counting down.
GAGTGGTGCTTTTCTCTTGGATAGCCTTGCTTTCACAGCCTGTCCCTTTGCCTTTTCTCTCAGCCATGTCTCCATGTCAGCACTCAGACTCACTTCTGTCCAGAACACCTGGGTTATGGGCACCGCTGCTTGTTGCCCTCCTGGGTTCTGCCAGGCTGCTGCACCTTGCCCTCCCTCTGAGAAGGCTGCGTGGGTCTTGGGTCCAAGGGCAGGGTGCCTCCAGGACAGTTTCGAAGCACCTCAGCTGCCTGAGCTCCCTAATGTAAAAGGAGCTCCTTTGATGTTCATGAAGGGCACCTTGAATGCCCTGTGGAGGCAGCAGAACCTGGAGGGACAGGTTCTAAACTGACAGAGGGCAGGGAAAAGGTATCCAGGATGGAAGTCTTCTGGGATGGCTCTTCACCAGCTCCTGTCCTGCCGCCTCAGCTGCCCACGGCCTGCATGCAGGCAGCTCATCCAGGTGGTTCACCCATGGGCCAGCCCCTCCCCGGGTCATCCTGTGCGCAGCCTCCACTGCCCAGCTCCCCCCACCCAGCCCCACCTCTCTGCATCTCCTTCTTTGCCATGTCTTGTGCTGCCCGAGGAAGCGTGTTGTGTCCATCCCTGTTACTTGCTCCCGTCCTCCTTGCCCTTACTGCCTGTCTCTGTTCTCTGCACACTGCCTCTGGATTATTGCTGTGATTGGAGGAAAACTGAGTTCCTCCTGTACCCCAAGCTGTGCCCCTCCATGTGTGTTCTCTGTAACTGCAATTTGGAGCATCAGAGAGGTTCTGTAATTTTAAGACTGAAAGAGCCTAAAATATAGAATATCTCTTTCTCAGCAGGCTTCAGCATGCATATAGCTCCAGGCCCCCACCCTCCCCTTCCTCCAGCTCCCCTGTGCTGGAAGACGCCAGGCAGACAGGCAGACATTTGCAGTGGCTTATGAGGGCTTTCGGCAGGCAGGGGCCAGCTTGAGGCATCCTTGGGGTGTCATGGCCATAGGAGGAGCTGCAGTGGTCACTGGTGCTTGTGCCCAGGCTGGCAGAGGGCACCTTCTGGTTTCCTTCTCCACCAGAAAGCTTCATGGTTTTCACCTGCTCCATTCTTGGTAGGAAATGAACCAAATCTGTACCAAGAACCTTGGTGAGTCATCTTCATCTTTCTGGTCCCCTGTGCATGGGGACATGGGAGTTTCTGCATGTTATTCCACAAAGCCTGGTTTCCCTCTGAGGCCCCACCCACACTGAGAAGCAGGGCCAGCAGCCTCACCTTACCCCCAAGAACTTCTCCTATGCAACACATCTCTGGCATGTAAGAGTTCTTTTGAAAAAGGTTCTGTGGCTGAAACGGAACATTTCAAATTGAGGGTGAAATGCAGGCTCCTGACACTCAGGACCCTCCCTAACATGGTCTCTGCCACACTTGAGCATGTCACCAGCTCCTGGGGTGGTGCCTGCTCTGTGTTCTGCCCACTCGGGCTTTCCTGGGGCTGGAGCTTTGCACAGACCTCTGTGTAAAGCTGAGAAGCTGAGCTGTGTTGTGTGTCCTGCCCAGGTGACAGCTGTGTGGGACCTGGGCCTCTGACTATGGTGTGAGAACAGGGATCTGGAGCAGTGCTGGCCTTCCCCTACTGAGGCCTGCTCTGTTTCCCAGGATGTACCTTGTGAGGCTGCATGCTTTCTTGAGTGTGACCGGTGTGCCCTTCCCTGTAGCAGCTGCCCTCTGTGACTGTCCCCTCTCCCCACGGCATCCCCTGCACTGTCTGGAGCACCTGGGGGTCCCATGTGCTTATGCTCCATGCCCATGTGCTCCTGGTGCCAGGGTTGTAGGGGCAATTCAAATATGAAAAGGTAAGGTGATGAGAGAGATAGGGGAATCTTAGAGTTCAGGGTCAAGGGTAAGGTTCATCTGCATTGCTGGTTGTAGAGAAATAATGAAAGATGATGATGTGATGCTGGATCTTATCATTCAGCTTGCATTGGGTCAGAAAGGCTGTGTGATCATCAGGTAGATATGGATCCCTGAAGAGAGGAAGCCATCTATCTTCTGTTACCAGGATGTAGATGACGTGTCCATGGTCAGGTAGGGGGTATTGTTGAAAATTCCTGTGTCACATGGTCTCTTTAGGTCAGAGAGTTGCTAAGCACAGCGCCTTAAGGCTGAAATCCATTTGTTCTCAGAACTTGATTGATAGCCTGCAAAGTGCTGGGCATGGAGCTAAAGAAGTAAGGTAAAGCCCCCGACCTGTGCTGTCAGACTGGGAGGTCAGCCACCGGGTCACCATATGGTCAGGGTGTTGTGACAGCAGAACCCTCATCAGCAAGGGGTCCACGGAGGAAGGGGGGACCAGGGAGGAGGTGCTCATGGAGGCAGGGCTTGGAGCATGGGGAGGGAAACCTGTATGGGCATTGTGGAGGCAGGGGCAGGGGAGTGAAGGCAGGAAGGCGAGGGTCAGCGAAATGCATCCTGAGTCCTAGCTGCTGGGGCTGGGAAGGAAGTGGGAGGCTGCAGGAGGAGCAGGACTGATAGCGCTGTCGATGGACATCCTATAGAAGGGCATGGGCTCTTTCTTAGCTATTTTATGCATTTGAAAGGCAGAGTGACAGGAAGGAGACAGGGAGAGACAGAGGGAGGAAGAAATCTCCCATCTGCTGGTTCACTCTCCAGATAGCAGCAAGTGCTAGGACTGGGCCAGGCTGAAACCAGGAACCCATAATTGCATCCGGGTCTGGCACATGGATTCAGGGGCCTGAGTACTTGGGCCATCTTCTGCTGTTTTCCCAGGCGTATTGGCAAGGAGCTGGAATGGAAACAGAGCCACAAGGACTCCAACTGGTGCTGATGTGGGTTGCTAACGTTGCAGCTCGTGGCTTAACCCACTATGCCACGACACCAGCCCCAGGCTTAGACTCTTACACAGAGCCAAGGGGCAGGGCCACTCCAAGGGTCCAGGTGGACAAGGGCTGTGGTCCTGACCAGGCTCGGGGACAGCACTTTGGGCTGTGGACTTGGAAAAGGAGAGAGTGAGTGTGGAGGTGCTGGGGCCATCCTGAACCCAAGCAATGGGGATGGCAGAGCAGCAGCTTCTAGAAAGGGAGGGGCAAGCAGCTGTCTCTGCAGGGGGTGGGGCAGCATCAGGTGACTGGTGCCCTTCCAGTTTGGATAATAAGGCAGGCAGTGACCCTAGTCAGTCAGGCAGAGAGGGCAGCGAAGGAAGCAGCAGCTGGAGGGGTGTTGCGTCTAAGTTGCTCCTGGGATGTGTATGTGGGCAGGTCCATGGTCAGTTGGACATCTGAGTCTGAAACTGGAGAGCTGTGTTAAAACAGGCCCTCCTGTGGCTGGTGCCATAGAGCAGTGGGTTAACACCCTGGCCTGAAGCACCGGCATCTCATATCGGGGCTGGTTTGAGTCCCAGCTGCTCCTCTTCCTATTCAGCTCTCTGCTATGGCCCGGGAAAGCAGTAGAGGATGGCCCAAGTCCTTGGGCCCCTGCACCAGCGCGGGAGACCCAGAAGAAGCTCCTGGCTTCGGATCAGCACAGTTCTGGCCTTTGCAGCCAGTTGGGGAGTGAACCATCAGATGGAAGATCTCTCTCTCTCTCTCGCTCTCTGTAACACACTCTGTAACTCTGACTTTCAAATAAATAAATCTTAAATAGCCCATCCATGTGTGGGCAACAGGCAGAGGCCAGAGGAAAGCTGTACCTTGAGCTTTCCCTGTAAACCGGGACACAGATGCTCAGGGACCTTGGCCACAGGCTGGAGCAGGCCCACACCCCCGGTACTTCCTCCAGGGAACAGACAGCAGGGCTGCCGGTGCTTTGTCCAGGGAGACTGACACACCTGGAGCACTTGGGGGCCCGAGTGGGGCCATAGGGAGGAGACAGGCAGCCCGGTTCCAGCAGCAGGAACCAGTATTCTCACAGGCCTGGTTTCTTCGTCTGGCAAGTGGGGAATGGTAAGTGTTTCCCCGAGAGGGTGCGCTTGTGGAACCAGCAGTGTGGGCCATGGAGGTGCTCGCTCCTCTGCCTGAATGGTTGGAGGAAGGGACGGGGCTCTGGCCACGCCACCGGGACCCTCTGTTGCCAGTCTGGGGGATACTCTGTGGGCACGTGCCGCCGAAGCAGCCCCGGTCCCAGGGTGCTGTGTGGCAGGGTGGGCTGTGTGCTGCAGCTTGGGGCTGGCTTGGATGGATGCTCTCACGGCCAGTAGTAGTTACCCATGAGCCCTGAGGGCTTTTGCAGGGGTCTTCAGGTTAGCTTGGCAGGGAAGGAAAACTGTGATAACTGGGCCGTGAGTGGGAGTGTGGGGTCGGTGGCGGGTGCTGGCCGCCTTGCGGAGACCTGCTGGAACGTGACTTAATGGCTTCCTTATGAGGAAAACTTGGCACAGCCTGACCTGCCCTGCAGCGCTGGCTGCCACAGTGGAGGGGTGGGTGTGTGTGTGTGTGGGGGGGGGGGTCAGGGGACAGGAGTGGGAGGAAGAGAACTGTGATATAATATCTAAAATATTTTCTCCGTTAGTGTGAAGCATGAGAGCGTGCTGGGATTATAGGGCACCAGGAGGATCCCTGGGACCAGCTTCCCCTCCCCCACACAAGCGGGCTTCCTACCTCCAGTGACCAGGCCCTCTTAGAGTGGTGATGGCCTGTCGTGATTTAGGGCACTTCTGACCACCAGAAATCCTTCCTCCGTGAGGTCTGTACCATCCTCACACCCTCCCCTCTGTCCAAGATATGGGGCACATGACCCATGGGACACCTGCCCGGACTTAATAACTGCCCGAGTCCAACAGCCCTAGAGGTGACTGTACATACCAGCTGCAGCCCAGTGCTGGGTCTGCTAAGTCGAGCATGTGGTCAGTGGTCTTGCTCGTTCCTGGTCAGTACCACACTAGCCTATCAGCCAGCCGTGGTGGCACAAGGTGTCCCCTTCCCCACCCCAAGTCCCTGATCATGGGCTGATGTGGAGGCAGGGACAGTCCTGCAGCTGGGCCTGAGAGGGTCAGCCTGTGAGGGCTGACCATCAAAGAAGGAATTTTGTAAGTGTGGTTCAGAGAGCCCAGCATCTGCCTCTGTAATTGCCTTGGGTGGTTCTGGGTGATCCAGGCCTTTGAAAGATGTGAGGAGGCACGTCTGGTCTCCTGGGTTCACCTTTCCCCTGTTTCTCGAGGCCCCGCTGAGCCCAGTGGCCCTCAGATGCGCCCAGCAATAGGGAGAGGCTTGTTTTCCCTGGGCTGACTTGCGGACTCCAGGTTCAGCTTCTGCTTGGCTGATGGACTCGCTGTTCTTAGAAGGCCGTTCACGACACTCGGGAACATCTGTCAAAGTTGACCCCACTGTGAGGGTGGTGGGGGGCGGGGGGAGGGAGGAGGCACGGAGACCCTGCCGGGCCAGTCTCAACCACTTTGATGTCTTCTTGTGTTTCTTGTTTTATTAACTTGACCCGTTTGTCCCTTCAAGCTCCATGCCACCCCCTATTTCAGGAAACTCACTCTTTCAGGTTAACAAATATCAGTGTTGCAAATAAAACAACGTAGCACTACCCCGAGAGCAGTGCCTGAAACCCTGGTTGTGAGCTGAGACCCAGGACTTGGTCGTTTGGTTAAGTGACGTGTGCAGATTTCACCCAGCAAGAGACAAAAACATCACAAGCTGTAGAGCCATGACTTCACCCCATAGGAGAACAGCCCTGGTGGGGCCTGCAGGTGTCTGAGCGAGTGGGCAGGAGACACACTCCCTTCCCTTCCTGGTCCCAGCCCCCCAGTGCCCTTGTCCCCTGCCTCCTCCCTGCCTCTGACATGCCTGAGTGGACTCTGGGAGAGGTGAAGGGTGAAAGTGAGGTCTGAACACCCGACAGTCTGCAGAACGAAGGCCCAGGGCCCCTCGGGAGAGCCTTTCGTGGGAATCCCCTTAATCAGATCCAATGCCTTTGACTCTGTCTGAAGGCAGAAGCACCAGGGGATGGGGGGAAGACCCAGCTAACAGCGGGAAGTCTGATTTAGAGACTAGCTTAAAATAAAGCTGCCTGGGCCTTTTCAGTTAGTGAGTTCCCAGATAGGCGGATGAAGTGCTGGTCATGTGTCAGTGAAAAGTCATTATTTAAATAATTTCAAGTTAGCGTGTTTTGTGTGATGGCTTTAACAATATTTAATAATACTCTTAAGACCTATTGTTTTTGTCATTAATTTATCTCAGAGGATGGCCAGCTTTGCCCATACAGGGCCAGAAAGTACCATTTTGTCCAGGAGGCAGAATTGAGGATCTCAAGTAGATACTTCTGTAATGAGAGAAAGAAAATGCACAGGGTTTTTTTTTTTTTTTAATTGATTAAACTCTAAGTGTAATAGTGATAATTAAGCCCAATGTTTTTATAACTCAGGTCGGATGATGCGAATGGAATTTGATGGGAAGCGATAACATTTCACTTAATTGGAGTTCAAAGTTAGTATTTCCTATCATCAGATTGACTGCAAATGTTTATCTGAACAATCATTCTTGGCTCCTGGCTATGCAAAAAACAGGTGATGAACCAGATTTGGCCCAGGGCTGCGATTGGCTACGTGGATTTATGCAAGTGATTTGCTTAGAACATCTATCCCTTCTCCCTTGAATTGGCCAAGATAACTGTCTGGTCCTAGACAAATACCACTTCTTTCCATCTGAATACATTGGTCTCTTAGTCTTGATGCACTTTGATTTTTTTTTAAAGCGTTGTGCACACTGAACCATGTGTTGGTGTGATTTTGCAGATTCTCTTGATGACTTCCTGTCATTTACAAAAGATCACTTTAAGAAGTCAGTGCCGCCACTGTTCCCCTGTAGGTATTTCCCGGTCATCTGTGCACTGGGTCATGCTACTCTGCCCCCTGCTCTGCACACAGCTTCTCCCCGTGTGTTTCTTCTATCTGAGCCCTGCACGTGCGCACCTGCCCTGTGTTACCATAGCCACCTGCCAGACAAGCTGCCCCGAGCACAGAGACTCCCTGCTGGAGGCCGAGTGGGCCTGAGCAGCATCCTGGTTAGGATCAAAGGAGCGAGGAGCAGGGCAGGGCTTGTTCCCACACTCCTGTCTGCTTTTGTGCTGCGTTGAGGCCTCCCCGGGGTGCTGGGCAGCTGCTGCATCACACCCCGCCAGACAGGATGCACTCACTCTGCTAGCAGCCCTGGCCCCAATACAAGTGCCCAAGAGGTGCTCCTTGTTTCCCCTTAGTTCAGCCGAAATACTGTAATTTTTCAAATGGAAACTTTGCTAGAAATAACAATAAAAAAGGAAAGAAAAACAAAAGTAGAGAAAAGTAAACCTAGAGAATCAGAGCAGAGTCTAAAGTCTGACATGGTCTTGGTTGCCTTCAAGGACGGGCCCCCTCCCACTCCGCACGTTTATTTAAAGCCCAGGCTTCTGTCTCACTGTCTGCCTGTCTGCTGTATCAGGCTTACTGTCTCGGGTGTTGTCTCCAGGCCGCAGCTCCTTGCTGGGGAGTCAGGGGGGCCTGTCTTCCCTCCAAACAGCAGTAGTGTTAGAGAGATGAAAAACAATAGGTGCTAATGAGAGCACATGAGACTGAAGGAGTAGCTTGAGGGTGCTCTTTGTAATGAAATTGTTCTTGACCTTGGTGTGATGGAAGTTACAAGGATACACACGTGTGATAAAATGATAGGGAACAATCCATGCATATTGTACCAATGGGAAATTCTTGGTCTTGATATTGTGTTCAGGCTACATAATATGTAGTCATTGGGGGAAAGTGGTGAAGGGCACATGGAACTTCAGTGTACTGCCTTTGTAGTTGCCTGTGTGTTTATGTTTCAGAATAAAAGAAGAAAGATCAGTAGATGTTTTCTGTCACTTAGCTACTCTACCATCACCCCTCAATACCTGGCTGAGAAATGAAAAACTCCACTGTTAGCGTGGGGAGTGTTGGTACATGTGCTGTGCTCCCTGAAGGGATGTCAGAATCTCCAGGTTTTCGTCGATGATCATCACACCTGATTTGAGGTTCATTTGGCACCCAGGACTGCATTCTGTGCTGAACAGGGTGAGCTGGTTGGAATCTGGGACATGATGAGCAGTTAAGGGAACTTGGGTGAGATTTGCCAGGGATTGGGGGAAGGCATGCTGAGACTTTAACTGTTTCAGTCATTCACAAACATAGAAGACACAGTTCTGTATGAAATAGGAAGTATTGGAGTGAGATTGGAACTCGGTAGCAGGCAGTCCCCTCACTGTCTAGAGAAGAAAACAGGCCCTGGCTCTTGGATTGCTCTCATATGCCTAGAGCTGGGAGCAGAACTCAGGACACATCCATTAGGGGTGCAGTGGAGAAATGGGAACCCCAGGGCATATTTCAATGGTATCCCAATGTTGATTGCCAAGTGTCGATGAAAAAAATCTGACACCAAGTGGGTAGAATCGAGTGGCAAAACCTTAAAATGGGCCATCTGTCTGCCTTCAATGTTTTGAGAGAATTGAAACCAAAGTAATATTTTCTGGGATTATTTTTGGATCCATTAGTGTGTAATGGATAGGAAATGCAGGATTCCAGAATGTTGGGCTCTGATTAATGTCCTCCAGAATAGACAACAGTGATGAATCAGAACAGGTGACACTTGCGGAGAGGCCTGGTTCTGATGTGGCAGTGGGGGTGCAGCTTCGGAGAGCACCCTACCCATCGCCACAAAGCCTCTGACTTCACAGAGAGGCCTCGTGGAACCCACTGGGTTGCCTGCCGCCTCTGGCTTCGTGTCGCCTGCCTTTAAATCACGATCCCTTTCATTATGTTGTTCAACAAGCATGCCTGCCACACATCAAAGCAGATTGCTCCATGACACACAGAAGAACCACAGGCATTGGGTGGGGTTGGCATGAAGTATTAGGCAGGTTTGTAGGGCCTTGAAGGAGGGAAAAAATTCCGGATCTCAAGGATGTCCAATCCAGCCAGGTTCCGATTACGGTGATAACACCAAGGGCCAAGGCGAGAATGTCTCATTGCTTACTTTTTTTTTGGTTGGGGGGGAGGTCATTATGCAGAGCAGGAGTAGTTTCCTTCAGCATTTCTTTCAAAGACTCCCCAAACCTGGCGTTTAAACAGTAGCTTATTTGATAGAGTAAATGTGAATGGAGTTTGTGTTTCCAAGTCAGGCTTGCTCCAGACCAGACTTGGGCTTGTTTGAGATGGAGTTTGCATCGACAGCTGGAAGGTATGGCAGGAGAAGGGTGATCATGGTGCCACCTGCAGCTTGGAGCTGTTGCTTGCTTTCTTCTTTCTTTATTTCCTTCCTTCCTTCCTTTATTTATTGTCTTGAAAGAGGGAGAGATGGAGAGAATCTTTTTTTTAAAAGATTTATTTATTTATTTGAAAGTCATGGTTACACAGAAGAGAGGCAGAGAGAGAGAGAGAGAAAGAGAGGGAGGGAGGGAAGGAGATCTTTCATCCGATGGTTCACTCCCCAATTGGCCACAACTGTCAGCAAGGGGTCAGGAGTTTCTTCCGGTCTCCCACGTGGGTGCAGGGGCCATCTTCTACTGCTTTCCCAGGCCATAGCAGAGAGCTGGATAAGAAGAGGAGCATCTGGGTCTTCAACTGGTGCTAATATGGGATGCTGGTGCTTCAGGCCAGGGCATTAACCTGCTGTGCTACAGCCCCTCCCCCACCCCCCCAGAGAGAATCTTTGATCCACTGGTTCATTCCCCAGATGGTTGCAATGGCCAGGACTGGGCTGAAGCCAGAGTCTCTCACGTGGATGGCAGGGGCCCAAGCACTCAGGCCATCTTTGCTGCTTTTCCCGGGCCATTAGCAGGGAGCTGGATGGAAAGTGGAGCAGCCGGGATACAAACCAGTGTCCGTGTAGTATGCTGATGTTGCAGGCAGTGGTTTTACTTGCTGTGCCACAGCACTGGCCCCTGTTGAGGGATTCCTAATGAAATGATGGTTTTGAGTTAATATATCTGATGGTGCTGTAGAAGCCTGCCTCCTGCCTGGCTGGTTTCTAGGTGCTCAGTGTCCCCATGATTGTAGCGGGGATGGAAGAGACGGTGGGATAGACATGTAGGAGGGAAAGTTGTATAGAGGGAAGGTGGCTGGAAAGTACTTATCAGAAAGAAGCTGAACGTGACCCATCCTAACCCCAGCCCTGAGGTCCTGCATCTGGCTTCTGTTTCCAACCCAAAGAGGTGACCAGAGCACACCCAGTCCCATTCACATACATGCACGTGGGTCTTTACCTTCCCTAATCTGCTTCTGCTGTCCAGTTTGTCCTCACTGACAGAAAGAATGAGGGACTTCAAAAAATCATGCAAAAATAGGTTTAGAAGGTAAGTTTATTTTACTAAAAAAAAAAATTCACAGATATTTTTTCATAGCATGCGTTTTCCATGAACTTTTTGAAGATCCTGTGTATGCATAGACTTCAAAATTTTTGGCATCAAAATAATCTTTTAATTCCATTTTCCATGGACTATTTGAAGTATCATATACTTGGTTTTATTTTGTTTCTTCTGCTGCTAGTGTAGCATTTTACAGGGCAATTATTAAAAGAAACGTTTTCGGTTGTAGCAGTCGAGAATCTGAAATAAGATATAATGGTTATGTTTGTTTACTCATTACAGATGAGATGGGAGGTGACTCCAGTGCTCAGTAAGTTGCAGATCGAGCCCCAGGATGTTAGGATAACAGGGGCCGGTCATGTTACATGGTGGAGGTTACCAGTCCATAGTTTCCTAAAACCTTTTTAAAGTTCAGCCTTTTAAAAATTGGCATGTAATCCAACATGCCTCTTCATGGGACCGAATTGGAGCTGAACCTCAGAATTGAACTGAACCAAATCTCCAGGTTTTTCCCCTGGAGCATTTGGAGAAGTGAATGCCCTTTCTTGTAAGTGCTTACCCGATCTGCAGATAACAATGCTCTGTGCTTACACCCTTTGCTGGGAGACTTGCCCTGGGGAGAGGGAGTGGATTGTGCCAGCATCTAAAGGCTCCCAGGAAATTCCTGCCCCTGCCAGTCCGGTCCCCACCAGCTCCACATCAAAGCTGTTTTACAAATGGGAATTTGGATCCCGGTTTATAATACTGGAATTAAAAGGCCGGCATGTCGTAGAAGAGCTATTTCTAATGAGGATGGTTTTAATGGGTTCCCCTGCAGCTCTTTGTAGAATGAGTGCCATCTTTCTTTTATGAAGACAGATGTCCTGTGCAAATTAGATGGATCAGAGCTGGAGCCCAGACAGGCAGCGCAGTCTACAATGATTTCCATGTCCATGGGCTTTTCATCTCAGGGATGGCAGGGAAGAGCAGAGATGCCAGCTTCAACTCCTTCAGTTTAGTCCTTTTTTTTTTTTTTTTTAAAGGAATAAAAACATTAGCCTTAGTTTTGGTGAAATTCAAAGAAAAACAATAGACAACCTTCTAACACTAATATTTTCTCAAAAAAAAAAAAAATGGAAATGTTCAGTCTCACTGAGTTCTGTCTTAGGTTTCTTGGGTCAGCATTTGGCCTTTTACCTGCTCAGTGTACATGGTATTTCCTGATTTATTACCCCCGCCTCCCTGAATCCACTTGCTAAAAAGAAATAATGTGGTAAGACATTTATTTATTCTGCCTTAAAATATTTTTTCTATTTTTGAAAGTTAAACCATTATTTTCTTTAAGGAAAAAAATGCCCTGCTTTGACAACAAATGCATAAGTTTGAGACTTATGTGAAGTCTTTTGCAAAGGGGTTGGGTTTGTAAATTGTCAAAGATGCTTATAAAGTTTCTAAGTTGCGAGGGTTAAAAACACTGAGCATGTGTGGAAGCCCCCAGAGGGAGGGAAGTAGTTATCCCCCAGTGAGGGTGCATTTTATGTGTGACCTTGACTGGGTTACAGCTGAACAAGATACTTGGTCAAGTGTTAATGGGGCTGTTTCTGTGAGGCCTTTTGGGATGGGACTAACGTTTAAAATGCCGGCCATTGGAGGGTGAACCAACGGCAAAGGAAGACCTTTATCTCTGTCTCTCTCTCTCACTGTCCACTCTGCCTGTCAAAAAAAAGAGGGACAGATTACTCTCCATATCGTGTGGGGCCTCACCTCATTAGGGGAAGGCATGGCTGGAGCAGGAGACCTGACTTGTCCAGAGCAGAGGGAGCTGTGCAGCAGAAAGCCCCAGACTGGAGCTGGGTGTTGGCTGCTCTGCCAGCCCACCCTGGGGGTCTTGGATTTGCCCACCTTGGTAACCAAGAGCCGCTCCCTTCAAATAAAGCTGTGTGTGCATATACTACATGTACATACTTTTTTTTTAACTTTTATTTAATGAATATAAATTTCCAAAGTACAGCTTATGGATTACAATGGCTTCCCCCCCATAACGTCCCTCCCACCCGCAACCCTCCTCTCTCCTACTACCTCTCCCCTTCCATTCACATCAAGATTCATTTTCGATTCTCTTTATATACAGAAGATCAGTTTAGCATACATTAAGTAAAGATTTCAACAGTTTGCTCCCACACAGAAACATAAAGTGAAAAATAATAGATGATTTTTTAAATGATGATGAAATCAGATCAGACCTATTGTCATGTTTAATCCCAGTGAGAGTCAAGTTGGGAATTGATAATTTCTTCTTTTTTTTTTTTTATACAGAAGATTAGTTTAGTATACATTAAGTAAAGCTTTCAACAGTTTGCACCCCCATAGAAACACAAAGTGAAATATACTGTTTGAGTACTCATTATAGCATTAAGTCTCAATGTACAGCACGCTAAGGACAGAGATCCTACATGAGGAGTAAGTGCACAGTGACTCCTGTTGTTGATACATGTACATACTTTATATATAAAGTCCACATGTGCTCCATGGATACTGTATTTTAAATAGTCACACACATGTTCTGTTGCTCAGGAAAACTGATTCGTAAGAGGGGACTTCTGCGAATTTGTGGTATATGGAACTAAAAAGACTTATTTAGGTGCTCTGAAATTATAAAATAAAATGAGAGGTCTTTAAAATGTTTCTCACATCTGGGATAGCGGTGAGGGGGCCACTTGGGCCACTTGTCTTTCCTATCAGAGTGGTTGTGTTCAAACCCTGACTTCATTCTGCTTCCAGCTTCCTGCTGATGCAAACCTTGGGGAGGTGGTGGGAATGACTCAAGTAGCTGGGTTCCTGCCACCACAGGGAAGACCTGGATTGAGTTCCCAACTTCACTTGGCCCTGCCCTGGCTCTTCTGGGCATTTGAGGAGTGAACTAGCAGATGGGAGATCTCTGCCTCTCTTTTATGTCTCTCTGAAAAATCAAAACATGTTCATGGAAAATGCATGATATGAAAAATCTGTGCATGGATTTCAAAATTTTTCACACAAAAATAGACTTATAATTCCATTTCCCCCCAAGCTTTTTGAAGTCCTCTTGTACATTTCTGTTTTAGAGAAACCCACTAGCCCAGAAACTAAACTGCACGATGCTTTCCTTGGTAGCCTGATTGGATAAGCCCTAATCAGTTAGTCCACCTAGGATGAGCAAAAGGGAACATTCCGGAAGTTTCCAGATGCTGAAAAGCTTTAGAAGCACAGCTGGCCTGTGGTCCTGCAGACCCAGGAGCCCTGCCACCTACAGAGGACCCCGGTGGAGGTGGAGGAGCAGCTCTGGTGCGTTGGCCTCACGTTGAGGTCCAGATGAGCACTGGGAAGAAAGGCACCAAGATGCAATAAAGCCCTTTTTTTTTCTGCGAAGTTTGTTCTCTTTGAAACTCTTTAAATTAGTGTCTGGTACCGTTGCCAGTGCTGAGTGTTACAAAAACAGTTCCACTTCTTAAAATAAAAGTGTTTATGGAAAAATATCATGCTTCTGATCTCTTTCAGTTATATCTGCAATGGAAACTGGGAACTTTGTGCCTGAAACCCTAGGTGAATTGTCCTTGAAGCCGGGCATGAGGGGAAGAGAGTTGAATATAGCTGCAGGGAATTAAGTCTTCCAGTTAATAGGCTTCTGGCACGTAGTAGGTGTTCACTAGATGTGTTGTATGAGTAAGAGATTCTCGACCATATATATGTATTTGTGTGTGTCTGTGTGTGTGTATACATATATATATATATTGGCTGCAGTGTCATCCTTGAATATCAGGGCAGGTAGTGTGTTAGACTTCACAGAGGGCTGCTGATAACTGGCTGGAAGGAGGGAGGCTGGCTGGGGAGTTAGTGCTCGGAGCAGGTGCAGGCTGCGTGCACAGTCCTGCGCTTGCCCACTCAGGCTGGTTGGTGACGAAGGGCAGACGCTGCTTGCTCACTGCACATTGACCTTCCATTTTTTTTTACCTCTTGTTTGTTTCCCATCTAATTACCTCTAGTCTGTGGGCAAGCACTTTATTAGCTGGGGCCCTAGTCCAGGCGTTCTGTGGGCCTGGTGAATCCAGCCACGTCTCTAGGTTGTTGCCTGAGCGAGGTGCCTGGGAACCTGAGTCACTCACTGCGCAAGGGGCTGACTGCAGACGCCACTCACAGCAGCCAGCTGCCCTGGTGCCTCTGGACTTGTAGAAAGGTGTTGTGAGCTGGGGAGGTGGCCACAGGCTGAAAAGAGGCGAGGAGAGCTCACGGGGATTGTGGAGCCGTCAGTGTGATTTGGAGGAAACCTAAAAACCAGGTGAGTGTGTGGACAAGTCGGGGCTTGGCTACCCTGTGCTGCCTCTCTGCTCCTCCTCTGCCATCTTCCCCAGGCGTTCTGTTTGAACAGAACAATGCGCAGAACTTGAGGATTTCCACAGGTGATACAAACTCTTAAAAAGACAAAAGCAACTTGTTTTAAGAAGTTGTCATTGCTTAGAGGAACATGTCAACAAATTCCTTAGGTTTTCTGAAGTCTGGATTTCTCCTTGCTAAGACTAGGGTATAGCATGGACTGCCTGGTATGGTCATGAAGATTCAGTGAGGCACTGCCTGAGAATTACCGAGTTGCTGTTGGTGCTAGAACGAAATTCCATTTGGAAATGAAAACTTTGACTTGCTTCCGATTTTAACATTTCTCCTGCTGACTCCTTCTCTCTCCCTTTTCCCCTTCACACTCTGCTACTCTCTATTTTTGCTCAACAAAAATTCATCTTGTGTCCAATGAACCAGGAACTGAACATAGAGTAGTGGGCATGACCCTGCCTCATGGAACTTTCCATCATGGCCAAGGTGGCAGGCACAGGACAGAGAGGACATTGGTAACAGTGACAGGGGTGATGAGTGCTGTGAAGAACAATAAAGCGGGGTGTGGAAGAGAGGGTGGTGAGTGAGAGATAGGGACATGCCGTTTGATGTAGGATGGACAGGGAGGGCCCCTGAGAGGGGAGTGTTCTACCAAAGGAATGGAGGAAGCAAAAGGTTCATCTGCACCCAAAATATAAAAGGAGTAAGGTATTTGCAGTTTTCTGAATCGTCAGTACTAGCCACATTACTGATAATGTACTGGGTCAGAGATGGTTGGTGGAGCTTTTTTTTTTTAACGTTCTAGAAAGAACTTCTGCATCTCTGTGTGCGTGCGTGCTGTCTGCATACACTTGTGTGTTTGTGATTCGTGGAGGGAAATTGCTTTTTCCTCATCACAGATGGTGCTTTATGTTTATGAGCATGCAATGGATAGCAAAGCTGGGCCCAGTTTAGCAGAACAAGTATAGAAGGTAAAGCCGTTGGCTGATCCTAGTGGTTGGTCCTCAGTAGCAGTTGAAGTGTTGTTTCTTTGACATGTGGAAATGGGCAAAAAACTAGGGGGTCTGCACCTGTGGGAAGAGCAGGGAGTCGTGAGCATTGCTGTGGAGATGTCTTTCCTGGACTGGATCCTCCACACGTCACGTGGGGCTTGCCTCTTGCAATGCAACCATTGGGAACTTCTTCTGGAACCAGAGTATGTCGAGGCAGGGATTTCCTCCCCCAGAAGTCAGGGCTGGACCTAAATGAAAGGGAAGCCCTTTTTCAGAAGGATGAGGGAAGTTCTTCTCGAGAGATGTCGCTGTAATCCTGTGTTCGCAGTGGCAGCGCGGGGAAGGACTGCTGTGCTCCCTCACGGATGCCTGCTCTAGGGTGCTTGGTGTCACTTCGGCTGTTCTCACTCCACATGTGTGTATTGACTCACTGTTTTCAGTTTCTTTGCAAGCGTTCTTGCCGCACGTGCTTCTGAACTTTGATGTTTCATTAAAAACTTGACCTGGGTAACCTTCGAAGAGACTTTGAGAGTGTGGCTACGGGATAATTGAAACTCTGGAGCAGTCAACAGAGGCTGGCCCTCTTAGGAGGATACTCATGTCTCGGAAGTTGGGTATTGTTTTCCTCAGTGACAATGACAAAAATGAGTGACCCTAGGACATGCCCTGTTCTGTATCCAGTGCCAGGAAAGGGAGAGTGGCCACCTGGAATGGTTATTAAGGAAGTCCCGCTTTTCCTGTCACATGGGGAGCAAGCTGTTTTGAACTTGGACTTGAGGATTGAGGGTAAACCTTGGTGGATGTGGATATTTGGGTGTGCACCCGCGTTCCCACCGCACCTGATGCATCGGTGCATCGTATTTATCAGGCACCCTGTGGGGCCACAGCATGGTGGCCGGAGCAGGTGGCAGTGATGAAGAAATCTTGCTTTATGTTTTCTCTTTGAGTCTTGAATGCTGGCTGCCTCAAATCTTACGTTCTTTTTTCGTTTATGGGGAAATTAGTATAGAACATCAAAGCAAGAAATGAGATCTGGGGACCATGTTGCCCTGGAAATATGGATTTCAAGGCGGTGTCCACTCCTGCTGCCTTGTGGGGCTGATCCTAGTGAGGGGGAGTCAGCTCTCCGTCTCCCCTGGTAAGGGTTTGCACCCTGTTCCCCTGTACTCTGTCCTGTAGGAGCAGGCTGGCGTGGGCCTCGTACTCTCAGAGGGTTGCTGGAAGAGAGTCACAGAGCACACCAGGGAGTATGGGTGAGGAGAGGCCGAGCCCCTGGCAATACCGGGGTGGTCCATCCACAGAGTTAAGTCCCAGGTTTGATCACTGACTTGACTTCCTGTACCCTCCCAGCCCCCCTTCAGTGCTATCTTTGCAAGTTGTAACAGGAACAGGGACTTGGAAGAGAACCACCAAAAGCAGGAGAGGATTTTGTTATTGTGAGGGAGATTTGTCCCTGGTTAGATCATCTGATGTTAAGACCAAGCACAGGGAACATTTACTTCACAGAGGCACTAAAGGGAGGAGGAGAGGGGAAGTAGGGTGAGGGAGGAAAAAAAGAGGAGAGGAGACAAGGAAAAAGACTCAGAAAGGAAGAAACCCCAGGGAATTCACGAGGGAGCCGGTCACCTGCTGGGGTTTTCACTCCTGTCCGTTCTGCGTTCTTTATCCTGCTGTGACCTTGTCTGCCCAGTGTGAGCCCACCAGAGTGTGGGTGTCTGTGCAGCCAGTTCCTTTGGGGAGTAGTTGTGAGTTAGGCCCAGGATGGAAAAGAAAAGATTCAAACAAGGAATGAAAATTAGATTGAATGAGTGTTTAAAACACAAGTTTGTTGATTTGCTCATCAGTGGGAAGGTGACAGTTGCTGGACACCAGGCTCAGCTGCGGGAATGCAAAGGTGTCAAACGTAGCTGCTGAGGAGGGTGTATTGGTTGGGGGATGGCACACGTCTTGTAGAATGTTTCTTTCTTGTTAGGTGCAACTATTGATATTTTAAGCCAGCTTCCGAGGTATGATTAGTAACCATCATCTGTACATGCTGAAGTTTTTAAGATTTTGATGTGTTTTGTTGTGGGAGTACACAGGTGAAGCCATCACCCAGAAACCCCTCTCCCTGGCATCCCTCCCACCCCCATGCCACCATCCTCCCCAAACCACCAAGATACTTGCATCACCATCGACCTGTTTGTATTTTCTAGAATTTTATATGAACTAGGTCATATAGTATATTTTATTATTAGGCTTCTTTCTCTCAGCATATTCTTTTTTGTAGTTTGTCCATGTGTCCGGTCATCAACAGTTCATGCCTTTCTTTTGCTGAGTAGCATTGTGCTGTATGGATGTAGCACTGTTTGTCTATTCTTGTGTTGATGGGCTTTTGGGTGTTTTCAGTTCTAGACTAGCTACATTTAAGTTGTGAAATTTGTGTGACAAATGTTTGTGCGGAATATGCTTGCATTTCTCTATGGTAAACACATAACAGGGAATGGTTGAATCATCAGAAAGGTATATGTGTAACTTTTTAAAGTACTGCCAAACATTTCTGAAGGAGTGGTACTGTTTTATATCCTTGCAAGTGCCATATGGGAGTCCCATTCATCCTCTTCTCCTGTGCCGTATGCTTAGTCAGCTCAGTTTGAGCCATTGTGCTAGGTGGGTGATGGTGCACCTCATTGGGTTTATTTGCATTGGCCTTGTAACTGATGATGATAAACATTTTCTCATGTGCTCATTTTGTCATCCACCCATCTTCTTTGTATGAAATACTGGTCTGAATCTTTGGCTGATTTTTATTTTTCAAACAATTTTTTATTGAGAGACAGGATGGTAGGGAATGACAGAGAGAGAGTGAGTGCGAGTACTCCCATCCTGGTCTGCTTGGTGGGAGCCAGGGTCCCAATTAGTTGAGCCATGGTTGCTACCTCTCAAGGTCTGCCTAGGTGGGCTGTTGGAATCAAGTGTCAGAGCCAGGAATTGAACCCAGGCTTTCTCATTTGGGATGTGGTCATTCTAACTACCATGTTAAATGCCTACTTCTCTTTTACTAGTTTTTAAATTGGGCTATTTCTTATTTGATATTTATGATTTTTTTTAAATTTATGTTTATTTCTTACTTGCTTTGGAGAATTCTGTGTTTTAAATAAAAGTCCTTTATCAGATATGTGATTTGTAAATGCTTTTCCCAGATTGTAGCTTCTTTCTTCACTCTCTTCACAGTCTTTTGAAAAGGAGACAGTTTTAGTTTTGTAGAAGCTCAGTTTACCTTTTTCTTCTTTTGTAGACTCTACATTTGGCATCATATCTAAGAAAAACTTACCTAACTCGGGGTCACAAAGATTTATGCCCCTGTTTTCTTCTGGAAGGTTTATAGTTTCAGATTTTGAACTTAGGATCTATTTTAAGTTAATTTTTTCATGTAGTCTGGATCAAAGATATTTTTATGTATATATAAACAAATGTTCAGGCACCATTTGTTGGAAAAAAAAAAACACATCCCTTTTGCCCGAAATTGTCTCTGTACCTTTGATAAAATCAGTTGTTCCTACATATGGACAACTGGTGTGTGTGTGTGTGTGAGTGTGTGTGTGTTGTGTGTGTGTGTGTGTGTCTGTTTCTAGATGCCTTTCTGTTCCATTGCTGTATTTCCTATACTGATGCCAACACCAGTCTGTTTTGAGGACTGTGGTTTTATAAGAGGCCTTGAAGTCAGATAGTAAAATTCTTCTGGTTTTGTTCTCTTTCAAAGGCCCTGTACTGGGTCCTTTGCATTTTTATATGTGTTTTACATTTGGTCTATTTCTAGATGAAAGAAAGCCTGCTGGGATTTCCATTGTGAATGCATTGAATCCGTAGGTCAATTTGGGGGTGAATTGATATCTTCAGAGCACTGAGTCTTGGGGAAGGCATCGTGGCACAGCATGGTAAGCTGCCATCTTGGATGGCCACATTCCATCAGTTCCTCTGCCTAGGATCCAGCTCCCTCTAATATGCCTGGGAAAGCAGCAAATGGCCCAAGTATTTGGGTCCTTCCACCAATGTAGGAGATCTGGATGGAGTTCCTGACTCTTGGCTTTGGCCTGACTGTTGGGGAAGTGAGCCATTAGATGGAGAATCTCTTTCTCTCTCCAGTCCTCTCTCTCACACCCTGCCTTTCATGTAAAAATAAATCTTTAAATAAAAACAGTCTTTTAATCCATTAACATATATCTACATTTATTTAGATAATTAATTTCCTTCAGCAACATTTTGTAGGTTTCAGTAAACAGTAATGTTTATCTTTCATGTAATTTATCCCTAGCCATTTCATTTTCATTTTGATTTAAAAAAATCTAATAGCTCATTCATACTGCTTAGATATATACTTGAATTCTGTATGTTCATCTAGTGTTGCACAAATTTACCAGAGTAACTTGTCAGTTCTAAGTTGCCTATCGAGTCCAGAGGATTGTCCAAGCTGATCATGTCAGTTGTGAATAAAACCGGTTTTGCTTTTTCTTTCCCATCTAGAATATTTTCTTTGTTGCAGTGGCTATAATGTTGAATAATGTTGAACAGAAGTGGTAGGACTGAATATTGTTGTCTTGTTTCCCATCTGAGAAAAGAGCATTCAGTCTTTTCATGGTTGTGTATTATTGATAGGGTTTTTGTTTTGGACAAGTCCTTTATCAGTTTAAGGAAATTCCATCCCCTGTTTGCTGAGAATTTGTATCAGGGATTCGTGTTAGATTTTCTTAAAAGATTTTTCTGCATATATTGAAATGATCATTTTTGTCTGCTTGTTGGAATAGTGAGCTACAATGATTGACTTAGCTGTTGAACAAATTGAGAGAAACTGTACTTGGTTATGTATTTCCCTTTCTAATATGTTGTTGAACTTGACTTGGCAGTGCTTTTTATTGTTGTACATATGTTAGTGAGAGACATTATTCCATACATTTCCTTTTCTATAGTATCTTTGTGTGGCTTCATTGTGATAATGCTGGTCTCATTGGCTGAGTTGGGAAATACATGCTCCTGTGCTGTTGTCTGGAAGTTTGTGTAGAACTGATATTATTTCATTGGTAAATATTCAGGAGAATTCACCAACACAGATGTGGGCCTGACAACCCCTTTTCTGGAAAACATTTAACCACAAGTTTCATTTCTTTAATAAATGTTGATCCATTCAGATGTCCATGAGTGAGGTTTTCTTGATTTGCATCTTTCTATGGAGTTTATCCATTTCATCTAAGTTGTTAAATATTTTGGCATGAAGTCCATATTTTCTTCTTAATATCTACAGGATCTGTGGTGTTACCAGACGCATTTCTGGCCTTGGTAATTTGTGTCTTTTCTCATTTTTTCTGATCAGATGGGCTAGAGTTAAATCAATTTTAATGGTATTTTCAAAGAACCAAATTGATTTTCTTTATGTTTTTGTTATTTCATTGATTTTTCCTCTGATCTTTATTATTACCTTTCTTTTTACTGTGGATTTAATTTGCTGTTTTTTTCTAACTTACATATTTTGAAATGTTATATTTTCATTTCACTCATTTCAAATACTTTCTAATTTTTGGTTTGTTTTTTAACCCTGGGGTTATTTAGAACTGTGTTACTAATTATACAAATATTTGGAGATTTGGCAGAGATCTTTTTGTTATTTATTTATAAATTAGTTCAGTTGTGGTCAGAGAATATGCTTTAAATGACTTGAATCCTTTCAAATTATTGAGACTTTTTGTGGGTCAGAATCTGGTCTGTCCAGAGGCACTTGAATAGAATATACCTTCTATTGTTGTGTGGAATAGTCTGTACCAATTAGTTCAATTTGATGGATAGTTGCCTTCCAATCCTCTGTATATTTAGTCGCTGTCTATTTGTCTTATTACTATGAAAGTAGTGGTGAAGTTTTTAACTATAACTGTAGGTTTTTCTGTTTCTCCATTAGCTCTGTCAAATTTTGCTTCAAATCTTTTGACATTGTTATTAAAATGTTTGGCCTTGGCCGGCGCCGCGGCTCACTAGGCTAATTCTCCGCCTAGCGGCGCCGGTACACCGGGTTCTAGTCCCGGTTGGGGCGCCGGATTCTGTCCCGGTTGCCGCTCTTCCAGGCCAGCTCTCTGCTGTGGCCAGGGAGTGCAGTGGAGGATGGCCCAGGTGCTTGGGCCCTGCACCCCATGGGAGACCAGGAAAAGCACCTGGCTCCTGGCTCCTGCCATCGGATCAGCGCGGTGCGCCAGCCACAGCGCACCGGCCATTGGAGGGTGAAACAACGGCAAAAGGAAGACCTTTCTCTCTCTCTCTCTCTCTCTCTGTCCACTCTGCCTGTCAAAAAATAAAATAAATAAATAAATAAAAAGTTTGGCCTTTTTTTTTCTTGACAGATTTTCCTCTTCAGTATTAGGAAGTACCATTCTTCATCTCTGGCAATATTCATTTCTCTGAAATCGAGTTTGTCTAACATAAAGAGTCACTCCAACTTTCTTTGGATTAGCTTTAGTTGATATTTTTGCATTCTTTCATTTTTGTGTATAAGAAAACTTTCTATAGAAATCTTTTGGAATTGAATCTTTTTCATTAAATCTTTAAATTGGTGTATTTAGATCATGTATATTTAATGTGACTAATGATATGGTTAAGCTTGAGCCTGTCATTTTGTTATTTCATTTTTAATTTGTTCCATCTGTACTTTGTTACTTTTTCTGCTTTTATATATTACTAGAGGTTTTTTTAAGGATTTGTTTTTATTTCTTTTTAGCTTTGTAACTTTGTTATTTTGTTATCTTCATAACCTCTATTTTCATGGTTGCTTCAGGACTTACAGTTTATATCTTTCACTGATCACAGACTGACTTCAAGTGATGCTGTGCTGCCTTGCATACAGTATAAGAAACCTGTAAGAAGTGTCATTTCTCCTCTTCAAGTCTTTTTGCCTGTTAGCATATTATTTGCTTTTACAAATTTCATAAGCACACAACACTGAAATTTTTCGGTTTAAGCAGTCATCTTTTAAAGAGATTTAAATAATAAAAATCTTAAGTATTCACCTGCATATTGAACTGTTCCAAGTGCCCTAAATTCCTTTCTGTAGATTTCTCATTCCATCTGGTGCCATTCACCATAGGCCCCAAAGACTTCCTGCTGATAAATTATTTCACCTTTCCATGTCTGGAAAGACCTTTATTTCACCTGTATGTTTCGAGTGTATTTTCACTGTATATAAAAGTCTAGAATAGCAGTTATTTGTTTCATTGCTTCAAACATGTCATTCAATTTCCCCTTCATCTACATTGTCTCCAACAGGGAATCTGCTGTCCTTCTTACCTTTGTCTTCAGTACTTGGGTCTATTTTCTCTTCTTTCATGATTTCTCTCTATTGGTGATATTGATCAATCTGACGATGGTCTGAATTTGGTGATGTTTCCTTCATGTTTTTTCTGCCTCTGGTTAATGAGCTTAGATCTGTTGGTTTGCATTTTTTATCAAATTTGGAAAACATTCAGTGATTAACCATTGCCTCCAGGCGCTCTAATTGCAAACATGTGTCTTGTCATTACATTAGAATCCATAATTTGGAAATACTTTCATGATTATTCATTTTAATCAAATTATTAAATGGTACAAAGAAGTAGAGAGGGTAATAAGATAAAGATCTGTGGGCATACTCCTGATGCAAGGGAGCAGAATTGTGGAGATTCTGATGAAATCACATATCAGAGAGCCAGTTCAGTTCCTGGCTTGTCTGCTTCTGATCCAGCTTCCTGATAATGCTCTCGGGAAGGTAGCAGATAATGGCCCAAGTACTTGGGTCTCCGCCAACCCACATGGAAGATTGGGATGGAGTTCCTGGCTCTGAACTGGCCTGTACAACCCTAGCTGTTGTAGGCGTTTGGGGAGTGAATCGAAAGTTGAAGGATCAAGATCGATTTCTCTCTCTTCACCCCCCCTCATCCTTCTTTCCTCCCTCCCTATCAGTCTGCCTCTCAGCTTTCAGATAATCATATATTTAAATAAATCTTTTTAAAATATGAAAGCACCATTAATATAGTATAGCGCTCTCCAGGTGCATTTTTGCCTTTTCCCAGAGGTAACTGCTGTGCAAATGTTAATCCCTAAACATTTTAAGTTCTGTATCTATGTTTGAAAACTTTTTCCAAATGTATTTATTTTTTATGGCTTGTTATTTTCACTCAGTATTACATTTGGGAGAATTAAGTGTATATTTTTGTTGAGTGTGACATTTCTATGTGTGTTTGCACACAGATCCATGATCAGTTCTCCTGATAGGTTGCCTCTGTTTCTTTTAATGTTAAAAACATTGATGCCATATAAACTCTCAGACTTCTCCCCTTGCACTCTGTATGTGTGTATGTCTCTTGGGTGGAGCAGACAGGTATGAGAAAAGATGTGAGTTGTAGAGTAGGTAATTAGGTTTTATGGAACTAGATTGCATAATCTCTCTGACTTTACCTCTTCTCTGGAAGAAGACAGGCTTTATATCTCCCATTATCTACTAATTTTTTTCAGATATTCTGAAAAATAAAAGCACTCTGAATTGCATTATTAATCAGATATCCTGAAACTTAAGTGACAATTTAGAACCTTCATGGTCTCCTATAGAGCTATGGCTTTGTTATCTAGCTTTAAGGGAATCTTTTAGAATTTCATTATCTATTTTGGCAACCTTCAGAGGTAATTCCTTATGCATAAAGTCACCATACAATGAGGCTCTTGGAATCTCCTGCTGGTCCCCCTTTAGGCTGAATTCTTGTGAGCCGCATCACTGTTGAGCTGTAGTGCTTCCTACCTATACTTGTTCACACACACACCCCTGTGTCATGTTCATTGTTCAGTCCTGTCTCCTCTGGCAAGTTATCCTTTAGCCGCCAATGTTTTTACCTGTTGGAAAAAATCTATGTAGTCATCTTCACCTGTTGTCAAGTGCTATCTTCTGGCTTCTGGACAGTCTCCTGGGACCACAGTCAATCATCACATTTCCAACAATTCTCGATGGTTTTCTGGAGTTCAATTTTTGGGGACTTGTTCAGGTTTTCAGGACAGGATGATGTCAAAAGCCTAGAAGGTGTCCAAAGCTTTAGCTTTTGCTGCTGCTTCTGTAGAAAGAACACCTCGAAATTACTATCCAGCAGCATTTGTCGTCCTCCCAGGACCCTCCCTGTGCAGTGGAAAGAGGAGCAGGAGTAAGATGAATGGCTGCACCTGCTGTCACATCAGTCCCTTCTCCGCTCAGAAGGAAGCTGTTAAAATAGACTAACCTTGCCCTTCTCTCCTTTCTAATAGGCTTCCACTGTTTCCTAATTATGTACCGTTGTAGCCATGGCCTCTTCCCAACCTTCCACCTCCTCCATACCCCCTACTACATTTTAGCACCTTCGTAGGGAGGAACACACAAACATTTTCAGTGGAGCAGCTTGCTGATTTTTTTTTTAATTACTCCTTGTGTAAGGTTTCTGCCTCCTAAGGGTGTGTGTCTATTTTGGGTATCATTATCATCTTATCCTGACCTGAGGGAAAGTGTGATAGAGGACAGGAACTGTGGCCTTGAGTGACTGCTGTGAAGATACCTTCCTCTTGCAAATTGTGTAAAAATATAGGACCATGAGAACACGTTGCAGGGGTCCTTCCCAAGGTCTGGGAAGGGGCCCGTGAGAATCTGATATGTAAATCTTGCTAGCACCCCTGCAGCAGAGCAATGGTTGCTCAGAGGATGTACACTTGAACCTTACTTTTCTTTATGGTGTGTGTCCACTGGAAAAGACTGGGTACATTAGACATGTTTTCACCACAACAAAGATTGAGCAAGCTGGGGAGAGGCAAATTTTCCAAAACCTGTTCCTTCCCAGATCCCTGAATTGGACTCCACTCGCAGCAGACTTCACTGCTAGCTAGGCTGAGCTTTGAGGACACAACCCAGTTCAGTGTGTTGTTGGATGGCCACAATGAGCATGCTTCAACTGGGCTAGCTGACATAGCACAAAGCCGGGGTACACACTGCTTAGGTTCTTCTCTTCAGGAGCTTTGCCTGCTGCTGCTGCCTACTCAGGACTGCTTGAGACCGGGCTTT
The DNA here is from genome assembly GCF_964237555.1 of Oryctolagus cuniculus. NCBI lineage: Eukaryota > Metazoa > Chordata > Mammalia > Lagomorpha > Leporidae > Oryctolagus > Oryctolagus cuniculus. The sequence continues at coordinate 41,190,272 of NC_091441.1, read as the reverse complement.
GCATCTGACCTGCTAAAGCCTGTTACGGTGTAAGCTCACCTTAAAGCTAGAGCTTGCTCAGAAGAGTTCAAGGCTCTACAGAGGGCGTTGGTGCACGGCATCCCCCCGATGGAAACTGCCTCTTTCTGCTAGGCAACTGTGTACCGTGTGTTATTTCACTTGGCGAGGCATTGCCTTAAGTTGCTGGAACTTGGAAGATTAATGGCTGCTGCTGTCTCACATCTGATTCTCTCTGCAGCTCCATCACTACTATCACCTCCCTCTACTTTCTGTTTTTCCTCCCAGAGGAGGAATTTGAAGCAGCAGAGGTCAAACCACATGTACAAGGTTGTTTGTCTGGGGAGAGGTGGCCTCCGATTCGAGTTTCTTTGGCTTTAGAGCTTGTGTTTGCAACGCTTGCCTGGTCTACCTCCTGCTGCTTTCCAGCCAGGGCTCCAATCCCTGTGCATTGCTGAGGACAGCAGTGCTCTGTCCATTTGGCCAACATGGCTCCTGCCAAATGGGCACAGTAGAGTGCCTGGTGCTTAGCAAATGCTTGAGGGAGGGCCGATGAGGCTGCCACTCCTTGCAGAGAGCTCCATGCTATGTTGAAAACACTGGGGAGAGGCCTGTAAGAAAGCCTACCAGTAGTTTTTCTACCGTCAAAACTCCTTTTCCTAGTTTCCTAGTTCTTGTGTATGTATGTAGAGCAGCTGTTTTTTTTTTTGGGGGGGTATCTTTTGAAGAAAATATTTAGGTACAAAATATAAAGTAGTGTGTGTCAAGCTTTTTCTCATCATCCCATTATGAAACGTTTTATGATGTTCTTCTGTACCCAGCACCTACCCCATGACATTGTAACGCCACAGATATACTGAGTATGGACTGGTCCTTGTGGTATCACCATTGCGATACCAAAGTTGCTTTTGGTCCCAAAAACTGATTGTCTTGTTTCTTGCTCACAGTGCAAATTCCTGGTCTGAATGTATCTATTCAGTTTCAGTAGCTGGTGACATGTGAAATGCTCACATATTTATAGAAACGAAAACAAACCCTAGTCACTGACAGCTGATAATGACTATTAGGATGGCAAAACAATTCAGCTCTAATGAACCTTTAATTACAGCAGCCAGGAAGTAGCTATTAAATGTGATGGAGTTTACTGTGTTGGCCAAGGGGCAGGATGGGTGGTGGTGGAGTCCATGGACACATGGCCTGGTTGCCTGGCTCACCTCTGCAAGGGCTGGACTGGTTTCCTATTTATTTGTGCACAAGGAAACACCTCCACGACCATTAAAGCACAAGTCCGGGTCATGGGGCCAGGCTGCCTGATGACAGAAACATCATCTTCATGACTTCTATGGTTTTCTGGAATGGGCATGAGGCCAATAGTGTTTGACTTGTTCAAAAATTATTTAATTTATCTGAGGCAGAGCCCTTCTCATCTGCTGGTTTACTATGCAATGCCCACAATAGCCAGAGCTGAACCAGGCTGAAGCTGGGAGCCAAGAACTCAACCAGGTCTCCTTTAGTAGCTGCCAAGGACCCAATTACTTGAGTCATTGATCATGTGCTGCCTCCCAGGGACGAATTCACAGGAAGCTTGAGTGGGGAGCAGAGCAGGGACTAGAACCCAGGTACTCCAGTATAGGATGCAGGCATCTTAACTGCCAGGCCAAATGCCCATCCTGAAATAGTGTTTCTGATAGTATTTTATTTTAGTTACCTTATTTTGAAGTTTTTATTCTGGTAAAAATATGTATTAAACCATTTTAACTATTTTTAATCGTATAATTTAATGGCACTAATTCATTAACTGTATTAATCGTATTGATGTGTCAGCATTGTTTCTTTCAAAAACATCACCCCAACCAGAAATGCCATACGTCCTGAGCAATAACTCTCCCAATTTCCTTTCCCCAAGCCCCTTCTTTGTCTCTAAATATTTATTTGCCTATTCTAAATATTTTATATAAGTGTAATCATGATATTTGCCTTTTGTGTCTGCATAATTTTTTCAAGGTTCAACCATGTCGTGGCATGCACTTGATAGAATTTTGAAATCATAATAAATGCACCCATAATATTAATGTATCCATAAGTGTTCTGGTATTTTGAAAAGCAGATATTAGGGTAGGTGTGCATAATCAACAGATTTGGTCATTATTTTTCTCTTTTAAAGGAAATTTCATGATTTTTTCTTTATCTTCCTTCTCTGAACATCATCAGTCTAGAGCCATCAGAGAGGGTAGATTTTGGTAGATTTTCTTACACTAGGAGAGTTCCTGGCTCTTTGACTTATTTGGTATTCAGAACACATCAGATAATACATTAATAGCAGATTAATTAAGCTTTTCATGCTTATAGGGAGTGTGAGGTTAAGTGGCAGTCAAATTACTACTCTACTGGTTCTTCCTTTTTGAGTCCTGTTGTAGAGGTCTACAGTAAAGTAAAAAAGTCCTCTGGGAAGAAACTAAGGGGTATTCTTATTTTAAAATATTACTTGTTGGTAACCTGACACCCATGTTTCAAGGTTGAAAGTGTGGAATTATGTCTGTCAGAACATACGAATGTGTACAGCTTAGTGCAGATGGCACCTGGGGACCATTGCCAGCCCTTTGGCATTTGGGGGTGAGGCACGCTGGGATGAAGGGCATCTGCACCCCTACTTTGTCCTTAATTATCAGGCTGTGAAAATGTGGGTTTTCCCTGTGCTTGCCTTTGAGTTTGGTTTTGGGGAGAAGCAGAGGCTGCCACGGGGTGAGCCCTGAAGAGCCTGGCAGGGAGGGAGCCCAAGCAGGTACAGCCTTCGGTCATGGTTTGGTTTGGCGTCTGCCGCTGGGCACGTACCTGGCTGTGCAGGAAGATTCCCGTGGGGAATGTTGGCCACCACTGGTGCCAGGCCCATGCCCACGCCCAGTGTACTCAGGTACTGCAAAAGCGCAGGGGTGGGAAGGGGGATTCTCCTCTGTGGCAGGGTCTGAGGACTTTGAGCTGGGTCAGTGCCTGGGACCTTGGCCATCCATCAGGCAACGGCAGGACACAGCTTCTGTGGTCTTCTCAGGGGGCCAGCAGCAAGCTCCCTGCAGGTATGTGACTCCGGATGCAGAGTCACAGCTGTTGGTAGAGTTTTAGTAAGTCAGGAAGTTTGATAACTTAGGGGGTTTACAGAGACCAGATTTTAAAGATGTTGAAATCTTAATATAAATATAATTAATATATTGGAATATACTGTCATCACCTTAAATAATTCCCCAAAGTGTATTTCTGATTTTTATGGCAGTACCGTTTATGAAAGTTGTATATTAGTAAGGCTGATTAATGGAGTCACATCTCTGAAGCCTAGGCTTGCAGAAGAAACACCTAGTGGAAGCACGCCCTCTAGTGCCAGACACTTGATATTACATCCCCAGGGCTTTGGAGTAAAGTTGGGCAAACCTGGGACTGTGGAGCTGGGCATATTTGGAGGGCTCTGGGTTAGACCTCTGTGACTCCCAGATGATACAGCTGAAGTCCAGAGATGTTCACCGACACAGCAGCGTCAACAAATGCTGCCTGGCTACCAAGCCGTAGGCTCGCTCACACATCACTTTGTCGCAACAGCCTCGCTTCACGCAATTGGAGTTGGCTTTCATTTACCAGTGTGTAAGTGGAGGCTCTGCAAGTTGCCCTTTTTATTTTATTTTTTTAGGTTATTTGGAAGGCAGAGTTATGGAGAGGGAGACAAAGAGAGGGAGAGAGAGAAGATCTTTCCTTCTCTGGTTCACTCCCCATATGCTTGCAACAGCTGGGGCTGGGCCAGGCTGAAGCCAGGAGCATGGAATTCCATCCAGATCTCCCACATGACTGCAGGGGCCCAAGCACTTGGGCCACCTTCTGTTGCTTTTCCCAGGCTATTAGCAGGGAGTTGGATTGGAAGTGAAGCAGCCAGGACTCGAACCTGCAACCATGTGGGATGCTAATGTTACAGGTGGCGGCTTTACCTGGTGTGCTGCAGCATAGTCCCAGCTTGCCATGTTTAGAAGTGGGAGTGGTGGAGGCAGGCAACATGCAAACCAGCTTCTCCCTGGGTGCACGACCTGTGCTTGACCTTCATGCTGTCCTGCCCTGGAAACAGAAATCAGGGCGGCTTTCATTCTCGCACCTTTTCATGTTTCATGCCCTGGACACTCAGGACCCTGCTGCCAGAGAAGTGTGCACCCTCCTGTAAAGTAGGTCTCTTGTCCTTCTCCTCCATGAAACCTTTGATTACTCAGGCTCATACCTGTCCCGCCTTCTCAGAACTGGGGTATTGGTAAACTCACTGCACTGGGTTGGGCTTCTTCACCCTCTCCAAGCCCCAGGTCTATTGTCACCATCGCCCCAGGACACAGGTGTGCCACTCAGGGCTAATGCATTATGTGTGTGCCTCCTGCCCAGACCCTCCCTGGCAGGAGGAGCTGCTGCTTCCAGGGCTGCCTTCTCCTTAGTTCAGCCCTTGTCACCAACTTAGTGCCACCTCAGGTTCCTGTCCCCATGGAAACAGCCAGAGTAAGTTGAGCCCCTGAGAGTCAGACCATCTTGTCCCCATGGAGTCCATTTCTGGCTCCTCGTACCCCCAGCTCGGAGCTGCCTTGGGGAAGCTGTGAGTTCTCGCTAGGGTTTCATTGGACTCGAGTCCTGGAAGATCATTCCAGAGGAGACCATTAAAACGCCTGTTTTTCTCTCTGGATAAGAACTAGGATTCTGCCAGTGATTTCTGGAGGTTGGAAACCTGCAAGGTTCTCAGACTTTGCTCCATGCCTTTGGTTTCTCCTTATCTAAAGATGGGAGCATTGAAGAATGGGAAAACGGAGAAAGGCTGGGGGTGCAGGTGCAGCCGAGGCTGCAGGGGCCCTGCAGGAGTGAGGCCATTGCTGCTTTGGGAGCTGGGGAGGCCGCCTTTACACCTTTATTGTGGCGATCTGGAGTTTAAACTTGGCCGCAGATTCACCTTCCCAGGTGAATGAAGAGATCAGAAACCAGTCAGTCCCCGGGTGGCATTAGAGGGCAGGGGGTGCAGCTGCCACAGCTCCCTCAGGGAGGGAAGTTGGTCCCAAGGTCAGGAATCCTGTTCTGGGCCCCTCCTCTGAGTTACTAATGAAGCCTTAGTACTTAGCACTTAGTACTTAGGACCTTAGCACTGTTGTAAGTTTTATCTTGGGGGGGACTAGGGTTAGTACTTTTCTGAGAAATCTGCAATGCAAATGCAGCCCAGTGTCAGCAGGGAGCTCCCAGGGCTGACACCTTGCTGGAGCCCCTTGTGCTGATTACATTCTTGTCTCCAGCCCAGAACTGGCAGCTTATTCTCCTTAATTTTCATGCAGTAATCAGTGTTGAAAGAGTATTTCTTTGACAGTTGCCCTTAGGGGAAACTGGGCCAGGGCTTGTTATTTAGGGCAGACAATTAAGTGGAAGAGAATAATAATAACGCGGACTCCAAGGCCTTTATTTAGTTTCAAGAATGTCAACCTGATCAACCTCTTTTCAGTCTTTGCTGAGGACTTGGGTGTGCAATGGAAATGAGGGACCGATTTCTCCGTTGCGGAGTTCAGAGGAGGGGATTTGAACGGTCTTACTAAAAAGAGTTGAAATCCCGTCTTTAAGATGAATTAGTCCTTTCCAGAAGATAAGGTCTCGGACTTGTTCTGCTCTCTGGAGATAACTTTGGTTTAAAAACTCTCCACTGCAAGTTGCCAGAACCCGGCTGTGTTCTGGTTGGAGAAGGCAGAGGCTGCCTTAGTGTTGAGTGTCGGACCCCAAGAACTGGCTTCAACCAGCCACCCGACAGCACCCCTGACCCTACTGCCAGGGTTCCCCCAGGCCCCCAAAACAAAGCCCTCATGACTGCTGATACTGGCTTGGAACCTAGTGTTGTCCTTTTGGTGAGGTCATTTTCTGTGAATTTCTCATAACATTAGTTAATTATTTTTTCCTGTCCTCTGGTAGAAACAAGCAGGAGTTATTTCCAGTTGTTTTTTCAGTGGTGAAATAGCTGAAGAACACTCCCTCCTCCTCTTGGTTTTGTAGAAGAAAGTCGGGGGTGGGGGGAGGAGACAGGGGAAGGCACCTACTGAGACGTCTCCTGGTGGGGTGGTGGGCTCCGGTATGCGACTGGGTATTTAGTGCAGGAACCGAGCGTGTCTAGTGTGTGGAAAGGGCTGATTTGTAGAAAGGATGTGTTCTGTCTGTGGTTTTAGCAGTGGTTTACAAAATTGTGTTAAAAATACTTAGGCTTAACTACCTAACTTCCTTAAGAAGGTATCGCTGGAGCCAGCATTGTGGTGCAGCAGGTTGGGCTGCTGCTTGGGGTGCCAGCATCCCTTGTGGGCACGCCGGGTCTGGTCCTGGCTGTTCCAGTTTCTGGTCCACTTCCTGCTGATGCACCTGGGAAGGCAGCCATGATGGCCTGGGTGCTTGGGCCCCTGCCACCCATGTGGGAGACCTGAGCTGGTGGTCTGGGTGGCTCTGGGCTCTTGTCTTTGGTCATTTGGGACATGGACCAGCAGATAGAAGTCTTCCCTCGGTCACTCTGCCTTTGAAATAAATAATACATCCTAAAAAACAATGCATTGCTGCTCTTCAATCTCCATGTTGTTTGTAGAATACGTGTGTCACTGTCACACAGAGTAAAAGGAAAGAATGGAAGAGGGGTTGATTACAGGCCATGCAGGCAGCAATATTTGAGAACTCTTTTGTTTAAAAAGCCAGGTGGCTCTGCCAGGAAGAGATTACCTTTCAAGTCCTCCTCTGGCACGTTGGGTATCTTGGCTGTAGGCGAGAACATGAACACGCAGGCAAATGACTGATTTGGGATTGTATTCTTATGTGACTCTAATGTGTAAGAAATTCTTTCCTTAAAGATCAAGTCCAGCTCTGGATTGTGAGACGACCGTATATTTTGTAGGTAAGGATTTCTGTGAAATGCTAAGCATATGCAACCAATTGGAAATGGGTAGGCTTGTCATGGAGGCCCTGAGGTGGGAGCGAAAGTTCAGGGACACAGGAGTGAAGAGTCTGGGCCAGAGGCAGGAAGGCTGGCAGGTGGCTCAGGGATTTGAAGGGCCCTGGGACTTGCCCTGAGATGAGAGGGACCTTCTGTTGTAAGTTTCATGCTTTGGAAAATTCGGTGGTAACAACATCAAGTATGGGCTAGAAAAAGGGAGGGAGCCCTGGGTAAGAGAGCAGCCGGGACCAGAGGTGGCTGGAATCCTAAAGAGCACAGAGAAGCTGGGACTGCAGCAGAGGCTGGGAGGAGGGAGGTGCACTGGGGCCTGGCTCGGGGAACATCGAGGCGGTTCTGCGACTCACTGCAGGTAGAGGGGAGGAGGGCGACACGGGGTCTGGAATGACTGATGGTAAACTTTTCTGGTTGGCGAGCTACAGGAAAAATAAAAAACACTCTGTACTGAGATAAAACAGAACAAAATAAGAACAATTCTTCCCCTAATAAATGCAGTGCAATCTATATTCTGTTTTATTTTTATTTTTATTTATTATTTACTCAAGAAAAGACATTGCTGGTCTGGACCCCTTAAGTTTATTTCCTAACTCAGCGGCACTGTTTGGAATGGCAAGTGTAGAATTAGTCTGGACACAGCCTGGGCAATGGTGTGCTGTGTGCTGTCTACTGGGGTAGGCAGGGTGGGTGCTGAAGGCTAGGCTGGGGAGACAGTCACGACTTCCTTAGTGCTATGGGCAAAGCACCTGGGAGCTACCTATGGTCTATGTTAGGTTACAGAAAGAGGGATAGACACAGACAGACAGACAGCTTCTATCTGCTGGTTCACTCCTCAGTGGCCGCAACAACCAGGACTGGGCCAGGCGGAAGCCAGCAGCCCAGAACTCCATCTGGGTCTCTCCTCTGGGTGGCAGAGGCCCAAGTACTCAAGTCATCCTCTGTTGTCTTCCCAGGCGCATTAGCAGGGAGCAGGATTGGAAGTGGAGCATCCAGGACTCGAACTGGTGCCCATATGGGATGCGGGTATTGCAGCCTTACCCAGTGTGCCACAGTGCCCCTAGGCTTCCTTTAAGAGTACAGGGCCAGGCTGGCACCGTGGCGCAGTGGGTTAATCCTCTGCCTGCAGCGCCGGCATCCCATATGGGGGCCAGTTCTAGTCTTGGCTGCTCCTCTTCCAATCCAGCTCTCTGATGTGGCCTGGGAAAGCAGTGGAAGATGGCCCGGGGTGCTTGGGCCCCTGCACCCACATGGGAGACCAGGTAGAGGCGCCTGGCTCCTGGATTTGGATTGGCACAGCCCTGGCCGTTGCAGACATTTGGGGAGTGAACCAGTGGATTTCACCTTTCTGTCTCACTGTCTGTAACTCTGCCTGTCATATAAATAAAATCTTAAAAAAAAAAAAGTATAGGGCCTCCAGCATAAACAGGAAGGGAGAGAGGGAATAGGGGATGGACAGAAGAAGGAAGAAGGGTACAGGGGAATGATGGATGGGAAAGTCATTGATAAGTACTATGTTATAGTTAGATAGGAGTAAGAACTTCGGGTGTTCTGCATAGTAGAGGATACAGATAATATGCTATGTATTTCTCTCAAACTAGAAGAAAGGATTTTGAATATTTTCAACATAAATGTTAAATGTTTTTGGAGACAATATGCTTATCCTGATTGCACATTATTTGGTGGATGTATAGAGACATGACTTGGTACCCTATAAACATAATATTTATGTATCAGTTAAAATAAAAATTCAAATTAAAAAAAGGAAAACGACAGCACTGGAAACCTAGGCTCAGAGGAGGGGGCCTCGTTCCGTGCCTGTAGTTGCTGTGGGCTCCAGGCCGCCACCTGCGTCACTGCTGGGTTTCTAAAAACACAGCAAGGAAGGGTTACAGGTCTGGGTGTGAGGGAGGAAACACGCACAACCGTGTTTCTTCCACCAAAAGCAGCTGTAAAACCTGGAGGAAAAAAATACGCGAAGCAACCCTCTGAGGACTCGGACGAGAAAATGGTAGCAGGTGGTTGGGGAAGGAAGTCGTACTGCACCGACGGTGCTTCTCACCTCAGTCCGGGCTTCCCTGATCCTGACTCTCATCAGCCTGAAACCCAGAAGCGGCCATTGGTGTGGACAGAAACAGCTGCAGTCACTCAAGGGTTGGGAGAACTCTTGCTGTATTTTTCCCTTCCTCGCTCTCCTGCAGCTGGGCTCCGGGTGTGGATACAGTCATAGAAAGTAAGCAACTGAGTAGGCTCAATCACATCCTAGATCTCTGGCCAACGACTAAGGGAGCCCCAAGGAACCAAACAGTATTGGGGAGATACTGGAGAAAGAGGAACTCAGGAATGTAGCCCATAATGTTTAGTATGCACCCCTGGGCTCACCACAAATCGTGCATGGATGACACTGACCCCAAACAACATACCGAAGACTGAGAACCAAACAAGACAGAGCACTACCCAGGTCCCAAGCCTTTCACTGTGTGCTGCACACACAGGATAGCTCCGAGTGGTACAGCGCTGGCTTTGAACACTGGGCTGGTGTTGGAGCCACAGCCCACCAAGGGCAGGTCACGACTTGTGGTTCGAACGGAATCAGGTTAATTGCCCGCTTAAACAAAAATGTCAACATTTTATGTAACATTTAAACAAAACCCAGAGTTTCATAACATAATTTTCAAAATATCCAGGATATAAGCCAACATTACTTGGCGTACAGTAAACCAGAAAAATCTCATCTTGCATGGGAAAAGACAAATCAACAGACCCCAGCCAAGGTGATGTAGATATTGGATTTGTCAAAGCCTTAAAACAGTTATATAAATGCTTCAGGAGGTAAGGGTGAACATTATGGACATGAATAGAAGACTGGAAGACCTCAGCAAAGAAATGGAAGATATAAAGATATGAGGGCCCCATGGGAAATTTAGGAATAACCAAATAAAGGTAAACGAAAAGTTACCAGATGGGTACAGTAGCAGATTGGAAATGATAGGCCTAAATTTAAATATATCAACAATTATATAGAACTCCCCTAATCATCATAATTAAAAGGCAGATTATCAGGATGGATAAACAAGACTCACTTAAATGCTGCCTATAAGAAATCCATTGTAATTATCATGCTATAGGTGGTTTAAAAGGATGCAGAAATAAAAACTGTGCAAGCACCAATCAAAAGAAGGCTCGGGCTGGCGCTGTGGCATAGGTTAGGCTTCTGCCTGCAGTGCTGGCATCTCACACTGGTGCCGGGTTGAGATCCAGTTGCTTCACTACCAATCCAACTCCCTGCTAAGTCACCTGGGAAAGCAGCAGAAGATGGCCAAGTACTTGGGCCCCTGCACCCACATGGTAGACCCAGGTGACCCTCCTGGCTTCTGGCTGCAGCCTGGCTCCGTCCCAGCCACAGTGGCCATTTGGGGAGTGAGTGAACCAACAGATGTAAGTCTCTCTCTCTCCCCTCTCTCTTTCCTTCTCTCTGTATTTCTGCCTTTCATGTAAATAAATCTTAAAAAAAAAAGAAGGCTGAGTGGCTATCTTAACATAAGAGAAAGTGGGCTTACAAACCAAAGGAAAGAATGAGGAATAAAGAGGAGGACATAATGACAACAGGGCAAATGCAGCCGGAAAACTAGAGCTTCAAAATCTGTCAAACTAAAAAAGAACTCATATAACGCATAGGAAAGCCCTGTTCTGGTTGGAGACTTCAGCGTTCCTTTGTCGGTGATCAACAGAACTCTTGAGTTAAAGGTCAGCAAGGCTATGAGGAGCTGACCACCATCGCCAACCAACCAACTCCTTCTAATTGATGTCTTCAGAGCAATCCACCCGACTACAGCAGAATCCTTTTTAAGAACACATGAAACATTCACTAAGATAGATCATATCCTGGTTCATAAAACAAACCATAACAAATTTAAAGGAATTAAAATCGTAGGATAGATTTTCTGACTATAATGGAATTAAGCTATAAATCAATAACAGAAGGGTAATAGGACTGGGTCCAAACACTTGGAAATTAACTCACTTCTAAATAACCCATGTGTTGAAGAGGAATTGTCAAGGGAACTTGGAAAGTATTTTGTACTGAGCAAATATGAAAATATCAAAATTCGTGGAATGTAGGTGAGACAGTGCACAGGGGACATTTACAAATGAACATGCTTACTTCAGGAAGCATGAGAATGTTCTACTTGATGGTATAAACACCTGCCTTTTAAGAAACCAAAGAAAGAAAAGGGAAATACACATAAGCAGAAGGAAAGTGATCATAAAACCATAGTGCAAATTGATGAATTTGAAAACAGAACTAACAGAGGAAAATCAAGGGGACAAAAAACCTGGTTTTTTGAAAAGAAAAATAAAATTGACCAAGAAGGATAACAAAAATGAGGTAATATGCTAGTTGCCAGTATTTGGAATGAAAGGGAAGCAGAGCCTGTAGATAGTAAATGAATAATAATAGAATACTATGAATAATTATAAGTAGGTAAAGTCAACACCTTGGATGAAATGGACCAATTCCTTAAACTAGCAGATTACCAAAACCCACCCAAGATAAAATAGATAGCCAAACTAGCCTTTTACCATAACTATTACTAATTATAACTATTAAATAAATGTAACTTGGAGTTAACAACCTCTGAAAAAGAAATCTCCAAGCCCAGATGGTTTCCAGGTGAATTCTTCCAAACATTTAAAGACAAAATAAAATCATAAAATCAATTTTATACAATCTTTTCCAGAAAGTAGAAGACGAGGGAACATTTCCCAACTCATTTTATTTTTATTACCATGATATGAAAACCATACAAAGAGAAGATACTGCACACCAACAGTCATCATGAATAAAGATGTAAAAATCCTCAGCAAAATATTAGCAAATAAAATTCAGCCATATACAGAGAGAATAGTACACCATTGCCAAGGGAGAAGCAAGTTGTGTCCAGTATTTGCAAGTTCATCAGTGTAACCTACCACATTCACGATCTGCAGGAGTAAAAGAATATCAGTAGCTAAAGTAAAAGCACTTGACAAAATGCAGCACCTAATCATTGTCAAAAAAAATTTAGCAAACTGGAATGAGACTGCTTATCTTGATAAATGATAACTGACAAAACCTACATCTAGCATCCTAATTAATGTTGAATGGCTAAATGCTTTCCCCCTGACACTGGGAACAAGGCAAGGGCATCTACTCTGCATACTGCTATTGAATATTAGATTGAAAGCCCTAATCAGTGCAGTAAGGCATGGGAGTAGACACAGATTGGGATTATTATCCACGGAGAAAATCCCAGGGAATCTATAAAAAATAACAACCACTAAAACCCCTCTGAAACTCTTAGGATTAATAGGTTTAACAGAGTTACATGATATAAGATCAATATGCAAAAATCAATTTTATTTCTATGTATGAATAGTAAATGATTGGAAAAGTTTTCAAAATATCATTTTCAGTGGCTCCAAAAAATGCGAATTACTTTTAAATTTAGCAAAAACCAAACCAGGAAGCCATATATAGGATCTACAGTTGAAAACTTCAAAACATGGATGAAAGCAGTCAGAGATGATCTAAAAAAATGTAGTAGGTTTGTGGACTGGAAGAGTCAACACTCTAAAAATGTCAGCTCTCCCAGAGTTTATCTGTGGATTAACACAATTCTCATATTTCCAGAAAGAGTTTTTATTGTTGTTGGTTTTGACAAGCTGCTTCTAGAATTTATACATAAAGGCAAAAGAACAAGACTAACTGAAACAATTTTGAACGAGAATGAAGAAGAAGGAATCACAGTACCTGATTTTAATACTTAATACCAAGCTGTGCTAATCAAAATACTATATTATTGGCAAAGGGGTACATGAATGGAACAGAAATAAACCTGCACAAACACAGCCAACTGATTTTTGGAAAATTTGCAAAAGCAGTGAAATAGAGAAAGGACAGTCTCTTCATCAGGTGATGTGGGCTCACTTGGACATCCATAGGAAAAATAAAACCCTCAACCTAAATTTCACATTTTGCATAAAAATCATCTGAAATTGGATCAAGAAACTAAATATAAAAAGTAAAACTATGAAAGTCTTAGAAGAAAACAGAAGAGCTTTGTGACTTGAGTTAGGCAAGGAGTTCTTCCATGGTATCTGGTTACCAACAACTAAGTAAGGTTGGCCCGCAGCACTTGCTCACCCCGTTTGTGTCTTTGAGATGTGTTCAGCATGTGCCGTGCTAGTAAGCAATCAATGTTTGACCTTGGCGAGGTTGTTCATATGACTAAAACAGGCTGAACACCTGCTGTGAGTCAGGCTCTGCTCTAACTCAGTCCCCACAATGCCCATGCAAAGTCAGTACTGTGGTATACTCTGGTAAAAAAAAAAAAAATTTCAGAGGCAGAGAGGGATAGAGAGGAAGAGGGAATTCCTACCTGTTGGTTCACACCCCAGCTCTCCACAGTGGCTCAGGGTAGGCCCTGCAAAGCGGAGACCTGGGAATTCAATCAGGGTCTTCCACAAGGGTGACAGGGATCCAGTTTCTTGTGCCATCTCTGCTGCCTCCCAGGGTCTGCATCAGCAGGGAGTTGGGACTCGAATCTGGGTACTCTGATAGGGGGCAGGCCAGACACCTATCTTGCTCTTATTTTTAAGACAAAGAAGCCGGCGCCGTGGCTCAATAGGCTAATCCTCCACCTTGCGGCGCCGGCACACCGGGTTCTAGTCCCGGTTGGGGCGCCGGATTCTGTCCCGGTTGCCCCTCTTCCAGGCCAGCTCTCTGCTATGGCCAGGGAGTGCAGTGGAGGATGGCCCAGGTGCTTGGGCCCTGCACCCCATGGGAGACCAGGAAAAGCACCTGGCTCCTGGCTCCTGCCAGGATCAGCGCGGTGCGCCGGCTGCAGCGGCGGCCATTGGAGGGTGAACCAACGGCAAAAGGAAGACCTTTCTCTCTCTGTCTCTCTCTCTCACTGTCCACTCTGCCTGTCAAAAAAAAAAAAAAAAAAAAAAAAAAAAGACAAAGAAACTGAAATGGGGAAAAACGAATGTGTGTCTAGGGAAGTTCCCTCAGAACAGTGAAAGGCCTTGGGCAGCCTTTTTGTAGGCTTGTGGTTCTGCCCTCCACTGTGTTCCAACAGTCTCGGCCTCCTCGCCTCATCCTTCTTGAAAACACAGATCAGCGATTTGCTTGCCTCCTGCAAGCCAGACACATGTGCCTTAAGAACAGTTACTGGTTTTTGTTTTTTCCTATGTGATTTCTATTCTGAGGCCCATGTTTATGTTGGTGATTTTTTTTTTAATCCCCTGGCCAATCTATGTTATGCTCATCCACTTGAGTCTCTTTTGCGCCATCTTGTGTCTGGAGTGGGTTTTACCTGAAGAGTCGTTGGCACATCAGGAAGGAGGTGCTGAAGATGTCGGAGGAAAGCCTATGCGATCCATCCGTGTGATCAGACGCTTGAATTCCACAGATGTCAACTTTCTGGGGACATGCCTCTTCCAGGGTGACCAATTAGACTCTGGGAGGGAAACTGATTAAGTTGGCTTTTAAATCTTAATTTGCCGCTCTCTTTTGTAATGTGCCCTAGCATCTCCGGCGTTCGTGTAGTGTGAGAGGCCCTGAGCAGTGAGGGTGGAGAAATCATCACTACCAGCTCCTGACCTTGGGAGGAGAGTCCTCCCTGTGAGCTGCACCTGCCCCAGGCCTGAGGCATTGTCACTCATCTCCCCTGTGTGCTAGGCTGAATTAAAGGCAGGTGATCAGTGTGCCGTGGGGTTGGCTTCTTCAGTGGAGGAGATCAGCCAGGGAGAAGGACTCTGCAGCCAGCTCCCCTTTGCTGGACACTCGCCAGTGTGTCTTGAGGGCTGATGGGAGAGAAGAAAAGCCAGAAACGGGGGCAAAATATGTTGAATTCTTGGAACTGTTCTGTGAAGTGGGGCCTGAATTTTTCTGGAGAACAGAAGGTGGGCTCATCAAAAAAATTTTTTTCTTTTTAAAGATTTATTTATTCATTTAAAAAAAAAGCAGAGTTACAGAGAGGCAGAAGCAGAGAGAGAGATAGACAGGTCTTCCATCTGCTGGTTCACTCCCCAAATGGCCACAATGGCCAGAGCTGAGCCGATCCAAAACCAAGAGCTTCTTCTGGGTTGCTCATGTCGGTGCAGGGGCCCAAGCACTTGGGCCATCTTCAACTGTGTTCCCAGGCGGTTAGCAGGGAGCTGGATTGGAAGAGGAGCTGCCAGGACTCGAACCAGTGCCCATTTGGAATGCCGCAGGTAGCAGCTTTACCTGTTATGCCACAGCACTGGCCTCTCATCAAAAATTCTAAATCCAGGAGTATCTAAGGCCTTAGTTAGTCTATCTTTTGTTCCTTTTTATGGATTAGATTGCATCCCTGTTACAGAAGTAGCAGATGTTCATACTGGAAAACTGAGGGAAGAGAAAAAGTAGTGGGGGAGGTGACATCCAAGGAGGATATTCTCAATTATGATGCATATTTTTTAGGTTTTCCTTTCCTTCTATGAATGAATATTTGGGTGCTTTTATGAATTATGTAATATTGATACTTGCATATTTTTGCTTTTTAATTCTATCAAACATTTTGCAGGTTAGGATGTAGCTTTGGTAAATTACCATGTATGCTGAGTTCTAGAACTCTGATGGATATTTCGGTTTTAGTTAACACATTAATATTACAAATGATGCTGGAGTGACATTGTTGCTTTTTTTTTTTTTTTTAATTTGATTTGTTTAAGAGAGTTAGAGGGAGAGACAGAAAGAGGTCTTCCATCTACTGGTTCACTCCCCAAATGGCTACATTGGCCAGGGCTGGGCCATGCTGAAGCCAGTAGCCTGGGCCAGGAGCTCCATCTGATCTCCCACATGGGTGTCATGGACCCAAGCAGTTGGGCCATCTTCTGCTGCTTTCTCAGACACATTAGCAGGGAGATGGGTTGAAAGTGGAGCAGGAGCTGGCATTGTGGCAGAGCAGGTAAATCTGCCTCCTGCAATGCTGGCATCCCATAGGGGTACAGATTCAAGTCCTGGCTGCTCTACCTCTGATCCAATTCCCTGCCAATGCACCTGGAAAAGCAGTGAAAGATGGCCCAAGTCTTTGGGCTTCTGGACCTACATGGTAGACCTGGATGAGGCTTCTGGCTCCTGGCTTCAGCCTTGCTCAGTCCCAGCCATTGCAGCCGTCTAGGGAGTAAACGAGCAGATGGAAGACCTCCCTCTCCCCCCCACCCCCCTCTCTCTCTCTACCTTTGAAATAGATTAAAAAAAAAAAAAACAAAAAAACAAAAAAACAAAAAAAAACCATGGAGCAGCCAGAACTCAAACCCCACACTCAATAGGGAATGCTGGCATCGCAGGTGGTGGCTTAGCCTACTGTACCACAACACCAGTCCCGGCTTCCTTTCTTTTAAAAAGAAAAAACAAGTTGGAGTTATTTGTTTAGGATAGATTTCCAAATCCCAGGGACTGTGAGAACACTGGGGACTTCGAGGCTCTGAGTGGGGACGTGTAGGCGCCTGGCCACTTGGGTAGGCTGACTGGGGGCACGTTCCTTCTCCTCTGAGTCTGTTTTCTTGGATCAAATGGGTGTAGCAATTCCAAAACAGCATGGGGATGTTGTGTGAGTAATACACTTGGGGTCCCTCCTCAGAACTCGGCACGCAGCAAGTGCTACATGCAAGGGGCTCCTTTTCAAAGCAGTGACGCTGTGGCCTTCTGATGAGCCTTCCACCCATTTGCCACACACCAGTGGTGCTGGAAGGGACTTGAACCTCATAAATATTTGGTGTCTAATCATTTATTTTTAAATCACTTTTGTTGATTTAAGCGGAAGTACTACTGCATTATTGCTTGACTGTGATTTCCTCTAGTCTAGTGAGAATGAACAGTTTTGTATGTTATTGTAGATTAGCTTGTCATCTCTCAGGAAGTGCTTTTTTTTGGTTGGCAGGGGTATTTTCTTACCAGCCTTTGTATGCTATTTAAGCAGGAAATAATGTCATCCTTAATCGTATTTATCATAAGCCTATTTAAAATTTTTATATCAAATTTTTCTTTGTTACATACATATTTCTCATTCAGATGGGCTATGTGACAGTAATTGTGATCTCTTCATTACAAATTGTCTTTTTTATTGTGTCTGATATTTTTTGCAAATAATGACAAAATTACATATTTGCATCCAACCATTCTACCTGTTATTTTTCACATCCTGTTAAGTTGCCCTAGAATTCTATAGCAATGTAAATAATGGTGGGGTTTGTAGGCACCATTTAAAACTTATTCCTGACTTCTAATATGACTAACTCCAATGTTAACCATTAAATAGAATGTGAGCATGTTAGTCCCAAAAACAATTTGTTTGTTGTGTCAAGGATACATCCAATCTTGAGTTTTTAAATGTTTAGCAGTGACCTTTTTCTGAGTGATAATTTCATTTTGTATTTTGGTTTTATGTTGCATGGGATAATGAATTTCCTAGTGTCACACATCTATTTGTATACCTAGATTTAGTATATACTCACTAGCTTGGGTTTTGCTCTTTTCAATTAATACCATTTCATGTAGACTGTTTCCTATAGCCTACAGATAAATTCTATATATGTAAGGCATAAAAGAATATAAAAGGATATATCAGTACATTAATATTGATTATCTTTAAGTTAGGAATTATGAGTTACTTCATTTTACTCTTCCTCACTTTTCCAGTTTTCAGAATGAGATGACCATAAACTTACCAGTAGTAATAAAAAAAATATTGCCTAAAAAATGTCAGTGCCATTCCAGTTAATCCTGGATAAAATATAATTTAGGAGGTTCCATGTGACTTAAAGAAGCCTTCTTATTTAAGGTTTCTAACTGACGTTTGTTCATTTTCAAGAGTCTTAGTTATTTTGATGCTAATGGAGCTAAAATAAATTGCATATCTGATTTTTAAAAGAACATGGCTTGGAGAATAATGATTATGTGGTGATTATATTTTCTGAAACTAAAAATCTAGGACTTGATAGATGACAAATGATTTATTTTATGAGATCTGACGTTTTTATCTGAAAATATTTAAAAAGAATCACAAGTAATATTTAAGTGCATGTTTATTGCTTGCATAAAGGAATTAAATTGCATTGGCCTCAGGATGGTTCCATAGAGTCTGGAGCCTACCGACCACAAGCTGGGCATGGGATGGCTGGCTTCTGAACACTTCATTTGTCTTCTGGGTCCCACTGAAGACCACCACCTCATGGCCAGCTTTGCCTAGGAAGGGGCCTACTCAGAGATACAGGAATGGAAAACATGCACTTACACACTAAAGCACACACAATGACACTTACTGGATTTGCTGTCTTTTTTTTTTTTTTTTTTTTTTTTTTTTTTTTTTGACAGGCAGAGTGGACAGTGAGAGAGAGACAGAGAGAAAGGTCTTCCTTTTGCCGTTGGTTCACCCTCCAATGGCCGCCGCTGCAGCCGGCGCACCGCGCTGATCCTGGCAGGAGCCAGGAGCCAGGTGCTTTTCCTGGTCTCCCATGGGGTGCAGGGCCCAAGCACCTGGGCCATCCTCCACTGCACTCCCTGGCCATAGCAGAGAGCTGGCCTGGAAGAGGGGCAACCGGGACAGAATCCGGCGCCCCAACCGGGACTAGAACCCGGTGTGCCGGCGCCGCAAGGTGGAGGATTAGCCTATTGAGCCACGGCGCCGGCGATTTGCTGTCTTTGTTGCATCTTCCAGATGCCAGGAATAGCCCTGTTTTTTCTGATGTGGTCAGCACTTTCCCTCTGCAATGAGATGCAGCTAATTTCGGAGTTCAAAATTCTTCTTTGGATTTGATCATTAACACATTGTGTACCAAAAGCATGAAAATCTTGATGGACACTATGATAATCAAAAATTATGTTTGTATTTAAATCCATAATGTCTCCTTGCTCTTTTTTCTCTTCTTTTCTGTAGCTTTGGGCCAGATTATGTTGTATGTGGATGGGATGAATGGAGTAATAAACCACAATGAAACCATTCAGTGGCTGTACACTCTCATTGGGTCAAAGGTAAGGGAAAGTTATGGTTGAACATTTTGTTGAGTTTGCATATCATTGGTCTTTCTTTTTATACTCAGAGAATTTTTCCGAAAAAAATCCTGTTCAGCTGTGTTTCAAGCCCTGCCGTGGTATAAATGAGGACTACTATTTCATAGGTTTGAAAAAGATGCTAACAATGCAAATAGCTTGCAAAGTTTTTATGCGTTTCTATTTTTTCTTTTCTTAATCTTTGATCAGATACCTTTGGCACCTTTTTTTTGGGGGGGGGGGACAGGCAGAGTGGACAGTGAGAGAGAGAGACAGAGAGAAAGGTCTTCCTTTTTCCGTTGGTTCACCCGCCAATGGCCATTGCGGCTGGCATACCGCGCTGATCAGAAGCTGGGAGCCTGGTGCCTCTCCTGGTCTCCCATGGGATGCAGGGCCCAAGCACCTGGGCCATCCTCCACTGCACTCCTGGGCCACAGCAGAGAGCTTTCCTGGAAGAGGGGCAACCGGGACAGAATCTGGCGCCCCAACTGGGACTAGAACCTGGTGTGCCGGCGCCGCAGGTGGAGGATTAGCCTTTTGAGCCGCGGTGCTGGCCAAAGCACCTTTGGTTTTTAAAGTTTAATTGAGTCATTATAGCATAGGTATAGCCTCTATATATTTTCTGTACTTCATGTTCATCCTGGTACTTGTGTACATATTTATATGCTATACATCTATATATACTTATTCCTATATACAGATGACAGAATTTGAGATTGTCTTTCAACTCTACCATCAATTGTAAAAGTAACCAACATTTATTAAAGATTCACTGAGCTCCAGAAACCATCCTAAGCATTTTATAAGCATTATCTCATTTAATCCCTAAAGGCCACTGTTAGGTAAATAATGCTATCCCCATGTTGTTGTTAAGGAAATAGTGCTTGATTGGAAGAATCTAGCTGATTTCCCCATGGACCTTGGCAGGCGTCCATCCAGTCATTGCCTGTTGTGAGGTCCTTACACTCTCTGGAAATGCAGCCAGGAAGTAGGTCCACCCTATCGCTTGAGGTATGCAGGAAACTGGACAAGATCTGGAATGGCTCTCTGTGTGTCCTCCAGGGGACTGGGGGGAAATTAGAAATGTGCCTGGATCTGGGGATTTGGGAGAAGGAATGGGAAGGCAGTCTGTTCTTAGCAGGTGCAAATGCAGCAGGGTTGGAGCTCAGTGAGTGTGGAAGCCACGATCAGAGCCGCTGTGTCAGGCAGGGGAGGG
Organism: Oryctolagus cuniculus; assembly: GCF_964237555.1. Lineage (NCBI taxonomy): Eukaryota > Metazoa > Chordata > Mammalia > Lagomorpha > Leporidae > Oryctolagus > Oryctolagus cuniculus. The sequence goes on along the minus strand of NC_091441.1, from coordinate 41,170,040 downwards.
TCTGGAGGGCCCAAAATGGAATTGGAACCTGACTTCAACAGCTCACAGCATCTTTGTAGGTTCCTGGGGTCCCTGTGGTCAGCCCAGACCAGGCCCTTGCTGGGTTCACTGCCCACCCTGGCTCAGGTGAGCCTGTGCACAATGCTGTGCCCCAGCTTGGTGCTCTGCTAGGGAGTCGCATCCCCTGGCCTTGCCTCTTGGGTCACCTGCTTCCCAAGCACCCTGCTGCCTTCAGAACTCAGTCCTCATTTGACTCTGTGCTGAGCGTGGTGCTAGTCTTGGGTTGCACTTGCCTTTCAGATGGCTTGGACTCCTGGTGATTGTGCGTTGAGAGTGGGGGGAGGGGAAGGGCCTGTTTGCTGTGGACTGTGGACGGGACTGGTGTGTAAATACACACAGGGCCCAGGTCCTTGGTTGGCTTACATCTTACCCTGATTTTCCGTTCCCAGTATAATTGATGAGAGATTTTTCCTCCCCATTTTATAATGGAATCGGCTATGGTTTCCCCTAGGAGATTGAAAATCTTTTTTTCCGGCTTTGTTTTGAGTGGATGTGTTTTGAAAAGATGTAGGTGACCTTAGAAGAAGAATGGACTGCTGGGCTGGGATGACGTAGCCAGGCTGAGGGCAGATTTCTATCGCGTGTCCTGTTGGAGTGCTTTCTGCTGGGAACTCTCCCTAATGCTCATGTTAAGTCTGCCCCCTCCCCGGGGTTCTCTGACTGAGCCTGAGGGCTCCAAAAACTGTGGAAGTGGAGGAGCTTTTGCCATAAAGACAGATTTTTGGTCCATGTCACAGCTGAATTCAGAAATCCTTAGAGCTTTTGTTTATTGGTTTCAGCCATGGTAAAACACCAGCAGCCAACCCTCTTTTAAAGGGAAATAAAATCTCATGTGTTTATGATTGGAAAGTGACAGTTGTTGAACTCATTACCAGGAAGGGACCAGAGTGAGGGCAAGAGAAGGGACAGGGAGTTGCGAGCAAGGGAGAGAAGATAAGGGAGGGTGCCAAGGTGTGACTGTGTCGCCAGCTGTGTGTGCCAGAAGCTTGGTCTTCAGTGCGGCAGTGTTGGGAAACATGGCACTGGGGTCTTGAGGGCTCCATCCTGATGAAGGAGTGAAGTAGTGGTGGAGAACGGGCTTGGGCCAGTGGGCTTGGTCTCTTGAGCTTGGCTGTGCACATGCCCAGCACTCCCCGTCTTTGGAGGGTGCAGCGACCAGGCTGTAGCTTGGAGGCAGGGAGACTGAGCTCTCAGGAGTTGGTGCTTTGATCTTGCATTGCCCAGTGTGCAGAACTGTAGGAAATGCATTTCTGTTCTCTGTATGTGACCCAGTCCTGGGTGTTTTGTGATAGCAGCACAAATGGATGAAGACAGAGCAGAAAGGCACAAAGAAGAGGGAGAGTCGAAAAAAGAGGGAGGAAGAAAGGAGGGGGTGGAAAAGAAAAAGGAGAGGAGAAAAATAGGATTAACAGACATATCCCTGGGCTCCGAGCCTCTTGTGTTGCGATAGCATTGTGTCATCCTTCTGTCGGGACAATAAACAAGTGGAAAGGAACACACAGGTGAATTCTTACTGCATTTCTACATCAGGAAAGTGGAAGCTTAAAGCATGGGCATGTCGGAATTGTGCTGGCCTTGGGGGACATGTGCAGTGTGTGCCGCCCTGCAGCTCTTGAGTCCCCTGGGCTGTGGCTGTCAGATGTGGCTCTTTTGCCCCTCCCTTGGCCACTTGGACCAGTGTGGAATCCTGTCTCCATCATCTCTCTTCCCGAAGGAAGGTCCAGAGGAGTCTGGCTATTGTGTTCCTTGCTGTCTGGTCACCATGAGGTCAAACATACAGAGCCATGAGTCAGCCTAGTCTTGGAGCTCATGCTGTGGTTAGAAAGGAGAACATCAGCGATACCTGTAGCTCACATCCCTTCCGCCATGGTGGCACCTGAAGGTGTCCCACCATCCCGCAGAGTGTGCTCAGTTCCAGGCTGCTGGCTGAAAGTCAACCTTGGCAGCAACTGTCAAGTTCACTTTCTAATCAGATGATCTCTTGGGTCCAAGGGCAGTGCAGTACCTGCTGACACTGCCCCCCCTCCCCCATCTGCACTGACAAGAATCTTTAAGAAGAATGCCTGTGCCAACCCAGGACTTTCTTCTTCTGAGAACAAAGCCTCAGTCCTTAATCATCCTGACTGGGCAATAGAGCACAATAGGTTTCCCTCGTCCAAGTTAAAACAGGAAAGCAAGGGTACTAGCGCTGTCTTTTGACAGAGTTGAATTCTCTTAACCTGAAAGATTAACCTTGACCTCCAGTGGTTTTTGCCTTGAACAGGCACGGCATTGACAAAGGAAATGCTGGGTTAGAATAATCTTGTCACTCTGCTTTCATAATTCTTCATTTTTCCTTCCATGAAAGGCAACAAGATGAGATTTTGCAGCCTGCCAGAGGGTCGTTATGCAATGCATATTTGCAGACATTTGAGACTCAGAGCCAGAGGAGAAAATGACGCATTGCAGCCAAATAATGAGTTTTTAAAAGAAAGAGAAAAGTGTTTTCAATAAAGGGTGTCTTTCTATTTACAAAGGCCCATCTTTAAACTCCCCAGTCAGAGGTGAGGCAGACCCACATCCCGCGACTTATTTAAGGGTGTGGAGTTTTTTCTCTTCATGTGTCTGGAATTTGAATTAACTGTGGTAGGATGACTGAGTCTGTACAGCGTGGCCTTCTGTCACCTAAACACAACCAGGGGGTGTCTGCATGGATACCCTGCTGGCCCCAGGGGAGGCCCTGTGGCTGGTAAGCCCTCATCTCCCTGCTAATCCTCTAGGGGCACCCGATGCTGTCGGGGAAGCTTCTTGTACTGCGCTGCTGCTGTCCACATTAGCTTGCTCTGGTCGCCCTGCTTTTCAGGTAGCCCCCTTCAGTCTGATTCTTCTAGCTGATGATAGAATTCTACAGATCGCATTTCTACTTGAGTGAAAGTGGTCAAGTGTTGGGGCTGGCGTTGTTGTATAACCAGTGAAGCCACCACCTACAACACCAGCATCCCATATGGACACTGGTTTGTGTCCTGGCTGCTCCACTTCCAATCCATTTCCTTGCAAATGGCCTGGGAAAAGTAAAGGAAATTAGCCCAAGTTCTTGGGCCCCTGCTACCCATGTGGGAGAACTGGAAGAAGCTCCTGGCTTTGGCCTGGCCCAGCCCTGATGATTGCAGCTATCTGGGGGAGTGAACCAACTGACAGACGATCCTCTCTGTATCCCTCTCTCTGTAACTCCGACTTTCAAAGTAAATAAACAAATCTTTAAATAAAGAAGGAAAGAGAGGGAGGGAGGGCCTGCATCCCAGCTCCCACCCAGCCACAGCTATGAACCTGAGCTGGGGAGCCCTGGGCATGGGCCCCTTTATACACGTGGGGACATTACTGGAAGTTTCTCATTAGGACAGTAAGACATGATAAAGACATGAAGAAGAATGGAGCAGTAGAGGTGGGAGAAACAGGAGTGATGAAAGGAAGGGATAGTGAAATATGACAAATGTAAGAGCTGGCTAAGGGTTGCAGTAGAAACAGAATGATGAGAATGTAGGATCATTTTGAGGAATTGTCCTCTAGGACTAGATTTCTGGAGGTAGAGACATAAAAGCAGAATGAAAGACGTGGTAAGGGGTTCGTTGCTTTGGCTCTGGGCAGCTAGGAGTATGGCGATAACCACTGACTGGAGGGGAGAAGTTGGAAATTGGGGTTATTGGCAGCAAAGCTTTGGGTGTACTGGCTGTGAGATGAAGGAAATGTCCTCAAGGGGAGCTGAGCAGGTGCTTGTGCCCCGTGTGCTGCATGAAATATGGGTGGTGGACAAGAAGAGGGGCTCCAGTGAGCCTGTTGGTCTTGGAGTCCATGGCATGTTACTGCTCTCAGTCTACTCAGAAACTCAGCCCATGTTGAGATCTGAAGCACCCTTCAAGTTACCTAATATGCAATGGTAGAATCTTAGCTTTGAAGTGAGGCAAGGTCACGTTAAAGGTGTTTGTGACATCATCATTCCTGCCTGATACTTATAGAGGCTGAGGGAGCATTGTTCCCCAGGAGACCCAGCCATTATTGGAGATGGGAACCTATGGAAAGTCTGCCTTACTGGGTTCTGCGTGACCCTCTGTGTCATTAACCAAACATTCATGCACTGCTTTCTGGAGCAACACATTCTGACTTGCCTGTGGATGCTCTTGGAGTATTTGAAGGCATTTATCGTGTAATCCTGCCCAAGCTAAACTCCATGGGTACTATGGATAGTCCTCAGAGACATAATTACAAGTCCTCGTCATACTGGCTTACTAACTTTTCTGTGCATCCAGTAGAACAATAGTAATTGGGTAGCCTCCTGGGATATGACATTATCCTTCCACAAATTGCACATCTGCTTCGTTGTGCCTTTCAGCAGCAGCTCTGGGGACTGACTCAACTTGAACTGGTTTTCTTCACACCCCGGTGTCTGCCAGTTTCTTCTGTTCTGCATGACTGTGATTAATTGTTTTACATCTAAATGCAGGGCTTTGCATTTTTTCCCATTGATTGCAGGCCAGAGTTCCAGCCTCAAGATAATCATGAATTTTGTTTTGACCATTCATCATGCTAGCTGTTAGAGCTAGTTTTGTTTTACATAATTAAATAAGCAAAGCTTCTGTGTCACTGACCAAACTTTCAAGCTGGTAGAGACAACAAACCCATAAACCAATGTAGCCTGAAGGTTGATAGTGATCTGTCAGCACATTTTAGGGCCCTTGTTCAGTGAGTGGGAAGCCTCTTAAATGGATGACCAGGCAGGCATGCTTCTTCTTCATTGGAGTCACAAGGCATTCTTGAAATCAAGATATTCTGTATCTAGCTTTGGATGAATTAATTTTTCACCTAAAAAATGGAGATTATGGTCTATGAAATTTGAATAATAATGGTGAAGAGTCACCAAGAACATTGTACATGGCAGATAAGTGCCCACTCTTATTGGCAAAAATGCCTTCCCAAGAGGCAACTAACCTCATCTTAACAAAGGAGATGGGCCCACATGGCCATGACCTACTCATTTGGAAACTCTTGCTTCTCAGCATTTTCTCTCTTTTTCTAAGTGCTCATGAACCATTCACCCAAAAATTCTCTGGAGCATCTTTTCCAGGAATCAGCAATGGGTTTAGTAAGCTTTAGGGTTTAAGTTTTGGACTTCCATCCTTAATTCTTTTCTGATCGCCGGCGCCGTGGCTCACTAGGCACACCGGGTTCTAGTCCCGGTTGGGGTGCCGGATTCTGGCCCGGTTGCCCCTCTTCCAGGCCAGCTCTCTGCTGTGGCCAGGGAGTGCAGTGGAGGATGGCCCAGGTACTTGGGCCCTGCACCCCATGGGAGACCAGAATAAGTACCTGGCTCCTGCCATCGGATCAGCGTGGTGCGCCAGCTGCAGCACTCTGGCCGCGGCAGCCATTGGAGGGTGAACCAACGGCAAAAGGAAGACCTTTCTCTCTGTCTCTCTCTCTCTCACTGTCCACTCTGCCTGTCAAAAATTTAAAAAAAAAAAAATCTTTTCTGATCATTGGGACAGTTAACTGTGGATTTACCTTTGATAACTCTTGTGTTCTCTCCCTGTTGTCTTGAGGATGATGAATTTTTACTTTGCATTGTTTGAGGTACTTGTATTGTTATATCTCAAAACAATAAGTACTCAGTTACTTTTTAATAGTATTGTGAAGGATAATTTTAAATATTATATCACAAGGTGAAATAGAATTTTCATTTTGATAAGTACTTGTCTGGACTCCTGTTCTCTAGTGCTCGTCTATTGTGCTAGTATCTGAGGTAGACACTTTCCCAAGGGTTTTGATCTATGCATCTTTGAATCTTCCCATTAGGAAGTAGAAGTTGTGTGTGTCCTCATGAAAAGCATTTTACCTTCCTTAGGATGCTTATTAACATATTCTTGTATCTGGCTTCCATCCAGGCAAACAAAGTTTGTGCTTTAAAATGTTTCTAGTGACTGATGTGAAAAATGTTTTGCATGGGTAAAACTCTTTTCCTCTTTTTTTTTTTCATTTTGCCCAATTTTTGTTGAATTATCTTCAAGTTCTTTGCAAAGCTGTGTTGAGGCTTTCTGATGAACTAAAGAAAAGCATTCTTTATCTCTTTTGGTGTAGTTTTTCTTTCAAGCATTTCCACGTGACCCTGAGGGTCTCTGCTGTAATTTCTCATCTGCTCATGCATGCATTCTACCTCTTCCCTTGGCGACTTTAACACAGTTGCAGTGAATCATGTAGTTCCAATGTTGAGTCAAATCAGAGTGTGGTTCTGTTGACTGTTGACTGTTTCTTGACAGTGAGGCTGGGAGAATAGGGGCTTGGTTTCTTTTTTGTGTGTCTTGTAATTTTTGATTGAGAGTTTGGTGTCATATTTTCCAGGACAGCATAGATGAAGGTCAATAGTATTATGTCAGTACACAGGCAGCTTCTCATGTTAGCTGTTAAAGTGAAGAGGTTGTCAGTCTACTCAGGAGTTGATCTGGGTTTGAGTTTTGTTTTGCCATGGTTATAGTCAGTGCACCATCAGTTTCCAAGTCCCTTAAGTGTCCTTTTCTTTCTGCTTACGGTGAGAGCTGCTTTGCCAGAGGTGTTGCCCAGCATTCGTGTTTCACCCTCAGCTTTATACCTTTCCCGTGTGCCTGGGCCTCTGAGACGGTCTTTCTTCCTCCTCTAATGGTAATCTGCTGTTGCTTGGTGCTTACTGGACTGGGGTTTCTCTGCCATCTTGTCCCACAGCAGTCAGAAGCAGGCTCTGGGTCTTTGAGCTGGATTGTCTCTCTAGGAACCTCTTTTGATGGTAGAAGACCTGTGAAAGTCTGAGCCCAGGACAGTTTCCTGCCCTGCCTCGAGAGCACAGAATGTTGTTATTTTCCCTGTGCTGTGGGGTGACTTCAGACTTTCATCTCAATGAAGGGAAGGCTCTGATTGTGGTTCCCTCCTTTCCACAGTGGTGGCTGCTCCTCTCCTCCTTTAGTTAATGGTTGTTGCTGTTGCCTGTTTGCGCATGGCCAAGGTTTGTAGCAACTCCCTCAGAGGTGCCAGGGAGGTTGGTGGGGAGAGAGGCCTGTGTGTGGGTCCCAGATCTCACATGTCTGGGGTTTCTTGTTCTCTTGGTAGTCCATGCTCATCTTTGAACAATTTCTCAAAGCCGTTAGCTGAGCTTTTCCTACTGTTTTGTGTAACGGTGCCACCTTCCTCCTGTCTTCTGCCTCGGATGGGCCATTGTTGGGCCTGCCTTTTCTTGCTGGAAGGAAAGCTGTCCCTCCTCAGATTCTAGGCTACTCAATTTCCCTGCAACCCCAGGTGGGCCTAAGAAAAGTTACTATCTTCACACTTACTTGGCTCTTTTTATTGCTAGAATGGCAGTGAGGGAAGCAGAATCCAGAAGTCCATTTTTGAATTTCATTTAAAAATCACTGTGAATATCATCAGTACTATGAGATCTGCTCAATCAACAAACTGTATGTTGCCCAGCCAAAGGAATTTCTTAGGACGTTTAGTTCCGTAATTGCAGTAGTATCTTAATAGTGTCAAAATCCAGTAGTATTTTGTGTTTATTCCTTCTGAATTCCTTGAATGATTGTATATTTCCCTACTAGAAATTGTGTTGACTAATTTTCATAGTGTATCTAATGACAACAGATAAAAGAAAAATCATACCTAAAGAGTATTGGTATAGTATCTTGATTTGAAAGTGGCATTTTGAAACTTTTACTGAATTTTTATGATTGAGTAATATATTCCTTTTTAATAAACTTTAGAAATAGTAAAAAAGTAAAATAAAAACTACCTGGATGTGCTACCACATGAAGATAATTAATTTTTTGTACATTCTAATTTTTCTTTGGCGTTTTCCTATGTAATTATATTGTAAGCATTTTCCTATACTAACAAAATATATTAGAATCATAATATTTGCATGCATGCAATATTCATTCATGAATACACTGCTACTGATTTAAGTTTTCTTATTAAATTCTTGCTGATTTTATGCTAGAAAGAGCTTTTGTTTTTAATTATAAAAATGTATTTCACGTATGAGGTTGAGTGTGAATTTTTCATGTGGATTCCTGTGTCATTGGGTGGTTTCTAAAATCCCGTGGGTATCAGTGCTGTATGCTTTTTGTGTGAAAGACGTGGATGTAAAGAGCTGGCCTTCTCTGCGGGGCTGTTGCCCTTCTGCCCAGCTATGTGGTGATGCATTCCCAGAACACTGCTCTCTCACTTGCTTTCTTAGACGCCCTCGTTTGGGAATAATCTAGTTTGGAGGAGAAGAGGTGGTGGTGGGGGGTAGGTGTCAGTAGTCATAGTTGTAGGAAGACATCAGAATGAGACACCAGAGGCTCCAGCTAGGCCGTACAGGGGGCTGCCAAGGAGGCGCCTCCACCGTCTAGGACGAGTCTCAGCTACGCCGCGACAGCTCTGTGTCTAGTCCCGTCTGCGATGACTGCTTGTGCGGTTCCTCAGCTCCCCGGAAAGCAGTGGCAGCTCAGCACTTCACGTAGATAGGATCTCGGTGAAAGAAACAGGAGCGGCAGTGGAGATGGGGCGAGGGCTGTTCTGACCACGTGCCCGCGGGCCAGCAGCTGGAGAAGGAGTAGATACGGGTGCTTCTACCCTAGAAGGGCATTTGGATTTGGGGTGATACCAGAACTCCCTCCCCTGGGTGCTGCCTCTCCCAATCTGCCAGCCCGTCTCCATCCACTCAGGGAGGTGTGAGCTGGCCGCCAGGGTTCCCCCAGCGACACCCTCACCACGCCTGAGGTTAGCTCTTGTATGCTGGCAGGTGCCCAGGGCTGCTTGTTTACTTAAGAGGCTCTTTACCTTGGTTAGTACTCAACAAATAACGATTGGTCACATTTCCCCAGGACTTAAGGTTTTGCACTAGGGAGGAAATGAAAATCTCTAGGATAGTGGGAAGAAGCTGAGAGGGCTGTGTTTTCCTTTGATTTCGTCCAGAAATTATCTGTGTGACAAATTACATGCCCTCCTAGAATGTGATTTTTTTTTTTTTTTTTTTTTTTTTTTTGCACCTCAAACTGGGGATGCTGTTAACTGGGAAAGTAACTCCACCTCCTTGAGTTCCCCCAGTAAATCCTTCGTTCAACATTCTCTTCAGGTGCTGCTTCAGGCAACCTTGGAGATGCGGGTATTCTATAAAAGATTCTATAAAAAAATTCTTACATTTTACCCACTTGCCCTTCCCTTCATTATTAGCCTGAGTATCCCAAGGGAAGGTTAGCCGAGCAGATATTTTCTGGTCCTTGTCCACTTTTATTCATTATGCTTCAAAGAAATTTGCTGCCAAACCCCAGAGTTTTAGCTCAGTAGTGGTCTTACTTATTTTGTTACTTACCTGGATTGTTTTGGATAGTCTGCTGTGTTTTCCACCCTACCAGGTTTCCTCTTCACTAGTGATAACGTAAGGCCTTACTCGGGTTCACACATGGCTTGTACACTAATCACAAAATCACTTCCCTTCCCACAGACTGCATTGCGTCATAAGCAGGTTGGCCGTGGTGCCCTAAGACCAGAGCCCGTGGGTGTGGTGCAGGTGACTTCCTGTCCTGGCTGATGTAGCAGCCTGGTCTCTACTGTCCTCTTCCATGGGTGCCTGGGAGCCAAGGCCTCACATTCTGTACTGGATCCCATGTCTGGGCCAGATGTGTTTTTCTGGTAAGACCCACTTTGTGTAGCAGACAGAGGCTGCGAGAATCTCAGCTGTCTCACAGGCTATTTGAAACCAGTTACCGAAGCTTTAGGATGCCCTCTGACCTGCTGGCTCAGGAACCCTGAGCCTGGGTATATGGCATTGGAATAAAAGATATAAGGAGTTCTTAAAGGTGTGTATCTTAACTTGCTTGAAAAAAAACTGTTTTCTTTTAACAATACCTTGTATATTCTATAATGTGGCAGAGCTTTAGAGATCAAGACATGGTACTGATTTCTAATTCAGTTTTTAAATAACCAAGCAGCCATTTATATTGTGAACAACCTTCTCCCCCAGACTAGTTGGAGGTATTGCTGTAGAAGCCCCAGACCTGGGTCCCCTCGTTCAACGTGCAGAAAGCCAGTCATACACTGGGGTGGGGGAAGAAATGAGGCGTTTATTGTGAAGTGCAGAGCAGGGAGCCAGGCAGCCATTGCTTAACCCCTGGGCTCCCAGAGGCGTTGGGGGTGAAGGTGCTTCTGCATGGAAATTGGACCTGAGAGGTGCGTGTGCAGCTCGTGTCCACGTTTCTGGTTGGGTAGACCTTCCTTTGATTGGTCAGCACTGCTCTGCTCTTTTGAGAATTTGTGTGATGGGCAGGTGGGCTTCAGTGGGTCTGGGGGTTACATGTAAGTGGTTGCTACCTTCTGCCCCGGACCTGGAATTTCCCTGCCTGGACCTGAAAATCCCCTAAATGAAACCCTTCAGACAATCCTGGCCAACAGGGTTTTAGCTACTGGTGAAGCAGATGACTGAGTCTGGCGAGTAGAATGCCATTGGGCAAGATGTATCAGTACTGCCTCACATCAGTGAATTCCTTGTGGCAAAGGACAGGCTAAGGGAGACAGAGGGTGGGCTGGGTCCCATCTACATTATAGGGTTTCAGTCTCAACGTAACACATTCATGCTGTTTTTGTGAAACAGTGAGGAGTGTTTTTCTAACCCCCTGGGGAATTAGATCCTGACATCTTATAAGTTGTTCACATTTTATGGTTGTTGAATGTTTTGAAGAGGAGTTAGGAATTGGAAGATGTTTTGGAGTACTTTTAATTTCTTCTTTATAAGCAGCATATTTGACCTGGTAAATAAAATTCTTGGGCTTCCCAACAGTGTGATAAAACATAAAGGGAGTTCCAGTTTACTTGTAAGTGTAAAATTGCTAAGAAACTGCCTTTGATTCCTTGCCATGCATCTGGTAGCTACATTCTACCTGAAGCCTCCATACTCAGGTTCTAAGCAGGCCGACTCCCCGCCCTCCTGGGGTCTGACCTGGAGGGTAAAGCGAGGACAATAAACCCTGTGCTGACACTGCCTTGCCACCCTTCTCCCTGGCCCTGAAGTGGACATAACATTGGAGCCCGAGTCACTCACAGGCTGTGGAGGTTCAGTCTCTGCACGGAGGCTCAATCTGGCAAACGTTACGTCCCTGGGCCAGCAGGCATCTCTGTCTTTTGGAAGGCTCAGGGCCTGTGTTTTGCTGCTGATCGGGAACAGAAAGTGCAAATGATAGCTGTAGTGGAAAGTCAGGCTTGGCCTACTTGCCCTCAGAAAGTACTAAATTGTGGTGAACTTTATTTTATCTTATTTTTTTGACAGGCAGAGTTAGACAGTGAGAGAGAGAGAGAAAGGTCTTCCTTTTTCTGTTGGTTCACCCCCCAAGTGGCCACTATGGCTGGCACCTTGCGGCTGGCACACTGTGCCGATCTGAAACCAGGAGCCAGGAGCCTCCTCCTGGTCTCCCATGCGGGTGCAGGGTCCAAGCACTTGGGCTATCCTCCACTGCTTTCCCGGGGCCACAGCAGAGAGCTGGACTGGAAGAGGGGCAACCGGGACAGAACCCCGTGTGCCGGCGGCACAGGTGGGGAATTAGCCTAGTGAGCTGCGGCGCCAGCTGTGGTGAACTGTTTAACAGCTTGTAGCCAGCGACGTGTTCCTGTTCTCAGTGTCCATCTCGGGTTCCTGCTGAACGTTTTAGAACAGCGGCAAGATCTGTATGAATACTAGTATTCCCTCGAATGTGGTGAAATAACGCAGAGGTAGCATGAAGCCCAGGAGCTGCGTCTGGAGCCCCTGAGTGTTTCCTCCAGCAGAAAGAAGCAGGGCGGATTGTGTGCGCAGGGACCCACGCGCCCTCACACAGCTCCTGTGCCCCAGGCAGCCGGCCGGCCGGGCTGCATCCAGCCCTGAGCCTCTCGATCCTCCGGGAGAGCTCTGTCAGCAGCCTTCCTGAGCCGCGGCTCTGAGGGTCTGTAGCGTGGGTAATGCACTCAGTCAGGTCGCGGGGTGGGAGTGACGCTGTGCTGCCTCGTCCCATTGAGAAGCCGTCCGCGCCTGAGCTGCGCACTGCTGGGTGCTCCCGTGGCCCCGCAGCTCTCGCCGCACTCCTTGTGCGTGATGCTGGCCCTTCCGCCTCTCCCGCCGCCTCCCCGTCCTCTCTGCCTGCCTCGTCTCAGCCCAGGATGCTGGGCGGGAAGACAGAGGTGCTTGTGCTGAAGCTGAGAGCGCGAGGATGGATTGGGAAGAGCTGAGACGCGCATGAGTGGCGTGTTCGGATGTGCAGGAGTGGGTGTGGGGTCTTCGTTGTGGCCGTTCTGAGTTTTTGGAGCATTTTAACTGTGTTCCAGGTACCTGGAGCATGGAAGACGCTGGTTTCTGGATCAGCAGGGCTTGCTGCCGGAGTCTTCTGGCGCAGTGTGCTTTTATTACAAGTCCATGCGGTGCTACTCGTCAGGAATTTGAGGAGGAGCCTGCTGGCTGGATTTTGGTGATTAGTTAGGACATGCTTGAAATTAGTCCCATGCATTTCCACACAATTAATGTTCTCTTGCTCTTTTTAAAGTAGTTAAACTGTCTGTCTGTCATTAATTTAGAGTCAAGCTTCTATAAGTTCATAAACATAAATTTAGACTTCAGTGGGAGGCAAATTCATAGAAACCTAAAATCATGAAACACTGTGCCCAAAGAGCTCTAGAACAGCCCAGGAGAGGAGGACACGCAGAGGCATGCTGGGACCGAGAGAGAAAGAACTTTGCTTAGGAAATGGTGGTTTTTTTATTTTATTTTATTTTATTTTTTTTGACAGGCAGAGTGGACAGTGAGAGAGAGAGACAGAGAGAAAGGTCTTCCTTTGCCGTTGGTTCCCCCTCCAATGGCCGCTGCGGCCGGCACGCCACGCTGATCCGATGGCAGGAGCCAGGTACTTACCCTGGTCTCCCATGGGGTGCAGGGCCCAATGACTTGGGCCATCCTCCACTGCACTCCCTGGCCACAGCAGGGAGCTGGCCTGGAAGAGGGGCAACCGGGACAGAATCCGGCGCCTTGACCAGGACTAGAACCCTGTGTGCTGTCGCCGCAAGGCAGAGGATTAGCCTAGTGAGCCGCGGCGCCGGCCAGGAAATGGTGGTTTCTTAATCAGAGTCCCGAAAGGGACAGTGGAGCAAGGACCATGGCAGTCAAGGCCCAGTGACCAGAGAGATGCTAAGGCAGCCTGTGTGAGGTGGGCAGGAGGGGCCCTGCGGAGACCAGGGGCACAGCTGCCAGGCTCTCTGCCTGGCAGGCTTTTAGAAGGCTTCAACCACCTGACGAGTCCACTCGTGGAGGAAGTCCGCAAGCCTGGACTTGTTAGGTCTTTTCGTTTATTTGAAGAAGTGCCTTGAGCTGTAAACATACAAAGCACAGGTCATGACGCCAGCCCTTCCTCTTCTGCCCCAACTTGGTATTGTTGAGAGAAACCCTCTGGAATTTGGCATTCCTGGTCAGGAGGCAGAGGAACGATCGTGGGTCTCCAGTTACAAGGGTAGAAACCCACGACAGAACTCAGTTCTCGGCGTGATGAGGACGTAACCATGAGAATGGAAGCCCAAGGCGCTGCTTGCCCTCGGGGGGTGGGGGGGGCGCATCCTTGGCTTTGCTGTGGGCTGCGCTGGCCTGGGCTGGAAGTTGGAAGCTGAGATGGCCTGCTGCTCAGAGGTCAGGGTGATGGATTTGAAGGATGAGCTCAGTGAGGACACGCCACCTGTCCTTCACACACCTGCAATGCTGACCAGGCAGCGCCTCCTGTGTCAGATCAAGTGCTCTGCCACTGGGAAGCTTGTGTCCTGGATTAGAGGAACAAGGGAACGATGTGTATAGAGCTGGCCTCTGTGTTTGCGACTTCTGCACCTGTGAATTCAACCAGCTGCAGATTGAGCATATTAAAAATTGCCTGCTCTAAGCCGGCGCCGCAGCTCACTAGGCTAATCCTCTGCCTTGCGGCGCCGGCACACCGGGTTCTAGTCCCGGTCCGGGTGCCAGATTCTGTCCCGGTTGCCCCTCTTCCAGGCCAGCTCTCTGCTGTGGCCAGGGAGTGCAGTGGAGGATGGCCCAGGTGCTTGGGCCCTGCACCCCTTGGGAGACCAGGATAAGCACCTGGCTCCTGCCATTGGATCAGCGCGGTGCGCCGGCTGCAGTGCGCCGGCCGCGGCGGCCATTGGAGGGTGAACCAACGGCAAAGGAAGACCTTTTTCTCTGTCTCTCTCTCCCACTGTCCACTCTGCCTGTCAAGAAAAAAAAATTGCCTGCTCTATACACATAGGGATTTTTTGGGTCATCATTCCCTAAACCACACCATATAACAAGTGTTTGTGCAGTATTTGTACTGTATTAACTATTGTAAGTAACCTAGGCATGATTTAGAGTATCTGGAAAGATATACACAGGTTGCATGCAAATGCTTTGCCCTTTATATAAGGGGCTTGATCATCTGCAGGTTGTGGTATCCACAGGGGCTTCTAGAACCAGTTCCATGCTGACACTGGGGTGACTTGGCAGTTTCAGGAAAGGCTGTGAAGAGAATAAAATGGCTATGTGACCATAGCCAAGGTCTCCTACAGATGGAATTGCTGGGAGAGGCATTTTCTGTGAGGGATGATTCTCTGACCTGAGCATAAGAGAGGCCCTTGCTGGGATGGCAGAGTCAGGCAGATTCCAGACAGAGGGAACAGCCACTGGGCAGGCCCTGGATCATGAATAAGCTTCGATGTGTGAGAAACATACAGTGACACAACGGAGGAGTGCATGGTTGCAGCAGGTTGGGCAGGAATGGGAGTGGCAGGAGGGGAGGCAGAGAGGCTGGCCAAAGCCAGGACACACAACCTGCAGGAGCAGCTTTTACCCCAGGTGTGATGGGGAGCAGTGGCCACTCTGGCTATGGTTTAGGGACTGGACTTTAGAGGTACCAGGTTGGGGCATAGGAGCTTCTGGTGGTCCTGGGTATGGAGGGAGATGGAGGGTCTTGAAGGTTGCTGCAGCAGCACTCGTGGGTGGACTCTGGGGAGGAGGTGAGAGATGCACAGGTGACTTCCACTAACCCCTCAGCAGGTGGCAGTGTCTCCTTCTGAGGTGCTGGCTGTGGAGGGAACAGGCCGGGGGTAGCAGATGGAATGAAGTGGACATGAATGAAAGGAGGGAGATTTGTCTTGGCCACACTGGGTTGGAAGTGCCTGCTGGCGTCGGGGAGAGGTAGACTGCTGTGCCTGCTTCTTCATCAGGAAAGTGGGAGCTGTGACCATTCCTACCTCACAGTGGTGTAGCTGGGATAAAGTGAAGTAACCCATGAGGCAAACATTACTTCATTTGTTGAGAGACTTCCAGGAGGGGTTCAGACTAGTTCTGTTTCTTGCTGGCTGTGTGCTTCTGGGCTGGGTACACCGTGCATTGATTTCCTCATCTGCACAATGGGGATAATGCTAGCTCCTGCCTTCTGCAGAGAAGGACCGGGGAGGATCTACCAAATACAGGAGTCACGTAGTGGGGAAGAGAGTGAGGCCCAGCGAGCACAGGTGCACGGTGCTCGCGGGTGCTCCGGGCTGTGTCTGCCGCCCTGTGACGCGTTCATCTTCTCTGCCCAGTTCCGCCTGGTGGTGAAGACAGCCCTTAAGCTGCTGCTGGTCTTCGTGGAGTACTCGGAGTCCAATGCGCCTCTCCTCATTCAGGCTGTCTCTGTGGTGGACACAAAAAGAGGTGAGTAGCTCTGCCCCACCGTCCAGGTAGGTGGAAATGTGGGATGTAGGGAGGTGTCTACCTTTCACAGGCTTGAAGCAGGATGAAGAATCAGCGGAATTCCTTATGTGTGGATGTCCCACTGGAAGAAACAATTTTTAGGATAACCAGTGTAAGGAGATGAGGGCTGGAGTGTGGTTGACCATGAATTCAAGCCCTCTTGGGCTCTCCCAGGACAGGCCGGATGGGAGCCAGTCTATGTTCTCCACCTGGCCTCTGCCTCCAGCCAGTCCCCTCTCCTGTATTCCCTTGTCAGGGGTCGCCCTGCCTGCTTCCTCTCCTCTCCTCTCAGGTGCTTCCTTGATCCTGGCCCCAGGTATTCCCTGAAACTTCTCCCATCCTTCCTCCCATGCCCCCACCTTACTCCAAACCCTCCCCATCTCTCTTACCTGGTGTCCCTTGCCACCCTCAAGCGTCTTTGGAAGATCCCTCTGAAACACAAATCTGGTCATCACCTTCCCCACCTCAACCTACTAGTGACTCTCTAGTGCCTACAGCAGAAAGTCTAGGCTGTGTGCACCTGCCACTCCCATCATCCACCTGGTCTGCACCATCCATCCCTACCTTGGTCATGTGCTCTCAAAGCCCCCTTGTGTCCCTCCTGTCTGATGTGTTGCTGTCATTGCTATCTCTGTCTCCAAGGCAGATCCTTGCTCTAAGGCAGATCTCTCTGTCTCAGCTTGGTGTCCTAGCCCCACGATGTAACCCAGAGCAGGCAGGTAGCCATAAGCACCTGGTAAAGAATGGGCTTTTGGTCTGTATTGGTGTGGAGCATGCTCTGTCCCCTGTAGTGAAACCTGAAACAAAAATGCTGTATGTGTGTGTGTGTGTGTGTGTGTGTGTGTGTGTGTGTGGTGGTGGTGGTGGCGGTGGCGGTGGCGGTGGTGGTGGTGGTGGGGTGTTTGTTCTCCTCCCTAGTAAGACCCAGGATTATTCAAGTTTGAGAATCCCTGATGTGATGCTCCTGTTGCATTTTAGAGTATTTTGGATTTCCGATTTTCACATTAGATTTGTTCAGTCACTGAAATCACCTATGCCAATAGTTCCAAATTTGAAAACACCAAAGTCTGAAACACTTCTGATCCTAAGTATTTTGGATAAGGGACACTCAACCTGTATCACCCTTGTCACAAGGACTCAAATAAGGGCAAAAACTTGGTATCTTTTTTTTTTCCTGTGATGGTAACAGTTGAAAATTTGGAAAAACCAGTATAAACATGTCGGTGTATTTCCTTGGAGTTAGGGGTGCGTGTGTGTGTGTGCGTGTGTGTGTGCGTGTGCGAGTGGACACTGATGTGCATTCGCATCTGCAGAGAGGCAACAGTCAGGAGGAAATGAGGACCCTCTGGTCCAAGCCACTTGTGCACAATCAGCGGGTGTGTGTCTGGAAGGTAGCTCTCCAAATAGGGCGCATTTCTGAGGCCGCATGTTACCATCTGGTGCCAGATGTGAAGACCCTCATGACCAAGATCCCATGGTGTGGGCAGCTGAAAATCCTTCAGGATTCTGATTGACTCAGAAACCAGGTCTGGTTTTTCCAGCGCCACTAGGTTAAAAGCTAAAGGTGGGAGTTTTGGAAAACAGTAAGGCAGCTTCATTCATTCATCCTTGAAGGATCCATATTTGCCCCTCTTCCCCATCCCCTCCCCAACTCTGGGGTTACTTTTAGGACAACTAATGGGCTCTTCCACATCCTGTCCTAAACAGCAGATCACCTATGGGCTGTGTTGGAAAGGGCAGCCTTCTCATGACTGGGGGTTCTCCTTTGGCTTAGCTGAGCTAGGAGCTCAGATGTGCCTTCCCTGGACCTCACAGCTGGGGAAAGGGTGGAGGAATCATCCTGAGATGAACCCCCTGTCAAGACCACATCCACAGCTCAGAGACTCTCCACCAAGACAAGGCACGGCCCATCTTTTACCAGTTAGCAAAACTTAAGGCAGCTAACAGATTATTTTCTCAGCTCCATGATTTTTGCCTGTAAATGTTTTTAAACCTTTTGCAAATGGCCGGTGCTGTGGCTCACTAGGCTAATCCTCTGCCTGAGGCGCCGGCACACCGGGTTCTAGTCCCGGTTGCCCCTCTTCCAGGCCAGCTCTCTGCTGTGGCCCAGGAGTGCAGTGGAGGATGGCCCAGGTGCTTGGGCCCTGCACCTGCATGGGAGACCAGGGGGAAGCACCTGGCTCCTGGCTTCAGATCGGCATGGTGCGCTGGCCATAGCAGCCATTTGTGGAGTGAATCAACGGAAGGAAGACCTTTCTCTCTCTCTCTCTCTTTCTCTCTCTCTCTCTCTCTCTCACTCTCTCACTCTCACTCTCTCACTCTCACTCTCACTCTCACTCTCACTCTCACTCTCACTCTCACTCTCACTCTCACTAACTCTGCCTGTCAAAAGAAAAAAAAACCTTTTGCAACTGCTACTCTGTGTCTGCTGTTGAGCACTAACAGCTGAGAGGGAAAAATAAAGGCATAGTGCTATTGGAAAAACTCAGAAGTGGCTCATCACATGCATTTCAGTGGCGTGTGTCTTTCGGACTGTGTGTGGTCTTGGCTGTGATTTTGTGAAGCAAGCACACATATAACATCATCTGATTTTACTGCTAGTGAGATTGCTCCAGAATTCTGTGATGGCTCTGAACATGTAAATAGGTCCTGGCGTTCTGCAGGGAATGTTGTGAGGCCCAGGTGTGTTTCCACCCAGCGGCTTTAAGAGCAGCTTCTCAGGGGCCAGCACTGTGGTGCAGCTGGTGAAGCGGCCGCCTGCAGTGCCGGCATCCCATGTGGGCACTGGTTCAAGTCCTGGCTGCTGTACTTCTGATCCAGCTCTCTGCTATGGCCTGGGAAAGCAGTAGAAGATAGCCCAAGTCCTTCCTTGGGCTCCTGCACCAGTGTGAGAGACCTGGAAGAAGCTCCTGGCTTCGGATCAGTGCAGCTCCAGCCTTGTGGCCATCTTGGGAGTAAACCAGTGGATGGAAGACCTCTCTCTCTGCCTCTGCCTCTGCATCTGCCTCTTTCTCTCTGTAACTCTGCCTTTCGAATCAATTAATTGAAAAAATCAGCTTGTCAGTTCCCTGTCCCCTGGTGGGAGGGCAGACGGAGGAGCCCTAGGTGGCCGAGGGTACCCATGCTTGCCCATTTGTGCACAAGTGTATAAGTAAGCCCCCAATCGTACTCCTCACATTGGCTTTGGACTCTGAGGTGTGGGATCAATGGGCATGTTAAAGTATAGACAATTGTCTTTCTCTCTTCAGTAGAGAAGGTTTCTTTTGGGTGCCAAAATCCGTCAGATTTAAGGAAGCAGCACGTGCAGCCAGCCGACTTCAAGTCTTCCAGAAGCGCTGCCACCCTAAGCGAGTAGTTGTCTCAGGCCTGATTGCTCTGTAAACATCACATGTGCCCAGGCAGCGCCACGATTTGCCCAGGGGTCCCTTCTGCAGTGTAGGTGGTGGCTTCTATGACCCAGAACAGGAGTGAAAGCTGAAGGGACCCGAGTCTGTGTTAGGAAGCCATCAACATTTATGAATAAATGAAAGCTTCAAGTGCACTGTTTGACCCCTGCAACTGGATTCTGGCTCAAGGACTTGAATTCAAAGGTGGTTTGAGGGAGTCTCAGGCACAGGCATGGGATTGCATCCGACTGCCCAGCCTGCAGGGTCGTCTTCTCTTGTGTGTGCATCCTCAAGCCATTGTCCCTTCCTGGTGGGCAGGTCTGGCAGGAAGAGAGGAAGGCAGAGGCACTCCTGAAAGCCCTTGAGAGAACCTCCCTTGGTCATTTGGCCA
This sequence comes from Oryctolagus cuniculus, assembly GCF_964237555.1. NCBI lineage: Eukaryota > Metazoa > Chordata > Mammalia > Lagomorpha > Leporidae > Oryctolagus > Oryctolagus cuniculus. The sequence goes on along the minus strand of NC_091441.1, from coordinate 41,150,467 downwards.
CTCAGAGATGCTTTCCCTGGGAGGATCCAGAGGAAACTGGTAGAGAGCACTCTGCTCCCCAGGCCGGGGACGTTCCTTCTGACTGGCCAGGTGTGCCTGTCCCACAGGGAGCACGGCGAGTGAGCAGACCCGGCAATTCATTTGGAAGTTTCAGTCATAAATCTTGAGTGCTACTGATTTCATTCACAGCTTTTTAAAATAAGGGAGATGGAGAGAGCTATCCACTGTGCACTCCTCAAATAGCTGCAACAACTGGAGCTGGGCTGAGCCAAAGCCACGTGCCTGGAACTCTATCCAGGTCTCCCACGTGGGTGGCAGGGGCTCAAGCACTTGGGCCATCTTCTGCTTTCCCAGGTGCATTAGCAGGGAGCTGGATCAGAAACAGAGCAGCCAGGGCTTGAATCCGTGTTCCCATCTCGGATGCTGGCGTCATAGGTGGTGGCTCAACCTGCTGTGCCGCAAGGCCCTCCCCTCACACAGCTTTTGAAGGACTTCCATTTTTCTTTTGAATGTCAGGTGCTAAGATAGCACATAATCCTTAAGCATATGTATCACAAATGATTAACATGAAACAAATCCAGTGGACTTTTTTTTAAAAAAAAAGTTTATTTATTTACTTGAAATAGTTACATAGAGAGAAGGAGAGGCAGAGATAGAGATAGATCTTCCATCCGCTGGTTCACTCTCCAGTGGGCTACAATGGCTGGAGCTGTGCTGATACAGAGCCAGGAGCTTCTTCCTGATTTTCCATGTGGGTGCAGGGGCCTAAGGACTTGGGCCATCTTCTACTGCTTTCCCAGGCCACAGCAGAGAGCTGCATCAGAAGTGGAGCAGCTGGGACTCGAACTGGCACCCATATGGGATGCTGTCATTGTAGGCATTTACACACTACAGCACAGCGCCAGCCCCCCAGCTATGCCTTCATGGGATCCCATCTCTCTGACTCCTGCTAGAGAATGTCCGTTCCTTGAAGAACATGCAAAGCATGGTGCTAGTTGGGGGCAGCAGAACTCAAGCTGTGCTCCCACTGTTGTTCATGACCGAGTGCTCTGTGTTGAGTGCGTATATCCATGACGTGGAAAGACGTGGAGCATGCCGGCTGCACTCCTGTTTGAGTGTTGGACCCACTCAGATACTCAGCACTGTGCAAAGCCTCTTATTTTCCCTTGGATTTAATGCAGAGACCTAGTTAGGACAGTAAGAGAGGGAAAGTGTGGAGCAGTTTATTCTGTGTGTGTCTTATTCTGGCTTGAGAGAGAGACTCTGTGGTTTGGTGAGTGGAGCAGGCTGGGTGTCACCACCAACCACCACTATCGCAATTATAATAACTGACATTTGTGTGTCTGTCATGTAGCAGACATAATGTTAAGCATTTTTATATCTAGCTCGTTTATTTGGCAACTATTTGAGCAAATGTGTGTGCTTGCAAATATCAGAAAAAACAGGCTCTCAAGCCTATAAAACAATGCCGTGGGGAGGGGCGTGGAGTTGGAGAGAGATGTAATGATTAAATGAGGTATTGTCTTATGGTGTACCCCATTAGTGTTAAGGTAAGCAGGCAAGCGCTTATCCAGTGACACCTCTGGTACTGTCACCCCAACTAACAGGTGCACCGCCTGCACCTGCCTTCACTGCTTGGGGGCCCAGGTTCTCTCCTTGTTATATAAGGGCGGGATCATATGGTTTATGGTTTCACTAAAGGAACCCCTTGCCCCCAGCATGCAAACTCTGTCTCTCCTTTCCTTCTCCCTCCCCTAACCCTTCCCCACCTCCCTGTCCTTGTCCCTCTCTGGAGCTGGCAAAGGTGGAGAGGGAAGAGTGAGCTGGATCCTCTTACGAGCATGCTTCAGAAAGCTCATGGAATATGGAATTTAAGACTAAGTTCCTTTTGGTGCCAAAGTTTTTGAGATCCATGCACGACTTCCTCATGGCACCCATTTTCCATGACCTTTGCGAAGTGACCTTGCTGTTCTAAGCAGCTCCTAGGGAAGTGCCAAGTGCTGGTCTTTCACGCAGGTCCACCCCTATCCCTGCCAGAGCTCTTAGCGTGGGGCCCAGCTCTTCCTCTCCTTCAGTCTTCTAAGTAGTCCCCGTTTTCGGTCACAGAACAAAGGAAGGTGATTGTGCTCATTCCGCACAACAATGCAGAAACATACACAGGTGTCCTGACTTAAAATCCTCAGTGGTGGTGTGAGACTCAGAGCTCACAGCTGAAGCAGGCGTTTTTCAGTTCCGCTCAGCCTGTGTGTGTGTGTGTGTGTTTATCATAGAGGATTAGATGGTGCGCACGTGTGTGTGCATCTGTGTGTGTGTGTGTGGCGGGGGTAGGGGGCATGCATGCTGTCTGGCCCCTGCCTTCTCTCTGGGCTGCCTGCCTCTGCTTCCTGGCCTTTCCTTGCCCAGAACCCGTGGAGCATCTTCGGCTCCAAAGTCAGCAACCAGGAAGCAGTTTGGGATCCGCCAGCACCACTGGCAGTTCTTAAGTTGAATGCCTTCCCCTCTTAACCGTTTGTGGTGACTCCTTAGAATGCATGTTTTGTGCTGAGGTTTGGTGTCAGGTGTGAATGATAGAAGCTGCCCCTGTTACAAGCACCAACAGAAGCACTCAGAGCTCTTAAAGGGCACCTGGACAGTGAGGTCCCAGGCATTGTGACCACATGGACTGTCTTGAGGAGAAGAAGGGTTGCTTTGCTGGGGTTTGAAGAACAATTGCACTGTCCTTCAATGTAGTTTGATAAAAATCAGCAAGAAAATAATGTGACCAGGCAAAGAGGTGTGTCTTTGTAAAGAGTGTTAGAAAAGGGTCGTAGATGGTTGTTTGGTTCTGACGGGCTGGGCTGCTGACCAAGGACTTTCTGGAGCATTCTTAATTCATTGCCTACTAGGGAGTGTTCTTGAGGAGAAGTGTGCTCAAGTCTACCCTGTGAATAATGTCACGTTTGGAGATTTTATGAGTGGAAGACACTGCCCTTACTGGACAATCAGTCCTTAAACCAGGATGTGAGTTAGATAAGGAGTGTTGTCGAATTGCTGTTTTTACTGATGTTTTTGCTTCACTCACAGGTGTCAAACCCTGGACAAATATCATGGAAATCCTGGAGGAGAAGGATGGAGTTGACACAGAGCTGCTGGTTTATGCAATGACTTTAGTGAACAAGGTTGGTTGATGTGTGTTAGGGTTTGAATTGTGTCACCCCGAAGGATGTATTCCACTTTTAACCTGTGGTACTTGTGAACGTGACCTTATTGGGAAATAGTATCTTCTTTCCAATTAAAATAAATGAAGTTGTTGAAGGGAAGGCTCTGAGTATGAATTCAGAAGAGAGAAGATGGGGCCAGTGTTGGTGGTTCAGCAGGTAGAGCCACCACTTGGGATGCTGGCATCCCACATCAGAGTGCCAGTTCTAGCCCTGGCTGCTCCACTTCTGATGCAGCTCCCTGCTAATGCACCTGGGAAAGCAGTGAATGATGACCCAAGTACTTGGGTCCCTGCCATCCATATGGGAGACCTGGATGGAGTTCTAGGCTCCTGGATTCAGCCTGGCCCAGCCCTGGCTGTTGTGGCCATGGGGAGTAAAGCAGCAAATGGAAGATTCATTTTCTCCCTTTCTCCATCCCTCCCTCTCTCTTCCTTCCTCCCTCCCTCCCTCCTTTTCCCTCTTTCTCCCTCTTTGTCACTCTGCCTTTTAAATAAATGAGTAAATTTTTCGAAGTTGGGGAGAAGACAGATAGCGAGGGAGATGATGTGAACACGTGCATGCAAGGAGGGCAGTCTGGGATGCTGGCGGTGGAGACTGGAATGAGTTGTCTACAGGAACACCAAGGATTGCCAGCGGCTGCTAGGGTGAGGCATGGAGCCATCATCCCAGAGAGCCTTCAGAGAGAGCAAGGTGCTGCCAACCCTTTCGTATCAGACTTGCAATCTCCCCACTGTGCATTTCTGTGTCTTTAAGCCATGGTGTGTGTAGGACTGAGTTACAGCAGCTGTGGGGAGCTAAGAGAACGTGAAAATCTTTAGATTGCCCTGAGAGCCACGCTGTGTGGACTGCCGTCGTGGCGTCTGGAACCACAGCTGCAGCCTGCGTCTCCATGGGAGCAACCACTTACGTCACGCCAAGGCTATGTGTGCACGCAGGTGCGCACCACGGCTGGTGCCTGAGGGTGTCTGCGTGCTTTCATGCTTGGTCTTTTCTTGTGAAACTTCCAGGAAGGGGTGAGTTTTATGTCCACTTCTTCCCATCAAGATGTCATCATCTTGAAGCCACTCTTCCTTAAAGACATAAATGAGCAAGCTTTACTCTAAGGAAATACCATCGTTCACAAGCCAAGAAGCAAGGTGCTCATGTTCTATGAGCCGCATTCTGACTGCTGAGCCGACTAAGGCTCCTGGGAGACGGGGCCCATCTCCTTATCTGATGGTGACTCTCCTTTGGCGCTCCCATTCCATCATGTCCCTCTGGTTACTACCCATGGAGCAGTAGCCATCCTCGGTGCCTGTCCCCAGACGTGGCTCTGTGGCGATGGCTCCCATATTGACCTGGTTCAGGCCTTGTCTTGGGACTGGAGTGCCCGCATTCAGGTTTTCTTGTCTTAGAGCACAGGACCCACATCAGCCACCCTTCCCTGTACCCCCCAGGCTGCTGGATGTGAGCCTTAGGGACTACCTGCAATGGTGGTGGAGGCTTCAGAAAGACCCAGAATCCCTTCCTGAAACAGAATTGGAGAAGCATTTCCCCTGGCAACCTGGAAGCACATTTGTAGAAAGCAGTAGAATTCTCAGGGACAAGTTCTCCTGTTAGATGGTAAAATGTGCACGCTTCCAGGATTGAAACAGTGGGATCTGGCTTGCTCTTCAGCAGAGAGATGCCTGGAGCAGACGCCCAGGCACAGACCTCATACACACCACTTGCCCACAGTCGATGGCCATGGGACAGGATATCTTCACTGATGACAAGAGAGGAATAACCAAGGGTTTACTTGAACCTTTTGCACAGTAATTTCTAGATAGGGGTGGACATTTTGGTGCAGCAGGTTAAGCCACTGTTTGGGACGTCCGCCTCCCATATTGGAGTGCCAGTTGCAGTCCTGGATGCTTTACTTCTTTTTAAAAATTATTTTAAAGATTTATTTTATTTGAAAGACAGAGTTAAGAGAGTTTTATTTGAAATCCAGAGAGAAATAGAGATCTTCCTACTGCTGGTTCAATTCCCACATGACTGCAATAGCTAGGGTTTGGCTAAGCCCAATCCAGGAGCTTCATCTGGGTCTCCCACATGGATGTAGGGGCCCAGTGACTTGAGCTATCCTTCACTGCTTTCTCCAGGCACATTAGCAGGGCTCAGGATTGGAAGTGGATCAATTGAGACTCAAACCGGTACCCATATGGGATGCTGGCACTGCAGGCAGTGTCCTATGTGCTATGCCACAAGGCCAGCCCCACTGTACTTCTGATCCAGATTTGTGCTAATGTGCACCCTGGGAGGAAGCAGTTGATGGATTAAATCCTTGGGTCCCTGACACCCATTTGAGAGACCTGGGTGGAGTTGCAGTCTCCTGGTTTCAGCCTGGCCCAGCCATACCTGTTGCAGTCATCTGGAGAGTGAACAGCAGGTGGAAGATTCTCCCTCTATCCCTCCCTCTCCCTCTGCTTCCTCCCTCTTCTCCTTCTCTCTCTCCTCCCTTTCCTCTCATCCCTCTCCTTCTCCCTCCCACTCCCTCTCCATCACTCTGACTTTAAAATAAGTAAATAAATAAATCTTAAAAAATGTAAATCCCAGGCAGATTCAAGACTCTTATGTAACAAATCAAACTGTAGAAAAAAACCATAGAAATAAAGAAGAATTGGTCTCTGATTGATAAAGGGTGTTTTAGTAATAGAATCTGAGGGGCTGGCGCCGTGGCTCACTTGGCTAATCCTCCGCCTGTGGCACCCGCATCCCATATGGGCACTGGTTCTAGTCCTGGCTGCTCCTCTTCCAGTCCAGCTCTCTGCTGTGGCTCGGGAAGGCACTGGAGGATGGACCAAGTGCTTGGGCTCCTGCACCCGCCTGGGAGACCAGGAGGAAGCACCTGGCTCCTGACTTCAGATTGGCACAGCGCCTGGCCGTAGCGGCCATTTGGTGGGTGAACCAATGGAAGGAAGACCTTTCTCTCCCTCCCTCCCCCTCCCTCCCTCCCTCCCTCCCTCCCTCCCTCCCTCCCTCCCTCTCTCTCTCTCTCTCTCTCTCTAACTCTGTCAAATAAAAAAAAAATAGAATCTGAAAAAGAACTCAGAGCAAAAGATTTAAATGTTTCATTCCATGAAATTATAAAGTGCAGACCCAAATTATAGCTGAAAATAGGTGACAAACTGGAAAATTGTTTGCAAAAATAAAAATAGGGCAGTGAATGATATTACCCTAAGTATGCTAAGAACTCAGTAGAAAATTAATGAATTAATGACATTAAACCAACAAAGAACAAAAGAAATACATAGTACAACAAACAGGGCATTTCCTCCAGGTCACGATGGCAGTGATTGTGTTTTGTAAAATATCATTTGTGGATGAGCACGTGGAAAACTCGCGCCCGGCCCTGGTAGGAAATGGGCATCACTTTTTGGAAGAATGATGCTAAGAATTGTACTTTTATTATCAAATTCCTGTGAATTCATTTTGCTATTTGGGACAGTTTTTTCTGTTGGATTTTGAAGATTGATTTCATCTACTTCATGTCCTTTGCAAGTCACTGATGTTGAAAAACACGGGATTTAGCAGGAAGTGAATCCTCACTCTGGCCAATGTTATTGGTCAGTGAAGACCCATGGGCACTATGGCCAGACCCTGGCAAGGACCCAGCATGCATCACCCTTTCCTGGGCCTCCTGTGCGTTTAATGTCCTAGAATTCCTTGTTCTCTTCCAGCCGTGCTCTCTCATCCATGTTAGTTCTGGCCCAGCAGAAGTCCCGGAAGGTCCTGGGGGACATTCCTTCCCCTGTCATCTTCCCCTCCCAGAGGTCAGCCTACCGCGGGCCCTCACCCAGGGTTTGTTTTGTTTTGTGGAAGTGGAGTAGTGTTGATTGCCCTAGTGAGCACAACACTCTGGCAGACCAAACAAAATAACAAGCAGTAATGTTAACACAGGCTTGGGAAAAAAAATCCAGGCTTTGAAATCTGGGAAATTATATTGCAAGTTGGGTGGTTTCTATCTAGTATCGATTTCAACAAAATAGAAGACGGTTTAATGACATGGAATTAAAACATTGACATTTTCAGGACAAACAAAGCAAGGGCACTGAATTCCAGCCTGCTTACCTTCTGAGATCCGAGTCTGCCCTCTTGAGAACCAGGGATGTTTAAAAAAAAAGTGGTTTCCAACATGCAGACTCCCTGTGTCTCCTCTCCCAGCCTCAATTCCTTGTCTACAGGAGATCCGTAGATCTTAACTGTTTTTTACCCTACAGGCTCAAGTTGTAATGCTGTGTCTTGACCCAGTTGCATTCAGTGATTATCTTAGAGGGGCTTAGGTATCAGTCACCTTGTAAAGTAGAATGAGTTAGATGGTGGGAGTGAATAGCCAGGACCCAGGGACCACTGGGGAGAGGAACTGCTTCATTAGGGCCTGGGATGAGGTCACACTGTGTATTGGCCTTTGTTTTTATTTTTACTATGATGTATTTTCTCAAATTTTATTTATTTCAATTTTTACTTTGAATAGCAGGCAGATAGATCATCCATCCACTGGTTCACTCCCCAGGGGTAGGCCAGGCTGAAACCAGGAGCCTGGAGCTCCATCTGAGTCTCCCATGTGGGTGACAGGGACCTAGGTACTTGGGCCATCACCTGCTGCCTCCCAGGGTACACATTAACAGGAACCTGGATTGGAAGCAAAGTAGCTGGGACTTGAACCAGGCACTCAGTAAGGGATGTGGACAACCCGAGTGGCATCTTAACCACTGTGCCAAATGCTGCCCTTATAATTGTGTTTTAATTATCCTACAGGTAAGTGGACTTTGTTCTTTCAGTGGTAGTTACATGTGTTGAACACACGTACGGGATGAGGATCCTGTTCACGAAGAGGTTGCCGACTAGTTCCACCTTCCTCAAGATCTCCCTCATGTCACTCGTTTTTAGTGATGTCCTAACCTGTCCATAACCTTCAGTAACCACTGACTGGTTCTCTTCTCACTGTAATTCTTTTGAAGGATGTCAAATGGATTCATAGAGTATAGCATTCTAGAGATTCACCACAGTTTGTCCGTTTTCCTTTGGAAGGAGATTTGGACGTGTAGAATCTGGGTTTCCATAAATAACACTGCTGTGAACATTTTGCCAAGTTGGTTTTATCCTACAGGAAAGGTTTGATGTCACTCCCCCATTCGCGGAGGAACGACACTAGACCCTGCGCTATTCTTGTGTCTGCTCGGCCCTTCCCGGGTTTGCTGCTGGTTCTTCCTGGGTTGGCTGCCGACCCTTCCACCTCCATGGAAGGGCGGCTCCCCCTGCCACTTTCCCCACTTCCGCGGGGGAGTGGCACACCGCCGGCTGGCTCTCTCGGGGGCTACTCAGATGTTATCCGGATGTTCCTGGTGCATGTTGTCTCTCTCCTCCTTTATAGTCCTCTTCCACCAATCCCAACTCTGCTACCCACACGCCGAGTATGCTGCTCTCCTCCAATCAGGAGCAGGATCAGCTCCTGCAGGTTACTGGTCGAACTGGAGGCAGCTGTGTAGAAGTTGTTTACTCCTCTCCCAGCGCCATATTGTGGGAGAGCAGATGCATAGAATAAGTCTTAATTCCAGTAACTTAGTCTAGTCCGAGTTGCTCCCCACAGTTTGATGGAATCAGGGAAAAAAAAAAAAAAAACGAGAAGGATGCTGTGTTTGCATTTTGTTCCCCTGAATTCTTGCAGGAGTTGAGTCCCCAAAGTCTTTTTTTTTTTTTTTTTTTTTTTTTTTTTTGACAGGCAGAGTGGACAGTGAGAGAGAGAGGGAAAGGTCTTCCTTTTTTCCGTTGGTTCACCCCGCAATGGCCGCTGCGGCCGGCGCACCACACCGATCCGAAGCCCGGATCCAGGTGCCTCTCCTGGTCTCCCATGTGGGTGCAGGGCCCAAGCACTTGGGCCATCCTCCACTGCACTCCCGGGCCACAGCAGAGAGCTCCAAAGTCTTCATAGTGCAGAGAGTGGAGATTAATTCATTGCGGTATCTAGAGGCAGGGCTCTGGGAAGTGATTGGCTTGGCTCAGATCATTAGGGTGGAGCCCCCATGATAGACTCTCAGTGGCTATATGGGGCGGGGGGAGAGAGGGAGGGAGAGAAGGAGGTAGGGAGAGAGGGAGAGAGATCAGATGGTCACAGACCGACCCATGTGCTCCCACCATGATGTGAAGCAGCCCATGGGCCTCCCCAGGGCCTGTGCTGTGCTGTTAGATACTGTACCTCCAGAACTGTGAGCTGTAATCCATCTGTAAAGTGGCCTGCCTCAGGTCGTGAGCAGCTGACCAATAGGAAGGGGAGAAAGTCCCTTAGGACAGAGTTCCCCCTTTGAGAGCTGCCTGTAGACATTCGTCACAGGCCTTGGCCAGACAGAGGTTGAGGGAAGGGCAGAGGAGCCGTAGGTGTGGCAACATCTCTGATGTCTGAGGATGAAGGCCCTGAGAAATGTTGGCCTCTCAGACTTTTGTGGCATAGCTGTTGCCGTTGCCAAAAGCAGGCAACTTAGAGGCAGGGGTGACAGACAGACCTAAGAAGAGAGGACAGAGACAGGTGGGCATGGGCATAAACCTGCTGAGCATATTACAGAATCAGTCAAAAGTAGGCAGCCCTGTGTTTCCAGCACGTGGAGCCCTCCTGCCCTGGTGGACAAAGGCACAGCATGTGTGGTGGGAGACCTCGCTCCCCAGCTGTGAGTGAAAGGTGCTGGTGTGCAGGCTTAGCTCAAGCCCACATTCTCCCCGCAGAAGAGACCAGAGGATAAGAACCCTGGTTCCAGGCCTGTTATGGAGCAAAGATGCCCAAGTCTGTTTAGCTCTGTTGATCTAATTTTCTAATTATTGAATAGTGGTCCCCTTCCCTTTTATAGTTGAGCTTGCTAAGGAGTTGGGGATTAGATCCCTCAATACTTGAGGTTTGCTCTCAGCAGGGAGAAAGGGGAAGAGATGGAGAGGAGCAGAGACTCCCAGAGGTCTCTCTGTGCTGCATGCTGGTCCCCAGACCTTGGAGAGAAAGTGTTGATGATGATGATTCTTTTTTTTTGTTAAAGGTTTATTTATTTGAGAGGCAGCGAGTAAGGTCTTTCATTCGCTGGTTCACTCCCCAAATTGCTGTAACAGCTAGAGCTGGGCTGATCCAAAGCCAGGAGCCAGGAGCTTCTTCCTGGTCTTCCGAAAGGGTGCAGGGACCCAAGCACTTGGGCCATCTTCCACTGCTTCCCCAGGCTATAAGCAGAGAGCTGGATCAGAAGAGGAGCAGCTGGCACACAAACTGGCACTCATATGGGATACCAGTGCCACAGGGGAGGCTCAGCCTGCTATACCACAGCCCCAAGAAAGTTTTAATTCTTATGCTAATTATCAGCTTGTCCACATTCCCTGACTTGTGCATCACACAGGGTCAACACAGCTGAGGCATCTCCGGTTATTGGTGCTGTGTAGTTAGAGAATTGGCATTTCCATCCCTCGTTTTTTCACAAGCTGGAGAATTCTCACTAAAACCAAAGGGTGAGCTGGTTGTGATGATGAGATTCTGTGAACAGGCACCCAAGTTTGCTGTTGGTGCTGGAAGCAGAGGCCAGCTCCGTTGACCGGAGGCCTGGTAATGCAGTGTTGATGCCTTGCCAGATGCTGGCAGACTTGCATGTGCTTCTACACGTGGCCACGTCAGCCTGGGTACCTGTTGAGTACAGCTTCTGAGTCAAGACTTCCTGTTTTGTGTGTGTATTAAGATCCTTGAGTAATTATGCTGCCACATCAATTACTTTCCATCAGTTTCTAGTAACAGCAGCATGCATTTCTTCCTTTTAGCTTAGCATGCAAAGGAAAAAGACATTACTTGGACTATGAGTAGAGATCTTCTTTCCAGGTTGATAACCACAAGGCAGAAGTGTTGGAGAATTTGGTGACATAAAATGATCCTTACAAATGTGTTGGTCATAGTTCTTCTGAGGCGAGGTGTTGTGTCTCAAGTAATGTTTAGATAAATGTAGTGTTCTTAGAAATACAAAGGCAGGGGAATAAACAAGGCGTAATGACCAGTGTTTCTAATTCCAGGCCAGGATAATGGCAACTCTGAAACTAGAGTTTGATCCCAGTGTCTTCAGTCATTTCCAGTTGTCTCTGGCAAATTGTTTCTCTTGCTGGGTCTTCATGTCCCTCACTCATAAAACAAGAGGTCTGAGACATCACCCTTCCTTTTTTAAGAGAGGCACAATGGAAAAGGGAAGCCAGTGTTCTCATCCTGGGGTTATTTTATCCTCTGCTTGCTGCTTTGAAATTGCTAATGTTTCCCTCACGTAGGCTGGGAGGAAACCCTACTGAATTTCAATGAAAAGAAATCATTAGTTGCTAGTATTCCATGGTTGTTAATACACTGATTGCAATGGGAGTTTTTCCAATCATTATGCTTCTTAGTTGTCCACTGCAGCATAATACATCAGCACACAGTGCGTGGCACAAAACTACATTCGTTTGTCATCTTGCAGTTCCCTGGGGCGGAAATCCAGGGACAGGTTAGCTGGGCTTTCTGTTCAGTCTCACCAGCCTGCAGTCAAGGTGTCAGCTGGAGCTGTGGTCCTGTCTGAGGTCTGGGGGTCCTCTTCCAAGTCTGTGTGGTTGTTGGCAGGATTCATTTCCTGGCAGCTGTAGAACTCATGGTGCTGCTGCTTCTCTGGAGCCAACAGGATGCTTGCTTTCTGGTCTGTGAGCTTAGGGAAGACCCAAGTCCCTCTTTAAAGGGCTCACTCCATGGGACAGTCTTCTTGATGAACTCAGAATCGACTGTTGGGAACCTGAAATACACCTGCAGAATGCCTTCCCCTTTGCCCTGTGACATAACCTCATCGCGGGAGGGTCATCTCACCTGTAGGTGAGACCCCCTCAAGGAGGGAGGGGACAGCTCCTGTACCCTGGGGTCCATCCTGCCTACCATCCTGAAGAGGTGACTTTGTCCCATATTGTAGGCCCCTGCTACCATGTGAACATGCCTGGAGTCAGTCTCCTCAAATGATTCTGTATCTGGTTCTCCTCCCCCTCCAGACGCTATCAGGATTGCCAGACCAAGACGCCTTCTATGACATGGTGGACTGCCTGGAGGAGCTGGGCATCGCGGCCGTGTCCCAGAGGCACTTGAGCAAGAAAGGGACCGACTTGGACTTGGCGGAGCAGTTTAATATCTATGAGGTAATAGAACACGCCTGTGTACGGTGTGCAGAGAAGCCTGGGGCCCTGAGTGTGGTGAAGGAACCCTGGCATCACCGAGGGCTTGCTGGAAATGTAGGTTCCCAGACCCCACCACCTCAGGCCTGCTGCATTGGCATCTCGGGGACAACAAGCCTTCCAGTGACGCTACTGCCTGCTCCCCTCGGACGCAGGGGATGCTTGGTCGCTGCTCTACTTTAAAGATGCTGCATTCTCTGAGCAGCAGCATGGTTCAGAGTGAGAGGGGAGAGTGGACAGAGGCCACATTTCTTCTCCCCAGTGACCAAGGAACTTCAGACAGGGTCAGCTGCATTATCTGTAGCCCCCAATGCAAGCTGGAACTGCAGGGCCATTTGTGGAAAAAGCCAGAAAAAAATGCATTGATGATACAAAGTGACTTTTTACTTTCTCCTGTGGTCTCTCTCATCTTGGTTTGGAGGTTTTATTCGCTATTTATTTAATGTGGTAAGAAAAGGTAAATTAAAATTGAGAATTATTACTGTGACTTTACTGTTTTTCTTGTGTAGGATCAATTAAAATGCAAGTATAGGAGCATTTAGCTTCTACATAGAATTGATAAAATTCCTCAGTTCATATTTTGTAGCTTCTACATGCATATGTATGGTGTTCTTACCAGTACAACAGGAAGACTGTACAGAAGAGACCCACGTGGTACTTTTTAACCTGTATGCAACCCGTGTCTTCACATGTGTACATTGTATGAATGAACTCTGCCTTCAACTTGCTGATGAGTCAGAAAGGGCGAGAAGGGAAAGGGGGTGGGGGCTGGCCTATCTTTTCATTATGTCATCATCTTAGTGAAAGTGGTTGGCTATTACGGCAAAGGGAGAGGGCTAGGACAGGATATGATACAGTTCCTCGGGTTGTCATCCTGCTGCATTCAAATCTGGTGCCAGTGGAAGCCGAGCTCTCAGCGCTGTTCGTGTGGTTGTGAACACATTTACCCTGTACTTTGAGTTTCTCTAAACTCCCACACATCATGGATCTACCAGAATTCTGTGCTCATGAGGGACAACCAATGTCAGATCCATACGTTGCACCTGCAGAGTGCCATGTTGCAGCTGGCCTTCTCAGAGCCTGTTGCCAGGATTCACCCATGTTGTGGCGTGGTTGCTACCATATTCCTTTCTGTGATTATGATTCTGTCGCATGGATATACCACGTTTTGTGTGTCACCAACTGATGAATATTTTTGCTCACCTCTTGGCATTATGAGTGTTGTTGCTCTGAACAGTTGTGTACATGTCTGTGTGCGTATCTGTGTTTTCAGTTCTCTTGGGTGAGTTCACCTAGAAGTGCACTTGCTGGTTGCTTGGTCACTCCATCTGTAACTGTCTCAGGATGTGCCGGGCTGCTCTCCAAAGTGGTGGCACCATTTTGCATCCCTACCAGCAGTTTAGGAAGCTCCAATTTCTGCACACCCTCAATAGCACTTATTATCTTTTTTATTTTAGGCACTTCGCTTGGTGTAAAGTAGTATCTTATTGTAGCTTTCATTTGCATTTCCTTGATGATTAATGATGTTGGGCATCTTTTCAGGTACTTAATGGCTGTTTGTATAGTTTCTGTGGAGAAATGTCTGTGCACACTTTTAACTGTTTTTTAATTGGTTTGTTTTTCTGTTATTGAGTTATAAGAACTTTTTTTAAAAAAATTTATTTATTTGAAAGGCAGAGATAGAAGGAGAGAGAGAGATCTTCCAAAATGGCTGGAGATGGGCCAATCAGAAGTCAGGAACCTCTTCTAGGTCTCCCACGTGGGTGCAGGGGCCCAAGCACATGGGTCATATCCCACTGTATTACCAGGGAGCCAGATTGGAAGTGGAGCAGCCAGGACTTGAATTGATGCCGGCACTCAAGGCGATGGCTTACCTTTCTATGCCACAACACTGGCCCCAAGAATTCATTACATATTCTGGATATTAGATCCTTATCAGACAAATAGTTTGCAAACATTTTCTCCTATTCTGTGTGTTTCATTGTTCTACTTCTGGCAGAATGGATCAGTCATAATTATAGTGAATTTTTTTCTTTTCTCCCCCTCCATGAAAATAATATGTACTAATTGAAGAAACTTGGAAAACATCAAAAAGTATTTTTATGTACAAAAGTACAAGAGAAAAAAATTACCCATGATTTTATTGGTATATTATTTTTAGTCGTGTGTATATGTGTGTTTGTATGAATAATGAGTATATTCTTAATCAGGAAGATAATACTCTATATATAATATTGCATATTGAATGTTTACTAGTAAATAGTTGGAAAGATTTTCTCATGTTATTAAATCATTATGGCTTAATAGTTATTAGCATACTATTTCATCTGAGTGTGTGAACCATAATAATATGTACGAGTCCCCCCGTTTTTAAAGATATAGAGTATTCTCCAAGCTTATGTTAGGATGCAAATCTTCACTCAAATTTTTAAGCACAACTAGAGCTCTAGGGGAAGTGCTTCTCAGCTGAATGGTCGCCTTGTGATCCTTACTGCACAGAAGTGGAGAGACCGACATGTAACTCACTGTTTCTTACAAGTCAGGGTTCTAAGGAACAGAGCAGAATTATCCTTGTCCGATCTTGGGGGAGAGGCCAGTGAACCTGGGTTTGGTTCCCCATGGCTGCCCTGCTGGCCAGCCCTCCGTGCCTCTGCCCTGGGCATCTCCGCCTCCAGTCAAACCTCCCTTGGGTGTACACTCGAGACTTGTGCTTTTTCGTTGCTGCTGACCTGTGGCACTGCAAGCCAGCGCGTGGTGGAGCAGTATGTTCTCCTGGTTCCTAGAAGATAGAGTAAGAGTAAAGTGATTGTGCTAAAGATAGAGAAGGAAGAGGGGTGAAGACATAAAGGCAGAGGATGGGCTTCTGCCTACACAGATAGCTTGTTTCCCCTCCCTCCCTCTGTCCTGATCTCATTTCCCATCTCCCAAACCCTGCTGCCCCAGGACCTTTGATGAGTTCCACAGGGTCAGTGCTTGTTCAGAACAGAGCTCGGTGCCCGTGAATTGCCTGTTAACAGACCAGCTGGGAGAGAATCTTGAAGAGGAGCCTTGCTGCCTACACGGAGAGACTAGAAAGATCTTCCCACGGGGCCGCACTTTCTCTCCAGCCTGCCCGCCTCTCAAGCCACCTCCCCACTGCCCTCCTCCCCTTCCGGCCCAGTGTTTCAAAAGTTGCCTTAACATTTTGGGGTAAACTTTATACTGTTCACAAATGCAGCACGTGTGGGTCCTTTCGAGAACAATAAGACACCCATGTGCTAGCTGTAAGAGCTAAGATGGTACCATTTAGAAGTGGCTCAGGTGGTCCCACCACTGGTACCTCCAATATTCTCTTTTTAAAAATTTTCTTCATAAGTTCTCCTGAAAATAACTTACTCTGTGAGCTCACTGAGAGGACTGGCTGGCCAGCCAGCGAGCTTGCCCAGTATCTAGCTGTACAAGTAACTTCAGGAACATAGGCCCTGAGGGTGCAGGAGAGGCAGGGAATGGTCTGGGACTCCTGGGTCCTCATCTCATGCGTCAGACCTGTGCTCCCCACCCCGGCACAACAGACCAGGTCCCCGAGCGAGAGTCCCACTTGGTCACACGGCGGCTTGACTTCATAGCCTAGACGGTCATGGCTCATAAACCCATAGCATCTGGGTTTAGTTACTAGAAACCTTCCTTAGCCAGGGACATCGTGCTCAGGGCATCGCAGAAATCGGAACTCTCAGCAAACATCCGTAGTTTATTTATTAAGTAGTCTCATTATTACCATATTTACACATTGATCCGGGGTCATCGTCTTTGCTGTGACAGGAGTGAGACCATCACAAGAGCTTGGGCTCCTTCCATGCCCCAGTCTGTTCCTAAACAGCGTAGTGTTTAGTTTTGCCCATTCTCAAGGTTTTCATAAACAAAATCCTATCATCGGATCCTTCTACATTGTGTCCCCTTAACACTTTTGAGAGCTGTCCTTGTTCTTAAATGGAGACCGGGTTTGTCCTTTTCCACTGCCAAGGACACCATGTCATAACTGACTGTTCTGCTTTAACTTTTATTTAATAAATATAAATTTCCAAAGTACAGCTTTTGAATTACAGTGGCCTTTTCCCCCCATAACTTCCCTCCCACCCGCAACCCTCCCATCTCCCACTCCCTCTCCCATTCCATTCACATCAAGATTCATTTTCAATTATCTTTATATCCAGAAGATCAATTTAGTATATATTAAGTAAAGACTTCAACAGTTTGCACCCACACAGAAACACCCAGTGTAAAGTACTGTTTGAGTACTAGTTATAGCATTAATTCACATTGTATAACACATTAAGAACAGAGATCCTACATGGGGAGTAAGTGCACAGTGACTCCTGTTGTTGACGTAACAAATTGACACTCTTGTTTATGGCATCAGTAATCACCCTAGGGTCTTATCATGAGTTGCCAAGGCTATGGAAAGCTTTTGAGTTCGCCAACTTCGATCTTATTTAGACAAGGTCATAGTCAAAGTGGAAGTTCTCTCCTCCCTTCAGAGAAAGGTACCTCCTTCTTTGATGGCCCGTTCTTTCCGCTGGGATCTCACTCACAGAGATCTTTCATTTAGGTTCTCCTTTTTTTTTTTTTTTTTTTCCGCCAGAGTGTCTTGGCTTTCCATGCCTAAAATACTCTCATGGGCTCTTCAGCCAGATCTGAATGCCTTAAGAGCTGATTCTGAGGCCAGAGTGCTATTTAGGACATCCGCTATTCTAGGAGTCTGCTGTGTATCCTGCTTCCCAGGTTGGATAGTTCTCTCCTTTTTTATTCTATCAGTTAGTATTAGCAGACACTAGTCTTATTTATGCGATCCCTTTGACTCTTAATCCTATCATTATGATCAATTGTGAACTGAAACTGATCACTTTGACTAGTGAGATGGCATTAGTACATGCCACCTTGATGGGGTTGAATTGGAATCCCCTGGTACGTTTCTAACTCTACCGTTTGGGGCAAGTCCGATTGCTGCTCTGCTCTTAATGGGTGTCGGCTGGTTTGCAGTTTTGTTGCCATGACAAGCATTGCTACCTAGGATTCTTGTAGTTGGGCTCTGGTTGGGGGATGGGGAGGGAAAGGTAGAAAGATGGGAGAGAGAGATGAAGTTTCTATATAAATGTTATTCCTCTTCATAAAAATATTTAGAAGTTTGTCTTCTTTCTCTACACCCTGAGAAAATATAAGTGGCATTCTGCTCTCTGGTCTTAGATTGTTAGAATTCCTGTGGGAAAATCTGTGGGCATGTGGTGTTATATGTGTGTGGTGTGGAGAGTGAGGGAAGATCCTTGGTGACATATATATATATATGTGTGTGTGTGTGTGTGTGTGTGTGTGTGTGTGTATTTTCTCTCCTGTGGAAATTGGTCTGTTTAAAGCTTCCTACCGCTCCTGGGATAAATGTTAATATAATTTCCTAGGAAAGTATTCCTTTCATCTGGATCTCATTAACAAAGGGATATAAAATAATCTCTAATAAATAACCTCTAATTAATGCTTGATTCTTGATTCTCTTTCAGTAGTTATTTTCCCGTTGTGGGGTGTGTGTGTGTGTGTGTGTGTGTGTCTGTGTGTCTGTGTGTGACCTCTCCCTTTCTTTCTTTCCTGCAGAAACTACGAGTTTCTTGATTTTGATGATTTTTCCCAATCATTTTGATTAATATGCTTTGTGATACTTTTCTGTTTTGCTTTTATCATTATAGTTTCCTTCTTTTACTTTGTTGTTCTTTGTCTAGATTTTTAAAATGTGCTGTTGTGATTCTGCTTGATGACCAATTTATGTAATATTTTTGCACCAGTATTCGTAAGTAGGATTGGTCTGTAGCAATTCCTGCCCCTTCCTCCCTCCCTCCCCCGCCCCCTTCCTTTCTCCTGTGTCAGTTTGGGCACAGCATTACAGCAGCAGCATAAGAGAATGCCTGACCACTCTCGCCCTGTGGCCCTGTGCATGGATGTCTGCAGGGTACCTGTCTTCATGCTCTTCTGGGTCTCCTCCCCTAGACTCTTTCCCGCTCCTCACATTCAGGGCTGGGGTGCCCTAATCAGACCTCCTCTCTCAGCCTTAGCTCAGGTGAGGTCGGAAGCCTTGGAAGCTGAGGCCTGACATGTTTACCCCAAGCTTTCTTCCCAGGCCCATTGCTGCCTGCCTCTGCACCTGCCTTTCTCTCTGCCTTCTTCTCCTCTTGTAGTTCATTCATTTATTTGAGGTTGGCTTGTTTTTTTGCAGCAAAGTAATGAACTTTAATTCCATTTTCTGTGAATTTTTGGACATGTCCTCATACTCTGCTGAGGTTGTAAATACAGAGATAGATCTGTCCCTGTATCCCAAGACCCCCTTCCCCTGTTCTATAGTCTAAGGCAAGTAGGTAGCCACGAACCCTAAGAGCTAATATGGTGCAGATGTAGAAGTCGGACATGCTGGGGATGTCTGACTGTATCTCACACAGTCTGAAAGTGCATGTGTGAGATACAGTGCATCCAGCCCCAAATGAACCCTTTATTTTCCTCCCCTGACTAAAAATACCCAAAACTTGCTCCCTCTCTCCCTTTCTCCACCTTAAGAGCTAGCACAGCCTCTGAAGTTACAAGCCTGGAACTCTCCTGGCCTCCTTTGCCTTTCCTGTGTCCCCACCTGGAGAATTCTAATCGCTATAAACTGTATTTTTCCCCCTCCATTCCCATTGTCATCACCTTATCTCTGGTTCTCATTGCCTCTTGCCTGGACTCTTGCAATATCTTCTCATCCATTTGCTTGTCCATTCATCTGTTTACTCAGCAAAACTTCACTGTGCACCTGCTGTGTACCAGGCACTGTCCCGGGCCCTGGATACAGCAGTGAATGAGACAGACCGAGACCACTGCCCTGAGGGAGTGCACGTTCTAATGGGAGGCAGACAGCAACCAAGTACCTGAGCAGAGCCAGAGCCAAGACCATGAGCATGTCTTGCAAGAGACAACACAGGCTGCAGTGGGGCGAGGAACTGCGGTGGGGGAAGGAAGGCCTGGTGGAGGCAGTGACGGAGGCAGGAGCAGTGCACGAGGTCCAGCGTGGTAGCCGTGGAAGTTAAATGGGGCTGGGTGAGGGCCTGGGAAAGCAACGTGCCCTGGGCCTGGGAGAGCCAGGCTCCTGTGGGTGCTTCGTCCCATGGGGGCCTTCTCTGCCCTCTGCTCCTGCCCAGTCCCCTCCAGGTGAAATGGGGCTGGTCCTCCTGGGGGTCACCTCCGGCCTTCCCCTTACTCTGGGAAACAAACAAGGGGCAGTGATGGGATGCATGATCCTTACAGAACCAGCAGGGGGAAGCCAGAATTCCTGGAGTCGGTCCAAAGGTCCTCCAGGGTCTGTGGCCTTTGGGTCAGTGATACCTCATCTCTGCCATGGCTGGAGTCACCCCCGAAGAGTCAGCCACACTCAGCTCCTCCTGTTTGGTGAAAACTGTCGCTCCCCCTCTTCGTGGAGGAGCAACACAGGACCCTGCGCTGTTCTTTCGTCTGCTCGGCCCTCCCCGGGTTTGCTGCTGGTTCTTCCCGGGTTGGCTACTATCCCTTCCACCTCCGTGGAAGGGCAGCTCCCCCTGGCCACATTCCCCACTTCCGCAGGGGAGCGGCATATCGCCGGCCGGCTCTTCTCGGGGGCTGCACGGGTTCCCTTAGATGTTCCCCATAGATGTTCCCCATAGATGTTCCTGGTGCATGCCGTCTCTCTCCTCCTTTATAGTCCTCCTCCGCCAATCCCAACTCGGCTGCCCACACGCCGAGTACGCTGCTCTCCTCCAATCAGGAGCAAGTCCTACAGTTTATTAGTTGAACTGGAGGCAGCTGTGCGGAAGCTGTTTACTTCTCTCCCAGCGCCATATTGTGGGAGAGCAGATGCATAGAATAAGTCCTAATTCCAGTAACTTAGTCCAGTCCGGGCTGCTCCCCACAGAGGAGAGCAGATGCATAGAATAAGTCTTAATTCCAGTAACTTAGTCTAGTCCGAGCTGCTCCCCACAAAAACTAGAGGCAGATCCTGGGGGGGAGCTTCCTTTATTCCCTTGTCTTTGCCCAGTGTATTCGTCTTCCCTGTTCCAGAGGTGACAAACTGCAGCTCCTCCTTCATCCTCCTGGTGGAAGCCTCCTTGGTGAGCAGGAGCGGGCTCCGGCTGCTTGGCCCCCACACACTGTCCATGGCCCCCGAGAGAGCACTTAGCCTGCAGCCACCCCTCTGCTCTGACCGTCCCAGGACACACCTGCCCGTCTGTCCCTTTGAGTGACTCCAGGGCATGTGTCTCATGCCTCTGTCTAACGCCAGGCCCCAGTAGAGAGAAAGCCGGGGCTTGCATAGATCTCTATGTCACATGTTTTGTGGAAGTGTTTGCCTGATGCTGAGTTGGCAGAAGGTTGCGATTTATTCAGAAAGCAGCTACCTTAAGGGCCGAATGCCCTGAGTCACCATTCGAGGGGACACGTGAGTGCTTTCGCTAGCAGGCAGTCAGGACTTTTATTTCTTTCTTCAAGTTAACGCATATTAAAAAACATTTACTGCCACAAGGCAGCCATCTTCACTATATGCAGAGGCAGCAGGAAAGCCCACGAGCAGAGCCAGTGTTTTCTCACCAATGTCTCCGTGTGTCTGGGCATCTGCAGAGAGCTCCGGGAGACTTCTCTTCCTGGTCGTGGAGGCCGTCTGGTGGCCACGTGTCCTGGCCGTGCTGGGTAGGCCCAGTCTCATGTAATCTAACTGCACTTCAGAAAGGTGATGTGGCCTGTGTTTAATTAAATTCATTTCATTTGCATTTTCATGGCTTCGTATGATTTTCTCGAATTCATAAATGGCTGAAATAAGTCTTTTGTGAGATGATGTGTTCTGACTTTGGGTTCTGAGAACATGATTCCTGGAAGGGGAAGACATCTCAAGGCTGAAGACTTTAGAGGAAAGGAATTGCTGTCACTTTAGGAGTCACTAGTTCATGGATTGCATCTCTGAAGAACCTTCTTTGTCCTAGGTAATTAAAAGAATGTGTACCAGTCACCTCTTGCTTCAAAACAAACAGCAGTCTCTGCTCGGGATCCCATGGGCCAGATATTTGGGGCTGGCTCAGCTGGGAGGTTTGCATGAGGCTGCAGTAATCCGGTGGCTGGATGGTCT
Organism: Oryctolagus cuniculus; assembly: GCF_964237555.1. NCBI lineage: Eukaryota > Metazoa > Chordata > Mammalia > Lagomorpha > Leporidae > Oryctolagus > Oryctolagus cuniculus. The sequence goes on along the minus strand of NC_091441.1, from coordinate 41,128,921 downwards.
GGGATGGCTGCATTCCCCTGGCCTGGCGCTGGGTGTTGGTTGGGCCCTGAGTCTCCCCCAGGGTAGCCCACACTTTCTCCCATGGCAGCAGTGTTTCAGAAAGCTGAGTCCTAACACTTTTCGTCATGTTTTACATTGTATTTACGGATGTTCTTTTGGCCAAAGCAAGTCCTGTGACCAAGCCTGCACTCCATGTGGGAGGGGATAGAGAAAGGAGAGGCGGCCTGATGCTGCTGTAGTTGGCCCTAGCCTGTCATCAGCACAGGTCCGTGCTGACATGTTCCTGGCACCAACACCCACTTTACCTAAACTCCGAATCCATTTGTGTAGGTGTGAGCTACAAAGGTGTGAGATGGTAATTTGGAGAGGGCTGCATCGGATATGGAAAAAATGGGCTAGGTGCTGTGCGGTCAGGAGTAGAATGCTAAATAAACTCAAATGTTCGTAGTTTTTTACATCCATCAGGAGTGTTCAGATTATTAGATATTTGGTGGATAGTAAGTTATTTTAAGTGGGACAAAGATATGGTCATCATGTGTGTGAGACATCCTTACCTTTTAGGGATACACACACACACATACATATAAAGAGGCTTATATATATATACACATATATATATATAAACAGATAAAATGATATGGTATATGACCTGGGATTCACCTCAGAACAGTTTGGCCCTAGGGTTGGGGGCAGGGAGTTGGGTGGAAATGAGACCAGCTGTCTCACAAGTTGGCTCACACGCTCAGCTATTATGAGCAGTAAGCACATTGCAGTCTGTTGTCTTCTGCATACTTGGTGTATGTTTTAGACTTTGCATGATAAAAAGTTGAAAAATTAAAAATGGAAGTGCTGTGTGCTCTAGCAGTCCCACTGCTGAGTATTTGTGCAAAGCTGTTGAAACCTGGTTCTTAGACAGGGATTTCCAGCATTCAGGGCAGCGCTGTTCATAGCAGCCAAGATGTGGAAGCGTCTACATCTCCAGCGGTGGATGGCTGAACGGATGAAGAAAATAAATAAGCGTACAGTGAAACATTCAGCTTTCAGAGTAAGAAGGAAATTCTGACATTTGTGACAATGCAAGTGACCTGGAGGACATTGGGCTAAGTCAAATAGGCCAATCAAGGAAGGGCAAATAGGGCATGAATCTACTTAAATAACATATCTGAAATAGAAAACTCACAGAGCAGAGAGTAGACTGGTGGCCAGGGCCTGGGTGGGTGAGGGGAATGGAGGGTTGCCAATCCCCAGGCATAAAGTGTTAGTTGCAAAACACGAGTTACTTCAGGGGATCTGCTATACAGCATTATCCCTTCAGTGGATAATAGTGTGTTGTACTCTTCAAAGCTGATAAGAGCACAGATCTCATGGTAAGGTTCTTACCACCAAATAAAAGAAAACCAGTTGAAACTAGAAAGCATGTCCCGATCATTGAGGGGCCTCAGAAGGCCTGGTAGTGGTTAGCACAGATGCGCCTTGAGCTGTTCCGAAGTGCTTTCCTGGGTAAGTGTGGGTGTTCAGGCCGTCGGTGCTGGATTCTGGATCCTGTTGCCGTCACCTGAGGTTTTAGTTCCAGTGTGCTGTGTCTGGTCACAAGAGTCAGAAGGGGTTTGATGAGGGATCCAGCAGCCAAACCAGTCCACTATTTGGGAGAGATCAGAATTGCTCAAACAGGTTGGATCTCCCTCTGTGCTCCCGTAGAGGACCCTCGTGGTGCTTGTAGTGGCTTAGGGCTGACGCTTAACACAGCTACTCAGTAAGTCGTGTGCTAAGAGCTGTTCTCGGCAGATGTTCTGTAGCTCTGAGTGTACTTGACTCTCAGCTGTGGTGTTCTGAAGTTTGAAAATGTCACTGTAGTCCCGTGTGCAGGCTTTTCAAGGAATTTATGGAAAATGCAGATTATGTAGGCTGGCTAGTCCTCTGCACAGGACCCAAGGAGATGCAAGCCTGGAATGTCCCTTGCAGAAGTGCAGGAGGTGAGGGTTTTGTACCACTTGCTCAGTTGCCTCAGGAAAACCCAGGCAGTGCAGTGGAAGGTGGTTGCTCTTCTGTATAAATATGCACTGCTTGTTTTTAAAGTTCAGTTGTGCTGTATATATTTGAAGTATAAACATGATGTTATGAGGAGATTATCCTAACTTAGCCATAATTTCAAACAGTTACTCACCACCTCCTTTTTGTTGTTGCTTTTGTGACAACAGTAGCAGTGGGCTTTTACTACCTGTTGGTCTCCTGTTGTCCAGGTCTCTGAACTCTTTCATCCTAAGATTTGCTACATTGTGTCCTCTGCCCTCCGTCTCCCCCATCAACCCCTATCTTGTTTTCTAGTTCTGTATATTTAATATTTTTTTTTTCAAAATTTCACATTTAAGTGAGATTTGATTGTGGCTTTCTATCTGGATTATTTCCCATAGCATAATGTCATTATAGCAGAAGGCAAGATCTCATTCTTTTTGAGGGCTAATATTCTATTGTATATTCTTCCATGTGCTACAGTTTCTTTATTCACTTGTTCCTCACTAAGTGTTTCTTTCACAGTTCTGGCTATCAAATCAGCATCACTTTTAAGAGGAAAAATAAAAATAAAAAACCTCTCATTTCTAGCGGTTACTCTGTTTCTGTTATGTATGCTTGTGACTTGCACGTGCAGGCCGTCTGGGGCAGCAGCCTCTAGCACTCCCAGCCAGAGGCCAGGTGCTGAGAGTGACTCCCCAGCAGCAGCAGGTACCATGCCTCTGAAATCAAGCTGCACCTGCTGGCCAAGCCCTCTCAGGAGGATCCCAACTGGATTTCATTCCTGCTCACCTGGGACTGGTGGCTGTCTCCCCGTCTGTGCTTTTCTGAACAAGCTCTTGGGAAAGCAAGGTTGGGCAGCAGTGACTCCATCTCCCAGCCCAGGAAAGAGCCAGGAGCGGGCAGGGAGAGATGAAGGCTGGTGGGCTGGAAATGCTAGTGTCCAGGCTCAATTTGACACTGCCAAATTACGAGTACTTCTGACTCGCTCAAGGTGTCACTTGTCCTTTTTTATATATATATCCATTGGTTGGCAGAAAGGTGGCAGCACCTTTCGGTTTGCAGGTGGTGCCTTGCTTCTGCTCCCTGTGAGGTCACTGCAGTGAAGCCAGGGCCCGAGGTTCGATTTGGGAAGGGAGTGTGAAACCCTCTCCAGGATTAGCTTGAGATACAAAGACACTGCAAAAGGCTGTCCAGGCTGACCTTGCGCTGCTGCCTTCTGCTTTTCCAGGTGGCGCTCAGGCATGAAGACGGTGACGAGGTGGCTGAGCCGCCCCCCAGCGGGTGCCGGGACAGGAGGCGGGCCAGCGTGTGCTCCGGAGGCAGTGGCGAGCACCCGGGCCTTGACCGCAGAAGGAGCCGCAGACACTCGATTCAGAGCATCAAGAGTCCGCTCTCAGCTCCCACAAGTCCCTGCTCCCAGTCGGCTCCTGGCTTCAAGCCCAGCCAAGTGCGAGAGCTCCGTGAAAAGTAAGCATTGGCACAGCAATGAGGGTGACACAAGGAAACCACCAAAAACGGGCGTTGAGGCCAGAGTCTGCAGGTGCTCGTCACCGCCCCTGCCCCGCCCCCACTGTGGCTCCCTGCCTCTTCTCTACCATTACATCAAGGCCCCCAGTCCCAGGGAACCTGCCCTGCAAGGTGGCCCCGGCGATGAGCACAAACTTGAACTTACTAACCCCAGGGACTTGTCTTCTGTGTTTCTGTATTATTCAGTATCTTAGTTAATGTTGACTCAAAAAAAAGCCCAGATACAAATCTCTGGCCTAGAAAGCAATGATACACCTTCCTAGAAGTGGGAAAGAGCAGTGATTGCAAGGGAGTAGACCATGGTAGGTGTTGGAGTAAACTTGTATGAGTTTATAGGTATCTGTGTCTCTATGCATATTTCAGTGCATACTAAGTCCAGTATTCAGTTACCTACCCATTAGGCGACAGTTTTATTGAGTGTCTGCTAATAGATTGGGACTGTTCAAAGCCATGACAATGTATACACGGGAAAGGTAGGATCTTCCTCCTTACGAATTTGCATCTGTGCTGAGAGAAAGAGTGAATGAAAAGTGCATATAGGAAAAAATAGGAAAATTGACAATTCTATGAGAGGCTTTATAAATTTAAAATATGGAGTCTGACAAAATTTGTGGGAACCCACAGTGTGCCTGTAAAACAGCTACACAGAAGGGTAGCCATGCTGCCCAGGGGCCTGGGTCCAGCTGTAGCTTCCTGCATGAAGCTGTCAGTGTACTGGGATGGTCAGAGTGTGGACCAGTCCAAGCCACACTGGTCCAGGGAGGCTCACGGATGTATTCACTTCCTGCTGCTGGCAGGGTAGAAGTAGGGCTCATATCATTTGGTTAGAGCTTTGTCCCCTCCCCATTGTGGAAATATTTCTGAGGGCCAAGTTGAAGTCACCAGTGTTTCTGATGAAGAAAACTTGGAATACGTTGATGACCTCACACAACAAAGCAATGAAGAGATGTCCATCTTCTCCCTCCCTGAGGGAGTGCCCACTACCACCAGTACCACCACCACCACCACCACCATTGCTAAGCAGTGCCAGTCACCCGTGGAGTCACTGGGGCATGCACCAGGCCACAGCTTTCGGTGTCTGTTCTCCCAGAGGAAGCAGGAGGGCACTGGTCTGAGGGTGCCATGCAGCCGTGGTCTGTGTTGTCGTCCCTTCCCTTCCTCATAGCCCCTTCCATGGATGTTTTCTCTTTGTGAGATTCTGTGTACAATGAGCTCTATGTTAGCGAAAGGAAGACCTCAACTTCTGGACAAGCTGAGGAATGAGAACGTTGACCATGAGCGCTGCATTTTGTGGTCTAGGATCTTAAAGAAACATAGCCACTGTCACTTGAAACTCCTTCTGTGACTGTTCCAAGTTAACAGCTTGAGGAGTAGATGGAGGGCATTGAGGACAATGGGCACACAGTGGGCCGAGAAGTCTTGTATTTAAACCAGCAGAGCTGCTGAGGTTGAGTTAGGGGGACCTTGCTGGCAGCAGCGCGTGTTCTCTTGCTCTGTGTGACTTGTGTCATGTTTGCTCCTGGTCTGTATCTTGCTTTTTACACTTTGCAGAGGTCTCTACATCATGAGTTGAAGCGACACTGCCTTGTGATAGGCTGGCAAGGATGCCAATAGTGGAGGGGACCCTCCTGGGAACACTTGAGCATCTCAAAGGGCTTGGTGGGATCAGAAACGGGAAGCAAAAGAGATGCTGCTTTGAAAGCTGTTTTGTTCTTTCCAAAAGCAGCCAAGTTTTCCTTTTACTAAAATCACTTTTTCAACATAAATTCCGTGGCCTATGAGAAAAACACACTTTGCACTTTGTACAGATAGATAATATTTTACAGGCTGATGATGACGAGCGGACTTCCTCCATGAAACCTGTTGCAGGGATTTTGCCTGTAGCCTTAAAGCCACAGTACAGCTTCGGCTGAGGTTGGGAGTGAAATCAAGGGAAAGGGTGGTGAGAAGCAAAACAGAAAATGATCCTTGCATGCATAGCTTGGTCATCTGCTTCGCATCCGTGACTCAGTGTCGTCCCTTAAAGTCAAGTAGCTCATTGTGTGCCGCCCCCTCAGACCTGGAGGCAGAGAAGTGTGCCTGACCGACGTGGGGTGCCCATCTTCTAGGTGGATGTGCTGGCTGTAATTGTTCTAGCTTGTAGCAACAGGCCTGGAGATGCTCCATGTGAGTCATTCGAGGCTGGATCTTAAACTTCTGTGACCCACTTTTGAAGAGAAGATAGAATGTGTTAGAGGTTAGAAAGGGATTCCTTTTGTTCTAAACTATGTGTGGTTCTCTCCACTTAGATGAACCTTTCGCATCATTGATGGTAATTCTCACAGTGGCTCCCTGTAGAATCTAGGAGGATGTGTGTCATTATCCTTGTGGTATGAGTGAGAAAACGGACACGGGAGATGCTTTGCACCAAATGCGGGAATAGGGGGCCGAGCCATGGGGTAAGCCCAAATCTTTGGCACTTGACTCTCAGTGTTCAGGCAGGAAAAAAGCACTTTCCACCCAACCATTCCTAAATGCACCCATTGATTGAGACTCACATTTCTGACTTTTTAGAGAGAGAATTGGATTTACATTCCATGGAGGTATTTTTCTGTCAACTTAAGTGCAGAAATTCAAAGAGTTGAAAAGTAAAAATCTCAAAACCTATATGGACAATGTGCTCTAACTCTAATAAGGACTAATGAGATCGTGCGCTCCAATTGGCTGACTTTGGCCTCTTAAGAAATAGAACTCTACGCAGAGCATTGCCGGATGAGGAATGCCTATGCTAGTCATCGATCACCTAAGGCATCTGTACCTGGCTGTGCCATTACGAGTCTCATTTTGATAGAAAGTGTACAGATTTTGCAGGAAGGAGTATTTTGGTATTTTCACTTGTTACTGTGACAGCTATATTTGACATCTAATTAGCAACTAAAAGTACCTCTGATTTAAACTGTGGTCATTCAAAGGTACTTTAGAATGATCATGGACAAATGAAATGTTTTTAAAGATTTATTTATTTGAAAGGCAAAGTTATAAAGGGTAGGGGTGTGGGGAGAGAGAGATCTTCCATCCACTGGTTTACTCCATAAATGGCTGCAATGGCTAGAGCTGGGCCAGTCTGAATCCAGGAGCTTCTTCATGGTGTCTCACGTGGATGTAGGGTCCCAAGTACTTGGGCCACCTTCCACTGCTTTCTCAGGTACATTAGCAGTGACCTAGATTGGAAGTGAAGCAGCCAGGACTTGAACCTTTGCCCATATGGGATGCTGGCACTGCAGGGGTGCCCAGTTTTACATGCTATGCCACAGTGTTGACCCCAACAGATGAAAATTTTTTTAAAAAGATTATCTTATTCAAAAGGCATAGTTAGAGAGGGAGAGACTGAGCAATCTTCCATCTGCTGATTTGCTCCCCAAAGGATGATAACGGCGGGAGCTGGGGCCGTCTGAAGCCAGGAGCTAGGAGCTTCTTCTGAGTCTCCCATGTGGATGCAGGGGCCCAAGCACCTGGACCATCCTCTGCTGCTTTCCCAGGCCATTAGCAGGGAGCTGCATTGGAAGTGAAGCAGCCAGGACTCCAGCCAGTGCCCATTTGGGCTGCCAGTGCCTCAGGCAGAGGCTTAACCTACTGTGCCACAGCACCTGTTCTGACAAATGAAATTTAAAAGACAAGTTTCTTTTAGTGCAAAACATTCTGAAACCTATGCATAACTTTTTCATGAACTTAAAAAAAAGATATATTGATTTGAAAGAGTAACAGGAAGGAGAGACAGAGAGAAAGAAATCTTCCTTCTGTTGGTCCATTCCCCAAATAACACAACAGCCTGAGCTTAGCCATACTTAAGCCAGGAGCCAAAAACTCCATCCTGGTATCCCACATGGGTGGCAAGGGTTCAAGCACTTGAGCTGTCATCTACTGCTTTTCCCAGGTGCATTAGCAGAAAGCTGGAACAGAAGTAGAGCGTGTGGGACTTGAACCAGTGCTCTGATGTGGGATGCCAGCATCACAAGGGTTGGCTTAACATGCAGCTCCACAATGCTGGCTCCGTTCATGGACTTTTTGAAGACCTCTCATATATAATCAGTTTTAGCACTGTGCAGTTCTTCAAAGCAGGAGTTCTCGCTGTCTCGTTTCTGAGAGGTAGGTTGTGCTTCTAGGCTTGGGCTCTCTCTAGGTTGAGAACCCTACTCCATCCTTGAGCTACTTTTCTTGTCAGGAAGTCTCTGTCCTCACCTTGCCCCCCACCTCACCCCAATGTTTCCCTGTTCATTTTGGCTTCTCCACTTGTCAACACACAGTGGGCCCCTTCCAGCTCAGTGTGTGATAGTCTTTCTGACATTGAGCGCTGAGTGGGATGTAATCCATGAACTTGAAATTTCATCATGTTGATTTTCACACAACATTCCAGCCTGGAGAGATCATTCTGAACTTCGTTCAGTCACTTCTGTGAGCAGTGGTGCTGTCCAGCTTTCAGTCATGTGTATGTTTTAATGTACACAGAAGAGTGGTCTGGCCCGTTGTAGGTGATGACAGTGGTGGGGATTGGAAGGTACAGCCTTGTGCCACGTGTCTCAGAGGTAGGGGTCAGAAGCTTTCAGTGTCAAGAACTCAATGGTAAATTTGCTAAGCTTTGCAGGCCAGTCTCTGTTGCAATGCTTCAGCTGAGTTCTGTCTTCCTAACTCACAAGTGCTGTCAGCAACAGGTGGATCAGCCTGGCTGAAATCCAGTAAGGCTTTATTTATGGACACTGATATTTGAATTTTACATGTCATGAAATATTATTCTTTTGATTTCATTTCAACAAATAAAAACGTAAAAACGATTCTCAGCTCACTAGCTGTCCAGAAAGAGGTAGTGGCCAGATTTGGCCAACAGGTCTGTAGTTTGCCAAACTGGAGTTCTAAGTGGCTGAGGATGATCTGAAGTTGGCAAGGAGAAGTATGTGGGGATGGAGAGAAAAACCCACCATGCCATGGGTGATGGCTGTAGGGAGCAGTGTTCTTTCCTTTGGGTTTAGAGCAGGGAAGTAAATGAAATACTCTCAGAAGAGATTGAGAATAAAAGGGATCTTGCTAATAGCTGGTGGTGAATTCTTAGGGCAGAGTGGAAGAGTGAGGAGATAAGAGGAGGGTAGAAGGTAATTCAGGCTTTTGGGGGGACACACAGTATAGGGAAGCTTAGCCTGCTTAGGGAGGGTAAAGCCACCTGGGATGAGCCTCAGTGGTCCTGTGGTCCATTAAGGCAGTGGATCCCAACTAGGGATGATTGTGACCCCCAGGGGATGTCTGGACACATTGTTGATTTTCAGATCTGGAGTGGAGACGGGTTACTAGCATTTAATGGGTGAAGTTCAGGAAAGCTATTCTACAGTACGCAGAATAACCCCCACCTGCTCCCAGCACACACCACCATCACCAAACAAAGAATCATCTGTCCTAAAATGTCAGCAGTGCTGAATCTGAAAAACTTTGCCTGAGGGGGAGGTAGATGATTGGTTATAATTTGCACCCCTTTCTTGGGATGATGCCAGGGTAGGAAGTGTTTGGGCCATTGGAAAGGGTACAGTGCTCTGTGGATGGACCTTCCTTAAATGTTCATGTATAGATATCAGAATTGACTTTTTCAGAGAAAATGATAAATTGGCAAAAACACAGGTCCATAGGAGATATTTCTAGTTGAAAAGATTCTATTGGTACCTTACAAACAAATGTCATCAAGACAGTATTAGGAAGAAGATACAGGATGGCTTCCACAGCTGATTGGTGTCACTCTGGGCTGTCACAGATAGTTGACAGTACAGTCCTCTTTGTTTGTATTTAACTCCATTTAGCCAAGTTTTACACTTGCAATTCTCTGGGAATGTACTCCCTCTGCTAGGGCACTACACTGCTCGCAATCATGGAAATGCCCATCTTGTCTAATTCTGATCGACTACATACCATCGCATTCCCCAAAATTGACATCATGGAATTTAGCACAGCGTAAGAGAGGTTGATCATACAGAACAAAGAGTATATGCCGCAGGGTGAATACTCCCCATTCAGGTATCCTGACCTCTTTAGAGGAATCAGATCATGGGCCACTCTCTCCAGATGTGTTCATCTGGGTTTGAGGAATCTGTATGGAGAGGCAGCTGTGGACCTCTGTCCTCTGGGCAGCTGGTATTGTCAACTGATGCTCAAGAATTAAACATGTTAACTACAAGAATTGCTATTTTTTCCCATGTAAATTACTCTAAGTGTAAAGGAAAACATGCCTAGTAATATGTTAGGTAAAAATACTCACTTTAGAAAATTGAAGTATTGATGGTGTAGCCAGACTGCCTTGGAAGCTGGGGTTGTGGCTAGGCCTTGAACTTAGTCATGAGTACGGCAGACTTGGTTGGCCCTCCAGCAGCAGAGAGCCTAGCCTGGCCGTCAGTGGTCCAGAGAAGGGAGCCAGGAGAGAGCATTCCCTGGGGAGCTGTTGGCTGGCAGTGCTGACTTGGGGGGGGGGGGGAGGACTGGTGCATCTGTGCTGCAGGAAGGACCTGCAGGGGAGCGTGTGGAGAGGAGCATCAGGAGGTCATGGTGCACCTCCTGGTGGAGGATGGGCCATGGCACCTGACGAGTGGGGGAGTGCTCAGTGCTCGCTAGAGTGGCATTTGGAATCATCGTAGTACTGGACGTAGAATAGAGGTGTCAGAGCGTGAGTGGCCAAGTTCAGAGCTTTGCACCAACGTAATAGATAGCCATGTGTCCCCTTGCAGCCATGGGCTCACAGGAGTTCTGAACAGGTAGTGCCAGCTGTGAGGGTACTACACAGAGTTCATGGAAAAAGAAATTAAAAGCTTCATTTGCTTTGGTATAAAATTTTTAAAACTAGACAGGCTTTTTTTCCCCAGAATACACATTTTTCCATACACTTTTGAAGACCCATTATTTTCCTGGATTAAAAAAAAAAAAAAAAACTTTTTGCACCGAAACAGCCTTATCTTTTAATTCCATTTTGCATGGAATTTTTGAAGTCCTCTGGTGTGTGGTATATGATGAAGAGACTTGAGCCATATGTTTTATCCTTCAGTATCTATGGGAGATTGATTCCAGGACCCTGTCATCCGGGACACCAAAACCCACAGAGCCACAGTCCCTTATATATGCTGTGTGCTACCATAGAACTGCATATCATCTGTATGCATTCTCCTGTGGACTTGGTATCATCTAGGGATTAGAGATGTAATGCACTGAAAATACTATATAAATAGTTAACCTATTTAGGGGAATAATGACAAAATTTTTTTAAGATTTATTTATTTATTTGAAAGACACACAGAGGTCTTCTATCCTTTGGTTCGCTCCCTAGTTGGCCGCAGCGGCTGGAGCTGTGCTGATCTGAAGCCAGGAGCTTCTTCCAGGTCTCCCACGTGGGTGCAGGGGACTAAGGACTTGGGTCATTCTCTATTGCTTTTCCAGGCCATAGCAGAGACCTGGATCAGAAGTGGAGCAGCTGGGAATCAAACTGGCACCCACATGGGATGCCGGCACTGCTAGCGGTGGCTTTGCCTGCTAGGCCACAGCACCGGCCCCAAGAAAAAAAATCTTGACATATTCAGTACAGATTCATTTTTTCCCCAAACATGTTTGATCCACCATTGGTTGAAATCACAGCAGTGGAACTCACAGATGGGGGAGCCAACTGTAGATCAAGATGAAGATAAACAGGGCTGTGATGTCAGCTAACCTTGACTGAGCACCTGGTTATTTCCCAGGCAATATGCTAAGCACATTACCCCCACGAGGTGGGTAGCATTATTATATCCATGTGACAGAGGGGAAGCTGAGGCATGGGATGTGAAGTGACTTACCCAAGGCCCCCACAGCTAATACATGAGTATGGTTGAGCTATTTTGGAATTCACATGGTCCGGTTCAACTCCATACATACATTTTCTTAAAATTTTATTTATTTATCTGAGAGGGAGTTATGAGAGGGAAAGACAGAAAGGTCTTCCATCTGCTGGTTCACTCCCCAAATGGCTGCAATGGCCAGAGCTGAGTCAATATGACACCAGGAGCATCTTCCTGGCCTCCCACTCTGGGGCAGGTGCCCAAGCACTTGGGTCATCTTCTTCTGCTTTTTCAGGCCATTTGCAGAGAGCTGGTTTGGAAGAAGAGTGGCTGGGACACAAACCCGTGTATGTATGGGATGCTGGCACTGCAGGTGGAGGCTTAGCCTACTAAGCTACAGCACTGGCCTCCAGCTGATTTTATTAAACTGCCCTGCCACTCTAAAGAAATAAAACAAATAGATTGTCTACTGGGCAATTAAAAAGCAATTCATAAATGCACATGTTGCCATCTTATCGGCTAGATTTTTCATGTCAGTATATTCAAAAATTATTGTTTAGTGGTCCCTTATATAGATATACCATCATACGATGATGCTTCCATTCATTTTGTCATGTCTGAGTCCAGTTTTGTCCTAGTGTGCTTGCTACAGTGAACATATTCACACACAGATGCAAATCTGTGTACATTTTAGCATTTGTACTCTTTTGAGATGGGCTTTTAGAAGTGAATTTTTAAATGCAAAAACATTTACATTTTAAATATTGCACGTTGCTCTCTGAAAAGGCTGCATGAGTTTACTCTCCTATCATTAGCATGTTTCTGACCATTTTGCCACATCATCAACAACTCAAGAGGTTATGAGTTTTCCAGAATTTTTGTGGTTCTGAGAAGTGAAAGCTGATGCCTTGGGGTTTTAATTTGCATTTCAAAATTGCTACTGTGGTAGGGGCTTTAATTGTTTCATTGAAGGGAATCCTGTTGCCATTTCCTTTGAGTACTGCCTTTATATTCTTTGCTATTGGCCTCCTGGATGGCTTGTCCATTTTAATTGAAGTACAGTTACTTTTTATTTTTAATATGACAAGTTTCAGTTCCAGAAGCAGAGAGAATATAAACATGCTTTATACCTTTTAGAAACTTTTTGAAAATGGTATCCCTGTTTCTCAAATGTCTTTTTTTTTTTTTTTTGACAGGCAGAGTGGACAGTGAGAGAGAGAGACAGAGAGAAAGGTCTTCCTTTGCCGTTGGTTCACCCTCCAATGGCCGCCGCGGCTGGTGCGCTGTGGCCGGCGCACTGTGCTGATCCGATGGCAGGAGCCAGGTACTTCTCCTGGTCTCCCATGGGGTGCAGGGCCCAAGTACTTGGGCCATCCTCCAGTGTACTCCCTGGCCACAGCAGAGAGCTGGCCTGGAAGAGGGGCAACCAGGACAGAATCCGGCGCCCTGACCGGGACTAGAACCCTGTGTGCCGGCACCGCAAGGTGGAGGATTAGCCTATTGAGCTGCGGCGCCGGCCCTCAAATGTCTTTTAACTACACTTACGATGTCTGTCTTTGAATGCATATTGTTTGCAAATTTTTTAACTTTATATTTATTTCTTGTCATTTTAATTGAAAGGCAGACAAAAGGGAGTGCACACACACACAAGCAACCACACACTGGCCAGACTGTTGTCAGGAACCTGGAACTCAAGCCTAGAGTGTCATGTGGATGACAGAGACTGAAGCATTGATCCATCATCTGCTGCTTCCCAGGCTGCATGTTAGCAGGAAGCTAGAATTGCAAATATGCCGTGGACTTGAACCCAGGCACTCAGATATGGGATGTGGGTGTCACAAGTGACGTTCTAGCCATTCCACCAAACACCCACCCCAAAACATGTTGTCATGGTGTCCCCTTTGTGAGTCCTTTCTTGTGTGACTTAGGGGTGTCATGCTTGCTCAGAAGTGTGTCCTCACTTGAGCTCCAGACTGTGTGTGACGTCCTGGGACAACGCTTTGCTGTTCTTCCTTCCCTGTCTAGGAGGTAAATAACAGCATCTGTGGTGATGAAGACAGCACTGATGGACAGCCTGCCTTATGTTGGCTGTTGTGCTAAGTGATTTTGTATGAATTGTGTAGTATCCTCCCCATTTGATGGACAAAGAAATTAAGGCAAAAACAGCTTAAGGAACTTGCCTCAGATTACAGAGGTGGAAAGTGACACTGCTGTGTGGGGACCCGGATAGTCACAATCTAGAACCAGCACCCGGCACCAGATAGCCCTGTGTCCCCAATGGCGTCTTACAGCTCCTCTGAGGATAAATCAGATTGTTGAGAATGCAAAAAGTTAATTAGGGCACATGTTTATCTGACCTTGGTAAACTGTATTGCTTATGGTCACTATTTTTTTTTTAAGATTTATTTATTTGAAAGCCAGAAGTAGAGGCAGAGAGAGAGAGAGGTCTTCCATCTGCTGGTTCACTTCCCAATTGACTGCAGTGGCCAGAACTGTGCTGATCTGTAGCCAGGAGCCAGGAGCTTCTTCCGGGTCTCCCATGTAGGTGCAGGGGCCCAAGGACTTGGACCATCTTCTGCTTTCCCAGGCCACAGCAGAGAGCTGGATTAGAAGTGGGGCAGCTGGCTTTCAAACCATTGCACACATGGGAGGCCGGCATTGCAGACGGCAGCTTTACCCACTACACCACAGTGCTGGACCCAGTCACTGATTTTGATCTTGAAAGAATACCAATGATTTGCTTGTTTTTGCTTGTTTTTCTCATAAAAGGTTGCTGAAGACAGTGTCTGAAGAGGTGTTTTGAAAATGTAGGAGAGCAGTAACTACAGCATTGGAACAAGCCTTCCTAGCTAATCATACCTAACTCACCATCACCTAGGTGATGGGAAAGGAAAGTATAGAGAACAGAACCTTGTGGTTAGAAAGAAGCCACCATAACTGTCAATTACTGCAGGCGAAGGCGGGAAGGGGGCCAAGCTGTCCTCACGTTGGGGGATTCATAGCTGATGTGCACCAATTAGTGGCCCAGTGGGTGGTGAAATGAGGGGAGCCAAGCCCTGGGGCTGAGCCTCTAGGCTGGGAGCTGCAGGGAGGCAGTTGGAAGGGTGTTGTTTTGCTGCAGGAGATGGGGCAGGTATTGGCCTCTCTCCCTCAGCCACAGGAAGCAGCGGGCAGAGCCGCCAGCCTAGTTACGGGACCAAACCACGCGGGGTGGGTGAGCTCATCTTCCCGTATTTTGACAGCAGGGAGGCGTGTCTGAATGCCTAAATTCTAGGAGAGCCCATTTCTCTCTGGTCTCTCTGGTGCCTTGTCCGCAGAACTTCAGTGCCAGAGTTCCAGGATTCTGTTCACGGGGTTAGCTGCAGGGTCGATGGCAGCAGGCTAGTAGAACAGCTCTGTCTCTTTATGGGAGCAGTTAGCAGCAGGCAGTCGATTTATAAGAGAAGCATAGTATTAGGAGACAAGTGCATCTTGACTGATGGGCAGGTGCCCCACTCAGTCCTGACCCCTGGCTGAACACTGGGTGTGCGTGGTCAGAGAACAGCCACTGAGAATGTGTGTGACCTTCACAGCCCCAACCCTGGCCATCTGCCAGGGTGCCCTGTCTCCTGTGTGTAAGCTCAGGGTGTTGACACCTCTTGCGTGGGGTGGTGGGAGAGCGAAGATAACACGAATGTGTATTTGGCTCCGTGTTGGTGTTGGTAGAATCCCTCCATGCCCTGAAGTCTTCCTGGATGTTATTCTGTTTAAAAAAAAAAAATAACTGTCAAATAAATGTGGACGTGAACTGGGGAGAATGTTTTGTGTACTGGCGTAAACAGGCTAGAGGATTTCACAACAACTGTTAACAACCACGGCTACCATGAGCAGCAAGTAGCTGCTTGGGCAGAGTTATCTGATGGGAAGTGATGTGTGGCAAATGGGCTTCTCAGATGAAGACTGTGACCTCCTGATGCAGGTATCCTGGGAATACAGCCAGGAATTCTGAGCGGCTGTATTCCCTGAGTGTTGAGTAGCAAGGGTGGGCTGGGGGCAGGGCAGTGAAGTGGGAGAGCCCACATCCAGGAAAGACGGAGGCATGGAGGCGTGAGGAAGAAATTGCTACGTAAAGCTTCTGAAGAAGTTGGTAAATGTTGATCCTTAAGAGCAAGTGGAGTTCCTGATGAACATCAGGTGAAGAAGTGGGGGCAAGGTTGTGTTTTAGGGGAGTCTGGGGGCAGGGGAGGGGAGCAGGCCAGACAATGAGACTGTGTGGGGCTGTTGCAGCTGTCAGGGAGTGAGAAGCCAGGGCGTGGTGATGAGATGCCTACAGGGGGATAGTGACGGGTCGGGGAGGGGGGCCATGGTGATAAAGAACAGGGAGTGCGAGTGTTACCAGGTGGTCCGTGATCCTGGCCGTGGGCTCCCTCTCCTTCAGGACACTGATTAAGCTTCAGCCATTGTGATGTTGAAGTATCCGTGGGTGAGTCAAGTCGAAATTTTGTAGTCAGTTAAACAGGCACTTCTGGAACTGCAGGATGATTGAAACTCAGGCTTAGATGCCATAACTTGGGGGAGAACAAACCAAAGAACAGAGAAGCAGTGGATAAATCCCTGGAAAAGAAAACGCAGAAACCGTCATCCCATGTAGTGCTGACCTGGTTACCCGCTTTCCAGGCCAATGGACCTTGAAAAGAGTTCCCTGGAAGTGTGAACGTTTCTGCGCCGGGGTGCACTTAGGCGAGGTAAGGCTTTGGGAAGGGACGAGGCATTGATGGAGGGAGTGATGGTGACCGCACGTGAGAGGGAAACACAGGCTCCTGTTGCTTGGTAAAGCTTTGGCTCGCTCCTGGAATTGTCTTTCAGTCCCAGCCTTGCTTCCCTGTGACACATCCCAATCTCGCATTTCCTGGGATTCGCTCCTCCTTGCAGGAGGTGCTGGGGATGGGATGAGTGGTCAGCTGGTGAGCAGGCATGGCTCTGTACATCCCGAGAAGTTCCCAGGATCCCTTTGGCCATGGAGTAAGAGCTTTCTCAGGAGTGCTGAGATGAGCTGATCCTATCCAGCCGTGGGAAGAGCCTGGTGGTCACTCTTCACCGTGAGAGCTGAAGAGACAGTAGTAGTAGCTGATGACGCAGTTTGAAGAGATCAAATCAGACAGCAAAACAGAAGTCCTGCTGGGCAGAGGGCGCGCGGTTGACCTTCCTGCAGGGGCACCCTTTGGGACCAGGTTTTGGAGATCGAAGGGGGTAGACCCAAATACAGACAGACAGGCCTGAGGTCACACTCAGCCCACTCCTTGTGCTCAGTGAGCTGGTGGGGTACCAGAAGCATCATATTCACGTTGGAAAAATATTAATGATTTCAAAGTGAGATAAGCTTTTCTTCAGAGATTGATCAAAATTAGCACTGGCCGTAGTCATGATCCCGACACGTCTTGCAGTGCCCTCTGCCATCTGTTGTGTGCGTTATTCTGGGGATTTGAGGTCTGAGGAATGGTCAGGGAGAGCATGAGGGATGAAGGATAAGAGCTGCTAGATTCCCCCTGCACATAGACACCCTCAGAGCACTGGAGTCCGGCAAAGAATCCAAAAGAAGGAGGGGGTAATGGCTTCTTCCAGTCCTTAATGAGTACAGGCAGTTCTTCAGCCAGCCACAAAGAATTTATTTCAAGCAGAGGTAGCAGGGAAGAGTGGTTAGGAACATGGATGCTACAATTAGACTGCTAACCTCAACCCCAGGTTATTAGCTGTGTGACCCAGGCAAACTCCTTAACCTCTCTGTGTCTCAGCCTCTCAACTGAGAATGGAGATCTCCACCCCAGAGGTGCCTGTGAGAATTAAAGGAGCCCTGTAAGCAGCTTAGCATAAAAGCTCCCGGCACAAGGTTTGTTAAATAAGGAGAATAAATGAGCAACAAGACCCCATGAAGAGCCTGCTGTCTCCAGGGAGCTGGAGGGCTGAAGCCAAGCCACGCGTGGGAAAGCACCAGAAACTGCCCTGCCGAGCTCTGGGACCCCAGCCTCAGTGCCTTTGACTGTCTTGATAGAACACACTCCCGAAGACACGGTTGCTGCGTGCGGGGTCCAGAGGCAGTGAGATCACACGTCAGGAACATTCAATTACCCCGCGTCGCCCTGGAGAAATCGCTTCATTCCTGAGGGTTCGTTTTCCAGCCAGGCGGTTCTGGTTTCATAAACATGAGATTGAAAATGGTCTGGAGATGAGGAAGTGGCCAAGGCTGCTGCGTGCAGCTG
This sequence comes from Oryctolagus cuniculus, assembly GCF_964237555.1. Taxonomy (NCBI): domain Eukaryota; kingdom Metazoa; phylum Chordata; class Mammalia; order Lagomorpha; family Leporidae; genus Oryctolagus; species Oryctolagus cuniculus. The sequence goes on along the minus strand of NC_091441.1, from coordinate 41,111,334 downwards.
CTTGTCGCCCTGTATGACACCCAGAACAGCCCCCTGCAGAAGGGAGCAGATACTGCCTCACTGGCCTGGAGAAGCTGTTTGTCATCTGCTGTATTTTTTTCTCATCCAATAAGCCTTGCAAAATTGCCTTCCAAACAGAAGGGTAAATCATTTTCATCACACAATTGGGGAGAACATGATGAAAGACCTTGGACCCTACGGTGTATTTGTGCGGTTGGACTTCAGCCCGCATCCATCAGTGTGTGAGTGAGCCACCAACTCACTGGCAGAAAATCCCCGAATACAGGCTTATTATTCACAGCAGCTTTCTGTTAATGGAGCCGTATGTAGCATTGGAATTTTACGAACTTTGATTTTATAATGGCTGTTCGTTGAGACAAGAATACTAACTCTTGGGATTAAAGAAGCAAAATCAGTTTCACTCCTTTCTTCTTTTCCTATTTTCTTGTGCTTCCTGAATCCTTGGATCTGAGGCTGCAGCGGTGAAATGGCCTTGCAGGAAGCTTATGGTTGCACAAGACAGTGTAGCAAGTAAATATGTATAGCTCTGGATGGCTGCAAGTGAAGATCTGTGGTTGAGGGTAATGGTGATGTGAGTATGTGCACTTGAGGACAGCTTCCAGGAGTGTCCAGGGACCTAGGCAGGGGCAGTCATTACATTGTCGTCACTCATACTAGCAAAGAATTTGGAAGTAGCTAGAGAAGTCAAACTTGGACTATCCCTGTGGTGGGTGCACATGGTAGGTGTGGGTTTTTTTTTTTTTAAAGATTTATTTATTTGAGGGGCTGGTACCATGGATCACTTGGTTAATCCTCTGCCTGTGGCACTAGCATCCCATATGGGTGCCGGGTTCTAGTCCTGGTTGCTCCTTTTCCAGTCCAGCTCTCTGCTGTGGCCTGGGAAGGCAGTGGAGGATGGCCCAAGTGCTTGGGCTCCTGCACCCACATGGGAGACCAGGAAGAAGCTCCTGGCTTCAGATCGGTGCAGCTCCGGCCGTCGTGGCCATTTGGGGAGTGAACCAATGGAAGGAAGACCTTTGTCTCTGTCTCTCTCTCTCTCACTGTCTGTCTATATCTGTCAAATAAAAAAAGATTTATTTATTTGAAATGCAGAGTGATAGATCTATCTAGTGGTTCACTCACTCAAATGCCCACAACTTCTGGTGCTGGGCCAGGCCAAAGCAAGGAGCCTTGAACTCCACCTGGGTCTCCCATGTGGATGACAAGGCCTGAACACTTGGACCATCATGCTTTGCCTTTCCCAGTGCATTAGCAGGAAGCTGAATAGGAAGTGGAGGAGCTGGGACTCAAACTGGCCTGGGATGCAGGTGACCAAGCTATGCTTAGCCCACTGTGCCACAGCACCTCTTCAACCATTAGTTTTAAGAAGTTTACCACACCAGGAGTGCAACTTATTGCCAAATTGCTAGCTGTGCAAAAAGATCATAGAATGTATGTTCTTAAAAAAAAAAAACTAGAAGTTTACCTATAAAATTGTAAAAGTGCTTGTCCCTAGTCAGGGAGAATTTAACCTTTTTTTTTTTTTTAAAGGATGCATTTTCTTAAAGATTTCTTTATTTATTTGAAAGGCAAAGGCGGAGAGAGATCCATCTTCATGTGCTGGTTCACTCCACAAATGGCCACAATGGCTGGAGCTAGGTCGAACCAAAGCCAGGAGCTTCTTCCAGGTCTCCTGCATGGATACAGGACCCCAAGTACTTGGGACATCTTCTACTGCTTTCCCAAGTACATTAGCAGGGAGCTGAATTAGAAGTACAGTAGCCAGGACTCAAACCACACGCATATAGAATATTGACTTTACCCCCTACACCCTACGCTGCAGCGCTTGCCCTGGGAACTTAACTTTTATCAGTAATGTTATACTTTGTCAAAAGGAGTATGAGTTCCCGTAATTAAAATGAATAAAAAAATACTCTCTAGGATCCAACATTGTGGCACAATGGGTTGAGCCACCGCCTGCAACCCTAGTATCCTTCTAGTCCCAGCTATTCTGTTTGTGATCCAGCTCCCTGCTAACATGTCTGGGAAGGCCGTGGAAGATGGCCCAAGCACGTGGGCCCCTGCCACCCACATGGGAGACTGGGATGGAGCTCCAGGCTCCCGGCTTTGGATTGGCTCAGCTCCAGCCGTTGTGGTCATTCGGGGAGTGAACTTCTTTCTCCCCTTCTCCATTGCTCCCTCCATTTGTCCCTCCCTATCTCTGCCTTTCAAGTAAATCTTAAATGTTTTTTATGGAAAAGTGGATGATGAGCTGAATCTGGTCCAAGAACCACTTCACACATTGAGGCTGAATCCTAAAGGGTGAAGAGAGTGGGAGAAGGGCCCCCGGGGGGAGGGAATGGTATGTTCAGAGATCAAGGGGGAAAAGGGGTGCCTGGGTGTGTCATTGATGTCTCAGGGGCAGGGCTGTTAGAGGATGGTGGGAGGCAAGTCATGTGGGGTCTTGGAAGCTGTGCCACCGTGTCTTTGCAGTGAGGCTCAGCTGTGCACATTTAAGAAGGTGCCTGTCTTCCTGGTAGGGAACAGATTAGAGGCACAGGTGAGTGGAATTAGGGATGTGGATGGCAGCTGCGGCTGAGAACTACTGAAAGCCCATGGATGTTTTGCACTTAGGACAATGTTTCTCAACTCTGCAGAGCCTCGGAAATGAGCTATGCACAGCCCCGACTCCAGGGCAATTTAATACAATTTCCCAAAGTAGGGCCTGGGCATTTATGTTTCAAAATAATGTATCTCCAAGGTGCAGACCACAGGGCTGGAGGCTGCCAGTGGCCTTGGGGAGACATTGATGGTTTGACGCATACTTGTGAGAAAGAGGCATTTGCTCCCATTGCTGGATCTCCCAGGACTGCCCTCCTGTGCTAGGATGAGCCCAAACTGGGAGTCTGGGGCACAACGGGAACTATGTGAGTGTGCAGGGAAGCATGAACCCCTGCCATGCCTCCAGTTCTTTGCTTGATGGTATCTGTAAATAAGTCTGGCCTTTAGCTGCTCTTCTCTCTCTCTCTCTCTTTTCCTGTTACCTTTAATGTGGGCAATTCATTCCTCACTGACATCTCTACAAACAGATAGTCAGTGACGTTGAAGGCAAATGCAACCCAAACAAATCCATGTGGTTACTGATGGCATTTTGAGGGCATGATTTGAGGAGGTAGAAAAGAGAAAATGAGGTGGTTAGGAAGAACTTTGGCTGAAATGCGAGATTTGAGGTTTATCCCTAGATGCCAATTATCTGTACTTGGTTACCATATTAAGAGTTGATTGTGGTACGTTCAAGTCCAAAGCATGTGAAAAGGCAGTTAGAAGTTCTAGAATCGAACTGAGTCATGAATTAAAAAGATAGCACCATACACTGGAACCTTGAAACCTGTTTGCTGCTTCCATATGATAGCTGCTGCTTACTCTTGTGTTGTCTTATTCATTTCTAACCAAGTCTTGCTTTCTTATCTTGTCCTTGACATTGTTGAAAAACAGGAGGAAAGGAGTGTAAGAGATGCCATTGTCTGCATTTAAAGCAAACTTGGGAGTGGGCATTTAGCCTGACAGCTAAGACACTACTAAAGATACCTGCAGACCATGTCAGGGTACCCAGATTTCATTCCTGTCTCCAGCTCTGGACTCCATTCTCTTTGCCATCACCCTGGGAGGTAATCATGATAACTCAAATAATTGGGTTCCTGCTACCCATATGGGATACCTAGTTTGTATTTCTGACTGCTTCTGGCTTCCACCCTGACCAGGACCTGTTGGGCACATTTGGGGAGTGAGCCAACTGATAGGAATGTGTTCTCTCTTCTTCCTCCTTTCCTTCTTCCTCTCCCCCACCCACCTCTCAAATACAAAAGAAAATTTAACCACAAAACACACATTAGATTAAGAATCGTGTAGTTTCTGGAAGTGAGAGAACATGCGTAATGTATACACAATTTCATTTCTTCAACTATTGAAACTAGAGGCTCCCATTCTGCTCCTATTGTTTTATTTTGTGAGTGATACAAGAGAGCTGTGCACGGGCCAAGGTCTCAGGACAGATTCAGGTGAGCCCCAGGGCAGGGCTGTTTCTGCCCCTGGAGGATGCTTCCCGGAAATCTCAGCCTGGGACGACACCAGGCATCCCTGCTGTTCGCAGAAGTTCTTGGAGAATTACAGTCCACCTTCATCCCGGTTTCTTGTCTGTTCTCTCAGACTCCTGAGGAACATTTAAAACAATTCACTAATATCTGTGACTTAGAATAAAGGTTTTTAAAACGTCAAACCAAAGTATTTACAAAGCCAAGTAGTGAGACACCTCATAGTCTGTAGTTACCATTGGGTTCATTTGCTTTATGCTTGAATAAATCAGTAGCTTAAGCTACTAATAGGGTTGTTTTCCTGTTGATGTTGATAGGCTGTGGATTTGCATTGCATTATGTTAAATTCTTCCATTTTTCACTGTAATATGCTGAGTACATTAATACTTATAAAACTAAACAGTAGAACAGCTTATGAATGAAGATTCTGGCTGATAGTCCAGCTTCTTAGGTATATTTGGGGTCCACGAGTTATGTGTCATATTCCTTTTAAGCTTTGAGGCTAAAGGAACAATAAATACTTTCCTGTCTAACTTTGGTTTCTCACCATGGAAACCTCAAGCAACAGCTGGGCTCCAAGAGCTTCTCACTCTCTTGGCTGCTAAAAATGTTTTGAGAGGTCTTTTCTTTTTTGTTGTGGTGGATGACAAATCCCCACCACCACCACCTTTTTAAAATGAAATCACTGCTTCAGTTGGTGAGATAATTGTCTTAACTGATTAAGATTACTAATTGGAAGTTCTCAATCTGCAGAATCTTGTGCCCTTGGTAACCTGGAAGCAGCCTTAAAGTTAGCAGAAAGTGTGAGTCACTGTGAGGTTAAGTTCAAACTGCAGTGTGAGTATTTGGTAACACAGGGTGATGCAGACCGAGCCTGGAGGGAGAAGGGGCACTATTTTTATGTCATAAATTTAACAAAATATTTCTTTGAAGCATTTTGGCATCCAATTATGATGCAGTTCATATACATTTTGCAGAACTTAATGGGGCATTTAAAATGTCTGCATTTTGTCTAAACCTTAAGATTGAGCTTTTTAGCCAGTTGCCACCTGTGGGTCAGACCTGTGCGTCAAACCCTCAGGAGAAGGAGGCAAGTCTGGGAGCCCCAAAAAGCCTTGTCCATTATTCTGGTGGACTGTGCAAATGGTGTTATTTTGTTTCTGCTGTGTGAGTAGGGGATTGGCCAGCACAGTTTGGGAGACTGTCTTAGAGAGAAGAGTGCGGATGAATTGAGATTAGGTGCTTCTGCTTCCCTTTCTTGGGGCAGGTGGAGAGGATTCTGACCAGAGTCCTGACTGGGAAGTTACTTGACCTTGCCCTTGCTGGACCTTATCTTTGATTTTTTAACAACACTTATTTGTTTATATATTTATTTATTAGGCAGATTGACAGAGGGAGAGACAGAGAAAAAGGAGAGAGATAAGCACTCAAAGAGATCTTCTATTGTTGATTTACTCCCCAAATGGCCACAATGGCAGGCGCTGGACCAGGCTGAAGCCAGAAGCCTGGAATTCCATCCAGGTGTCTCATGGGTGGCAGGGGCCCAAGCACTTGAGCCATCCTCTGCTGCTTTCCCAGGTGCTTCAACAAGAAGCTGGATCAGAAGTGGAGCTGCTAGGATCAAAGCAGCACTCTGATATGGGATGCTGGCATCACAAACAATGTCTTTTTTTTTAAAACTTTTATTTAATGAATATAAATTTCCAAAGTACGACTTATGGATTACAATGGCTTCCCCCTGATACCGTCCCTCCCACCCACAACCCTCCCCTTTCCCACTCCCTCTCCCCTTCCATTCACATCAAGATTCATTTTCGATTATCTCAATATACAGAAGATCAGCTTAGTATACATTAAGTATGGATTTCAACAGTTTGCTCCCACACAGAAACATAAAGTGAAAAATAATAGATGATTTTTTTTTAATGATGATGAAATCAGAGCAGACCTATTGTCATGTTTAATCCCAGTGAGAGGCAAGTTGGGAATTGATAATTTCTTTTTTTTTTTTTACAGAGGATCAGTTTAGTATGCATTAAGTAAAGATTTCAACAGTTTGCACCCCCATAGAAACACAAAGTGAAATATATTGTTTGAGTACTCGTTATAGCATTAAATCTCAATGCACAGCACATTAAGGACAGAGATCCTACATGAGGAGTAAGTGCACAGTGACTCCTGTTGTTGACTTTACCAATTGACACTCCTGTCTATGGCATCAGTAATCTCCCCATGCTCCAGTCATGAGTTTCCAAGGCTATGGAAGCCCTCTGAGTTCTCCGACTCTTATCTTGTTTAGACAAGGTCATAGTCAAAGTGGAGGTTCTCTCCTCCCTTCAGAGAAAGGTACCTCCTTCTTTGATGACCTGTTCTTTCCACTGGGATCTCACTCACAGAGATCTTTTGCCAGAGTGTCTTGGCTTTCCATGCCTGAAATACTCTCATGGGCTTTTCAGCCAGATCCGAATGCCTTTAGGGCTGATTCTGAGGCCAGAGTGCTATTTAGGACATCTGCCATTCTATGAGTCTGAGTATCTCACTTCCCATGTTGGATCACTCTCCCCTTTATTTACTCCATCGGTTAGTGTTAGCAGGTACTAGACTTGTCTATGTGCTCCCTTTGACTCCCAGTCCCTCCACCATGACCAACTGTGAACTGAAATTGATCACCTGGAACAGTGAGATGGCATTGGTAAATACACCTCGATGGGATTGAATTGGAATCCCCTGGTATGCTTCCAATTCCACCACTTGGGGCAAGTCAGCCACAAACAATGTCTTAATCTGCTCTACTGCAATGCACGCCTTGACCTCATTTTTACCTGCAACATGGAAGCATCTCCAAGGTCATCTCCCAGCCATTGTCCATCTTGGTCTTTGACTTCTGTACTGAGCACCGTGCAAGGTCCATGGTGCCAAAGAACTGCTCCAGGCAGTGAGCACTCAGTGGATGGGGCTGGAGGCTGCATCTTCTGGAGCAACTCAGCAGGAGGAGCAGCTCCAGTTGGGAAGAAAGGGCCCATGGGTGCTCTGAGGCTGAAACGCCCCTCATGGTGGGTGGAAAAGTGGTAGGGAGCATTCAGACTGCGGCAGGGAGGGAGGTCCATGGAGGGGGAGTGGGAGAGATGAAAAGAGGGGAGCTACAAACTTGGCTTAAGCCAGTAGCCATGGTTGCTGAGCAGGCAGATGTCTCATGCAAAATCCCATCTCATCCTTGGGTTGGTCCCTTGTCCACCTTCTGAATTTGGCTCAGACCTCCCTGTGGTTGAAAAGTTCCTGGCACAATCAGGTATTTACATCTCACTGGCCTATAACTGCTCATGTAACCACTGTACCTGAGTGTCTTGCCTGTAATAAATGCCCAAGAAAATACTTCTATAAAGGGAGAGTCCCCATCCCATGGTTACCCGGTTTTGCTTTTTAAAAGCAGTTCGTTCTGGTAATCATTTGTATTGTCTGAATTGCACAAAGTTGGGTTCAGGGTTTGTCATTGTTGGCCGGTGGGTGGCTCTTTTCTAAGATACTGTAAATATAACACCAGTGAGACCATGGCCTAAGTGAAAAACTAGAGAGTTTCTCCTTACTTCCACCTGCCTATCTGTGTGCTTCCTTCTCTTCCATTCCTACGCGAGTAGCCAGCACTCTGAAATCCATCTTTGTCGGTGTGTTGTGGGTTTTGCTTATAGTATTATCACACACATGTGTATAACCAAACCATATGCGATTTTGCTTTCTGGAACTTGATGAAAAATGCATCATCTCTGTTCCCCCTCAGACTTGGGTTCTCTGCTCTGCAGCTGTCCCCCCTCCATCTCACTGCCGGGAATTCAGCACAGCTGTATCCTTGGCCTCCTGGCAGCATTTGGGTCATTTCCAGCCTTACATAGTGCTGCCGAAGACATTCCTGGACTCACGTCCTGGTGCACCTGTGTGTCGGGACCCCTAGGGAAGGCTGTGCAGCCCAGCACTGTGAACATTTAATGCTGAAGGATTCTTTGTTGGGAGGGCTGGGCTGTGCGTTGTAGGATGTTTGCAGCATCCTTGGCCTTAGCCCAGTAGCTGTCAGCAGAGCTCACTGTCCCTCCCTGTAGGTGGAACTAACTATGGCCCCAGACATTGGCAGATGTTCCCTGGGGGGCAGAATTGCCCTGGTTCAGAACCACTGTGGTAGGGGATAACAGTGCCACTTGTAGGTCATTGTTTACCGAAGTGGTTGTGCATGCTATACCAGCAGTACAGAAGAGTCGCTTGACTTTCCGCCTCTTCAGCACATTGTATTGTCAGTTTCATGGAGTAGATAAAAAAGTGGTATCTCATTGTGATCTGATTAGTATTTTCTAGGTTTACAGCGACTTTAATACCTCTTTATGCAAGTGTTTGGCCATGTTCTTGTATTTTGCCCACTTTTTTTAGTCGTGTTTTTACTGGTTTTTGAAATATGCTTGTGTATATTCTTGATTGGAATTTCTATATGTTGGATGCATTGCCAATGGCGTCTCCCAGTTTGTTGCCTGGCTTTGCTCATCCTGATTCCTTTGGTCCTAGAACATGTTTTAGGGTTGATGTTAAGTGTTTCATTCATGTTTTGAAACAGAAGTATTCACTTTCCTTTTCATTTCTGTTTGAAGCCTAAGAAACGTGACATTCGCCTGAGACCCAAAATTGGGGGAATTAAATTGGCTTCAGTGGAAACGATGCCCTTCAGAATTGGTTGGGCTCCCAGCCTCTGGGCTGCTTGTCCAATGCAAAGAAGATGGCTTCACATCTGGGACTGTTTGTCATAAAAAGGAAAATACCTAGTGGGTTCACAAGCCACTGCCCTAGAGTGACTCCTTGTCCATCAAAAATAGATGACATCTCCCTAGAGGTGTTTCAGAGCTGAAGGCCAAATGCCCAGGGTTCCTTAACACAAATAGAGAATGAAGGGCCAGCACCGCGGCTCACTAGGCTAATCCTCTGCCTGAGACACCAGCACCCCAGGTTCTAGTTGGGGCGCCGGATTCTGTCCCGGTTGCTCCTCTTCCAGGCCAGCTCTCTGCTGTGGCCCGGGAAGGCAGTGGAGGATGGCCCAAGTGCTTGGGCCCTGCACCTGCATGGGAGACCAGGAGGAAGCACCTGGCTCCTGGCTTTGGATCGGCACAGCGTGCCAGCCGTAGCGGCCATTTGGGGGGTGAACCAATGGAAAAGGAAGACCTTTCTCTCTGTCTCTCTCTCTCTCTCTAACTCTGCCTGTCAAAAATAAAAAAAAAAGAGAAAATTAAGTTAGATTTTAAAGGAATAGCTACTTTGGGAGAAAGCAAAATTGTCACAATTCTTCAATTTTAAATGTCACTAGCACTTTAAAAAACATTCTGTTTGATTTAATCATAGGCTGAAACTAAATAAAATCCAGCATAGTAAGGCCTCTGTCCAGTGGGAAGGTACTTCTCTCCCCACCCCTTTGCAGTATAGGACAAGGCTGGTGCTTTTACTGTAGGGCATCCTGGAAGTGGGCCTCCAGGTGAGTCACTGTGCTGCCCTGCTACTCAGGATAGCCAAGCTACAACACATGGGGTGTTTGCAGATTTACTGTGGGCTCAGAGGATATTAAGAGACAGCTTGGGATGTGAGGCAAGATAGTTGTCTTCACATATCTGGGGAGTAGCTACGTGGAAGAGAAAAATTGGAAAGATAGAGCTAACCCAGTGGGACATTGTAAAAGGAAAGTGTCACTGTAAGTATGTGGCTTTCTTTACTCTGTACCAAGTCTTTTCAGAGTGCTTTGCATGTCATGCAGTCCTCCTAGGAGGTAGAACTCTTGTCCCATGTAGGGATGAGGAGAGCGGGGCCCAAGGTCACACCACTAGGCAGTGGTAGGGTTGAGGATCTCACCTGGCAGCCTGGCTCCAAGCCTGTCCTCTATGGCAGAAGTGCTCACTGGTCCTAAGGAGGACAGGGCCATGGACTGGCAAGGTGGAGGGTGTTCTGGGTAGACCAGCAGTAAATATAAATATAGAACATTCACATATGCAAACCCATGACCAAGCAGAAGGATGTGTCCTCAGGCTGGAGCTATGGGTACCGTGTTGAGCTTGTGTGCTGTGGGAGCAGTGGAGCCCTGAGGGCCTGCTATACCAAGCTCAGGAGGACAGACAAGACATGCTTCTGGCATTGCAAGGGAGATGCTGCCCTCACTATTCCCCTGGCCTCCTTTTCTCTGATCTGGGTTCTTGGGGAACAAACTGTGGACTTTTGTTACTGCTTCTCTCTTTCCACCTGCCATCTAATCAGCCTCCAAGTTCAGCCAAATCTTCTGCTTTAGTCTTTTCCAGACCCATCTCTTCCTTTCTAGCTCCCCAGCTGTCACTCTCTACCCTGCCTAACCTGATGAGGCCTGCAGGACCTTGATTCTGAAACCTGAGAAGCACATCATGAGAAAGTGGAGTAACAGATCAGTCTCTTTTTGAAAGATGTGCATTAGGAATTCTTACAAAATATTAACAGATAATCCAGCTGGGTATAAAAATGATATCTTACAACAAAGTGGGTTTTATTCTTGGTATGCAAGGTTGGCTTAACATTTAAAGAAAGACATTTTTGTGATTAGTTATGTTAAAAGAAAAAAGAGAAATTATGTGATGTTGATAAGTGCAAAGAATATTAATTTAACACTCAATTATGATAAGAGTTTTTTTTAGCAAACTAGGATTAGATGGAAATTATTTAACCTGTTAGAGAATAGCTACAAGGGGCTGGTGCTGTAGTGCAGTGGGTTAAGCTGCCACCTGCAGCACTGGCATCCCATATGGGTGCCAATTTGAGTCCCAGTTGCTCCTCTTCTAATCCAGCTCCCTGCTGATGTGCCTGGAAAAGCAGTGAAAGATGGCCCAGGTGCTTGGACCCCTGTACCCCTGTGGGAGACCCACAAGAGGCTGCTGGCTCCTGGCTTTGGCCTGGCCCCACCTCCATAATCGCAGCCATCTGGGGAGTGAACCAGCAGATGGAAGCATGTGCTCTCTCTTTGTCTTTCCTCTCTCTGTAACTCTGTATTTGAAATAAATAAATAAATCTTTAAAAGATATCTGTAAAAGAACCCTCTATGGTAAGTCATGTACTTTCCCCTGAAGTTTAGAACAAGAAAAGAATGTTCACTGTATCCAATTCAATGTCATATTAGAGGTCCTAGCTAGTGCAACAAACCAAGATACAGAAGTACATAAGAATTGGAAAGAAATGAAAACCATCATTACTTACAGATGAAATAATTCTCTATATCAGAAGTCTAAAAGACTCTATATGAAAGCTATACTAATAAGTAATAACTTTAGAAAACTTGATGGATACAAGATATATTTATGAAAAATATCAGTGTTTCTATTTATCGTCAAGTAAAGAAGAAATTTAGAAATTGGTAACATGTACAGTAGCATCAGAATTTATGGAGATAAACTTAACAACAACAACAAAAAACAAAAAACCTCAGACCTCCACTAAAAACTTTCAACACTATTAAGGGAAGTTTAATGATTGCAGTAAAATTAGGTGCAGATAAAGAATATACCATAATCTTAGATTGGAAGACTCAGTTTGTAAAGAGGGTAGGTCTTCCCCAGATTCGAGTTATAAATTCAGTATACTCACAAACAATATTCTACCTCCCTCTCCTTCTGCTTTTCAAATTACATATGCATATATATATATATATATATATATATATTTAAAAGGTACATAACTTGACCAGTGGTAAGAAAAAATCCAAATACCCACAAATGCATTTGTTTATATAATATATATATGTATATTTATCTGATTTATGATAAAATTAGAGTTAAGTGGAGAGGAGATAGCCTTTTTACTAAATGGTTTGAGAAAAATATATATCTACCTGGGGAAAAAATGTATCTTACATCTGTGTGATATGACCCACAAAAATCAGACCCAGCTGAATTGCACATCTATATGTGAGAAGTAGTAATGAAGTTTTTTTTTTTTTTTTTTTTTTTTTGACAGGCAGAGTGGACAGTGAGAGAGAGAGACAGAGAGAAAGGTCTTCCTTTGCCGTTGGTTCACCCTCCAATGGCCGCCGCGGCCGGCGCGCTGCGGCCGGCGCACCACGCTGATCCGATGGCAGGAGCCAGGAGCCAGGTGCTTTTCCTGGTCTCCCATGGGGTGCAGGGCCCAAGCACCTGGGCCATCCTCCACTGCACTCCCTGGCCACAGCAGAGGGCTGGCCTGGAAGAGGGGCAACCGGGACAGAATCCGGCGCCCCGACCGGGACTAGAACCTGGTGTGCCGGCGCCGCTAGGCGGAGGATTAGCCTAGTGAGCCGCGGCGCCGGCCAGTAATGAAGTTTTTTAAGGGCAACATGGAAAATATCTTTAAGACCTTGATGTCAGCAAACATTTTTAAAACAGGAGGCAAAACTAACCATACAATGAAAAGTATATAGGACTTCATTAATATCTACAACTTCCTTTTTTTTAAATGCATCATGGCGACCAGCACTGTGGCACAGCAGTGAAATCACCACCAGCAGCATCCCATATGAGTACCAGTTTCATTCTTGGCTGCTCCACTTCTATTCTGGCTCCCTGCTAATGTGCCTGAGAAGACAGCAGAGAATAAGCCAAGTGCTTGGGCCCCTGCCACCACATGGGAGACCAAAATGGAGTTCCAGGCACCTAACTTCAGCCTGGCCCAGCCCTGGCCATTGCTGATATTTGGGGAGTGAAATAGAGGATGGGAGATCTCTTTCTTCCTCTGTCTCGTCCCTCCCTCTCCTGCACTCTGAGTTTCAAATAAATAGATTTTATTTTTTTAGAAAAAGACATGAAGTAAATGCAAAGCACCACACAGAGGTAGAAGATATTTTCAGCACATGAAAGAGAAATTTCAATCCAAATTATATAAAGAACTTCTTCAAATCAAAAAGAGAAAAGAAATCCTGGCTTAAAAAAAATAAATGGGCAAAGTATGTCTTCCCTTAGCATCTTTGGAGAGTGGTTCCAGGCCCAAAATCTATGATGCTCAAGCCCCTTATATAAAATGGTGTGATATTTACACAGAATCTGTGCACATCCTTCCACTTGCTATAAATCATCTCTGACTTATACCTAATGTGATATAAATGCTGGATAAATTGTTATTATGCTATATTATTTAGGGAACCATGATAAAAATGTACGCACTGATGCACTACATACCTATTTTTTTCTGGATGTTTTTGATCAAGTACAGTGGGCCAGCTGTACTTGGAGACTTCATCTAGATGGATATTAAGGTATGACTGTGCCCAGGTTCATTTGTCATCAGAGAAAGCAAATGAACCACAGTAAGTCCTCCGTACATGCAAATCCAGTGGTAAAATAAGATAAGGAAAAAAAAATCAAATATTGGCAAGGCTGTGAAACAACCAGAATGCTGCATTTGGGAAAGTAAACTTGTGCCCTTTTAGTAACTGGCAGTTTGTAAGAAAGGTGAGCCCAAGCCTATCTTAGGACCCAGAACTCTGATCCTCAAGTAGATTCCATACTGTAATGTGTACGTACATTCACCAGAAGACACGCAAGTATTCTCAATAACCTGAAACTACAAGGACCTAAATAGCCACAGCAGAATGAACACCTCAACAGTGGTATACTCACGTAAGAGGGGATATCACATAGCAGTAAGAACGCACGATCTTTAAGTCCACATACCAGTGTAGACCGCAAGTGTCCAATTGAACAAAAGAACTAGGTGGAGTGTGATGCTTTTTTTACAGAAGGAGAAGCTAGCTGACTGCTGGGTGCAACATGGGGGAGGGAAGCAATCAGAAGGGGACTTTAAGGGGTTCTGTTTGGACGAGTCTGTTTATCTCATGAACATCCAGTGACCAGTGTACTCCCCTGTATGCATCTTGAACTGTAGTAAAAAGGAAAACCATACTACAGGACAGTGGGACAAGAGAGTGAAAGTTCTTGGAAAAGTGGTTCCTGAAGTGCGAGATGGTGGATTTGTAAGGACTGAAGGCAGGAAGGTGCTGGGGACATTTGCAAAGGAGGGCTGAAGAACTTGGGTAGGAGGAGAGGAGGGAGGGCCTGGGGTTGAGGGGGCTTGGGGATGGGGCGGGAAGACTGGATGTAGGACTTGTAAGCTGGATGCTGACTCTGGAGGATGATGAGGTTCAGATGGTGAGGAGCTGCATGAGGAAAGGTGGAGATCACTGGAGTTCAGGCAGGCAAGGGGTGGAGAAAGCCAGGAGGGCACCGAGCAGGTGTTCTGAGTGTGTGATGACCTAAGTCAGATATTGTTGGGTCTTAGAGGCCAAAGGAAGGTGGTGGTCCAGTCGACGTCTGCAGCCTGTACTCACATAACCGCAAAGACAAAATCCAACTTCAGCTACCATGAGCAAAAATGAGAATTTATTGTCTTCCATCAGTGAAGGGTTGGGGCAGGGCTTCAGACCTGCCAGATGCAGTTGTGAATGTTGTCCTGGGGACTGCTGTCCACTTCCTTTCCCTCCTATTTCTTTTTTTTTTTTGACAGGCAGAGTTAGACAGAGAGAGACAGAAAGAAAGGTCTTCCTTTTTGCCGTTGGTTCACCCTCCAATGGCTGCCATGGCCGGCGCGCTGTGGCCGGCGCACCACGCTGATCCGATGGCAGGAGCCAGGAGCTTATCCTGGTCTCCCATGGGGAGCAGGGCCCAAGCACTTGGGCCATTCTCCACTGCCTTCCCGGGCCACAGCAGAGAGCTGGCCTGGAAGAGGGGCAACCGGGACAGAATCCGGTGCCCCAACCAGGACTAGAACCCGGTGTGCTGGTGCCGCTAGGTGGAGGATTAGCCTAGTGAGCCGCGGTGCCGGCCCCCTCCTATTTCAGTTCAGACTTTCAGGGGTGGGCTTCACTTACAGGCAGCTTCCTCCACCAGGAACTGCAGGGAGCTCCTGATCTGGGGTGTCCTCACAGCAAGTCTCCCTGAAGGCACAAGGAGAGATCCAGGGTGACATGGGTTGGCCCCATCTGGATGGTGTACCCACCATTGCGGTGCAGGGTGAACCTGCCACTGAGCCACACTCACTGAGCATGAGGGAGTGGCCTGCCACATCTGCCTTGGAGCTTGGAGCTTACCACGTGGCAGATCCTCCAAGGAGTCTAAGAGGTAAAGATGTGGGGACTGGTGGCCACAGGGCTGCTCATTCCCAGGAACACTGGCTGAATGGTTGTGCGTGGATGCAGAAAACCACAGAGGAGGCCGGCCGTTGACCAGACGCTTCTCTGAATCACATGTGGGTCATACCAGGGTAGTGGTGTTCAGCCCACTTGATGTGCAGCTGTGACCTCTGCTGGGATATTGTGTGTCCACTCTGCCTCTTCAAGTGCCGCATCTCTGAGCTGTCTCCTGTCACCTAACCACTGTGTGTTCTTCCTCATTTCAACCAGTTGGGGTTTCTTTTTTGTTTCACCTTCCTGTTTGTCTGTAATGCTCATCTTGCTTTTCCATCTTTGTGTGCATTTCTCTTTTCTCTGGCCTCATCTCAGGGAGGAGGATGAAGAGGAGGAGGAAGAGGAGCAGCCAGTCACGGAGCCCAATTCAGAGGAAGAGAGAGAGGATGATGCTCAATATCAAAGCAAGGACAGGTACTGAGGGCTGGGCCCTCCCAGGTGCACCTGCAGATCCCAGCTGCTTCCTAATGGCCCGTCTGTCCCTTCCTTTAAGTGGTTCCCTTCCTACCTCACTAGCTCACCCTGGCGAACCTGTACTTACCCTGCACATGGAGCCCTAGGTTGCTGAGTTTTGTAGAAGTAGCTGAGCACATTGTGGGCATCTGAGAACTGCAGTTTGTGTTCAAGTCCTGCCCTCCTAACCACACTCTGGAAAAATCACCCACTTGGTTTTCTTCCCACTTTTCTCTCTCACTGAGTGCTTTAGCTCAACAAGATTGACAATGACTAAAAGGTTTCTTGTTGCTAAAAAGATCTGAGGCTTTTATCATTCTAATAAGTCTTCAGTGTGATCCCATGTGTCTTCCTACTGATTTCACCAGTATGATGTTAGCTGAAATGTGTCTTTAACTACTGTATTTGTGACTCAAGTTTCTGTCCAAATGGCCAGGAACATTTTTCACTCCATGCGGGTTAGGACAATTTTTCTAGCATGTGTTTCATACCCAGAAAAACTAATATTAACTTTGCAGCCCTCTAGGGAATTTGCCGTCCTCTGCTCACCTGGGTCAGGTGCCTTTCCATCTTCAGCCAGTGGTGGACAGTTCCATGTTTTGTAGGTGTTTTCCCAAGATGGCATTTGTATAATAAAAGTAAAAATTGCTCATGGGGAATTTCATTTCCTAATATTCAAAAAAAAAAGTATTGTGTAATTGATTTCTCTCTGTCGATTGATGCTACAAGTGGATGCTTTATATTAGTGTTTTTCTACAATTAAGCAAAATCAGAAGGATCTTGGGAAGAGAAAACTTTCTCTTGCCAGTTTTGCATTAACAGGATCCTTTGCTGCAGACGCCGCCTCTGCCAGGTTGTCCACACACACACTCACTGGACACTCTGATGCCCCAACTTTCCAGGGGGCTGAGCGTGCTCGCTAAACTGACAAGCTGAGGGTGCTTTCATTTCAACCTTTGGAAATGTCTGAGAAGCCAGCAGAGGAAGGAGAACGAAAGGTATGAGCTGATGGCAGAGAATTAGCCCCACGTCGCAGGCTGAGGGGAGAGAGGGCAGCGTCCGCAGAGCCTATTGCCTGCGCCAATCTGCCGTGCCTAAGGCTGGTGACCGGTGAGGGGTGCTCGGGGAGGGGAGCGTGTTAGGCACGTGGAGAGCTGCAGGAGGTGGTGCAGACTTTCAGGATACACCCGGCTTGGCTCCGGTTGCTTACCCGAGCATGTCCTGTCCCACCCACACCCACCTAAGCCTTGCTCCTCATGTTGGTCAGCACCTCCAGACCAGAGGGAAGAATCTGGCTGGAAAGGGCCGCCTTAGAGGGCATCTCTGTGGTGGATGGGCTGCGTTGCACCAGACTGTTAGTCACTCAGGTACGTGGCTGCTTGTCCTGGAGTCTCTGACTATGCAGGCCAACGGTCCCTTCGTTAGAGACTAGTTAAAGGATGGCAGACAACAAATGCACATAATAAATGCCAGAGCTTACTCTTCACAGTACCCAGCTGTTCTTTAGCCTGGGTCTGCATGCTCTTTGTTTTCTGATGTCAACCTTGGAGACTTAAGAGCTGCTGCTGCCTGTGGCTTTTGGTTGGGTGTTGGGCTCCTCACCTGAGCTCCCACCTATGTACCTGTGCCCAGCACTGCACTGATACCCCGCGGTAGTCTCCTGCAGTCCTCCCGTCAGCCTAGGAAGCTGGCAGTATATATAGATGGAACTCAATTTTTGTTTGGGAAGAAAGTGGCTCGTATTCCATGTCCGAATGGGCATGGCGGGAGTCCGTTGCCCAGGGAGAAGGACCGCAGTTTTCACAAACACACAGTTTAACATAGATTTTCGAGTTATATGTGTTGAAATATCCCAGTGTCTAAGTCCAATCCCCTGAAGATGGAAAGTTCTTGTTAAATTTAATAACACTTAATTGACACATAAAAAATTGTACATAAGCCTTACAGTGTGATGGTTTGATATATGTCTGTTGTGTAACGATTACCACAATCTGATTAATGAATATATCTATCACTACTCATAATTACGATTTACGTGTGTGTGTGTGGGGGGGTTACCGTGGTTTTTTTTTTTTTTTTTTTTTTTTTTTTTTTTTTAAATAACGGAAACTGTGATGGAAATGGGCCTACTTGGAGGAGTCTGGATGTCACGGGCTCAGCGGTAGGCCCTGGGGATGTATGAAATGGGCCAAGGTTGTGTTCATTGCCCCAGCCCCTCCTTTTGTTTTGGGTCTTTGCATTCCTTCCTGGGGTTTCTTCTGCTTTTCTTTTATGCATAACTGCTTTCGAGAAAGGCTCTGAAAGCAGCTGTGAACGTAGAAGATGACTTTGGGAAATACCTCTTCCTCAGGGTCTGGCTTCTTTACAGGAGGCTGAATTGTCTATTTGACCAAGACAAAGAGATGAAGTTCAAACTGTGGCCATCAGGTGCCTGTACAGCCTGCACGGATGGCAGGTGCAGAAGAGCCTTGGGGGCTGCAACAAATGCCCTCCCCAAGACTCTGTGTGCCCAGAGGCCAGGCCTGCCGGGAGATACTTCCTTGCCCCCTGCAAGTCTTAGGCCAGACTAGCCAGCCTAGGTGACAGCAGGTGTGGTTGGACAAACCAAAGATTCCGGCTGTGGGCGTGTATGCTGCAGTTCAGAATCCCCGGGCTCTGAAGGAAGTGACTGTAAGCGTAGTGGGTTGTCCTGTGTCTTTCTCTCTTTCCTAACCATTGCTTCCTCTCTCCCACATCTCTTTTCTCCCCTCTTTCCTTCCCTGCTGGGCCAGCGGCGAGGCCAGCCCTGCCTCTGAGCACAGCCCTCCTGGAAGGGACGCTGCTCCCCAGAGCTCTGCTGCCTCAGCTGCCTCCAGTGCTGCTTTGCAGGGCAGGCGGCTCCCAGGGGCCACCATGGCGGGGAGCCCCCGGTGCAGCGGGGCCTCTGTGCCTGAGGCTGTCCGGCCTGCCCTCCTGTCAGCCCCCAGCCCTGCCTCAGCCGCTCGGCCCCCCTCCTCCACACCTGGCTCCCTAAAGGCGTCCCCGACCATAGAGAGGCTGCCCTACGTGCCACACAGCCCCTTCCACCTCTTCTCCTATGACTTTGAGGAGTCTCCCGTGCTCACCAAGGAAAAGGACGCAGAGTCGCAGAAGGAGAACAGGTAGATGGGCTCAGCGGGCGAGAACACAGCCTTCTAATTGCACCCCATGGCTTGGCTTTTGCTCTGTGTGTGTGTGCATGTATGTGTGTGTGGATTTCCATCAGAGCAGAGAGCAGCTGGGGCAGAGACTAACTCTTCACTGTTCACTAACTGGTGACCAGTATTTAGATGAGTTGCAGAAAACTGCCTTCTGTTTGAATTAAAGGGATCTTGGGCTATAACAGTTACTAATGTGGATATGTAGACATCAGGTTTTAAACATATATATGGGGTGTCAAAATCTCTGCCTGTTGAGCCCACTCATCTTGGGGGGAAGCTTTTTTAACCTGCGGAACACAGCAAAGTGCTCTTCCACCTTGCCGTGCGCCACTGGAATTCTCCTTCCTTTAACACCACTTCCTGAGATTCTGTCCCTTTGATCGCATATTGTGAGCCTCTCAAGTTCCGGTCTCTCTCTTCGAATAGGTGGGTGTCTTCCGTTCATTTTCCTTCCCTGGTCCGCAGCTTTGTTTTGTACTCTAATACATGCGTCGTTCTTTTCAAAGATTTCTCCCAGATTGCCTGAGCTGATGCACGGTTGCGTCGTCCATCACTTCATGGGGATCTGATGCCGTGACGTTACTTAACGTGGGCACTTAATTCATTCTTACAAAGCGTGGAGATGGGACGGAGGGAGGTGTGCGTGTCAGGTCTCAGCAGGGAATGCTGAGCAGGTGCCTTCCTGCCTGCCTGGGTGATGGCTCTTGACCGTGGCCTGATTTAGAAGCCCTCTGCTGGGGCAGGGAGCGGGCAGCTGGTAGTCTGAAATTGGTCACTGAGCGTTCTGACGGCTCTCTCAGCTTAGAGTAATCATAATAGTAGCTGAGGAACAGCTCCTAAAGACTTTGAGAAAAGTTTCAAAATTATGTTTAAATGACATGATGGAAAGAAAACAAACAGAATGTGTTTTTCTGCCCTTTGGTTTTTCCGATATTAAACAATTAATTCCAGTGCCTCAAAGCCTGTCCCGTTTTGCTTCTCCATTTCAGCCAAACTAACTGAATCATGCAATTTGCTGTTCAGCCTTTTTATTTGGTTGGGGGAAGTTGTGTTTTATTTTTAATGGCTCTCGTTAAGTCATACATTTCAAGGGTTGTGAAGGATGTGATCTGTCTCTTGTATATGGGCGTCCCATTTGGTTTTGTCAAAGCCTCGGGGCTTCGGGTTTTGCTGATTGAATTTCAGAAAATGCCTACGTGGACCTCATTGGCAAAGCCAGTGCTCAGACAAATGACACCTCATTTCTGTCAGAAGAAGGGTCTGACTTGATGTTTCAGTTCACATAGGCAGGCCCGGAAGTGGCCAGGGGACAGCCATGTCTCTGGGGTCCGCCTGGCGGGTAGGTGGTGGGTAGGCAGATCAGACCTGGGGCTTGCTCCTGAGTTGGTCCATGGGTAACTGAAATGCAGCTTCCTCCCTCCCTGATGTTTCTTCAGCAGTGTCCTGGGAGTGAGGCTTCCCCAGTTACTCCTTTGCTTGGCCCCCTGGAGGTCTCGGAGCTCAGGGCAGCGCCTTCCATCACCCCAGCCTGTCCGGCCGTATTTTATGTTTGCTAAAAACAGAAAGCAGTTCCAGAAGGAGAGGCAGGAAGGAGACCTGGGAAGACCCCGGAGCAGCCCTGGCTGATCCATCCTAAGAAGCAGATAGAGAAGCTGAGAACCTGAAGATGCCGTCGTCCTGGTTCCCGAGTGCCTTTGTGTTTCTCGGGAGCTGGGAAGTGAGCCTGCCCCTCGGAGGTACAGGCGCTCTGCAGGCCTCATCCAGGTCTTAAGTTCCGGGTTGTTGGTTCATACCATTTTTACCGAGTGAAGCCAGCGTGACTTGTGTACCTCCCAAGAACGATGTGAGGCAGTTAGGTGTTGGAACAAGAATGTCTTAGCAGCCTCATCTTTCTCAGTGGGGCGTTAGCCCTGGAGGGTGGTCCTGGACTCTGTGCTGAGAGTCAGCCTCTGGCGGCGGGGTCCCGATGCATGCATCCTGCCACTTGGTGTCCAAGCTTCATGACTATGGAGAGTGCTGCAGGCTGGGAGCTGTAGAAGCAGATGAGCATAGGTCAAAACATTCATGGAAAAAGGAAGTAAAAGATAAGTTGATTTGGGGGGACAATTTTTGAAATCCATGCACAGTTTTTTTCATAATATGTGTTTTCCTGAACTTTTTGAAGATCCCTTGTGTGCATGGATTTCAGAATTTTTTAATGTCAAAATAACCTTTTGATTTTATTCTCCATGAACCATTTGAAGTATGCACATTTAAATGGCCCAGTTGAATATTCATCTGAGTTGCACAAAAACAGCCATGAGTATTTGAGGACTGACTTGGATTGAATAAAGTTTACAGGTTTTTTTTTTTTTTTTAGATGTTTGACAAGAATTTTAATACTGTATGAAAACTAGTGTACCTATTGAATTTTCAGATACTCGCTTCCTGAGGTTTCCACAGATTTGACTACTTAGTGGTTGACTGTAATTGAAAGGGCTGTAGTAGAGACCAACCTGTTAGTCATAAAATAACAAAGAAAAAAAAAACACACAATGCTCCCTCTACCATCCAAAAAGTGCTGACCAGCAAATTGCATGATCCAGTTAGTTTGGCTGAAATTGAGAAGCAAGATTGGGCAACTGTGAGGCATTGGAATTAATTGCTTAGATATTAGAAAAACCAAAGGACAGAAAAACACATTCTGCTTGTTTTATTTCGGTAAAGTCATTTAAACGTAATTTTAGCAAAGCGATCCTATTCAGACACAGTGCGGGCTGGCCGCTGTGGTGGGAGGGGGTGGCTTCAGCTGCAGTGCTGGGAGGACAGGCCGTGTCCAGCGTGCTAAGGAGGGCGGCTCTGGAGCGTACCTCAGGTGGGTAGCATCCGGGCCTTGTCCTGACCAGCCTGGGGTGTCATGGCGGCTCCCCCTCCCTACCACAGCACAGAGCTCGCTGCCCTGTTCTCTCCCTCTCTGTTCCTTAGCTCTCACTCCCTCCCTTCTATTCTTCCTTCTTCCTGTATTTTCTCTGCCTTCTCTCTGGCCTGTGGCTCCCAGGCTCCTCTTGGAAAATCAAACCATCCCTCACCTGGAGAAGCAATGATCTTGTTGGACTGGTAAAATTTAGGGTTTTTAAAAGGAGAAAATCAGGGCCCAGAGACCAGTCCCTTGGAGGTGGTGTCTCACAGAGGAGGACCGGAGGTGAAGAGTCTCCCTTAGCCTGGAGGAGCACCCGGGGCTGAGCGCTTGCCTTACTCACGACACCACACTCACAAATACGGGAAGAGCACCAGCTGAGCTGACTGTAGTCCACAGGATAGGATGGGTTTGGGGACTGTAAATACTTTGTTTTCTGTTATAATTAATGTATTATTGAAAACTGAAATCCCAACTCTGTATTCCACTTTTAAAAACAGATGGCTTATCTTTCATGTTTTTTTATATACAGTTTTTGAATTTTGAGAATATTTTTGCACAGTTGTGATCAAACTGTTATATCCATTTAGCCTGTGTGGTGACATTTTCTATGTTGTCACTTATAGAATTGGGAATCATTTTGAAGGATTTCATAATATTTCATTGATGAACAACGTGTCACACTTCCTTAGTATTCCCTGCAGTGTTGCACTTGATTGGGTAGTTTCCAGCTTTTCATTACCATCTAGCTAATGCTACAAGTCTTGGTGCAAGACATTTCAGTATATACATAGCCATAACCTTATGGTAGTGGCCCAGAAGTAGGACTGCCCTGTCCAGTGAGTGATATCTATGTTTTGAAGTCGTGTTCTTTTCCAGAAGGGTTAGTGTCAATGTCTCTTGCTGGGGGTGTGGACTGGATTCCTCCCAGGTAAGGAAGCCTGTGCATATATCCCATAGTGACCCTGGTGGGCCCTCACATACAGCACTGCGTGCCTGGCCAGTGTAGGCCGAGGAGTCGGCTCTGCCCTGTGTCCGGGGAGACCGAGGGGCAGAGCTCCTTGCATCTTGTTTCTAGCACACTGTGGGTGTCTGCCTGATAATTTGTTTCCTGGGCATGCTCTAGGTGATGATAGCTGAATACCAACTGCTAAAGGCCATCTGTTCTGAAAAAAAACAAAGAAAACACTAGAATTTTGTACATCCTGAAGTGTAGCCTGTCAGAGGGGAGGGACAAGTGATCAGAGCATATGTTACACTAGTGGCTGTGATTTTGGTTCAGGGGAGATGAAAACGGGAATACACACTTCAAAGCCGTGGGCATCCTGATGGTGTGGGGCAGTCTCTCCTTCATCCCTAGGCAGAGGATGGGATCAGATTTAATCAATGAAATTGATTAGAAAATGCCTGAAGCAGAAACCTTCACAAGGAACTTCTTCAGCCAAACCTGGGGTGTTTTCTAGACTTGTCATGGCACGAATGCTAATTCTGCTGTGAGAGGGGAGGAAAATCTTTGTGGCTCAAATGAAAATAATTGGATTCTTTATTTATGTTAGCAAATAGTTATAAGACAGGCTTTAAGAGACAAGAACTGTGAGGTGTTTAGTGAAACTCTGTTATATAAATTCTGCTGCCTACTGGTTTTGGACGTTGGGAAACTTGATAGGAATCGATCGGAAGAAGGCAGTTAGTAAATCTCTTTAGGTTAGAATCATCACGGACAGATCTGCGTTTCTTACACAAATTAGGATGATTCCATCTACTGACTTGTTGTCTTTTCTCCACCCCTACCCCACCCCCAACCCATACCTGTGCACTTTTTAGGTATGCCAACTTTGGCAACAGCACTTACAACTCGGCAAGACCCCCTGCTGGGCCTGGGGGACCCACTACCACCACATCATCTCTCTCGCCACCTCAGGAGCCCAGGTCATCAGAAAGGTGAGCTTTGTGAGCACGCTGATGGTTCCACTGTCCCCAGGAGGAGGGAATTGGGTTAAAGGAGAAGTACAAGCAAAAGGCATACTCTGAAGTATTTTCCCTTACAGAACATAGTCTACAGGCAAGAATATTTTCCATTTCACACTGTGTACTGAGTAAATATCTTATCAGACATGAGATTTTATTGGTAGCATTATCTCAGCCCTCTCTGTACTTACCAGAAGGAGCATAAAAATTTCTTCTGAAATATTTAAGTGTGCATGTTTGGTTCACCCCTTAAAACAACTCAAGATGTTATGTAAGCTCTGCAGTTTGTCTTATATCCATCAGTTTCACTTTGAATGATTGAATCCATGTAAATCAGAAGGTAAGCAGGCCCATTAAGGTGTGTGTAATTAATCTCGGACCTACTGAAAGAGACAGTGATTATATGGGTACATGGGAGGAATTTGACTTGGCAAGAGTATTAGACCACCAGAAATTAACTGATGATTGCTCCTAGAAACCAGTGATTGCACAAGGATGTGTTTACAAGAGAAAGGTAAGACCTGTCATTTTAGAACAATTAAGAACAAGTTGCCCTTACATGGCAAGAGTG
The DNA here is from genome assembly GCF_964237555.1 of Oryctolagus cuniculus. Classification (NCBI taxonomy): domain Eukaryota; kingdom Metazoa; phylum Chordata; class Mammalia; order Lagomorpha; family Leporidae; genus Oryctolagus; species Oryctolagus cuniculus. Next base: position 41,086,991 of record NC_091441.1, on the reverse strand, counting down.
CTGAGTTGGAGACAACTGGTCAGGGTTCCAACTCACTCACTTGGAAGTTATTTAATCCCTGAGGGTAAAATGCTAACTGTGCCAGTTCTTACCTTAAAGGGTGGTTTTGTTGAGCAAGTGAAAATGTCTGCATGAGGGGGTTGTGTGGAGCTAAGCGTGTGTATCTCGTGTTGGGGGTGCAGCATAGGGGAGGCTGGTGTATAACTTTTGGTCGTTCATGGTTCACCAGGAACAGAGACTGAAGCCACTCAGAAAGATCATCATGGCTTTAAAACAAGTGGCCTGTTTGCCATGTTCTGATCCTCTTGGGTGTATTCGAATGTATATGTCGCTGACCACTTCTGGTGATTGGAGGTTTGGTCAGGTTGTGGAGCAGGCAAGACTTCAACCCCAGGAAGAAGGGGTGTACAGTGAGGTTTGCCTAGCCACTGTCACTGCTGGAGTCTAAGGTGGTATCAGGCTCCCTGAGACAAATGCTCAGGCTGAGTTAGGTCTCAGTAGCAAGCTGATTACTCTAAAGAATGCTTACCCATCTGTAGCTCTGTCATTTACCGTAGTTGTACATCCTTTTGGGATCAGCCCAGATTACCCATAGTTCTGGGTGAGGTCATCATAGAGATGACCCTTGCTATATTGGAGTCTGACTGATTGGATGTCACACATCTTGCACCTGCCAGGCTGTCAGATGCTATAGGGCTTGAGCCAGGCTCCATTCATTCTGTGTCCCCCACGATACCTGGGGCCTGGCTACAGGAGAGCCACATGGACCATGGATGAAGGAGCAAGTGAGTTAGCCACCCATTGGTTGGAAGCACGTTGGAGGTTCATGAAGCTGGGAAATTAAAAGGATAGGGGAGTGGCCCATGGGTTTACTGAAGCCCTAGGCTTTGGGGGTGGGAGAGAGGGGCTCCTCTTGGGTTCTGGAGGGGAAGCCCCAGCCGTGGCCACCTTCCCAATTCCCAGAAGCCAAGTCCAGGTTTGAGCTGGGAAGTCCAGGATCCAGGCTCCTGAAGGACCCCCGGCTACCTGTCCTTCCTGGTTTGTACTTCCTGACTTGCTCCTCGGGGCACTTAAGTCAGGAAGGGTGGAGGTGGCTCCTGGAGGACCTGGAAGATCAGAGTAGGGATTAGACTATTCTGTGACCACGGGAATTGTTCGGATTTGGAAGCAGGAGGTCAGAAGCTCTAATTTGTCAGCAGCGTAGAGTGGACGAGTAGAGCCAGACTGCAGGAATAGGGGCTGCTGGCCACAGTACTTGGGTGGACATGGCTGGAGGCTGGAAGCGGGGAAGCAGTGAGAGTCCAGACCTGTACAAGTGTATGGATGGCAAAAACTAGGAACTCAGGAGAAGAATAAAATCAGATCAGGGGTTCAACCTAGGGTATGCAGTGTCTGCTGGGCCTGTGTGGCACCCAGGGACATCCTTGGGAGGCTCTGGGGAGGTGTGGGCTAAGTGGTTGTAGGTTTGAAGGAGGCACTGGGATTAAATCACTATTAGGGAGCCTTTGCTCTGAGACCCAGCAGCCCATTACCCCAGCAATGGAGTAAGACACATGTCTTCCAAGTTCACATTCTCTTTACAGCATACTCTGGCCAAAGGAGCTTGGTTACTTTCGCCACCTACCAGGCCCACTGTCGCCTCAAATAGTTCACTCCTCCCTTTATATTTGTATGTCCTTTCAACTCTCACTGTGTGCAGCTTTGAAAACCACATGATGACGCTCAGAATACTGGATGTGCAGTGTTGTGATAACACCAGGAAGCCGGGGGCCTGGCTGCATCTCCACTTCTTACTCTCACCTGGAAAGCTTGTGTTTTATGATTGGGGAAAAAAAAAAAAGTTTTCTGATTCCAAGTCATGCTCATGTACCTTGCCTGAGAGTATTTTGTCAGAATTAAGGATTTATCATTTGCATTTTTAAAAGGTATTTTTATTTTTTATTTTGAAAGGGGGGTAGTGACAGAGAGATCTGAGATCCATCTGCTGGTTCACTCCCCAAATGGCCACAACAGCTGGTGCTGAGCCAGGCCAAAGCCAGGGGCCAGTTACTCCATCTGGGTCTCCCATGTGGGTGGCAGGGGCTCACCCAATTAGACTAACATCCACTGCCTTTCCAGGCACATTAGCAGGAAGCTTGATCAGAAGCAGAGCAGCCGGGACTCAATCCAGCATTCCATATGGGATGCAGGTGTCGCCAGCTTTGGCTTAACTCCCACACCACAGCGCCATCCTCTTTTTATTTTTGACACCCGAATGCTTTGGGTGTCACTCAGAATCTGATCTCACACATAAGCCTTTTCTGCCCTGTGGATGAGGCATTTGGTTGTTTTTACTTAGGTGTATACTTCAGTGGAGTTAGTAAGACCGTTTGACGTAACCTTGTGTTATACAGCGGCAAGCCTCCTTCTCCTAAGGCAGGATATTGAGCTGTCATGGAGCATGGTTGCCTTTGGACAGTGAGAACCCACATCTTCTGTCAATGCACTTCTAGCCAGCAAACGTTGCGCCAGGAGCCGGCACAGTCCTGGGGGGCTCTAGAACTCCGCTGCTTCAATTGGGAAGCAACACTCCCTTCTGGGAAGTCCTAGGAAAGTCAGGCCAACTCAAACACCCCTGCAGGCATCTCATTCCGCTTTGCAAAAGCAGTTGGGCATCAACATGAGCTTAGAGTTTTCCAATTTCCCCCAAACAAATAAATGTGTTGGGGATTCATAAAACTTGGGTTGATAAAAGGACCTACAAAGGAAGAACTGAAAAAAACAGCACCCTCAATTAAGTCAGGGCAAAGGCATTAAAACGAGTCCACCTTTCTGTCCCCACTACAGCCGCATCTGAAGAGCTCCCTTTTAGAAAGAGTGTCGCCTTAATTTTCATGAAATTGGAACTTGAGTTGTGCCAAAACCAAACAAGGAAATCTGAGCTATTTTGCAGAGGCCCTCAGGGATACACAAGGCAACTATTGAATGAAAGCAGACTTAAAAAAAAAAAAAAAAAACAAAAACAAAAAAAACTTCATTTTTGAAAATGTACTTTCTGAGCAGAGAAGTTCTAAATATTTTGTTTTTGAGAGAAAACGAAATTACAGGCATCTCTGAACCATGCCTATGCCAGTGTTCAAATGAAACAAATAAACAAGCAAACAATAACCACAGCAGAAGCAAATGCACGCCCCAGCCCTGGGGCCTGCGGGCCTCCGTCTTTTCCTTGCTTGCCGTGATGTCTCCACCTTGTGGGCCTTTTCAGAAATGGCAGCTGGAGGCTCCTTGGTGTTCAGATTTTTAGTTACTGCAGGGCCTAGGGCTGTGGAAGGGCCTGGAGGCCAGGGAGCCTTTGCAGGGAGTGCACCAAGATGGGAGCCCGTCCTGCAGCGTCAGTGCTCCCTGGCAGGGCGTAGGAGAAAGCTCACGCTCAGATATTCAGCACCAGTGAGGCCTTCCATGTGGTCGTGCTCAGCTGTAGCCTGGAGCATCAGTGTGCCCCTGAAGCATTGCTGTTGCTCTCTTTGTCCTCCAACAATTGTGCCCTTTTTTTCTATACCTGCCGATTTTTACAGGTTCGTGTCCAGAAGTGTTTGCGAGTGACCTATCCTAGCAGTGTTTCCTAGTTCCTGGGGTATTAGACAGCCAGATATAAGGAATGATTTCCCCTGATAGAGTAGTAATGGAAAATACGGAATGAAGAAAGAATGCACTTTTACGGATGTGTGTGTGCTAAGGCTTGAGATCCACTCTCCTAAAGAGTGTCCGAGTGCATGATGCTTTCAGAGTGGACAGTGAGAGAGAGAGACAGAGAGAAAGGTCTTCCTTTGCCGTTGGTTCACTCTCCAATGGCCACCGCGACCGGCACGCTGCGGCCGGCGCACTGCACTGATCCGATGGCAGGAGCCAGGTACTTCTCCTGGTCTCCCATGGGGTGCAGGGCCCAAGTATTTGGGCCATCCTCCACTGCACTCCCTGGCCACAGCAGAGAGCTGGCCTGGAAGAGGGGCAACCGGGACAGAATCCGGCACCCCGACCAGAACTAGAACCCGGTGTGCTGGCGCCACAAGGTGGAGGATTAGCCTAGTGAGCCGCGGCGCCGGCCGCACAGCAGTTCTTCATATTCTCCTTTCGCTGGTCCCTGGGTGACCACTGTCCTATTTTAGATGCCTGTATCAGAGGAATCCCGCAGTGTCTGTCCTGTGACTGGCTTGTCTCACTTAGCACAGTATCCTCCCATGTCACTGTAGATGGTAGGCTTTCCTCCCTCCTAAGAGTGAGCTGTATCCCATTATATGTGTATACAGTTACACTGTATTTGAGTTGTCCACTCATGTCTTAGGCATCTATTTGAAAGGGTTTGTTGGGGGGAGAGAGAGAATAAACCGCAAAATGGGCATTAGTTATTTTCCTCGGTCACTGATTTTTTTACTTCATTTTGATATTTTTACCAATTTCTGTTTTATGAGTTAAATTTTTTAGTCTTTTCTATCTTCTGGGCTTTGCCTTCCTGTTGGAGGCTTTTTCTTCCATAGTTTCTTCTAACACTTCCATAGCTACATTTCTCACACGTACGTATTTGGTCTGTCTGAAAATTGTTTTGGTGAATCGTGTGAAGCTGAGGTCCAACTTCAAGACTGCCGTGATTCCCAACACCACGTATCGAGTCCCGCATCCCTTCCCCATGGATGTGTTCCCCGTCCGCAGCTCCGCAGGTCATGGCTGCTGGCTGCTCCCTTGGGAACACTGCCCATCGCCTGTGCTGCCAGCCTTCCACGAGCGATGTAGGCTGGCAGTGCTCTCCTTCCTCCAAAGTTTCCTTTACGTTTTCCTGAGTCATCACTGGACTATGACTGCATCATGTGGCACCCTGAAACAGTCCCATTGTCAATTGTATTACCTGCCATTAGGTTTGACAGAGTGGAGCAAAGAGCGTGACAGTATTTTAGGAAGCTGAGGACAAGCAGCTAGGATTAGCGGAGTGGGGTCCTGCCGTGCCTTCTTCTCTGTATTGAACCCTCACTGCCTGGGGCCCCTGGAAATTCTGCTTCTATGGTTGGTGTGTGGACTCTTCCCAAGGCCTCAGTTTCTAGGCATTTCTTCCTGTTCTCAGTTACAGGGCTTTTCCAGTGCTTGCCTGCTGGGCCTGCCGTTTGATGGTTGCCCCAGGTGTAACTCATTGGTGCCTGTATCTTCCTCATCCTCATCACCTCCTCCAAGCGCCTCATCTGTTCTGGGTGGATCTGAATGCTTCTCTCTTTTCATTCTCATCTGCTTTGGCTTTGATCATTTCTTGTCCTGGCCTCACTGGTATCCGTGTGTGCCTTGAGGTTCTGCTTATCTGGTTTTTGACTCGCTGCTGTCTGCAGATAACTGTTCTGAGTGCCTTTTTGGATCCCAAACACTTGCTGGCTATATTCTGTTGCTTGGTCTACTTAATACTGTTTTTTAAAAGTATGTCAGTGGTATTGAGAGCCCCATTGTCCAATTAAAAACATTTGCTGTTTTGTTAATTTGATCAACTAATTTGAAATTTTTTTAAGTTTAAAAAAAATCCAGATATCATTGGAAAATCAAATATAGTCTGTAAAATGGGATCAAAGACATTGCTTTTGTGCAGTGAGTGGCACCCGGTCCATAGTTGCCAACAAGAAACCCAGGTGGCATCATGGCCTGGGTCCTCGGCCTGTGCACCAGCCCTCTGCCCACCTGCCTGCTGTTAGCTCCTGTTTCAAACAATAAGAGTTCCTGTAAGACAAAATTTGATCCTAATCAACTGATTGTGTTACATCCAAAGTGCACAAGAGGAGACACGCCAGTCCCATGGGTGGACCAAGTCTGCAGGAATAGGGTCTGGCTTTGGGGCAGCAGCTTGGCGGGGCAGTGGGGGCTGGGGCCCTGGGCTCGGTGTCACCCCTCTGCCCTGATGGAGTACTCTGGGTCCTCAGCAGATGCCAGGCAGCCTTCCTCCCCCATTAGGTTTGCATCTGACTCTCTTTCATTATTTCTACTACCATCGGTTTAGTTCAAGATCCGTATTGTGCCTGCCCTGCCCATGACTGTGATCCATGTCCTGTATCCTTTCTGAAATCCAGGTGTGAGCAAGCAATGCTTCTGCTCAGAAACCCTGAATGACTCCCCACTGCCTGTCCCTGGGCCCTGCCCCATTAACATCACAGGTGGGCGTGCCCAGGTTTGGACTCTGCACACGCTTTGCAGCACCGTCACCAGCCGGTGGGCTTCATCCTCCCTGTACTTGAACCCATGGACCTTCTGCACTCTGCTGAGGCCCTGCCTCTGTAGTTGCTCTGTTCCCTGTCTGGTCTCCATCTTTAGGCATTCGGTTGCTGGTCGATTCCTCCTGATCCTCTTCCACCCAGGGAGGTAACAAGCGTCCTGTCTAATTGCTCTGACTTGCCCAGGCAGAAGGAGCTGTGACATCCTCTTTTGTTCACATTGCTCCCCTGTACCTCCCAGCCCTGTGAAACATGTGTTCATCTGTTTTGAAAGTGGGGTCACATCCTCCAGTGGCCTGAGGCCTGCAAAGATGTGGGCTAAGCTGGTGCACCTTCCTGGCTTGGCTATTTTATTGAAAGATTTGGAGAAAACATCAAGTCGGCCACCTCTGCGTGCACTTGGATTTTATAGATACAGCTCTGTTTCTCTAGGGGTCGCTCTGTGCGAATCCCATGCTCTTGGTCTCATTCTCCAGAATGGGGCTGGGGGAGCCTTCCTGCCATCACTGGGCCTTCCCTCTCTTCAGAGTCCCCGCAGCCAGCTCCCTGCCTTGTCCCTGCACTGCCTCGCCCGTTACCACGGCAACAAAGGCCAGGACAGTTTGTACACTCTCTCAACCTCGTGTTCGTCCTTTGGAAACTGAGACTAGAACAGGTTTTTGGTTTTTCTTCTCCCCCCCACCCCCTTAGGTAATTTTCTTTCTCTTGTTTACATAACAACCTTAAGTCTTGTGCTGTAATTCCACTTGCAAGTGAGAACATTATGTATCATGCTTAAGAATTAGGTTGAGGTAGGAGGTGCAGATATCACTCGTCAAAAATATTGGAGTCAGGCACTTGGCTAGGAAAGACCCCTGTGTCCCACATCAAGGTAGCTGGGGTTTGATACCCAGCTCTGTGTCCTGGCTGCAGCTTCCTGCTACCGCAGACCTGGGAAGCAGCAGGGATGGCTCAGGTGTTTGGGTTCCTGCCACCCATAGAGGAGACCTGGATTGTGTTCTGAGCTCCTGGATTTGTGGGCATCTGAGGTTCTATGTGCCATGTGCCACCCCTGCTTGTGCATCCTCTCTTGGTGGGACAGCCCCAGGTGGCCAGGTTCCCAGTTGTCACTGGCTGCGGTGTTTTTGCACTGACATTGTACAATGATCACAGAGCAAAGAGGTGTGTGTGTGTGTGCACGTGTGTGTATGTGTGTGTGCCCCTATTCACACATTTCATTCAGCAAACTTTAAGTGCACATTGTGTGCCAACCCTGTCCCTGGCATGGGAACCCGACACTGAGGGAAGCAGACCAAGTCCTTGACTTTATCAGGCTCACACATTAGTGACAGAAACCAAAGATAAGCAAATCATCTGCAGATAGAGGTCCCGCTACAACAAATGCTGGAATGAAAACAAACCTCCCCAGAAGAGCCTTCAGACGCCAGAGGCCCTCAAAATGAGGGCCTGGGGCTGATGCTGTCATTGGGAGGCTCCTCTCTGGCCAGAGCTCTGGGTCAGCCGGGCAAGACCAGGTGCACTTTACCCAGTGGCAGTCGATGGGAGGGAAAGCAGGGGACCAGGACGTGGAGTGAGTCCACATCCTTCTAAGCACTGTCCTGCAGTTCTGCAAGAGCTGGGAGTGGGAGGCTCTCTGGGATCAACGTGGTGTCTAGAGAAGAGGCGCGTGTGCCCAGGAGGGGTGAGTTGACCTGGAACAGAGAGGCAGAGACTTGATGAGGAGCAGGGAGGCCTGAAGCCATGGAACACAGACTTTGCTGGTGGCAGTCAGTGCTTTTGGAAGCTGCCAGGAGAGCAGTTCAGCTGAAACGCAACAGGGGAGGACCTGGAGCCATGACAGGAGAAGCCTGACCTCCTTTGGGCTGGAAGACGTATTTGGTCTTGGACAGAAGGGTGGAAAGTAAGAGGGAATGGGAGAATGGGCAAGAACTTCTGTGCGCCAAGGTCAGGGCCTGCAGAAGGGGCTGGCGGGCAGGCTGAAGTGTGACGACAGCCAGGGCCTGGAGGAATGGCTTCGTGTGTCCTCGTGAGCCAGCGCAGTAACCTGAGACTCCACGTGGGTCGGTCTCCGCAGCGCGCCGCGTGGGCCCTTCCATCCCTTCCCATGGCCAGAAAGCTCAGATCTGCACCGGAGCGGCGTGGCTGTGACAGGCTGGAGACAGGAAGCCAGAAGGAGCCCTCAGTCCGTGTCCTGCTGTTGGACGGCAGGTGTATCCAGGACTATAGCAGTGATGACGCAGAAGAATTGCCCGTTCCTTGCCGCTGCCTCTGAGCCTTCCACCTTTCATTGTGAGAGCTGGGATGTGACCCTGAAGCTGTGATCCAAGTTCACTGCATTTCCCTGGTTCAGGGCAAGCCAGTTTCCTTCATAGCTGGTCATGACCTAGAGTTACCTCTTACCTCTCGATCTTTAGATGGAGTGACTCTCAGTTTCATAACTAGGTTGTGAAGACAGTCTCACCATTAATATCATTGAATTGCCATGATCAAGTCTGATCCCCGTGTCTCCATGTTAAATGATCTACTTGTGAATTAAGTGATAATTTCAGATATCAGATTTTTTGTGAACTTAGTTTGGCTTTTGTTAATATTTAACCAGAGATTTTAATGTATGTGGAAAGTTGGAAATGCTGAAAGTTTGTATCTTTCACAAATAAGATTTTATTTAACTCAGTAGTACCAAAGTTACAGTAAAAAAAGTTATACAACTTTTGCAGTGAAATTGACATGCAAGAAAACTAGACTTGTTTTGGCTGAGGTATACCGGTAAAACCATTACCACATTCAAAATAAGGTGCATGGGACCGGCAATGTGGTACTGCGGGTTAGGTCACTGCTTGCAATGCCAGAATCCCCTATTGGAGTGTCAGTTCTAGTTCTAGCTGCTTGGTTTCTGATCCAGCTTCCTGTTCATGCGCCTGGGAAGGCAGTGGAGGATGGCCCATGCTACTAGGGCCCCTGGTCACCCAAGTGGGAGAGTGGATGGAGTTTCAGGCTCCTGGCTTCAGCCTGACCCAGCCCTGGCTGTTGCAGCCATTTGGGGTTTGAATGACTAGATGAAAGATTTCTCTTTGTCTCTCCTTGTCTCTGTCACTCTGCCTCTTGAATAAATATTTTGAAAAAGACAGTGTTCATATCAGTTGCCCTTGAGAATTTTCTCATGCTTTCTTGGGATTACTGCATCCCTTCCCCATCCTAAGTGGCTACTGAGCTGCTCCCTGTCATTAGAAAGCAGTTTGCATTTTAAATATTTTATATAAATGTAATCAGGTACTCTTGTGGGGTGGCTTCATTCAATTTGCTTGATTGTTTAGAGGTTCATTCATTTTGTTGTGTATTTCAGCTTTTCAGTCCTTTTGATTACTGAGTAGTACTCTGTTGTGTGGATAAACTCTAATTGCTTTAACTGTTTACCTCTTGATAGACATTTGCATTGCTTCTGACTTTTGGCTATGAATAATTGTTTAGAATAGTGCCTTAGTATTCTTTTACTACTTATAGTGATGTTATCTTTCTATGTACTGGCTTTGGTAATTTATCTTATTTTTTCTAGTCAGTCGTGCTAGAAGTTTTATCAATTTATTGATCTCAAAATTTTGTTTCATTTAATTTTTCTGTTTTTCTGTTTGTATTTCATTGACTTGTACTGTATTTGACCTTTCTTTTGCTTACTCTGGATGAAATTTGCTTTTTGAGATTTGGAGATTTTTTTTTTTTTTTTTTTTTTTTTTTTTTGTCTAAGAACAATTTATTGAAAAGAGCAGAGAAAATGGACTACAGACCCCCTGGGGATGGGGGTGGGAAGATGTAGATTTTTTAAACAAAACTATTTACATATTTGAAAGACTGTGAGAGGGAGGGAGAGTTGGGGGTTGGGAGGGGGAGGAAAGAAGGGAGAGGGAGGGGGAGAGAGAGAGAGAGAGAAAAAGAGTGGTCTTCTATTCACTGGTTCACTCCCCAAATGACTGCAATAACCAGGTCTGGGCCAAGTGAAGCCAGGATCCATCCTTGTCTCCCGTATGGATGCCAGGGGCCCAAGTAATTGGGTCATTTTCACTGCCTCCTCAGGTGCATTAGCAGGAAGCTGAACGAGAGGCAGAACAGGTGGTGCTCTACTATGGGATGCTGGCATTGCAAGCAGGAGCTTAACCCACTGCACCACAATGCCGGCCACCGGATATTTTTGTCTATTCTAAAAAGGCATTTAGTGTTATAAGTGTTCCTCTTTGAGTGCTTTAGCATCCCACAAATTTTCATATACTCTGTATTTATTTTCACTGCAAAATATTTCTTAATTTCTCTTGATTTTTTTATATTCACTGAGTGATTTTGATGTGTTTGTTTAGCTTATAAACATTTGTGGTTGTTTAAGGTATCTTTCTGCTATTGATTCCTGATGTCATAAAATTGTAGTCAGAGAACATATTTTTTATGACTTGAATCCTTTTAAATTTGCTGAGATTTGTTTTATAGTCCAACATGGGATCTAACATGGCAAATTTTCTGTGTGTACTTGAGAAGAGTTTGTGTTCTGATGTTACATGGAAGGTTCTGGAATGTCAGTTTGGTAGATGGCATTGTTCTAGCACTTTGTATGTTTAGTCATTTTCTGTCTACTTGTTCTATGAATTTCTGAGAGAATAGTAAGGAAATCTTGTAGTTTTGAATTTACTCACAGTTCTGTTAATTTTTCCTTTTTTTCTAAAATAGGTGCATAAGTATTTTTAATTGTTTTGTGATGACTCCTTTATCATTTTTAATTGACGTTTATCACTGGTAATATACTTTACTCTTCAGTTCACATTATCTGATAGTAATATAGCCTCTCTGGTTTTTTCAATAGTTAGTATTAATGTGCTGTATCTTTTTCCATCCTTTTCTTTGAAAATAAATTATATTTTACACTTAGAGTGAATTTTTTTCTTGGCAACATATTGTTAAATTTTTTTAATCTAACAATCTCTGACTTTTAATTGGGCTATTTAGACTGTTTATAGTTAATGTGATTATTGATTTGGTTGAGTTTGAACCTCTGAACTTGCTATTATTTCTGTTTATTCCACCTCTGTTTTGTCTTTTTCTGCCTTTTTGGGTAATTGACTATAGTTTACTCATCACTTTTGTCTCCTTTGTTGCCTTATTTATTGTAATAACTCCTTGGGTTGTTTTAGTGGTTGCTTTTGGGTTTGTGGTATACATTCTAACTTATCATAGTCTATCTTTAAGTGGTACTGTTCTATTTCATGTATAGTATAACACCCTTGCAGCAGTGAATTACCATGTTTTGTCTTCCCAGAGTTCATACTCATGTCATCCTGTGTTTTGCTTTCATATGTGTTGTAAACCCCAGAGTATGTTGTTATTGGGTTTGTGTTAAATCATCTGTTACCCTTTAAAGACATTTAAGTGACAAGGCTTTATATGTGCCTTTGTTGTTACCTTTTTTTCTTTTTTTTACTCTTTTTATTCCTTTCTGTAGATAAAGATGGCCATGTGGTGTCCTTTACCTCTATGCCAAAACTTCTTATAGCTCAGGCCTTAGTGGTGAATTCTTATTTTTTGAATGTCTGAAAAAGTTTATTTCACTTTGTTGTTCTTGCTGGTAAAGAATTACAGGTTAATAAAGTTATTTTTTCTTTTAGTACTTTAAAGATGTTGCTCTACTTTTTTCTACCTTGCATTGCTTCTGATAATAAGTCTTCTGTCACCCTCACCCTTATTTTTGTATCTCTGTGTATAACATATCCTTTTCTCTGTGGTTATTTTCAGGATTCTCTCTTTATCATTAGTGTTTAGAAATTTGGTTTTGATATTTCTCGATATCGTTTTCTTCATGTTTCTTGTGCTTGGTCCCGTTGAGATGCTTGGATTTATGTGTTTCTTGTTGTCATCAGATTGAGAAGTTTTCCAGTCAATGGTGTGCATATTAGGCCATCTGAAGTTTCCCCCAGAGTTTGTTGGTGCTTTGTTTTGATTTTGTTCAGTACTTTTTCTCATTGCATTTCATTCTGAATGGTTATGAAGCTCTACCTTCAAGATCACTGATGATTTGTTTTCTAAGAGTTAGTCTGCTGCTTCAACTGGGCTTTTTTAAAACATGCCTTTCAATATTGACATGTTACATCTCTTCTTGATAATCGTGGATTATGGTCATGATAACTGTTTTAATATTTCAGTCAGCTCCTATCACCTTTGTCATTTCTAGATTGGTCTCAAAAGATTTATTTTTTGCCCTCTGAATGGCTTGTGCTTTCTTTGCAAATCTGGTCACTTTTTATTGAATGCCACGTCTTGGAAGGTTCATATTGCTGCGTTTGATCCCTGTAGAGTTCACATTTTCAGCTTTATTAGGTGACACCAGAGGTACGTTGAGTCTGGCATTTTTCTATTGAGTCAAGATACTTGTTAGAACCTGAACAAATGCTCATTCTTTTGGGTAGTTTTTCACTGGACTCAGGTCATTTCCTCATATGAATTTGCTAATCAGTTCTCAACTGGATGCCTACTGGAAACTCCCTGCAGATGTACAGAGGCCTCTGGGTAGGCACTTTTGGGCATATTGTCCCATGTACTTGGGCCACCTTGGTTTCCCCAAGCTCTGCTTGGGTTCTCCTTCTTGTACCCCAGCCTATGCACTCTCTAAGCACTAAACTAGGACAGCACCAGGAATCACCTTCGCTTCTCATCTCTGGAATCGCTGGCCTTGACCATCTTTCTCATGGCCAGTTTCTTGAGTGCCATTGTTTTTGCTATTTTGTTTGTTTTCTGTTGTTTTTGGTGTGGGTAAATCTGGTTCCTGTTACTCCAGTTTGACTGAAAATGGAAATCCAAGAGCTTACCCTTATTTCCAATGAAAGAGGCCTTCGCTTACAAGTATTGTTGGGTTTAAGGTACCAACATTTATTTTATGGCTAACTCTTAATATAAAAGCTAATTTCTTTACAAGATATACAACAAAAGCAAAGGAGACATGGAAATGATGCTTCTTTGTTTATAATGTATTCAGTTGCTGTATATCATGATACTGCTTGGATGAGTGAGAGAGAAAACCAAACTCGGAATGTGTTGGTGGTCCTCAGGCAGATACTGGTGAGGTAGGGATAGGATGAGAAGTAGGAGACAAGGACCATCCTCTGAGGAGTTCACAGCCTTGACAGCAATGACGATCATTCACAAAATAGTTAAGGAAGACACCAGCCATTTGTGATGATGTGCCAAAAGGATATATGAGATGGGCACTTGGCACAGCATTGAAGACACTACTTAGGATGCCTGCATTCCATATCAGGGTGCCTGGATATGAGTCCTGGTTCTGCTTCCAATTCTAGCTTCCTGCTAATGCACACCCTTGGAGTCAATGATGATGGCCCAGATACTTGGGTCCCTGCCACCCACATAGGATACATGGCTTCAGTTCCAGTTCCCAGCTTCTGCCTGGTCCAGCCCTGGTTTGTTGTGGGCATTTGGGGAGTGAACCAGTGGGCGAAATCTTGATTCTCTCTCTGCCTTGTTCCCTCCTCCCTCTCTACCCTACAACCCCAATCTCTCTGCCTTTCAAATAAATAAATAACTTTTGAAAAGTGCACATGAGAGTTTGGAGAAATAAAGAAGAGCATTCCCACTGTGGTCATCAAAGGCTGTGTCAGGAGGAGCTCAGGAAGACCGAAGACAGGAGTGCCTTCCAGGCAGAGGAGCCAGACCTCTTAGGAAAGGGAGAGGGTGAATGGCTTGTTTGACACGAGGGACAGTGGGAGATGAGTTTAGATGATACTTCAGAGTCTGAGGTGACTGTAATTGCTTCTACATTTTGCATTTATTAGAGTCCACCAGAAACATGCCAACTACCTTTGACAGAAACAGAGAAAAGTCTCAAAGCTTGTCCTGTTCAGTTGCTTCCAACTATGTCAGCAACTACCAAAATGTAATCACTTGAAACAATAATGTGTTTACCTCATGATTCTATGGGTGGGTAATTGTGGCCACATTCACTCTGAGCAGCTTGTTGGATTGTTGTGGGGTGCAGAAACTAAAAACACAGTGAGACTTTTGGGGTCAAATTAGGAGTCTGTATTAGCCAGCTGGTGACTGTCTTCTCACAGAGCAAGTCTGGAGAAGACAGCAGTGAGTTGCAGTGGCGGGGGGTTTTTAAAGGCAAAAACTACATTTTGGTGGCCTTGACCATTATCAAGCAAGCAGAGTACAGAATCCAGAAATATGCTTGTTATAGCCAGATGAGCAGACTGATATCTATAACTTGTTTCTCTGAAAGGAACAGTGCCTGCTCCAAAGCAACCAAGATGAGCTATAACCACCAGGGCAGGCTATGTCCTGCGGGAAAATCTTAAACTTAAAGCCACCCTCTCACGGGATCAGTCAGCTGCAGTCAGTATTGATTGCCTTACTGCATAGGCAGCCATTGTCTGAATGTCGGCTCAATTGATGGCTCTACTGGGCAACATGTCTCCTCCCCCAGCCACCCTGCCCAGGCTCCTTCATGTCCAACTGCCAAGTGCAGCAAGGGAGCAGGCACTCATGTGCAAATGCCTCTTGTGTCTTTGCTTGGATTGAATCAAGTTGCTATATTGGCCAAAGTAAGTCACATGTTCAGCCCAGATTCAAGGGGATGGAGAAAGATCAATTTTTGTAAGGAGTGGCTGCCACATTTTGTGTTTATTTTTATAATATACTTTGCATTAATTAAAAATGTGTAATAGAAAAACAGAAGAGAAGTCTGCTGACTGTCATTAAAGTCATCACTTTGCTCAAAGGAATTTTGGACTAACTGGCAGATTTAAGTTATACTTTGAATGGCTCTCAAATGTTACGGAAAGTGACACTACAATATCTTACTCTCTCCTATTTGTCTTAGTCTTATCTTTATAAAGACTTCCCAGTTGTTTAGTCTATTTGCAGATTATTAGCCCAACAAAGAAAAAGAAAGACTGTAATTGACAGAAAATCTCCCCCTCTGCTTTTGGTCAAGTTATCTCTCTCTTTGCTGTGTTGGCTCAGCCTGGGCAGTGGAGCCAGGAGACATTCCAACTCCTTAAGGTCAAGGTTGGACTGGAAGTCTTGTGTTGTCTTTCTGGCAGATCACTTTTCCATTAAAAAGACAGGAAAGTCTTAGAGAAAAGGAGAGGTGACTGTTTAGGTATTTAAAACCTCCATTGTGTTATGGAACAGATGTGACTGTTTATTTCTGAATCTAAGAAATCATTCTCATTATCAAGGATGTAATTTTGGTTCTTTCTGGAACCAGTCCTTTCATTACTCAAGTTAGCATAATGGAAATAATGCTAAATTGCTATGAGAAAGACAATGTAAGTCTTTTGACTTTGCTTCTCTCCCTCAAAAAAATGGAGGATATTACAAGAAAGAAAATAACCCAAGTGAAATACTCCTAATTGGTAATTGCCATGTAGTAGGTTTTCTGGGTCCCTGACAATAGTGAACACACCCAGGAGGAAAGGACAGAACTGATGCAAGGCTGAAGTTTCTGGAAGCCCTGAGACTTGGTCAGGAAAGCGTGACTATGAGGAGCACAGACTGAGACAATGAGGGAGTTCCTTGTGCATCACACAAAGCGTGTGCTCCTGAGGGTGAACTCTGGGTTGAGAGATGGCGTATGTTCTCTTGCCAAGACAAAGCAGACTTGATATTGCTCTGCAGTGAATGCTGCTTCTGCATTTGGCACTTCTAGTAACACTTTTTAAAATCTATCCTAATTTCTAGGGATGCTGTTCAATGACAATGCAATTTTTTACTGACCTGCATATCCTTTTTCTAGGATCTTCTAAGCTTTTAGAGCTCAGGTGACTCCCACGGGAAGCTAGGGAAGAACATGTGTATTTGTCAGAAAGCTAGGTTGTGAGGCTGGGACAGGCCCCTGCATTCCCAGTAAAGGCTGGCTGGCCATCATGCATCGCCCACCGCACAGCCACCTCCCTGCACCAGAGATTGGGGCCTTCTGGGTGTCCATGGCAGTGAGAGTTCTTAACTCTGACGTTCATGTGTCTCAGTCCCTCTCCATGTGGTTCTCTCCCATCTGCCCTTTTGCTTCTTCCTGCCACTACCTCCCTCTTGCGGCAGGGAAGGGGACTTTTTGCTTGCCAAGGGCCATTTGGATATTTATAACATCATTTGGGAGCTGTACAAAATGATGAACTTAACAGTTAGCCCCCAGAGATGTATTAAATTTCGAGTCCCACCTGCAATTTCCTTGGCAGGGCCAGACCAACTGACTTCCCAGGGTTGCGTGGCCCATGAGCTGAACGTTGCCCACCCTTGCATTCAGCATCTTTCTGTTTGCTTACCCTGTGCATTGCTTCTCTATTTGGGCTTCTCGTAGCTCAGTCTCTTACGGGGCCCCCAAAGGCCTCCCTCGTGCAGATGCTTTGTCGTCTTCTCCCCACTGCGTCTTCATTCTCCATCTCCCACTGCACGGTCCCAGGTGCATGAATGGGACTGGCTCAGCCCCTTGCACCAGGAGCCTCTGTGCCCCTGCACAACCTGCCTTCTGATGGGCTGCCTTCGAAGCAGGGACCCACTCTTCATTTGCTCACCTGTTGCCAGGAGATAGGGTTGTTGTAGGTTGTGCTCACATGTTTTCCCTTGGTGGATGGGCTGGGAATATGCAAGTGTGGAGACTAGGATATCACATTATCCTGACTTCATACATCTTACTTATTCAATCATTGATGTATTAGGCAGTCAGCCAGGCTTTTCTGTGTGCCAGACATGGAGATTAATGAGGAAATCAGGTCAGATTCTAACATTTAGGTTGTCATGGGAAAATGTAATAACCTATATGGAAATGATCAAGATTGAATTTAGTGTAGCAGTGTCCTCTAGAGAATACCTGGCAAAATGGTTATGCTACAGCATATACTGTGACAAGTAGTGCCGGACTGGTACTGTACTAAGTACTAGAGGTGTGGGGAGTTGGTCATCCCTGGGGCTCTGGCCTTGACCTGTCAGTTTGGAAGGCTTGCTCTGTTGCATCCAAAATGCACTCCTCTGTGTCTCAGCCCCCTGTCTCTAAAGGAGAAGATAGTAGAGTTTAGAACAAGAGGTTGTGCAGATGAAAAGCGCTGTTGCACGTCACCTAACAGGCTCGCGGTATCACCGCCATAAACGTTAAGTGGTGATACCAACCACATGCAGTGAAGCGGAGTCCTGGTGAGGGCAGACTCTCGGGACTAGTATGGCACAGGTTAGACCATGCAATTCCTGCCACTCAGAGTGTCTCCATCTCTGCCCTGCAGCATCTGCCCCTCTGGCCACCTGGGCTTGCCTATGGCCTCTCTGAGTTACAGCCGCCTCTGGTATAACTTCAGATGATGTCAGTTCGTATCTGACCTCAGCCCACTGGATCCCGTGAGGTTGGGAACTGCCAGTGTGGGTGTCCATTCCTGGCCTTGGGGACCACAGCATGGTTCCTCCTGCACCCCCTGCCATGTGACCACCTTCCACAGAGTTCTCATTCTTGGGGTAAGATTGTATCTGTGGAGTGTCCAGCCGCTGCTGTAATCAGATGTGTATGTATGTGCTCACTTGAACCTTTGAATGTCTCATGGGTCTGGAAGCCTGATTATCCCTATCTTGCAGTCAAGTGAACTGAGGTGAAGCAACTGGCTGCACTCTGTTTTCCTCATTCCTTTATGTCACAGCTGGTTCCCAGACCTGCCAAGGTGGACATTGCAGCAAATACCAATCCTTGTAGGTATTTTCCTGGATAATTTAATATGCAAGATAAAAGTGTTAAATATGGCATTGTGAAGAATAGGGTTTACCCTGTTGTCTTGAATTTCGATAGTCTTTTACAAAAATGCTAACTTGGGATATCCCCTTTGCATGATTCAAATACAGTCAGGCATAGTAGTATACCTTAAGCCCCTTCACAGAATCAGTGTTCGTAGTGATGGAACAAAGACATAAGCCTCAGCCATTCTCGTGCATTGCCCAATAGATAGATAAACATTGGAGTTCATTCCTTGCCCTTGAATCTCAGTTGGGTCTCACATCCTTTATAGTTCCGTGTATTTTGCTTCAGTATAGGAAAAGAACAGTCCAACTTGCTTTTAGTTAACACCTCATCTTTTGGTTCTGGCAGCCATGAAATTATTACAGAAAGAGCCGCCGTGGATGCTAATGCCGCCTGCTGGTGTGTTCACAGGTGCACAGGTGACCTGCTGTGGCAAGGGTTGAGTGGGCAGGACAGTCTGCACATCCCTTCCTTAGGGACACCCAGGCAGAAATGACTGTACCTGCCTGAATGTCCTTATGTCCGAATACTCGTCTAATTCCAAACAATTGCAAACGAGCCCTCCTGTTTTCATTGTAAACCAGGAAGTGATGTTAATGTCTAATGTTGGGAAGCTGTGCTGTGGCCAGGTATAAATGGCCAGTGATGGCAAAGATGTTTAGAGGGCAAGCTGTAGTCTGAGCATACGGGAAGGGCAGGGTCTTTATCTTGTTCCTCACCCAGAGCAAAGACAACAAGGTTGCTCCTCTCTCTTCCCTCTAAAGATAGAACACAGAAATAAGACTGCTGTTGCAAGGGAAAAGACCACCCAGGTGGGCAGGGAAGCTGTGGGGAGCAAATGAGACTAGACTGTTACTGGAATTAAGACTTATTCTATACATCTGCTCTCCCACAATATGGTGCTGGGGAGGAGTAAACTTCTACGCAGCTGCATCTCGCCAATTTGACTGATGAGCTGCAGGAGCTGATCCTGCTCCTGATTGGAGGAGAGCAGCGTGCTCGGGGCGTGTGGGTAGCAGAGTTGGGATTGGTGGAAGAGGACTATAAAGGAGGAGAGAGACAACATGCAAGGGGAACATCTGAAGGAACACCTGAGCAGCCCCCGAGAGAGCCGGCCAGCGGTGTGCCGCTCCCCCGCGGAAGTGGGGAAAGTGGCCAGGGGGAACTGCCCTTCCACAGAGGTGGAGGGGTCGGCAGCCAACCCCGGAAGGACCAGCAGCAAACCCGGGAAGGGCCGAGCAGACAAAAGAACAGCGCAGGGTCCTGTGTCGTTCCTCCAC
The DNA here is from genome assembly GCF_964237555.1 of Oryctolagus cuniculus. Taxonomy (NCBI): domain Eukaryota; kingdom Metazoa; phylum Chordata; class Mammalia; order Lagomorpha; family Leporidae; genus Oryctolagus; species Oryctolagus cuniculus. The sequence continues at coordinate 41,067,732 of NC_091441.1, read as the reverse complement.
AAATGGGGGAGTGACAGGAAGCCAGGCTGGATCAAGAACCCCACACTGAGGGCAACCAGTCCCTAAAATACCTGTGCAGAGTACCTTTTTTTCTGGTTTGGTTTCTAAATTCTATAACTGGGTATTATTTTGATGTCCAGCCAGCTTGGCTCTTCACAGATATGTGGTGATAAACGGGAGTTATTTCTCCACTTAAGAAGAACTTTTGATTCTTAAAGAGAAATAGAATGGCTTCAAGAAAAATTTGGACAATTAGAGAAAATTGTAGAGCTGCTTTGCTTCCTGTCCAGCTACCTGCTTATGTGGCTGGAAAGACAACAGATGATGGCTCCAGTATTTGGGCCTCTGCTCCCCACATGGGAGACCTGATGGAGTTCCTGGCTCCTAGCTTCAGGCTGGTCATACCTTGGCTGTTGTGGCCATTAGGAGAGTGAACCAGAGGTTGAAAGATCCTCCCCACCATCTCCCTCTCCCCTTCTTTCCATCCCTCTGCCTTTCAAATAAATAAATATTTTTTTTTAAAGATTAATTTAGGGCTGGCACCGTGGCTCATTTGGCTAATCCTCCGGCTGCGGCGCCGGCACCCCGGGTTCTAGTCCCAGTTGCCCCTCTTCCAGGCCAGCCCTCTGCTGTGGCCAGGGAGTGCAGTGGAGGATGGCCCAAGTGCTTGGATCCTGCACCCCATGGGAGACCAGGATAAGCACCTGGCTCCTGACTTCGAATTGGCACAGCGCCGGCCATAGCTGCCATTAGGGGAGTAAACTAACAGAAGGAAGACCTTTCTCTCTCTCTCTCTCTCTCATTGTCTATAACTCTGTCTCTCTCTCACTGTCTAACTCTGCCTGTCACACACACACAAAAAAAGATTAATTTAGGTGAAAAAAAGTTGAAATCCATGGATAACTTCTTATAATATGAATTTTCCACAGCCTTTTTGAAAATCCCTAATATGCATGTATTACATTTTTTGCGCCCATATAAACTTACCTTTAAACTCTGCTTCCCGTCAACTCATTGAAATACCTCATGTTAGTCTGTGTTTCCGTTCATGCACCCAAGGCTAGGCTCACACTTGGTCATTGTGGTTTAGAGTGGCTTTGATTCTGAGTGGGGCCAAGTCTCCTCTTTGTTCTTGTTGGTTATCCTTGGACCTTAGGTCCTGCGCAAAACGTCTGGACTCATTTTGTAAAGTTTCATGAAAAATCCTTTTTTGGATGTTGACTTGGAATTGTATTAATTGGAAAAAAAAAAAAAAGCATGGGCCTCTTGACTAGGTTGAGTCTTTCTATAGTTGAATGGAATAAAACTTCCATTTATTCAAATGTTTTTATAGAACTCTTTCATATTATTAATTGGGCAATTTGTTGTTAGCTTATGACTGTTTTGGTAAATTTTCTTGATACATGTAAATGAAATTGGTATTTCTACATTTTATGTACATAAACTTTGCTAGACTCTTATTCTAATATTGTACAGATTTTCTTGGACTGTCTGTATTAGTTGGTCAGATTATCCAAAAGTAATGACATTGCATTTCTTTTCCTTCTTTATTCTTTTTGGTGATACTTTTTTCTCCACGTACTTGCTAGAACTCTAAGAAGAATGTCAAATGCAAACAACAGTGGGGGCTTCCTGTGTCATTTCTTACATTAACTTTGTTCTTGATTAACAGTGATACTATCATAGCATTAAAATTTAAAATTTCTTTGCTAAATACATACTGTCAGGTTAAGAAAGTTTTCTTCTATTCCTACCTTCATAAAAGTGTTTTTAAATCCGGGTTGCCGGTTCCTAGGCTAGCTCTCACTGTACTCTCGAGGAACCTCCCAGCTACCCTCCACAGTGGCCATACAGGTTTGCACACCTGCCGACAGTCTGTGGGAGTTCTCCCTTCTCCATATCCTCACCAGCATTGGTTATTTTGTGCTTTTTTGATAATAGCCATTCTAATGGGTGAAATGCAGCATTGTTTGAATTCCTTGTATATTCCGTAAATTAACCCCTTGTTAGATGAATAGCCTGTAAATAATTTGTTCTTTCTATGGATTGTTTCTTCATTCTGTTTATTAGTTCCTTTGCTGCACTTTAGGGAGATATAATCCCATTGTCAATTTTTGCTTTTATTACCTGTGCTTTTGAGGTCATATCCAAAAACTCTTTCCCCTGACCAATGTCCTGAAGCATTTATTTCATCTATATTTTCTTACAGTAATTTCAAAGTTTGGCTCTTTCATTTTAGTCTTATATCCATTTTGAACTGATTGTCATACATGATTAGAGATAAAGATGTAGTTTCTTTTAGGAATGAATATCCAGGTTTTTGGGTTTTTTTTTTTTTTTTTGTACCATTTATTGAAAATCCCTCTTTTTGTCAGTGTCAGTACATGCTGCCTTTGTCAACAATCAGTTGCTGTAAATCTGTGGAATTATTTCTAGTGTCCTGTTCTGTTCCATTGGTGTGTGTGTCTGTTTGCATGCAGACATGTTGCTGTTTTGGGTATGATAGCTTTGTAGTAGGTTTCAGGGTGATTGTCATGCCTCCAGCCGTGTGAATTTTGATTGCTTTTTCCTAATTCTGTGGAGAGAGTTGCTGGTCTTTTGATAGAAAGTCCACTGACTCTGTAGACCACTTCGGGTGCAATAGCCGTTCTAATAGTATCAATCCCTTGAATTTGTGAACGTGGGACATCTTTCCAAGTGTTTTGTGTCTTCTTCAGTTTCTTCCATCAGTGTTAAGATGATGCGATTGCGGTGGGCATTAGGCACAGCACTGAGCATGCTGCTTGGAACACTTGATCTCAGAGGATCTGGTTTGAAACCCAGCTCTGCTTCTGACTGATACAGGTTCTTATAAAAAGTTTTATTTTTTAATTTTAAAGCCAGATTTAGAGAGGAGGACAGAGAGAAGGAGAGGTCTTTCATCCACTGGTTCACTCCCAAATGACCTCAACAGCCGGGGGTGGGCCAGGCTGAAACTGGGAGCCTGGAGCTTCTTCTGGGTCTCCCACGTCAGAGCAGGGCCCCAAGCCTTGAGTCATCTCTTGCTGCTTTCTGAGGCATTTTAGAAGGGAGCTGGATTGGAAGTCGAGCAGCTGGGACTTGAAGCAGCACCCATATGGGATGCCAGCATTGCAGACAGAGGCTTAACCTGCTATGCCACTAAGGCACACTTTGAGGGGCAGCCGGTGATGACTCAAATACCTGGGTTTCTGCCACCCACATGGGAGACTGGACTGAGTTCATGGCTCCTGGCTTCTGCATGGCCTAACCCTGGATGTTGTGGCCATTTGTAGGGTTTACCAGTAAGTAGAAGATCTCTCTCTATTTCTATCTCTGACTGTCTCTCCCTCCCTCTTCCTCCCTCTATTTTTCTTTCAAATAAAAATAAATATTTAATGATGACAGTTCTATTTTTTACAAGCTTTATTTATTCGAAAGAGTTACATAGAGAGGCACACACACACACACACACACACACACGTACACGTACACACGTAGAGGGGGAGAAAGAGAGAGAAAGGTCTTTCATCTGCTGATTCACTCCCCAAATGGCTGTAACAGCTGTAGCTGAGCCAATCCAGAGCCAGGATCTTCCTCTGGGTGTCCTACATATGGGTACAAGGGCCCAAGGACTTGGGCTATCCTCTGCGCTTTCCCAGATGCATTAGCAGAGAGCTGGATGAGAAGTGGAGCAGCTGGGACTCCAACCAGCACGCATATGGGATGCTGGCACTGCAGGCTAGGACTTCAACCCACTGCGACACAGTGCCAGCCCAGAGGATAATTGTTTTGCAACTGTGTATTGAGAAATTGATATATATGTACAATAGGAATCAGTTTGTTTGAAAGATGGTTTCATCTCATCAAATTCTTTTAAAAATACAAAGAGAAGAGAATGTGTTTCTATTTTATGCATACTGTTATACCTTTTGTTTTTAATTACACTGATGGTTGATGACGGCTAACAGGGAGATTGCTTAGTGTGTGTTTTGTATACATTACCACCTTTTTTTCCAACTGATACGTGAAGCTTCATGTTGCTTAATTTCATCTACAAAGAAAGACCCCAAAACAACATCTGGGCTCTCAGTAATCTCCCTCCAAGCACTGCCTGGCCCCTCCATCCAACCAAGTGTCTTTGGCACTTTTCATTGCAGGCAAGCAACTAAAGCATGAATTTATTGTATCTGCAGGTCATCACTGAGCGGTCTTCTCACTTCGTCCTTTAAGCAACACCAAGAGTCACTGGCAGCAGAGAGAGAGAGGCGGCGGCAGGAGAGAGAAGAGCGGCTGCAGAGAATAGAACGGGAGGAGAGGAACAAGTTCAAGTAAGGAGAGTTTTACGGTTTTATAAATAGTGACTCAAAAATGGAACCACAGGACGGCTGTCTGTATTTAATGCTGGCGTTAAAGGATCAGGAAGTAATGTGTGTGCTTCCGATTCTGTCTGGACCTCGGTGAGCAGGCCTCACCTGTCACAGGCTGCGTCTGGCTTGTTGTGGCCTTTCGCTGACCACAAGGCAGGAAGCAGACAGCCGGATTGAATAGAGACTCGCATGTTGTTGGCTCCTCCGTCATCTGAGATGGTCCTAGCGAGGTCTTCCCGAGGACAGAGAGCCTGATCATCTTAATTTGCCATTTCTCGTGAAGCTCCTCACGACTTATTCATGTTCTGTTGGATGCCGAAAAGAAAGCGCTTTTCCCTCTGCTGCTTTGCTTCTGCTCCCTGTTTCAATCTTCAATTAAAAAAAAAAAAATTTCTATCCTCTCCTGCTATGGTGGCGAAGTCATCATGTTGCCCATTGCCGGAATCTCCTCAGGTCCCAGGCTGTGTTTCCGGATGTGACCCATGGTGTCCCCCATGCCATGGCCTGTCTGACCCCTCTGAGTCTGGCCTGCCCCTTGTCCTTCAGCCAGTTCACCTGTTCTCCCGGCTGCCAGCTCCTCTCCCCGGCTTCACGCCCTGCCGTGCTTCCTCCAGTGCCAGTCACCGGCTGAGTCTTGGCTCGCCCATGGCAATCTGGCCACTGTTCCCTTCCCTCTTTCTTTCTTTGCTTTCTCTCCCCACCTCTATTACCTGTTTGTTCAATCCACCTTCTTTGGCAAACCATATTCCCATTGAGTAGGCTGCCTAGTGCATTCTATAAAGAATGCAAGGCATTTTCAGAAGCTACATATGCAAGAACTTGTTTTTTTTTTCCCCCCCAGAAGCCAAAGAGACTATATTTAATTGTTAAAAAAGAAAAAAAAAGATAAAGTATGAACAGAATTGTGAAATTACTTAACTATATCTCAGTACCTAGGCTGTGGATGGAACGCTGGTCCTAGCTTCTCTAAGACTGCATATTCGGACTACCCCAAGTAAACCAACACCATTTCCCGCTACACTTGTGTGGCACGCCCCACGCTGTCAGGTTCCCACCAAATGGTCTGTGGAAGCACCAGCCCTGTATGCCCCACTTCTCATGAGGTAGTTCTGGAAGTTGTCGCTTTTGGAGAGAACCATGTCCAACCTGGAACACACCAAATGTTCCTTGATTTATGACTTTCTAAGAGACTTGAATATTTTACCACCAAATAGCAGCAGGGAATTTGACTGAAATATATGGAAAATTCAGAGATTAGCTTACACATCCAAAGTTTTGATGGAAAAACCTCTTAAAACAGGGTAGCCAGACTGGGAACAGTGGGATCCACAGGCTCTGTTCTGTGCCCCCTGCTGCGTCACCGAGTGCAGCCCGGTCACAAACTGAATGTCTGGAGCTCCCAAAACTCTGACGCAGAGAAGGGAGCAGGTGGCCTGGGAGGGAAGCCTCACCCACCAGTGAGGGTTTACAGTTTTTAACCTCCAGAACCATCTGGCAGTTACGCAGAGGCACCCCAAAACCTGGAAGCACATAGCAAGTGGGGACTGGAAGGTTCCAGAAGCAGCTCTTCTTAGCCAGGATGTGGCCAAGGGACTCACTCAGGCTCAGGGAGCAGAGACAGTTTCTGCCTTGGCCTTCGCTCCCACGCAAACCTACAGGCAACGTTGCTGCAGAAGCTCAGGGGTGTAGCCACAGCATCCAAGACAGGTGCCTGAAACTGTGAGGGAGGAGAACCCTTGCTGTGGCTGGCAGAGCTCTGGTGGCACAAGCACTAGGAAATCCCGTCTCCCTGTGCACCTGCTCCATTGCACGGGATGCTGTTTCCAAACGGGTGCAGCGGAGTGGGGAGTCTCGGGAGCACAGGCCTGGGGGAATAGGACAAGGGTACATGTTCAGCTAGCATTTCTCATGTCGACACTCAGCCCTCTGGTTCCACGGGCCCCTCATCCCTAGATTCAAGCAGCTGAAGATCAGAAATTCTCGGAGAGAAAAGATTGCATCTGCTAACTCTGGACAGACTTTCTTTCCTGCCATTATTTCCTAAATAATATGAGAACAATATAACAACTATTTAAAACTCTGCCTGCTTGCTTTTTGAAATTTACATTGTATTGCTTCATGGTCTAGAAATGATTGAATGTAAATGGAAAAAAGTGAATAGATTATTTGCAAATGCTGTACCATTTTATAGAAGGGACATATGCATCTGCAGATTTGGGTGGGGGTCCTGAGCTCAGTCCGCCGAAGGTACCCCAGGAGGTTGGCAGAGTGAGAATTAGGCCTGAGCGGCTGCCTTCAGAGATGATGCCCCTAACTGGTCAGTGTTTGCCCTTGGTTGCTGGTGGCTCACTTGTCATTTCAGAGCACAGAGAGATTCAGGCCCAGTGGCCCTCATCCAGGAAGGATGCTCCTCATGAGGACAGATCCCAGGCAACTGTTAATTGTGGTGGCTGCGTTTCCATGTGGCTGGGGATGTGAGTGAGAAGAAATTCAAAAAAGGAAATATTCATAGTTTTATAAAGCAGCCTCTGGGATCACCCAAATGGCCAACCTTTTGTCAGCTATTCTGCTGAAATTGTTCATGTTCCTTATGCTTTTTGCAAAGCATTGCAAAGTTGTTCCTTATCTATTGTTGCTGTTGTTGATATGGCCTTCAGTTTCCTGGATTAAAAGGTTTGTTTCTAGCATGGCATGTGACAAGGACATACTGAGTCCTACCTGCTTGCCTCTTCTCTACCCTGGCTTGCTGTCTCTCTGGCTTCAGAGTAAGATTATACAGCCACTGTCCAGGGCACCAAAGGGATAGGATGCTGAAGCTATATTCCCATGTCCAGTGTAGAAAACTATGGTGTCAGTGTTCTCCATGGAAATGAATGTCCCATGGAGGGGAGGCTGATCACATCAATTTAAGTTCTAGTTGGAACCATACCGGCGGGTACAGAAAGACGAAGCATTAAATCTGATCCAGGCTGGACATTTGTGGGTCCAAACAGAGGTGAATGTACGAAGCAGTAGCTTCCAGGGAAGCCAGCATAGTAGCTGAGGGTGTGATGGATGCCAAGAAAGGATGGTGGGCTGTGGAAGGAGTGTCCAGACTGTGGAGTGCAGCACAAGATGACCAAGGCACCAGGGCCCACTTAGATTTAATTCAGGAGGTGGATGTTGTCCAGCTCCGGAGGTCAACTGAATGTCAGTCACCTCTGAAAACCGTTGCTTGTGTGTTACTTCCATTTGAGTACTTTATTTGTCTGGTTTATATTTTTTTAAAAAAAAAAAAGGGTTTATTCATTTATTTATTTGGAAGAGTGACACAGAGAGAGAGAGAGTTCTCCCATCCAGTGGTTCACTCCCCAAATGGCTGCAACAGCCAAGGTTAGACCAGTCTGAGGCCAAGAGTCAAGGATTCCATCCAAGTCTCCCACATTGGTGACAGGGACCCAGATACTTGGACCATCTTCTGTTGCCTTCCCAGGCACGTTAACAGGAAGCTGAATCAGAAGTAGAACAGCTGGGACTTGAACCAGCACTCCAGTATGAGAGTCCCAGGTGGAGGCTTATCTGCCACGACACCAGTGCCTATGTATTTTTTTAAAAACTTCCCTTCTGGGGCTGTCGCCATGGCATAGCAGGTAAAACCACCACCTGCAGGGCCAGTATCCCCTATGAGCGCCAATTCGAGTCCTGGCTGCTCCACTTCTGATCCAGCTCCCTGCTATGGCTTGGAAAAGCAGTTGAAGGTAGCCCGAATGCTTGGGCCCTTGCAACTACATGGGAGACTTGGATGAAGCTCCTGGTTTGGTCTGGCTGATGTAGCCATTTGGGGAGTAAACCAGCAGATGGAAGATCTCTTTCTCTCCCTCTCTCTCTGTAACTCTGCCTTTTAAATAAAATAAATAAATCTTTAAAAAAAAATCTTCCCTTCTTCATATATGTAAATTCTTTCTAAGGAGTAATTAGTCTTGGCCGGCACTGCGGGTCACTAGGCTAATCCTCCGCCTTGCAGCGTCGGCACACCGGGTTCTAGTCCTGGTCGGGGTGCTGGATTCTGTCCCAGTTGCCCCCCTTCCAGGTCAGCTCTCTGCTGTGGCCAGGGAGTACAGTGGAGGATGGCCCAAGTGCTTGGGCCCTGTACCCCATGGGAGACCAGGAGAAGCACCTGGCTCCTGCCATCGGATCAGCGCCGTGCGCCGGCCGCGGTGGCCATTGGAGGGTGAACCAACGGCAAAGGAAGACCTTTCTGTCTCTCTCTCTCACTGTCCACTCTGCCTGTCAAAAAAAAAAAAAAAGGAGTAATTAGTCCTGTCTCTGAGTAAACCCAATATTACCATTTTTAAAATATCCTTGTGACTTTATTTATAATCCGTTATAGTTAGTACTGGAAAGTATAGGCTTTAAAGTTCAGCTACAGCCATTCTCCATTTCTGAGGCAAGAGCAGTCTTTCATAATATGCTGTTAACAATTTCTTGGTAATTTTATCAGCATCTAATTCTGTTATTTTTCTTTCCTGTTTGTTTGTTCTGTGGATCTCCATTAGCCGAGAGTACTTAGACAAAAGAGAAGAGCAGAGACAAGCAAGAGAAGAAAGGTTCGTATATTTCTTCTTGGCCACAGCAGTGTCGTGGCACATGACTTTGCTCTGTTAACCAAACACGCAGAGGAGAATGTGTTGTTAAAACATAATAGCTTCACCTAAGACCTTGGGTAACTAGCATTTTCACAATTGAGTTCTGGTTATCTCAGTTCTCCAGGAAAAATTCAGATGTATCACATATTGCTGTCATGGTATGACATGCAGGTGTCTAATTCTCCACATGAGCACTTGGTATTAGCACATTAACATATGATGAGCATTTGAAGTGCTCACCAATGCTGGGTTAGAGTTAGGTGCCCTGCTGTGCACCTCTGTGTCTTGTGATGATCACCCATTCCTTCCACAAATATTTGAGCACACACTCTGTGCAAGTGCTGGTTGGGGTGTGAAACACGCTGGAAACTTTTGCTGCTTATGCCTGATCACTTAGGTGTTCCTTCCCTGACCGGGACTCAAGTCCTGGATGGAAGGAACCATTGTCCTTCATTCCTCCAGTGCCCACCATAGTGTGTGCAGCAAAGAGTAGGCGCTAAGAAATGTGTGAAATAAATGAGCCAATGAACCAATAGCCTTACCTACAGTATCCAAGCTATACCCTAGTTAATTAATTTCAGTGGAAACATGCTTTGAATTTCAATAGCATATGCACAGTTAACGTGTGTTTTGTCTGACACATGTAGATCAGCAGAGGAAATGAGTTTTAGAAATAGTTTTTATCCCTAGTGCAGCCTGCAGTTGTCCTTGTCTACCACCAGGTGGGGTTACTGCACGGAGAGATGGCAAAGCTCATCTTGTACCTTTTATACCAGAGCCAGCTGGGAAAAGAACATTTTCTGGACAGTGCCAGTAAGAAGTGGAATTGTGCTAATGTTTTAGACATCATCAACTCAATAGATCAGGACAGTCTGAGGCAGGGAAGAGTGGAGACTGTGCTTAATTTAAAAATTAGATGCTTAGATCAGCCTCATAAATAAAACTATTGCATTGCCTTATTTCCAACATTCTATTAGATTAATGTCATCCTAATAACCAGTTGTAGCCAGCAAATTTAGAGTGAAAGATGCTGCTAAAGGAATAAGCGTCCATCTTCTCTCTCTGACTACTACCTGCCTTTGACTTTGGGGATGTAACATACGCTGAAAATGCTGTTGGCTTCCTGCCCAGGCTTACAGAATGAATGTTCTTTTTTTTTTTTTTTTTTTTTTTTTTAACATTCTCTTTCCAGTCCCCCCCTCCCCAGGTTCTGCACTTTATGGAGCCTTTGACAACTGAACTGTTGAGTCTTGTCCACACCAGCAAGGCCTGGTGGCTCCTGGGGATGTGTCCAGGTGGCTTGATCAAGGTCTGAACTGGCGCAGACTGAACTTTACAGTTTCCCCAAACCCCTAAAGGCCAGCTTTCTCTGGATAGTGTTTCCTGTCCCTCCTTCCAAATGGGGGTTCACTTACACTTGGCAGGCTTGTGCACAGCAGGTCGCCATGACTCTCCTCTGGTTCCGCCCTTGGTTGCCCCTGGGCTCCCTCTGCCGTGGCTCTTAGCAGGTGCAGAGGCAGGCTCTCCCTGCCCCATGTGAGGGTCTCCCTCATTGCCTGCCTCTGTCTACACAGAGGCTGGGGGGAAAAGCAGACAAGCATTTTCCTCTGGTTTGGAACAGTTGCTTTTCATAGTTGGTTTGTTTTTTGAGTTGCTTGATGAAGATGGGAGTAAGGGGGATAAGCTGTCAGGGGTTCTTGGATAGGTGAGAAAAGATAAGATGCCCAAGTACAATTGATTTGCAAATGGACCGGAAAACCAGTGGAGATCAGAGTAGCAAGAAGTACCAGGAATAAGGAAGAAGAAGACTTTCATCTAATAACATTTCAGGGGAGAGGCCGTTGTGTGGTGGATCCAATGCCTTTTGCCCATAAAAGACTAGGACAGCAGATGGGCTGACAGGTTTGTATCAATCATGCAAGTATAACAAGATGAGCACCCTTTGGCTCTACTGAGGTGTACAGGCCATGCAGATATGTTTTATTTTGTGTCAACTTATTCCATAATTTCAGGCAAACTGTATTATTTAAAAGTTTTATTTACTTAAAAGAGAGAGAGAGATCTCCCATTCACTGGTTCATTCCCCAAATGCCTGTGTGATGGCCGAGACTGGGCCAGAGCAAAGCCAGGAATTCAATCTGGGCCTTGCATGTGGGTGGCAGGGATCCCCCAACTTGAGCCAGCACCTACTGCCTCCCAGGGTGTGCATTAGCAGGCAGCCAGAGCCAGGATTCGAGCCCAGGCACTGATACGGGATGTGAGCACCCTGAGCAGTGTCTGACCCGTACACCAAACACCTGCCCCAAAACTGTGTGATTGACAGCTATGCGGACCAGGAGTCTGACTACCTCGAGTGCTACTTCTGATTGTGTGAAATAGTGGAAGAAAGGCTGTATATGATAGTGATTGATGTAAGAGACAATCATGAATAACTTTAAAAAAGAGAGGCGCTGCAGTAGTGCTGGGGAGTGAGACACAGGCTGGGGACTTGTCTGCACAGGGGAGGAGCAGTCACCTGGGGTTTGTCACCTGAGGGGGACAGCTGGCTGTGGAGAGGAAATACCTTATGACAAATGGATTATGGAAACAGAGTACAAGGGAAGGTTTGAGGTTGGGCTGCAGTTTTGGAAATTCTGCATGGAAGCTGTCAGTGAAGCAGAGAGGGGAGTTCTGAGCAGTGCTTGGGAGAACGGAGGACCGAGGAGACGTTAGGGGGAGCCAGATGTTGGTTTGATGGCAGGGAGAATGCCTGAGGAGGAGGCTGGCGGGAAAGGGCATCAGTAAACATTGCAGGTTAAGCGCAAGTCCCACAGGGGGTCTGTCTGTCGAGCCATGGCCCCAGGCCTGCCGCTCACGCCCTGGTCCATGTTGTAGACCATTCCACGGATTTGTTTTTCTGGCTCTCCCACTGACCTGTAAGCTCTGAGAAGGTGGGTTTTTCTTTATTGTGAAATCTCTAGTGCCCACTGCAGCCCCTAGCATGTGCCAAGCACTGGTCAGTGAGAAGTTCAATGAGGAAACAAATGATGTGGACAGAGGTGGGATAAATCCCGAGTGTTTGGGGGAAGGAGCGAGGGTCAGAGGCTTTTCTTAAGGCCATGGCGTGTGCCTGGAAAAGCCCAGTGCTGGGCACTTGGGGGCTCCCGCCCAGGCCGTCGGGCGGATATGGAGTCCACAGGCAGCAGCGGTGTGAGACAGTCCTGCCTCCCTGCGTGGAGTCCCGCTGGATCCTTAAATGCCTTGGTTCTCAGAGTCGCTGTCATAGGGCAGGTTAGGATGTAGATCCGGCTTCCTTCCTGCGCTGGCTGGGGAGGAGTGGGCGGGAGTGGCTGCCCAGCTGTGCCACCGTACACTTGACTTCAGCCAAGGGGCTGAGAAGCAACGTGTGCCACTCTGATCGCGTGTGGTGGGGCTCCTGCAGTACACGCCAGCCCTCCGCCCTCACTCTCCACAGGGCAGAGGGGCGCAGCTGTTGCTTCTCAGTGCCCTTCCTCTGCCTCTCTGCCCCTTCCGTTTAAACCATTTTAATTGTGATTAAATACTCATAACCTAAGGTTGACAACTTAACCCTTTTCTTAAAATTTAAAATATTTATTTGAAAGAATGACAGAGGGAGAGAAAAAAAAGAAAGACCTTCCACCAGCTGTTTCACACTCCAAATGGCTACAATAGCCAGGGCTGGGCCAGGCTGAAGCCAGGAGCCAGCCATCTTCCAATGGCCAACCTCCCCTGCCTTCCCAGGTGCATAGGCAGGGAGCTGGATAGAAAGCGGAGTCACCTGGACTTGAACTGGGGCTCTGATGCAAGATGCTCCTGTTGCAGGTGGCAGCTTAACCCACTGTGCTACCAGGCCAGTCCCCACCTTAACCCTTTCTAAGTGTATAGGTCAGTGGTGTTCAGTGCATTACACTGCGGGGCATTCAGTGTCTCGAAGGCTTCTCATCTTCTAGAACTGGCCTCCGTGCCCATTGAACAACCCAGCCTGCCCAGCCCCTCCATTCCTGTCTACCTCATAGACCGCCTCATTCCTGGACACAGTTATCCTGAAACACTTGACTCTTGCCACCACCTGTGGTGGTGGTGTCTGTGAGCCCAAGGGCTGGGTCCCATCTGTCTAGACTCTGGGCTCAGCAGCCTTGGTAGTCCCCTCAAAAGCACCAGTCCATGTGTGCCAGCCTGGCTGCCCCCGAGGCAGGGGATGGAGGCCAGTCCCAGCTGTAGTGGAGCTCCGAAGTGGTTGTCCTCCTGGCTGGAAGCCTTTCGTGTGAAGCTTCATCTGCGCCCTCCCTGGACTCCCGAGCCCCTGCTCCCCTGCCCGTCCAGTCCTCCTATTGCACGTTGTCCGTCCTGCCATGGGAGGCCCAGACTCAGCCTGAGGATAGCTGTGTTCACACCTCCTGCAGGGCTTCCAGGATTCCGGCCAAGAGTTGGCCACCATCAGATCAGGCTTCTTGGGGGCTCTGCCCCTTGCCCTCGAGCCCATTTTCTTCAAAGGCACCTGTGACTTCCACAGCCAGGTAGTTTGTCCTTGCAGTTCAGAATCAGGGTTTTGTTACGTCTCTGCCATTGGAAAGGTAAAGCTGTTAGCTGGGGAGTTTCTGAGTTTGAGTCTTTTTCTCTGAAGAGAGTTTCTTCCTCTAACTGCCAGGCAGCTTCTCTGGGCGCCAAGCCTCAGGTGCTTGTGTGTCCACACCTGTAGCACCTCTGATCAGAGACTTGCCAGAAAAGCCAGCTCGCTCCAGACAAAAATGGAAGAGGATGCCTCCCCCGACCGCCGGCATCCGGGGCTGCAGGTGGGCGCCTCTGCACAGGTCGCTCCCTGTGCACTTTGCTTGCTTCCCGTCAGCTGAGAAATGCAAGGCGTTGGGGGAAAGAACAAAGGATGATAATCTCCCTGATCTCAAAAATCCTATTCTTTCTTTGTTAAAAACAGACGTCCGCATGTGAAGAGATGACTAAATATGCCAGGCAGTAAATGTAAAATGCCATCTGAGTTGAATGGGCTACATATCCGACATGAGTTCAGAGGCAAGGCCAAGATCACTTCCAGCTGTGGTGGTCAAGGCAGGCTTGAAGGAGGGAGATTTGTGCAAGCCCAGCATGAAGGGTGGACTGCCTGTGGGCTGGCAGGCAGGGAGAAGAGGTGACAGTGACAGACGGGGCTGGGGGTGGGGCACACCCACCTTACGTCTGAGATGAAGAAGTGACTGCTTTTACAAGGCATTGTTTGTGAGGTATGTATTTGCTTTGCCTTTCCTAACGGTATGAGCACCCTGTCCAGTGACTGGTAGGTGGGGTCCTCGGAGGTCCCTTAGGGTGGACAGAGGCAGTGAATTCTGCAGATGGCTGTGGAGTGAGGGTCTTGAGTAAGCTGTTTCTGAGTTCAGCGATGGGTAAGACAGTCAAAACCTGCTACAGCTGAATTTGTCAATTTATTTCTGCACAAATAATGGTGGGTAAAATTAGCAGACATCTGGAAGAGGCACAGATTTCAAAGTTATTTTGGTCTGATCTATAAAGTGTACTATGAGGAATATGATTGGTAGCTGGTCTTAATAAACAGTTAGTGGGTTCTGCCTGCCTGAAATGCAAAACAGATGTATCTTTGTTCTTTTAAACTGACTTTGATGAATAAACTATATGTGACGTCAGGTCCAAGCTATTGGATGTCTGAGTCCTACTCAGAAATATTTTAGAATATAAAAAAGTTTCCATGGTCGACGCTGAGAGAACAAAGTGAATTCCACTTGCATTGCTGTTAGCATTGAAGCAGGTTCAGAAATTCCGAGAGGCCTCCGTCCAAGTAACCCCTTTTGGTATTTTGGGGACATCATTTCTCTGCGCCGCTCCACGGGTACCCTCCCATTGCACAGCTGCGAGCTCGGAGGGGTTTGGTGCTCAGCTGTCCCTGGCGGGGCTTTCTCATGGTCGTTACTGCTGTTTTGCTTATTAGTACACATGTTTCCTGAAAGAGCGAAGTGGGATTCTGCAGCAGTGATCCAGGATCTCGGGACTGTGCAATGTTGCCATTTCTCCCAGTGTGCTTGGTTCTGAATGATGCACGGCTTTTAATCATTAGCATCTTGGCTTGGCTGCCTGTGTTTGGCAGGCTGACCCTCCAGTCGGCCCTGTGCTGTGCTCTGTGCATCAGGGAACCAGCTCACTCTGCAGGTGTTTCGTCCATAAACAAGCAGCAGCCACGGGCTCCTCTTTCTTTTTACGGAAACCCTTTGGAATTTAACTTTCAGATACAAATACTTGGAGCAGTTGGCAGCTGAAGCACACGAGAAGGAGCTGAGAAGCCGGAGTGCAAGCCGGGGCAGAGCTGACCTCTCCTTGGACCTGACCTCTCCGGCAGCTCCTGCCCCCTCCACCCCACTGAGCCACAGCCCTTCATCTGTAGATTCGCAGGAGGCTCTCCCCGTGTCATCCTCCTCCCTGGGAACACCGCAGCATCCCCAAGGTGAGTGTGGCGAGTGGAGAGGGAAGAGTGACAGCTCACATTGGATAAGCTTTCTCCTGGCCTTGTTCCAACGTGCAAACGAATACCGAGACAACAACTACAGGTAAGTTGCAAGGAAGGCTGCAGCCTGCTCCACCGTGAGTATACTAATTAAAGCAAAATGTTTATGAAGGCTGTCCATGTCTGACCAGTGACATGGGAGAATATGGAAGTTGGGACTTTGACATTTGATCCCAAATACGTGGGCATTCATTCAGCATTCAATCATTTAGATACGTGGATCTGCTCAACGAAATGACTGCTTTTAAGTGTTCTCACCCTGGGAACTGTTGGCCTGGTTTAAATTAAACTGGTGGAGAATTAAATTAATTAAGCCAAGCAAAAGAAATGTGGGTTTAGTAAAAATAGAAGTTAAATATTGGAGAAGAAAAAAATAAGTAAAAATTACTGGCACATGGTTGGGTGTGTGTCCATGCTATGTGTGGGGAAGCTCTCCCTGGAGGAGTTCTGTCGCTCTAGCTTGCTTTGGGGAAAAGCAGTGATTCTGTTCTGTGCAGCCTTGAATATCAGCTGTCTCCACTGCTGTGTGCATCGTGGGGCCGTTTGCTTCCACACTGACACAGAAGATGGTCTGAGACACGGACACTTCACAAAGCGTATTGATTAACCCTGTCCCTGGCCGTGTTTGGTTTAATCCAGTGTTGTGGCTTACAGTCTGATGGAGATCTGGCCAGCTGGAGACAGCAGAGTCACTATGCTTTAACTCTAGGAGGGTTGACTAAATATGGCGTAAACTTGAATATAACAAGACAGGACTCCATGATCTCAGCAGAACTGGATGGAGTGGAACGACGCTTTGCTGGCTCCCCATGCTCGGGGCTCATTCTGCAGAAACGGGCTGGCGCCCTCGCAGCTTTCCATCACGTCCAGTTATTGCTGCTACCTGAGCTGTGGAGGACTGTCCCGGGCAGATAGCTCTGTCACAGATGAGTAATGGGGGTCGGAAAAGACTGAGAGTCGGGAAAACAGACTGTTCTATAACAGCCGCGTACTGTGCAAGCCCTGCTTCTTATCATTGCTTTATCTGCACTGTGGCATTTGTAGAGGCAATACAAGAAACACCCCCTATAAGGCTGTGATTCAGCACTAACTCTTGGGACTTTTAACCCTCAGTGGCACCTCCCCAAGTTTACAGAATGTTTGTCTAAAGTGTGGTACACAGAACAGCCCCAAGCTGCGAGGGGACTGCCAGTGTCTACAAATAATGTCTGTCCTTAAAGTTTTAATCTGCTTGATGTTTGTCTCAGAAGACAGTTTCTCAAGGATTCTGCCCAGTTGTAGCTGAACTTGAGACTATTCCATCTAATGAAAACGGGAGAATATTTTAAAACACAGTGACATTACAGAAAATACTTGTCTTGCATATACACTGTGCATTTGGGAGAAGTGTAAAGTTATTTCAGAAGACTTTGAGAAAGATCAGCAGCAAGTGTGATTTTCCTTTACAGAGCAGTGATGAACAGAGCTACAGGTATCATACAGTAAGAACTGTCTGCATTTGAAAAAGGAATCCGAGACTTGAACTTGTGCACAATTACCAGTTAGAATAGCAGCAGGTGATGTTCACATCTCTCCTGGGGAGGACAGAAGCAATGGCTCTTTTGGGGTCTAGAAGAACTGTTAATCTTATGATAAGTGATTGTAGTCCATACTAGTTAGAACAAGCAAGTATACGAACTTCCTTGTCCCAGTGTGTAACTGATTTGTGAAACCGAGAATGATAAGTGTATAAAAAGACATCCTGTAAGAGGTTCGTCTCAGAAAGATCTGCTGAGGCTTCTGGGTTGGAGATTTTTTGCTTTTGTGACAGAAATGCCGAGTTGTCATGACAGAGCATTTTTCTCATCCCGGTTTGTTATCCTCTGAGACATCTCGCTAGCAACCAGTCAATAGTCTATGACTTTCACCAGGCCCCATTTTCCAATGTTCAAAGTAATTTTTTGCTTATCCCTACTATTTACAATATCCCCACATCTGGAGGAAGAATAAAAAATCTGATGGCCCATCCAGATGTTTTCCTGCACCAAACACCTGGCACTGTGTGGTCCCCACGTGCCAGGCCCTGGCTCACTGTCTGTCTTTGTCCTTGATGTTGCGAGGTGCTCTGCCCCTTCCTCCCAGATGCTGATACTTAATGCCTTGACATGCATCGGAATCGGTCAGGAAAATGTTGCTGTATGTATTTTACTGAGGCTCGGATCAGCCCCAGCTCTTTGTGGCCCAGCCGTAGGAGCAGAACCCAGTGTTCGGCTCCCGTCCCAGTGACAGGTCCACTCGACTTGTGGTCATGTTCACATTAAGGCCACACCGTCCCTGTGTTCACCCTCTCGAGGTCTGCAAATGTCATTGCCTGCATCTCAGAATCACTCAGATGTGCAAGGAGAGGAAAAATGATTTACATGAGTAGACATCAAAAAGTTCATGGAAAAATTTAAAGAGATTAGTTTATTTTGGTGCCAAAAAAAATCCCAGAAATCCACATACAGTCCTTCCCCCAAAATATTTATCCCTTCCAAAAGTTTTTGAAAACTACACATATAAACCTCAGGATTAAACATCATTTTATAAGTTTTTTATTTCAACTCCTTACTCAGATTCTGGAGAACTTTTGAAAATAAAAGATAAGGGAAAAATTTTTTTTTCCTCTCTTACAAAACATACTTTTTAAAGGGAAAGGCTGATGGTTAAATACCAATAGCATTATGTGCCACCTAGTGTGATCTTTGAGCCAAAACCCTTCCCAGCTGAATCTGCTGCAACTTTTGTATAAACGATGCCACTAACCCTCACCACCAAGTTGGTGTGTGCTTGAATCATTTTTCCATCTGGCCCTCTTGTGGCTCACAGCAGATGTGTATCCCAATACTGTCTGGATTCGGTGTGATGGTTTCAGTGTTTTTCCTCTGTGTAAAGCTAGCAGGCCCACGTGAGGGAAGGACACAGCATGTGTAATCAACGGAGCACTCAGTACAAAGTGCAGGTCAGCCTGAAAGGGCTTCTCTCCTCATCTCTTGCTCTGATCTCTCCTCTCCTTCCTGTCACTGAGCTTTTAGGGTTTCCATAAGAACAACAAGTTTATTTCCTATCTTAAGAAACTTGCAAATGACTCGGGGAGCCATTGTTATGCTCAATAACCAGGTGCAGTGTTCTTACTGGGATGGAGTTCTTCAGTGTGATTCCTGATACAGTTGCTGTGATGATTAAAAATATTGATAATCCAGGTACCCATAAGCAAAGTCACTATTGCCAGGTAGCCTGTTGTCCCACTATACGTCAGAGCCAGGTATCTTCTTCATGAAAGTAGAGGACGCTCATGTGAAAAGCAGATGTCAGTGATGGTACCTGTGGGATGTTCTTCCCTGAAGAACTACAGCTGTGTGTCCTGTTTGTTCATGGCCTTGCACGGACAAGACCCTCCTAAGGCCAGGTGGAGAGAAACAGCCTTCCCCAGGGAAACGAAGCTGCCCTTAAGAGTGGCTAAGTGGCTTTTGCCCACTAACCTGGCCGTAGCACAGCTAGGTTATCTTTATCATGGTGAGCTTGGCCCTCTGCATATTGTACACAGAAATAACACTTCCGAGATGCATTTGTAGATCTTGCCAGACAATATTGATTTTATGTTGGGGGAAAATATGTTCAACAGTTGTGGCTTTGGTTTTTGTTTTTGTTTTTACATATAATTAGATTCCTAGGCATTTCTGTGGTTTTTTTTTTTTTTTAAGAGTTATTTATTTGAAATGCAGAGTGGCAAACAGAAAGGGAGAGATCAAGAGGGGGATAGAGAGAGAGATCTGTCTGTCTGTTTATCTCTCTTCCATCTCTGGTCTACTACCCAAATGGCTGCAGCTGCCAGAGCTGGGCCAGGCTGAAACCAGGAGCCAAGAACTCTATCCTCATTTCCCATGTGGATGTCAGGGGCCCAAGTACTTGGACCACCATCTGCTGTTTTCCCAGGCACATTAGCAGGGAACTGGATTGGAAGCAGGAAAGCTGGGACTCCAACGAGTGCTCCATGTGGAATGCTGATGCCCTAAGCCATGGCTTAACCCACTGTGCCATGACGCCTGTCTCAGATTCCTAGCTATTTCTAAATGCCTCATCTTTTAGCCCTGGAGATATAAAACATGGCCGCGATAGCCCTTGTCTGACCACTAGCATTTATGGAAATTATTGACAATGGTGTGCTCACATTTCCTCTCTCAGATCCAAGCATTCCAAGTCCTGGCAAATATGAGAGTTCCTCTAGCTTCTTGACCTTCAACCCTAGAGAGCAAGTGTAGACAAATAGTTCTATCGGAAATGTTCAGTGTTTTGAGTGGTCAGGGTCATGTGGACATCCATCCAGTACTCTGGCTTGCTGTTACCGTTGTGTGAGCATCTTTGTCACCTTTGCCGTGTACCACGTGTGAGCCTCCTTCAGGTGTAGGCGTTCTCCTAGGTTACCTAATCCACATGGCAGAAGTCAGAAACGTGGGCAATAAATTCCAGCTGGCGTGCATGCATGTCTGCTGGGTCCCTTGCATAAAACTTTTGGAAACATCCCATCCGGTGTGTCATGAGTTGGCAGAGAACTAGATTCCTCCCACCTCCCCATACTCACCTACTGCTGCTACTTGAGGCCATTTTGTCAATTAAACAGAAGCTCTGCTTTTCACACGAGACCCTGCCTGTTACATCTGCTGTGGGACTTTATCGAGAGCCTTTGAAAAATCACTGGATTTTCTGCCTTGCCACTCCTCTGTCTCTCAAAAATTGAAAGCAACAACAAATCCTTCCCTTTTCCTCCCTGCAGAGAATGACAAGTGCCTGGAGTTTGTTTAATGTGTCAAAATATGGTGTAAGAACACAGTCTTTTGAGTCCTTTGGAAGTAAACAAGATATAAATCTCCAGTAAAGACAAGGCACAGGATGGCTTTGGGGAAGCTGGTGAAGGGGAGAGCTATGTTCAGTCAACAGGATGACTTCACAGACAGCTGTTAGGGCTTAAGAACCATAGACAGTCTGAGACTGGTAAGTAGCCTGCCACAATTTCACAGAAGCTTGCAGAAGACACGAAAGTCATGGATCAGAGATAAAGGACTTGATTCTCATAGCAGTAGCAGGCTGCTGATGAAGGGTGAGTGTCAGCACTTGGGCCATTTCCCCCAGTTCCAGTTCCCACAGCGATGTGAAACAGCGCCCAGTGATACCTGTACACATTCTGTGCAGAACTAAGAAGAAGAATCCTGAGATTAGGGGTCACTTAGAAGGCAGGTAGTGGCCAGCGCCGCGGCTCACTAGGCTAATCCTCCGCCTTGCGGCGCTGGCACACCGGGTTCTAGTCCCGGTCGGGGTGCCGGATTCTGTCCCGGTTGCCCCCCCTTCTAGGCCAGCTCTCTGCTATGGCCCGGGAGTGCAGTGGAGGATGGCCCAGGTGCTTGGGCCCTGCACCCCATGAGAGACCAGGATAAGTACCTGACTCCTGCCATCAGATCAGCGCGGTACGCCGGCCGCAGCACACCAGCTGCGGCGGCCATTGGAGGGTGAACCAACGGCAAAAGGAAGACCTTTCTCTCTGTCTCTCTCACTGTCCACTCTGCCTGTCAAAATAATAATAATAAATAAAAAAGATTAAAAAAAAAAGAAGGCAGGCAGTAAGCATGCCTCCCCTTTCTACCAAAGAGAGATGCTATCTTTATTACAATGGAGAATAAGCCATTTTCCCTGGAGAGAGGCACTGTTTCCATCTTCCAGGGCTATTTGCTATATCATTAGACAGATAGAACAAATTCTATTTGTGCCTCTGCTTGCATGATTGCAGAGATATGGGAGATCTGTGGAGAATTATCTCCCAGCATTAGATTATAATGATTTATAACCAAATTTGTATCCTAGAGTTTGTTTCGTGTAAATAAAACATTATTTGAGCAGCAATTAGCTTGCTTGTTCTCATTTTGTCATGAGCTGCAAAACCCTGCCCAAAGTGAGCTTGCCTGCATCTGGAGATGCTCACAGGGAATCTGTCTTGTTGGTTCCGTATCGGTGACTTGCATCCCAAGTGTGAGCTTCGGATCAGTGCTTCAGATACATTCAGGCAGCTCCATATAGGGACAGTGAGTTTTCTTCAGTCTGATGTCCAGACAGAGACTGAGGCATGGAAGTAGCAAAGGAGAATAACTCTCCTATGGGACCCTGTGGTGCAGCTCACCAGCTGCCAACCTGGCATGCCTCTCCAGAGCCTCTGAGGCTGGCGCTTCTCTGGGGAAGCCGCCTCCGCAGTTATGTGAGTGGGAAGGAGGTGCGGGATTTCAGACTCCTCCCTCGGTGCCCATCCTATATCCACTCAACCCCAAATGTCTGCTGTGTTGCTTTCTCTCAAACAACCCTCTCCTTCTCTGTCACCAGTGCCTTGGTCGTAGCTTTAACCATCTTTCATTTGGACCACATTAATTGCTTCTTCTAGGTTCGTCACAGCAACTCAAGGAAAAAAAATCTGCACCTTGCTTTTAAAATCCTGGAGTGTTTTTGTTATCCACAATGTAAGCTCTGACCTTTCATGGCCCTCAAGATGCATTGTTATCTGGTCCCTGGGTGTTTTGTCACCACAACCACCATCCAAGCCAAACCATGATCTGGCTCTGAACAGTGCCATGTTGTTTTGGACGTGTCTGGATTTGGAGTGCCCTGCTTCGTGCAGGGCCCACAGGGCTCTTCTGCCTTTTGAAGCAGCTCCTCTTCTCTGAAGCCTGCCCCAATCCTTCTCCTGTGTACCCTTTGTCTCCTGTCCTCAGTTGGGGTACTGGGCTCACCACACTGTCTGGGTCGCAAGTGGTCCCCCTCTCCTTGGCACACTCATTCAGGGGAGGGCACAGACCCTCAGCCATCTTTGTTATCCCTGAGTGCTTGGAGAACAGGTTTTCAGTAAATGTTGTGTGAGTTGGTGAATGAGCGAACAGGAAAAGAGTAAGACATGTTAATCTACCAAGTCAACCAGGTCCCTGGTACTCAAAAAGAAATTTATTACACACGCCATGGATTACAGAGATCCATCTTTGACCATACCGACCACTCTGTAAGGACTGAATCCATAATGTTGACCTAATTAATAGGGAACTTTCAAGAAAATCATTGTCATATATTGGGGTGTTTTTGTTCTGAGAATCTGATCTAACTCTAATACATGGAGAAAATTCAAAGGATGATTCTTGACAAACTGATGGTTAAGGTACTTTTTCAGTTGTCCTTTATGATACTTATTGTATTCGTCCATTTAGGAGGAAATAACAAAATACTATAAACTGGGAGCCTTATGAACAATGTTGATTTCCCATGGTTCTTTAGTCTGGAAGCCCAAGACCAGGGTGCCAGCAGATTGGATGTCATGTTCAGGGGCTGTTTTCTGGACCTTACAGGAGGCTTTCTTGCTTCATTCTTTCTGCATAGTAGAAAGAGCTAACTCTCATGGTCTCTTTTATAAGGGACACTAATCCCATTCATGAGGGCCTGGCCCTTGTGACTAATCACCTCTCACAGGCCCCACCTGGGAAGTTGGGATTTAACAGTGAATAATTTGGGGGAGCATAAGCCCTTTGTCCATTGTATACTCTGTTTTAAGTGAATTTTACTCAAACTCCAGATCTCTATTCCTTTGTGAATTTGCTAACAGAGGCAGATAAACTGGGGTGTTGACTAAGTGGAAACCTGCATCCATTCTTGACCAGATGTCAGTGAGGAAGGGTTAACGCTGGAATGGGAATTTGTTCAGAATCTATTGGCAGAAAGAGCTACTGTTTTCTTTAGATGTTGTTGCGTTCTCACTGTGTTTTTTAGCTATGACTTACTAGATGACTTTCGCTTGAAAAATATCTTAGGGAAGATATTTTTATGTGTCTGACTTTCCTGTGCATAGCACAGCACCTGGCACCTGATCAGTCTCAGTAAGTATTTACTGAATGAATGACTTTTGCTGCTAGTCACATTAGAAGATCTGGTTAAGCATAACTATATCCTGCTAAGCTTGAAAACAGTGAATTGACCAAAAACAAACTCAGGCACAATCAGCTTCTTTTCTAGATAGTATCATTCAGTGTTATCCATTCTGATGCTAGTATATCCCTTCCCCCAAACAACAGTTTTTGTTTTGACATCGTTGATGTTCCTGTCTGAGAGCTCAAGGTGCTCTTGGGAGTCATTGCCAGAACAGAACTGGTTACCGTCTTTATCCTTTAGGAAAGCCTCATCTTCTCTGTTCTTGTATGAAAATGGCCATCCCATCAAACCAGCAGCCCCCATCAGCCTTGCCGGGCATGGAAGGCTGTTCAAGTTTTTGGAGTAGATACTGTCTGATACCATTTAAACCAGAAGAAGTGTTCGTCACCTAGGGTTGATGTTTTGGATCATTTGGTTTGGGATCAAGATAATGATGTACCAGTAAATGATTCAGTAATCTTAAATTGCTTTCCACTTTCTAGTCATAACGTAAAGTAGAACACTTGAAACTGGCTACATCTCTTATGCTGTGTGGTGCTGCAGTGGAGTTATGTCAGGTACTGTTGAACCAAGTGAACTCACTCACTCAGAAGCATAATCTAAGGTGCAAGATGAGGAAGTGGAAATTATAATATCAGTGGTGCTTGTGATCTTGTCCAACAGTTAACTCAAATGTGTGTCCCCGTGTGAACATGTAACGAGGGACCCGGAACTGTTTGTTTCTCTAGAGCCATCTCCGATTCCAGTGTACCTCTCAGAGAATGAACAACTTGCTGCATCAAGTGTGATTTCAGATTTTAAGGATTTGTGTTAGGGGAGACTCAGCCCATGAATGGAGGCTAGTGCTTCCTGTGGGGTTCCACTAAAGTGAAGTGACAACCTTGATTATTAGAACTGTGGAGGGCAGTTATTAGATCTTCATAAAATGACACCTCCCCAAAGGGCTTTGCAGGTAATTTTGGCCATGTGTGGTTTCATCTTAAGAGGTAGCTTAGGCCTGAACCTGTTTGAAAAATCTAGCTCTGTCACTTGAGGACAAAGCAGGACTTAATTTTTAGGGCGTTCACATGAATTAAACTATTGAATTAATATTTTGCAGGTGGTGTCATGGTTTGTGGGTAAAGCTTGAGTAGCTGAGTTGGCACCTACCCTGATGAGACTCTACGTGTAGAGCAGTGATTCTCAACCAGGGATGGCTTTGCCCTGCAGGAGACATCTGGCAGTGTCTAGAGACATTTTGGTCATTGCAGTGGTAGGGAGTAGGGGGCTGGTTGGTGCCATAGGCCTCTAGTGAGTAGAAGCCAGAGGTGCTGGGCAGCATCCTTCAGTGCACAGACTGCCTCCCTCCAGAAGGAATTCCTCAGCTCCAAATGTGCTTGGGAGCAAGAGTGGATGTGAGTGAGCAGCTTAGCAAGATCTGGCTCCACATCAGAGGCAGAGCCTGAACAATTTTCCAAGTTGTGCGTTTTTTCACTTGGGCCCTTCTTCAGACTTACATGATTAACCCAGCAGTGTGAAGCTGATGGTGTCCGTGATTAGCTCTGAACCGGGGAGGTCCCTGGAGTCTGTGCTGTTTGCAGCTATTGTAGAACTGGCAGGCCCACCCCTTGTTTTCATGAGATCTGCCAGGAAGCCAAGTCCTGGCAAAGTTTCCGAGACACTACCACAGATCGAAATCGATTGAAGTCACCCAAAGACTTAGGAAGTTCAGATCTTCCTATCAGCATTTTATCTCTTCAAAGAAAAACAGTTATGAGATTCCAGTTGGATGCTGTGGACCCAGCTCAAGGAGACAAGGTGAAAGCAGAACTGAAACGTTCGTGATCACCATATGTTGTTGTGTTCAGGAATGATCTGTACTTGTTTGTGGCTTAAGTCACCCACCACACAGTGTGGCATGGTGATTAACAGCCCAAGTCTTTCAGACAGGCCAACCTGGGTTCAAATCCCAGCTCTTTAAGCGTGAGCTCTGCTTGACAATGAGGTCCTCCTGGAACCAGATGGTGCATTCTCAGAGGGAGACTGAGGGTCCTCGGTGCAGGGGTTTTCAGAGGTGTGGGGCTATTAGAGGGTGGTATAGCACCCAGAGACAGTGACCGTGTTCTACTTCTAAGGCTGCAGGAACTTGGCAAGTAACTGGGACTTGCTAAGAGCTATAGCCAGGCGAGGGAGACCATGGGACAGAAATAGTGCCCTTCAGCCTTTATCCAGCTAGAACCCCGCATAAAGGGAGCAGGGGTATAACTAGTCCAACCCCTCTTCCCTTCCACCTTTGCTGGCCTACCCAACTCCCATCAGCACTGCAGGAGGTATTCTCTGTTGAGGCCAGTCTCGGGGTGCAAAGCAGAGAATGGTCTGAGGGAGCAGCCTGAGGGTATCGAGCCTGATATATCTCCCAGATCAAGTTCCGTGACATCTCTGAACCTGCTTCCGCACTGCTCACCTGGGGACATTATTCTTTGTTGCATACGTGATTGTGGGAACCAAATAAGATGCTGCAGTGAGGTCCCTAGTGCTGCGTCTGTGTCTGTGTAGGAGCACCCAGAGGCTGGCCGGGGAAGCACGCCGTGACTTTGGTTTTTACTGAAGACCACACAGGGTCTAATCTCTCTGCCGAGGTTTGGAAGGTTTGCTGGCCTTTCGGAGGGACAAAGAGAAGAGATGGGAGGAGGGAGTGTCTGCACCACTGACTTGGAGACAGGGACAAGCCAGCTGCGTCTGAAGCCTGCTCTGTGCCCGCCTTGCTCTTGCATTCTGTGACCCTTGTGTTCCCTGTTCATGCTGTTTCCTCTGTGCAGAGCGCCCCCTGTTGCTGGCTTCCCATCTTGATTCCCTGGTCCCTCTCGTTCCTATAATGTCTGTTTCATTGTTGTGACCAGGGTCTGGTGGTAGACCCTTCCCATAGGAAGCGGTTGACCTGATGCCCTGTTCCCTCCTTCTGAGGATGTGGGGAGCTTCATCCTTCTTAGTGTTTCTTGCGCTTTGCATACATCACCCATTACTGCAGCCTCGCTTACGACGTGAGTTCCGTGTTTCCCTTCCTTTTATATATTCCCCCTCTCCCAACCTTAAGATCTCCGTGAAGGCCCTCTGAGTCAGGTCAGCACAGGTTCTGGCCAAGTGCATTTTTCTGGTCTTTGCTAAGTGTGTTCTGGCGATGCCGAGCTGTCCGTCTGCTGTCTCGGGCTGTGGGCCAGGAAGACAGATCCCAGACTGGGATGCCTTTAACGTTGCCAGGCCTTCCTTGCCATGTCCTTCTTTCATTTCCAAAACTCACGCTGCCTCTCCCGCCCCCACAGGGAGAAAGGCTGCCGGGGCACCTGGCCCGAGTCCTTGGGCAGATCCTGTCCTCGCGGCACAGCCCTGCAGATGCAGGCAGATCTTTGTGTCCTTGCTCTATCTGAGGGGGCTGCGGACAAGCTCGAGCCCTGTAGAGCCCTGAGCCCACCTGGAAGACAGTGCTGCAGGGTCCTCACGGTCACGTACGTGTCCAGGAGAGGGTGCCCTGCCACTCATCGCCTGGCTCTGTTGGCCTTCACCATTCTTTCTGGGGGGCACCACAGAGCCCTCCCCGTAGACGGGGGTGAGGATTTCAGAGTGGAAGCAAAATGCTGCATCACCACTGTGCAGGCGTAGCCCTGCGCAACCGCCCGCTGCCTCGAATGTAAACACGCGTGCTCCCGCAGTGATAGCTCGCTGCCCGGGGTCCGAGTCCCTCACCCTGTGCCGCCGCTACTACCGTGTTTCACTCCTCACCTCCTGCTCTCCAGCTCCCTCGGATGGCAGTCTCTTCAGCTTCAGCCTTCGCCTCCTGGGCTGCTCCTCGCCCACCAGGAGCCTCACGGTATAGCTCACGGCAATGCCTGTGACGTCACAGCAGGCAGCGTGGTCCTGCGTTGGCAGGAGACCTTTGGGACAGAATCAAACGTGGCCTAGCTCTCCCTGAAGCAGCTGTCACTGCCCTCGGAGTGGAGTTCCAGGTCAGGAACAGAGCAGGCCATGGACAGTCTCCCCTCACCCCCTGAGTGCCAGCTGCACCGGGCATCTCTCACTCCCTTTAGCACACGTGTGCTCCTGGTCTCTGCATGTGCTCCTCCCGCTGCCCAGAACATTCTCATGGCCGCTTTCCCCCCTTTAACTCCTTTTCATCCTTGGAGACTCTTCCTTCCATGTCATATCTGCACAGAGACTTCCGTCCCCTCCCAGGCCTTGCCAAAGACCCTCGCCACCCTGTGCAGGGTGCGGTGTCTGATGCCAGTAGAGAGACTGGTCTTTCTCTGTGCCCACTTAGCTGGGCACCACCACCCCTGCCAGCAGGGGCCATGGCAGGGCATTTAGGATCTCTGTTCTGTGCTCATCTGCCAGCTCTGCGATGCTGGAGCCGGGCTGTGTCGTGTATCAAGGTGCCTCTCACCACTGATGCCCATGTTGGGGCTGAGGGATGCTCCTTACACAACGGGGCTTGGAGCAGCTGGAAGTTGCCAGTGCTTTCCAGCACTCAGTGTTGACAAAGGCCTTCATTTGGGGAGAACTTTCCTACACACCTCTGGGGTTCCTCCTGCGGCCCGGTGACTCCGTGCTGGGCCTGTACTCTCTGCTCAGAGGGAGCAGGCCTGGCTCAAGGACAGTGACTTCAGAAGTCAGGGTTGTGTATGCGCATGGAGGGGGCCGGGTGAGGGCAGTCCTGCAGAATGAGCACGGGGAGGGGACGGAGGGGCATTGTGGGGTTCCTGGTGGAGCAGCTAAGTACTTGCCAGAACTGACGAGGATGGTGTGAACCTGGTGCTGCTCCTGGGGTGCACGGGGTCTCTCTGAGGGAAGACCCAGGTGGGTCCCCGGGGAACCTTTGCCCTTATCATTCCTGAGTTTTGTTAAGAGCCGGACACGGGATATGTGCAAGGGTCCTGGCTGCTCCCTGCAGGGCCCGTGACCTTTATCTCCAGTGGCCTCACCAGGGCCTCACCCCCTGCCAGGATGCAAAGGAGAAACAGAGAGATGGTCCAAATGCTGGTTCACTTCCCCAGAGGCCTGCAACAGCCAGGGCTGGGCCAGGCCAAAGCCGGGAAGTTGGAACTCCATCTGGGTTTCCCATGTTGGTGGCAGCGGTCCAAGCACTGGGACCATCTTCTACTGCTTTCTCAAGCACATCAGCAGGGAAGCTGCTTGGAAGTGGAGCAGCCGAGACTCAAACCAGCGCTCTGATGTGGGGTGCTGGTGTCGCAAGTGGTGGCTTACCCTCCTGAGCCCCCGGGGTACATCTTGCACCTCTTGGGTGTTTTCATGTCCTGTGTCCCTAGCCAACTGCTGAGCTCCTGAAGCAAGGACACATGTCACATTGATGACCACCTGATGGAGATAGCATAGAGGTTAGCAGGAATAATCTCCCACCTGTGCTGGCCCTGCTTTGTCACCTTCACTCTCAACCTTGGCTCGTTTTCCTTGATTTGAGTATGTGACTCCTATTTAGTTTGTGGATCCTGAGGGTGGCTGCAGGTGTGCCTCGGGCCTGTGGACCCTCAGTCCTGCATTTTGGAAAGACAACAGTTTTGGGGACCCAGGAGCCATGACAAAAGGAAACTCCCCCCATAGTTAGAATCACGAGTGTAACGCCTGGCTCCATGGCGAGGCCCTAACCTGTGGGGGTGAGGTTGCACTGTGTGTTTCCGAGACTTGTGTTGGCTTTTTGGGAAACTTGGTTCCATGGCCACAGCCGTTCAGGCAGCCCCTGGCTGGTCACAGGGCAGGGTCACTGTCTGCATGCAATGTGTTCCATACAGGCAAAGGCCAGGGCAATGCCACTGAAGTCAAACAACCATCGGTCACAGCTCCCCCTGCTCCATCTGTGCAGTTCCCTGGAGACACAGGCCGTGGCAACAGCTCACCCTTCTCGCCATCAGTGATCAAGCCACCAGGAGGCACACTCGCCAGCATTCCCCATATGCTCACCAGTTAAAACTTCAATGCCTGCCACATGCTAGGCTGTTGGAAACACGCTGTTGTTTTGATGTGGCTATTCTGAAGTACATGTGTGCGAAAGCATGGGCTTTCTGTCAACCAAATGGTGACACCACCATGGCTACAGGTCTGTTTTTGCCCTGCTTGTGAAACTCATGAGGTTTGGTCTCTCTCTGCTAAATGAGCTATTAGCAGATGAAAAATTAATCACCATAAAAATTCCTTGGACACCAGAGGGACATTTTCTGAGGGGCAGGCTCACCCTCCCCCAGCACACAGCCTGGTTTCTGCTTTTAAGGAAAAGTGCAGGGCTGGCCTGCGGTCCTCGGGCCTCTCACCACGCTCCCCCTGGCTTCCTCCCGCTGCCACCACCAGCCAGCGCATCTCTGTCTGGAAGCAGTGTCCTCCTGTTATCTCGGGCTGAAACCTTCCCTCTGAGGAAAGCCACTGAGCAGCTGAGGGCCTGTGTCCCCAGGCCCCTTCCTCGGGGCCCCAGGTCCCAGCAGGAGGCCCCACCCAACCCCCCAACTCTTCCCTACAGGACAGCTGGGGGGATTTCTCCCCCCTGTTGGGGGATTGCGGGAGAGGCTGGCCTTTATCCTCACCTGCTTCCTGCCTATCCAATCCCTGACTCAGGCTCAGAGGACCACAGCCTGGGAGCACATGAGGCGTGGCGGTGCTGGACACAGCTGGTCCCGGCAAGTGACTGCTTGCTGGCAGGCTGAGGGCAGCTGCACTCCCTGCCCAGTGAGGCCAGAGTCTTCCTCGCACCTCGAGGTGCCAGTGCCAGGGCCACCATTGCCAGCCTTCCTCTGCAGGGTCTGAACCAGCAGAGTGCCTTGCCCAGTCCCCTCGTTCCTGGAGACCTTGATCTGCTGGTGTTTCAAGCGACTGGATGGGTCTCCTCCAGCTCTTGCTGCGTGCAGACACTGCTTGGAGCTCTCTGTGCCTAGAGTCTGAGCACGAGAACTCTCAGAGCCCACAGCCAGGACTCCAGCAGCATGACTTTCCCACCTGTGAGTGCTACCTCTCGGAGTGACCTGTCCTCCTCCGGTCAGCGCGTGCAGCAGTTGGCCCAGGGTTTTTGATCTTGTCATTGTATGCCCATCTCCAGCTCACAACCGAGAGCTTTGCTCAGCAAAAAAACATGCATCAACCGCGCTCTGCTGCTCCCCTGCTCCCCGGAGAATCACCCGAGTGAGAGCCTGTGCATTGTGCCTCGTGTGAACCCCAGATCTCCAGTCTTGATGGGTTGATAGGTAGTCCTGTGCCCATGAGTGATTCTTCTAAAAAGCTTCCTGAAGTGTGGACTGTCTTCTCAGGGTGAGCAAATGCAATCCAAGCAGTGATGGGCCTCCTGGCTTCAGCCACTGATGTCGAAAAGCACGAGGCTGCTGTGGCTAGTCTCCTTGGGCTGGTTGGTTTGTCTTTCCTTGAAGAGCTAAAGTGTTCATGCATTGGTTTCCTATTGCTGTGTAGCAGATTTGTGCAAACATAGTCTTTGAAATGCCTGTTGACTGTCACAGAGTTGTCACAGGTCCGAACTCCCGTGTGGCAGAACTGGGCTCTCAGCGCCAGTGCCCTGAGGCTGAAGTTGAGTTTGTGGCTGGCTGAACGCTCATCGGGAGCTTCCGAGGCTCAGTCAGGGTGTTGGCAGAATCTAGTTCCTTGCACCTGCAGAACTGAGGACCCTGTTTTTGTTGGCTCTTGGCCGGAGGCCATTCTCAGCCTCTAGAGGCCACCTGTGTTCCTTGTTGTGCGGCCCCCTCCCTCTGCAAGCCAACAGTGACGTAGATCCTTCCAGTACCTCTAATGTCCAGACTTCCTTTGCTGCTGCTAATCAGAAGGCTTTCTGCTATAAAAGTCTCTTGATTAGATCAGGCCCCTTAATTGTACCTTAAGGTCAGCTGACTTGCGACTTTGATGTCCACTGCACAGGCCCTTCCCCGCAGCGCCTCCATTGATATCTGACTGCATAGTCAGGGGACAGGAATCTTAGCTGCTCTCTTCAGATTCTGCCCACCCAAGAGCAGAGAAGAGCAACCAACCACTTGTCCCGTCTCATTCACTGCCAGCTAAGAAATCCCTGTTGTCCATATAATCTCTGTCGTTGTCTCCACCAGTGAGCGCCGGGGATCCTGAGCCTCAACCGGAGGCAGAACCGGACCCAGCGGCCGAAGCGAGGCAGATTGTCGATGAAGACAGCCAGGGAGTAGCCGCCACCCAAGGTGGAGCCGAGAGTGAGGCGGAGCGGGCGCTGGAGCAAGAGCCGGAAGAGCGAGCCTCCCTCAGCGAGAAGGAGAGGCAGAACGAGGAGGTGAACGAGAGGGACAACTGCTCCGCCTCCAGCATCTCTTCTTCCAGCAGCACGTTGGAGAGGGAGGACAAGGAGGACAAGCTGTCCAGGGACAGGGCACCTGGTAAGTACAACCCCTCTGCTCCCTCAGCGCCTGCCAGGGTCCCTGAGCAGAGGAGCTGTGGCTCTGCAGGCTGGCCTCACTCCCCCAGCTGTGCCTCCCCAGGGTCTGGCGACGAGGAACATGGCCGCAGTGTGAGCCAGCCACCCCCTCCTGCTGAGGAAGGCTGCACCCCCAAACCCTGCCCTCTGCCATGCCCGGCGGGAGATGGACCCAGAGAGTGAGGGCTTTTCCTGAGGTGCGGGCCCTGGAAGAGACATTGTTTCCCTCTGATCCTTCAGTTGGAAACAGTAGGGTCACATTTTTCCCTTTCAGAGTTTAGAGACATGTCATGTTCTTATCTGTCCCCCTAAACTGGTTTTATTTTTTAAATGTGATATGTTCGGGGCAGGCATTTGGTACAGCAGTTAAGATGCTACTCGGGACCACCATATCCCATATCAGAGTGCCTGGATACGAATCCCAACTCCCAGCCCAGCTTCCTGCTACTGTGTACCATGGGAGGCAGGAGAAGGTGGCTTAAGTGCTTGGGTTCCTGCCACCCACCGGGGAGATGGGATTGAGTTTGTAGCTCTTATCTTTCGCCTGGCCCAGCCCCCAGCTTTTGTGGGCATTTGAGGAGTGAGCCCCTCGATGGGAGATCTCTCCCTGCCTCTGCAATAAGTAAAAATAGCACATAAAACTAAAACTAACAAAAAATAAAATAGAAGGTGTTAAGCCACTATGGCTGGACATTGCACACTGGAACAGATTTATTGAAGTGAAATGGATGACTATTTCCATAAAGTTGTGGTTCACAGTGTGTTGAGGTCAATTTTTTACGCCATATTGGATTATACATAATTTAGTAGCTTTCTATATTTTACCCATGCCCACTGTTTTCTTTTTAGTTAAAAGCACATGCTTTTCCTTATGGAATTATATCTTTTCCTTATGGAATTATATCTTTTTGGCATTACACTAGATACTCAGTTCACCTGTGGTCTGTGACGATACAATCTGGGATCACATAAAATATTAGGTTATAAGTTGGGGGCAGGTGTTTGGTGCAGTGGTTAAAATGCTGCTTGGGCTGCCTACATCCCATATGAGATTGCCTGTGTTTGAGTTCCAACTCTGCTGTCAATTCCAACTTCCTCTGATGGGCACCCTGGGAGGCAGCAGGTGATGGCTCAAGTAATTGGGTCCCTGCCACCCACCTGGGAGACCTGGATGGAATTCCCAGTTCCTGGCTTTGGTGGGCCAGCCCCAGCTGCTGCAGTCATTTGGGAAGTAAACTAGCAAGTGGGAGATTGCTCTGTCTCCCTGGCACCTGCGTGAGTGTGCTCTCTTGTGTGTATGCTTGTGTGTACTCTTGCTCTCACTCTCTCTCTGCCTTTCAAATAATAATGATAATAAAAATGTAGGTGTGCCTGCAAAAACTTCCCAGGGACTTGGGAATGGTACCATATAGGGTAATAGAAACATAAACGATTAATATAATCTGCGACACCACAATGTTGATTTTCCTAGCGGTGATTTGTGTATTATTAGTGGTAGAATGCCACCTTCCTCGCTGACACTCCTCCAGTGGAATCATATCTTACGGGCCAGCCTTTGCATGAGCTACACAGGCATGCACTTGTGTGTTCCATGATCAGGAAGCCTTTATCTTGAGCCTAATGGGCAGGGCAGCATGAAGGTTCCTCAAGGACTTGCCAGCAGGTGCCCTGACCTGTGCATGGCTTGTTGGTTCCCACATGAAGCTTGGATGATTAAATGACAATTGAATGAACAAACATCTCCTGAAAGGCCTGTCAGTGGTTTAGTCCAAAATAGTTCCTATTTCAGTTTTTCCTGGTTAGAATACATTATTAAATTTTAACCTGTTTTTTGCTAGTTAACTGTATGACAAAGGAATAAAAGAAGCCCAAAGAATTGTATTAATTTATGTCTTGGGAATTATTGTATTAAAAATGTATATCTTTGTTTAAAGATATATATGCTAAGGAATGTTAGGCATGCTGCTATGAACTTAATTTCCATCAAAGTCATATCCCAGTTAATCTCCAAAATTCTACTTATTCACATTTAATTGTGATCATAGTAATCATACTACCAGGAGTAGGGGATGCCTTCTTGATCAGTTTGTCCCTAAATCATGTTTTATTTGTTATGAATAGTTTTCAGAATTATTCATCATATCAGAGTGTAGCAGTCCTAAAACATATCATCAAGTTGGTTTAGTAAAAATAAGCCAGGGAACAGAACTTTCTTGGATCAGATTGTCCAGCATTCTTCCAAATAAGGATAACTTTCCAAAAATGGAGACTTTGCTCCCAAGGAATAGCCATTGACTTTCTACCCAAAGTGGTGATGTCCAAGTGTATAGACTCAGGAACTGGGGCCTTGTGGCAGTTTTTCTGCTTCACTCCAGTGCTGTTAAGAGATTTGGTCATGTTTATTTGCTGTAGCTTGTTGGTTTCTAAAAATGCCCACTGCTCGCAGGCATCGGCCACAGCTGTAGAGTCAGGGCAGCCCTGTCATCCGAGCTCTTTTCAGAAAGTTCTCGATTAAATCAGAAAGGAACCTCAGAAATAAGATTTCTAATAATTACACTTGATACTCAAAAATGAATGTGGAGGACCTGAAACAGGCTCAGTTTATCCCATTTCTCTGGTTTTATTTTTCTTTGTCGTTTGTGAGTTCCAATCTATGATGCCAAGATAGAGGCTTTGTTACAGCATCCGTTACTCTTCGTTGTGCTGACTTGTGTCACTGTGCTCTGTCCCCACCTGACTGTAAGCCTGATGAGGATGAGGTGCCTGTGCTGTTCATGATGGGTCCTGCTTTCCTAGCTGGGTGCTCAGAACACAGTAGGTCTCATGAAATCATGGGAGAATGAAAGGCTGAGGCGGTGTCTGGTCTCCCTTCTCCCTGGTGCCAGTGGGGCCCAGCTGGGAGCTGAGCCTCCATCATGAGCTGGCATAAACAAGAGGAAATAACGCAGAGCGAGGCCAGGCAGCTGGCTCTGTGTCCTCCGCAACCTAGAGCCGACGGGGGCCGGCAGGGAGATGAGCCTCCATCTTTACTTGGAGACAATGAAAGTGAGTGTTAATTTTCCCTGGAAAAAGGCCAGTGGGGCCCAGAGGGCTGTTGAACTTGTGCTCTGTTCCTCCTCAATGAGGCGGTGTGAGTTAGCACTCTCCCTGCATCTTCACCTCCACCAGGACCCCTATGTCACACCCATAAGGCGGGACTTCCTGCTAGGAGAAGGTTAAATAGGATCCAAAGTCTAGCTCATAATACCTAAAATGTTTGAGATACAATAGAAATAACCACATTATATCAAAAGGAGGACACTCAAAACTTGAATGGAAAAAGATAGTCACATATGCCAACATGGAGATGAGCCAGCCGGTAGAACTATGTGACAAAGATTTTGAAGCAGCCTTCATAATAATACTTCAATTACTCAGTAGATTCTATTTTATTAAGATTTATTTATTTGAAAGAATTACAGAGAGGCAGAGAGAGAAGTCTTCTATCTGCTGGTTCACCCCCCAAATGGCCGCAATGGCCAGAGCTGGGCCAATCTGAAGTCAGGAGCCAGGAGCTTCTTCTGGGTCTCCCACATGGGTATAGGGGCCCAAGGACTTGAGCCATTTTCTGTTGCTTTTCCAGACCATAGCAGAGAGCTGGATCGGAAGTGGAGCAACCGGGACTCGAGCTAGTGCCCATATGGGATGCCCGTACTGTAGGTACTGGCTTTACCCACTATGCCACAGTGCCGACCCCAGTAAATTCTTGAAAACATAAAATAAATTAGCAAAGAAGGAGAAGATATAAAAAAGAACAAAAGGGAAAATATAGACGTGAAAAACACAAATAAAATACTTAGTGGATAGGCTTCCTGGAAGATTCCAGAAGATAAAGGGGAAAAGTCACCTCAAAAATAGATCCATAGAAACCACTGCATTTGAAAAACAACAGTAGACTGCAAATAAAAAGGAACAGAGCCTCAGGGACTTGTGGGACCCTAAGAATCAGGCTCACATCCGTTTCATTGGACTTGGAGGAGGAGATGAGTAAGAAGGCAATGCTGTAAAAATTTTAAAGAAATCATGGCAGAAACTTCCCAACTTTGTCAAAAGGCACAGACTTATAAATTTAAGAAATTAATGGGGGGAGGGGGAAAGCCATTGTAATCCATAAGCTGTACTTTGGAAATTTATATTCATTAAATAAAAGTTAAAAAAAAAAAAGAAATTGAGAAAACCCCAAACAGAAGCTTAGACATCCATACCAAGACAAGTAAGAATCAAAAATCTGAAAACTAAAGATCAAAAGTTTTGAAAGAAGCTATAAAGGAATGCATTACCTAGAGGGAGCACCAGTTCAGATGACAGCAGGTTGCTCATCTGAAATCATGGAGGCTGCGTATCATATAGTGTGGGTATCATAGCGTGAGGCCGCATATCATAGTGTGCAAGTGCTGAAAGGACAGTCAGCCATGGATTGTGTAGCCAGCAAAAGTATCCTTCAAGAATGAAGGGTTGGGTCGGCGCTGTGGCATAGTGGGCTAAGCTGCTGCTTGAGATGCCAGCATGCTGAGTTGGAGTGTCAATTCCAGTCCTGGCTGCTCCACTTCCAATCCAGTTTCCTGCTAAGGCATCTGAGAAGGCAGCAAATGATGACCCAAGTACTTGGGCCCCTGACACCCATGTGGGAGACCAGGATGGAGTTCCTGGTCCCTGGCTTTGGCCTGACCCACACTTGGCTGTTCAGTAAACCTGTGATGGAAAATCTCTGTCTCTTCATATCTCTCTATCACTCTGCCTTTGAAATTAATTAAAAAAAGACAATGAAGAAGGAAATCAACATTTAAAAAATATTACCCAGTTACATTATTGTCACTGTTACCAAAATAAGAAAATGCCAGCACCTCCCAGTTATTGATAGAGAAAGAGCCAGACAGTTGTGGAGAAGGACTCCTGGTGTTGTCTGCTGCACCTCCTGGCATCAAAGCAGTCTCCCTGTCGACAGGGAGAGCTCATGCTGGCTTGGGCCAGGGTTGTGGCTGTGGAGGTGATAAGAAAAGGGCTTGCATTCTGCATTCAACATGAAGGTTTGCTCAACAGGATGCTGTGTTGCACTGGGCATGGAAAACAAAAGAACAGTCAAGGATGACTGACATTTTGGAATCGGCAGCAAGATGGATGAGCTTGTCACGGATAGCAAATGACCACAGGAGGAGCGACTTTAGTGAGCGGTGGGGGCATGGCCCCTTTATGGGTGGTGTTGGCAGCCCTGAGACTAGTTCAGATGATGGTGGAAAGAGTGAGTATAGAGGGAGAGAAGGGTTAAAGATTAGGAGGAGACCGTAAAAGAGTCTAAGAAGAAGTAGTCAGGTGGAGAGAAGCACCCTCATTGCAGTCCATATCCTGGACTGATGTAGGGGGGCAGGGAGGAACCAGCTGAGTTAGTGTAGCCTACAATCACGAGTACTCAGGAAGGAGTAGCTTTGAAGGGTGGTACTATGAATAGGGTCCTGGAGATAATAAAAAGAGAAATTGGAGTCAGTAAAATAACTTCTGGAAGCAGTTTTTTTTTTTTTTCTTTAAGAGAAAGGAAAGGTAGCAGGAGGGGTAAGTAGGGTGGGGGGTGTGGTTTTAAGATGGAATAAATAGTACATATGTTTGTAAGGGTATTCAGGAAATTTGTGGAAGAGTGGAAGTTTGACATGGTGGTTAATGTGCCCAGGCCCCATATCAGAGTGTCTGGTTTAGATACCCGTCTCCAGCTTTTGCTTCCAGCTTCCTGTTAATGCAGACCCTAGAAGGCAGTAATAAGTAGTTGGATGTCTGCTACCCATATTGGAGTCCTGGATTGTGTTTCTAGCTTCTGGCTTTGGCTCCTGCTATTGTGGGCAGCAGCTATGGAGTGAACCATAGGATTGGAGGGTTTTTTCTGTCTGTTGCTCTCCCTCTTTGTTTCTATTTGCCTCTCAAATAAACAAGTTCATTTAAAAATTTAAAATTCATGCATAATTTTTATATTTTCCCTGAATTTTGTGAACTCCCTAGTATGTGCCAGATGGAAGGTTCCAGTGGGAGAAGCATGGGAGCCACAGGACAGAGAATGGCTGGAGGGATTTCCTAACACACAAGTGGAGCAGTTGCCTTTTGCTAGGAGAGATGCTTCGTGGGTAGTGGTAGCAGGGAGGCCTTGCTCTATGGCACAGGTGCATGTGGGAGGGTGGAAGTAGAATGGAGGCTCTGGAAGATCCCTTCTGGCTCAAGCTGATGAACTAGGAAGCAAGACTACCCCTGAAGAAGCGATGGGTGAGGAGTGTGGAGATCAGAGAGGGCTATGAAAATTTGTCTAGGAGAGGGAGTGGATGAGATTGCTGTGTAGCATTAAGTCTCCCAGAGACTGGTGACCGTGAACTCATTGGGTGGCCAGTGGCATGGTTTGTGTGCTGCTGCAGGCCCTTTAAGCTGCCCAGGTGCAGATTCAGTTGGGGGACAAGCAGAGGTAACCTTGCATCTTCTCCAGTGCTTGTCATGGGCCATGGGGTGGCTTCTTTGCCTCCCATGACCAGTTAGCCACCTATGGCTTGCTGTGTCCTGGCCAGCTGCCATGGGTGGGCAGGAACGATAAGGACGATTTTTCCCATGTGCACTGATGGGAGCCAAGAGCAGTGGTAGAGTCTTGGGCCCTGGACCTTGGGCAGCTTCTGCTTGGATTACTTTATCTCAGTATCTACTCTGAAGTCACTGCTGTGTGTCCAGCCCATTTATTTCTTACACAGTCGCTTTGCTCCTGGGATCAACGTTCCCTGCCACTTTCTCACTTGGTTTCCTCCCGTGTCCTTCCAGGCTTGTGGTCTGCAGGCACTCAGGATGCAGGTGTAAATGGACAGTGCGGCGACATCCTCACCAACAAGCGGTTCATGCTGGACATGCTGTATGCCCATAACAGAAAGTCCACGGATGATGAGGAGAAGGGCGAGGGCGAGGCTGAGAGGACCGAGCAGGAGGCGGAGGCGGTTGCCAGCCTTGCCACCAGGATATCCACCCTGCAGGCCAATTCCCAGGCCCAGGATGAGAGCGTCAAGAGGGTGGACGTTGGCTGCTTGGACAATCGGGGCAGCGTGAAAGCATTTGCTGAAAAATTCAACAGCGGGGACCTGGGGCGAGGATCCGGCTCCCCCGACACTGAGCTCAGTGACAAGGGCCCGGAGGTGGCACCTGCGCAGCTGAAGACAGAGTCTGATTACATCTGGGACCAGCTCATGGCCAACCCGAGGGAGCTCAGGATCCAAGACATGGATTTCACTGACCTGGGGGAGGAGGACGATGTTGACGTCCTGGATGTGGACCTGGGCCACAGGGAAACCCCGGGGCCGCCTCCCCCACCCCCACCCACCTTTCTG
The DNA here is from genome assembly GCF_964237555.1 of Oryctolagus cuniculus. Classification (NCBI taxonomy): domain Eukaryota; kingdom Metazoa; phylum Chordata; class Mammalia; order Lagomorpha; family Leporidae; genus Oryctolagus; species Oryctolagus cuniculus. The sequence continues at coordinate 41,028,460 of NC_091441.1, read as the reverse complement.
GGCTTGCCCCCCCCACCCCCTCCGCCCCTGCTGGACAGCGTGCCCCCCCCTCCAGTCCCTGCTAATTTATTGGCTCCTCCTCCTCCAGCATTCAATGCTCCTCAGGGCTTAGGGTGGTCCCAGGTAGGCAGGGGTCAGCCCGCATTTGCTAAGAAAAAGAAGACTATCCGTCTGTTCTGGAACGAAGTCCGGCCCTTTGAGTGGCCATGTCCCAACAACCGCCGCTGCAGGGAATTCCTGTGGTCGAAACTGGAACCCATTAAGGTGGACACTTCCAGACTGGAGCACCTGTTTGAGTCCAAATCCAAGGAACTGTCTGTCACAAAGGTATGGCTGGCCTCTAGCTTGCTTCTTGATTGGCAGTTGTTCTATGTTACGCAGCTTTCCTGCTGCTAGGATCTGACCTGTAGATAGTGTTCCTGTGCCGTGTGCTTGGGGTGAGCTGCGTGATTAGCTAACACCAACGCCAGCTTCCTAACCTTGGGCAAAGTTGCTTTCAAAGAACCAGATGACTCTGGGGAAAAGATACCAAGGTATCCCAAGGAATGCCAGCGGAGCCCAGTAGCAAATATTGATGTTAACCAAAGGACAGTGGATTTGCTGGCCTCCCTAACTTGCTTGTCATGTTTATTTGATCTCACTTTCATTGATTATGGTTGACAGTGGCAGTTTGAGCTTCAGCTGGAACCACTCAGTGCTTTTGCCCAGGCTGTAGTGTGAGTGACATTCTTCTGGATAATTCCCTGGCTGAGCCAGTGTGCTGCCACTCTCTAGATGTTTCTCAATAACTGTGTATTCAGCCGATAAATATCACATATGCATCTAGGTTGCTTATTTTTTAAACTCTTATTTATTTATTTTTAAATTTGAAAAGCAGAATGATAGATCTCTGATCTGCTGGTTTATTCCCGCAAATGGCTGCAATAGCCAAGCTGGGCCAGGCTGAAGCCAGGAGCTAAGAACTCCATCCAGGTCTCCCATGTTGGGTACAGGGTCCTAAGCATTTGAGCTATCCTCCACTGCCTTCCCAGGTGCATTAGCAGGGAGCTGGATGGGAAGTGGAGCATCTGGGACTTGAACCAGTACTCCGTTATGGGATGCTGGCATCACAAGCAACAGCTCATTCCACTGCACCACAACACTGGTCCCTCCATCTAGATTTCTTATTTTTCATGAATATTTGAGGCTCCTCTAGGCACTGATGCTGTGATATCGTTAACACAATGTTATATCCACTGTTATGAAAGGGAAACACTTTCAATGAAATAATTAGGCATCAAATGTAAAGTCACGGTTAATGCGCACAAAGGAAGAAGCTGCAAGACACTGGATCAGAGTTTATTTCCGATGAGGCACTGCATTCCTATAGTTTCCCTTACATAACTAACTGAAAAAAAGTAATCCTTGTGATTCTGGATGTGATCCCATTATCAGAAGAATCGGGAGTTATGAGAGAATACTGTGTAAAGTGCAATTGAGAGTAGCAGTTGAATCCAAAAGTGTGTGCGGTGTCCTTGAGACAAGAGTGGCAGTCGGTGCTGTCACTGCTCTTACTGCTGTGTGTTGCTAGAAGGCTAAGTCAGGGGAACTGAAATTGGTCACTCCACCCCCTCCCTTTTTAAGAGTTATTTATTTATTTTGAAATAATTACAGAGAGGGAGATAGAGCTCCCACCCCTGGTTCACTCCCCAAATGGCTGCAATGACCAGCGCTGAGCCAAGACAAAGCCAGGAGCCAGGAGTTTTATCGAGGTCTCCCACATGGGTGGCAGGGGCCCAAACACTTGGACCATCTTCTGCTGCTTTCCCAGGCTATTAGTAGGGAGCTGGATTGGAAGCAGAGCAGCCAAGGCCCAAACAGGCACCCACATGGGATACTGGCATTGCAGGTGGCAGCTGAACCTGCTACTGCACAACATTGGCCCCGTCACCTCCCTTTTAAAGCACGTGCTGGGGTTCTTAAACTCCCTGCTCATCAGCTGGAGTTTACCCCAGTGGCTTTGTCTGCCTAGTCTCAGTGAGAATGTGCATCTAAATCATTTCCAGTCTCAGGGATTCCCTGAAGTCGGAATGAACACTCTCTTTCTTGTAAATCCACAGAGCTAAGATCCAGTGTAAGCAATCATGTCCAATGCGTCCTGCCCTTTTGCTGGATGTAGACCCAGCTTTGTCCTCTCCAGCAATTAACACCTAGGCAAGTGTGCCGGACTCCCACTCCCAGTGTCCCTGCATCCTCACTTTTGCAGACTGATGGCACCTGAATGCTTTGGGTGATCCACACGCCCCCTTGAATTCAGTTCTTGCATTCAGTTTGGCATTTGGGCGAAGGTGGCTGAGATTAGGACCCCAGTCTGTGGCTGCCAGGAGTTACCACGACCTGACTGGCAATCACCACCCCCCTGGTCCACTGATCTGATTGGCCAGTCTCCTGCCTCCTCTTCCTGCCTGTGCTCTTGGCTGGCTTGTGGGTCTTGGCTTCCTGTGGTTACTCCTCCTGGGGCAGGGGTTGTAGGGGAGAAGCTGCCCCTGACCTTGGGGATGGGGAGAATAAAAGGAACTGTACACTGTGGCTGATTTGGGCCCTGCTGGGCGTCTGCCATCTGTGCTGTCAGTAGTCCCTAGGTCCATTCTTGCCTGAAGCAGGTAGTAACCTTGTAAAGACTTAGAAGTTGACCAAGTAGGCTCACTTTGCCTCATTTGGATAAAAGTGAGGCACAAGAGGAAGGAGCTCTACAGTGAACACTCTGTATATCTGGGCTCTGGGTTGACAGATTCAACAAACCACAGATGGGAGAGATTAGGGAAAAGACATGTACCTGTGCCGAGGACGTGCAGACTGTTTTTCTTGCCATCATTCCATAAACAATACAGGGAATGACTCTGTACTTAGTATTTACGCTGTCTTCGGTATTATAAGTACCCTGAAAGGATTTAATTAGATGATAGGATGTGAACAGGTTAATATGCAAACACTAGACTGTTTTATGAGCGTCCACAGATTGTCGTTTTCTGGAAACCCATAGATACTGTGGGAGAACTGTATTGAAAAGTTTACCAAACTGATTCCAGAATGTTCTGTATCAAGACCCAGGAGGCCATCCCTTTGACTTGTAGGAAACATAGGTAGGAACTAATGTAGGAAATGTTTTTAAAGATGAGAATGCGAATAGGATTCAAACGCATCAGCCCAGAAAGCAGACTGCACTTTGTATGTGTTACAAGTACAGACAGAACCATTTCACTTCTGTTTCTAATCCTGAGCTGTGATCTCCATACAACACAGCTGTAAACAGCCACTTCCCAATTCTGCTTCGTGAGGAGGTTTTCATTAAACCCCATAGGGGTGCAACGAAAGTGAAAAGGGTTCTACTTCACAAAGCAGCACAAAACAAAGGGAATTGGCTTGAGGTTCCTTCAGAAAAGTAACAATGGAACAGAGTAAGGGGTGATGGCCGTGACCTTTCACATCACCCCCAAAGCCAAGATCCATGAGCCAGCTCCAAGGATGGGGGATCACTTAGTGAAGAGATTAAGAATAAGAAAAATGTATCCTTTGGTTTCCTTCCCAAATATGTCATTTCTAAAACCAGATCCACTTTTCTGTAAGCAAGAAATATATATATTTATATATAATATATATGTGTATGTATATATATATATACACACACACACATATATATATAGCTTTTTGGGAAGATGCTTTTCATTGGCTGTCATGGGGAAAGATAGAAACCCTGTGCTGAGTTTCCTCTCACTGTGTTTCTGCTGCTGGTTTGGATGTGCTGAGTCACACAGGAGACAGTTACAGTGACCCCAGGACGGATGCTCGGGCAGAGTGCCCCTGGAGGGGAGGGGAAGGACCTCCAGGAGGTTGGCATCATCCTGAGGAGCCCCGGGAGAGTGAGCTCCCAACCCGGTGCCCGGGTCAGAGAAATCCCTCCTGCTCCAGAGGGCACTTTTCGGTCCCAAGTTACAGCGAGATCAAGACAGGCGTGGGGTGGAGCAGGAGACCAAAATAAAGGGGCCCCCACTGCCCCTTTGTGCCCCCTGATGTCTCACTCCCTTGGGCTAAAATTGGGTTTATCGTGGGGAGGAGACTCCAGAGTGGATTTGGAGAAATTTGTTTAATTTTGTTTACTCAAAATGTATCAGAAACTGTTAACAGTGACTTGTTAAGAACATGTGGACATGATGCTTTAATTAGTCAGGGGCTCCTTGAGGGACTGAAAAGTGCAAGCCAGGCTGTGATGCACCATGTGAAGTGGCCAGTGAGCCCCACGGGCGCCGTGTCCCCCCCCCCCCCCACCCGGCACCAGGAGATGAGAATCTTTCTAGCCCACACTCCTGTTTGGGACATAAGGGAATGAGATATTTTGTGGAACATCGCTCTCAGAAAAATCTGGATTCTGCCTGGAAATTGCAAACCCAGCTTTGGGCCCTAAGTAGGTGATGACGCACCCTCGTGTGCTGAAAGTCCCAGGTTGCCTGTCATGCTGGCACAGGGATTAAGAGCTGACCCATCCTCTCTCTGAAGTCTGCTGTGGGGGTAAGAGAGAAACTAAGGCAGGAAGTCTGTCTGTTTCACAGTTGGCCTGTGCTAGCATATGGGATTTTAATGTTTTTCCTAAACAATAAGGCAAGCCTGTTCTGACAAATTTTATTCCTGACTACAGGTTTTTCAACCTTTCCCTAAGCCTATGTATGGATTTATTGCCTTTCTGTTTTGCTATTGATCTCCCCATCGCCCTTGTTGCAAGATTGTAGGAAAATTCCATGGCTGTCCCATCTTTGTGACATCTGTATCACTGTCCTTGTAACTGTCACTCTCTCAACGGACAGTTTTGAAAATATCCTGTGGCGTCACTGTCTTGGCAGTGCGCGGGGAGCGAGGAAGAATGATTTACCACTTCTAGAACGTCTGCCTAGCCAGCCAGACGCAGGGGCTCTGCCGACGAAGCTGAGGAGCGGGGGCAGAGGCTGCCCCTCCAGGACTCCCAGGGTTCTCTCCGGCAGTCACATCAGCCTGGCTGCTGTTTCCAACCGCAGCACTTTCTGGGGTGAATAGTTCTGGGAGCTGAATACCTACTTTTTTTTCCTTTTTTTTTTTTTTTTTTTTTGACAGGCAGAGTTAGAGAGAGAAAGGTCTTCCTTCTATTGGTTCATCCCCCAAATGGCTGCTATGGCTGGCGCGCTGCGCCGATCCAAAGCCAGGAGCCAGGTGCTTCCTCCTGGTCTCCCATGCAGGTGCAGGGCCCAAGCACTTGGGCCATCCTCCACTGGCTTCCCGGGCCACAACAGAGAGCTGGACAGGGAGAGGAGCAACTGGGACAGAATCCGGCACCCCAACTGGGACTAGAACCGGGGTGCCGGTTCCGCAGGCAGATGGTTAGCCTAGTGAGTCACAGCACCAGCCAAAATGCCTACTTTTTAAATATGACATCTTCTCTTTGTAGTAAAATTAAGGGGTGATCCTTGGTGGCCCCCTTTCAGGAAATGTTAAGGCCCACTAATTACTATTTAAATTTCGCCCAAGTTCTCTCTCTTCTCTTTTCCAGTTCAGTGGCTCTGGGTGAATGGGGCCAGGGACAGGTATCCAGGTCTTTTCCCTTTCCCAGGATGTGGGCTGGAATCTGGTGTGGCCACTGCTACACGGTGGTCACCCTCCTCCAGCGACCATTCTCAATCAAGTGTGAGCCCTTCTTTGGAAAGTCTGCTGTATGTGCTCTTGGGGCAGTAAGCTGTTCTTTCTAAATGCTAGGTCGCTTGTTTCCTCCCTGTGGGGCGTTTCATCTTTCATCTTGGCACCAAGGATCAGGGTCACGTCCAAGAGCCCCTTGGTTGGACTTGTGGCTCTGCACAGCGTATTTCCAGCTGAACCAAAGTATCTGGTCTAGCTGTTCTAGAAACTTTCCATCACCATATGGAACTTTCTGCCCCGTGAACTGGCTGGATATACAAGCTCCTGCCTCTTGGAGCTGCTGGTGTAACCCAGGCTGACAACCACCAGGAGAATCCGGGGCCACAGCAGTTAGAAGTCGCCACTTCAGTCAGCTCCTGCCTCTGTGCAGCTCAGAAATCCTGGAACTCTTTTGGCCTTAGGGGCTTCCGTTTGAGGCCTCATCCTGGAGAGCTCAATTCTGTTTTTCTGAAAGCTGGCCCCTCTCTCTTCTTGGGCAGCTGGAGAGAAAGGCCCTAAATTGCCATTCTGATTTCCTTCCTCTCCTAGGAGTTCTCGGCTCACCTGGCCAGCATCTCCTTCCACGGTACCCCATCTCTCACCTGTCTTGGCTGTTCATAGCTCTGCTTCTCTCGGCACTGTTCTTGCCCAAGTCAAAGCCCAAGGCAAACAGAAGCTGTCTGTGGGATCCGAGCCTGGAGCCCTTCCCCCGAGACACCTGCCCCGTAGGGAAGGGTACTCTGGGCACGCTGGAGGCTCCTTGCTACTGGCACCTCTGCAGGGGCAGCCCAGCTGTGCAAGTACAGCTTAACTAGACTTTCTGGAACTAAAACAGGGCCTGGAGTCAGCCCAGGGTACCCCCGCCCTCCTTCGAGAAGCAAGTTTGTTTTTCTCCTTGACCGTTTCTGCATATATTTGGGAAAGTAGTATGTTCAGAGAGAACACTGTAGCGGGTTTCCCCACACTGCCTCTCATCCACCCTCTGCTAACATGCCCTAGAGAGTGGTTCCTGTTTTCACACCTAGCCATGCTCTAGTCTGGCTCCCTGTGCCTGGAGTTCGGACCCACAGGTGCCTCCTGCCTCCTCCTCATTCTCCCTGGAACTTCCTGGGGCAGAAGGCAGCCAGCTGACTGATGGACTGTTCATCAGAGAATCGAGACAGGAACCATTATTTCCTGTTGCCCTGGAACTGCCCAGTGGTGGCAGGGTATCCTGGCCCTGCACAGGTGTGTGGGTTTTGTTTGTTTGTTTGTTTGTTTGTTTGTTTTTTGACAGGCAGAGTGGACAGTGAGAGAGAGAGACAGAGAGAAAGGTCTTCCTTTTGCCGTTGGTTCACCCTCCAATGGCCGCCGCGGCCGGCGCGCTGCGGCCCGCGCACCGCGCTGATCCGATGGCAGGAGCCAGGAGCCAGGTGCTTTTCCTGGTCTCCCATGGGGTGCAGGGCCCAAGCACCTGGGCCATCCTCCACTGCACTCCCTGGCCACAGCAGAGAGCTGGCCTGGAAGAGGGGCAACCGGGACAGAATCCGGCGCCCCAACCGGGACTAGAACCCGGTGTGCCGGCGCCGCTAGGCAGAGGATTAGCCTAGTGAGCCGCGGCGCCAGCCAGGTGTGTGGGTTTTGTTATTCCTCATGGAAGTATTCTACTTGGGGACTAGGCCTGTGACAGACACTTGGGAAAGATTTGTTTAAGGAAATGGGAAAATAAATATCAAAGAGAGGCAGTAAATAAATAGGGGGAGATATGTGGCCAATCAGAAAGTAGATGGTGGAGGACTGTGCTTCTGTCTCGGCCCCTTTTCTCATTTGTACTCAGAGTGGGATCTCAAGTCAGCAGTCATCACGCAACAGTGATGTGCCCTATTCAGCAGGGTGTGACATGCCCCACCACAGCCAGCCCACAAAAGTCTCCTCCTCCTTTCCCCTGGCCTCTTCTCTTCCTAAGGAAGGAGGTTTGGGTCAGTCCAGTTTGTCATGATGTTTAATCCCCAAATTAGTTCCTTTGACCTAGAGGGTTTTTTTGTTTGTTTTTTTGTTCCCATATTAGAAATTGGTCTTTCGGCCAGCGCCGTGGCGCAATAGGCTAATCCTCCACCTTGCAGCGCCGGCACACCAGGTTCTAGTCCCGGTCGGGGTGCCGGATTCTGTCCCGGTTGCCCCTCTTCCAGGCCAGCTCTCTGCTGTGGCCCGAGAGTGCAGTGGAGGATGGCCCAAGTGCTTGGGCCCTGCACCCGCATGGAAGACCAGGAGAAGCACCTGGCTCCTGGCTTTGGATCAGCGCGATGCACCGGCCACTGCAGCAGCCATTGGAAGGTGAACCAACAGCAAAAGGAAGACCTTTCTCTCTCTCTCTCTCTCTCTCTCTCTTCACTCTGCCTGTCAAAAAAAAAAAAAAAAAAAAGAGAGAGAAATTGGTCTTTCATAGAATTCCAGCCTTGGTATCCTTGTTGCATTACCCTGCATCATTGTCCAGGAGTTTTTTCTGCATTGTCATTCTGTTCTGCCTATCAGAATGGGCCTGTGCAACACATTTTATCAGTTGTATAATAAGTGGTAACAGTTGATTAAGTATTATGTAACTCTACTGTTTAAGAAGGTTGTTGACTGTTTTTATACATATGGACTTTTCTGTTAACTTCAGAATTCTTTTCTAATTAAAAGAGCAAATTTTTTTTGAATTTTTATAGAATTACATATATGGATATATATGTGTAAATACATGTATTCATATGTATATACACGTATGTGTGGCGAGAGATAATTGCATGCTTACAAACTTAAGATTCCCTATCTAGGAACATGTTTTTCCTTTATCTGGTTCTTATTCCTTTGAAGAAAATTGCATCATTTCTTTAAGTAGGACCCCCCTACCACCACCATTTCAAGAGGTTGTGGATGTCATTTCCTTGTTTGGGGGTTGTTCGGGGGACCGTGTCTGGTGTCTTATCACAGTGCACAGCAGCTTTCTGATCTCCTACCTCCCCTCTTAGGGACCTCTGTTCCCCCTCTGCCCCGCCACACCTCACCTCCTCCTCCTGGTTGCCTTCAGAGGGCCAAGCCATTACATTTCCTTCCCTTCTTAACAAAGGCTACCTTTCCCCCTTTTTTTTTTTTAAGATTTATTTATTTATTTGAAAGGCAGAACTGCAGAGAGGCAGAGGCAGAGGTGGAGTGGTCTTCGTCCACTGGTTCATTCCCCAGATGACTGCAATGGCTGGAGCTGAGCCGATCTGAAACCAGGAGCCAGGAGCTTCTTCCAGGTCTCCCACGTGGTGCAGGGACCCAAGGACTTGGGCCATCCTCCACTGCTTTCCCAGGCCACAGCAGAGAGCTGGATCGGAAGTGGGGCAGCTGGGTTTCAAATTGGTGCCCATAGGAGATGCCGGCATAGCAGGTAGAGGCTTTACCCGCAATGCCACAGAGCCGGCCCTGCCTTTCCTTTTCTGATGTCTGCTTTATATCCCCTTTCCATCATTGACCAACTGCCCAATTGTCTAACTTCCAGCTGTGGATGACCATTGTGGCTTATGGATCCAGGAAATGAAATAAGGGAAGAGGGGTCCTGAGAGAGAGCTTTTTGGCAAGGGTAGGATGGAAGGTTGGGAAGGAGAAGAGACTGAGGACAGGAGCCTGGCTGTGGGCTGCCTTTGAGAGGCTGGAGGTCGGGCTCCAGGTAGGGCAGTGGGAATGAGAGGAGGGAGGGGCACGAAGGCCTTGTGAAAGAAGGGGGGGTAGTAGTTTGTCTGTCGTGGGACCATGAGGAAGACATGCAAAGATTCACCATTGCTGATGGGGCTCCCAGCAGGACAACTGCAATGGTGCAGAAGGCATGACTGCTAATCCTCAGAAATGGATCTGAGCTGCCAGGCAGAGGGAGCGGCCCTTTGGGGGGTGCAGGAGGGAAGTGGAGTTGGACAGCTCCCCTGTCCGACTTCCTCATCTCAGGCGAAACTGGCGGAAGCCATGTCAGTGTTCAGCTGCATGGGATGGGAGTGGGGGGCACGTGAATGGTTAAATTTCAGACTTCCTCCCATTCCCATCTTTCCTTCACAATGGGGGAAGAGCTCTGAGAGCGTCTCTGGGGATGGCGCTCCCTGTGGCCTCAGAAGGCTTGGTGGCTTACGGGGGAGTGTATGGGTGTGTCTGGTGCTGTAAATCCAGTTCTACTGAGAAGGGGACCAAGGGTACGTCAGGTGCAGAGCCACCATGTAGGTCTGTGTAGGTCGTTTTCGGCCCGTGGACAGATGCTGACAGAGGCTCAAACCCAGCTGGTGTTTTCTCTGCACCTGTTGGCCCTGAGCAGTGTCTCCGGAGAGGGGACATCTTTTCTCCTCTGCCCCAGGACTCTGCTGGGCTGTCAGGGCCTGCTCGGGCATCTCCCCATGCTCCTAGAGTAAGGGAGACTGGATGAGGGGTTCAAAGGCTAATGACTCCCTGAGAATTCTTGCTGCCATCCTCCATGACTTCATTCCTCACAGTCATGAGATGTCTGCTGCTGCACCTGCAGGCCTCACACCCACATGTGAGGCAGGAAGGGGCAAGGGCGGAAGGCACGGAGCACTGACTCTGTACCCTTTTATTCAGGAAAACTAAAGCCAGAACTAAGTCACAGGCCGGTTTTATACGTAGAGTCCAGGGAGGTGATTGCTTTATCTGACACTTCACCGGCCTGACCAGGGTCCTGCTGGTCAGCAGGGAGGAAGGAGTGGGTTTGGGGTGGGTGCCCTGCAGAGCCCAGAGCAGCAGGCTCCCCAGATACGTCTGTGTTGCTGTTATAGGTTGTACCATTTCTCTTCATTGCCTGTTCTCAGCATTTTTCTAACTTTTGTCATTCCTTTTCAGCATTCCACACAGGATATTTTAAATTAGATTTAAAAAAGCTAAATGGAGAATTTGCAGGGGCTCCTGACAAGTTGATTTGATTAAAGGTAGAGAAGACACAGCTTGCCCTGCAGAGCAGGGATGCGTCTGCGCCACGTGTCCCTGGGAGCCCCCTGCTAAATGCCCATGACCGCACCCACAGGAATTGCCCCTCCTGGCCACCAGACCCCAGAACAGCTGGGATGCTTTCAGTTGTTTTCTTCATGGAGAAATTTGAGTTTGTTCCCGAAAGCACATTTAAGGATCTAAAATAGAATTACAGTAATTAGGCTTAGAGGGCCCAGGAGGATGTCAGTAGGGCTTTGGCCTGAATCTTCCTGCTGGTTCCCCATTGCTGAAGTTGCCCTAGGCTGCTTCTCCAGATGGGTCTGCTGCTCCCAGGCCCAGCCAGTTCCCTGCTTCAAAGCAGAGGGTGAGGCCTGAGCTCAGGAAATGGGTTGGTGGGAGGGAGCCTGCCTACAGACTGTACTCAGAGCTCTGTGTCTGGCTCACGATGTCCCCCAGGATATGGCCTCATCACACCTCCAGCCTCACCCCTGACAGATAAAGCCACTTCCATCGCCTTATCTTCCAGGCTGGGTCCTAGGTGTCAGCTCTCACAGACCCAGAGATACAGTTGCACTGTGTTGAGCCCCTTTGCATAGCCAGCACACCCAGCTCCATGCTGCGTGTGTCTGTTCCTTGCAGAGAGCTGCTGCCCCTGTTCATCCCGCTGCCCTAGGCTTGTCACAAGAGTCACAGTGGTCCTCTTCCCCAGCTGTGCTGTGAGGGAAACCTGAGCAGGAACAGGGAGCTTGCTGAGCCAGGTGTCCTCCCATTTGCCCCTCCATTGCCACCTGCATGTAACTTTCTGAGATTCAAAGGAAAAAGCTGAAAATTGTGCTCACAGCTCTGGGCAGTGATGAGTGTCGGCTCAGCACTCCACATACCGTCTTGGCCTGTGAGGGCAGTCGTGATGAGATGCTGTGGACTGAGTGTCTTAAAGAATTTTATTTCTCACCATTCTGGAGGTTGTGAAGCCCAAGATCAAGTTGCTGGCCAGTGTAGGGAGGGTTCTCCCTCCCTCGCAGATGGCCATCTTCTTGCTGTGTCCTGTGTGGTAGAGGAGGGAGCTAGTTTTTTGGTCTTGTCTTAGAAGGATGCTAATCCCATCATGAGGTCTCTCTTCCTGACCTCATCTAAACCTCCAAAAGCCCCACCTGCAGATACAGCCCCACTGGGGACTTTAACATAAGAATTTGGGGGGCTGGCACCGCGGCTCACTAGGCTAATCCTCCACCTTGCGGCACCAGCACACCGGGTTCTAGTCCCGGTCGGGGTGCCGGATTCTGTCCCGGTTGCCCCTCTTCCAGGCCAGCTCTCTGCTGTGGCCCGGGAGTGCAGTGGAGGATGGCCCAAGTGCTTGGGCCCTGCACCCCATGGGAGACCAGGAGAAGCTCCTGGCTCCTGCCATTGGATCAGCGTGGCGCGCCGGCCGTGGCGGCCATTGGAGGGTGAACCAACAGCAAAAGGAAGACCTTTCTCTCTGTCTCTCTCTCTCTCACTGTCCACTCTGTCAAAAAAAAAAAAAAAAAGAATTTGGGAAGAATGCAAATCCTCAGTCTGTTCACACTGAGTCTGGCTGTGGGCTAGCCCTGGGCTGACCACAGAGTGCAGAGATGAGACAGGCCCAGGGTCTGCCTTTAAGGAATATCCGAGGCAGCAGAAAAGCCACACACAGGGGGCGCTCTGAGGATGCAGGACACCCCTTGTCACCTGCCCCTTTGTTGGCCTGTATGCCTGTTCGTCCCTCATTCCTGTTCACCAATGCGTGCCCTTTCATTTCTCTTCCTTGGAAAGCCCCTCTTCACGCACCTGGGGTAGCAGCACAGGGGGCAGGGAAGGTGCGGAGCTCTGGAAGAGAGGGCATAGGATGTTTAGTGAGAAGGGGTCCCCGAGATAATGCAGCCAGGGTCCCGGGCGTGCTGCTGGGCCAGCCCGGCTAGGTGCTCCTCATCTGTCCCATCCTTTCAACACAGGAGCTGCCTTCCCTGGGCCCACACCCTGTGCACTAAGGCCAACCAAGACTCACTCTGACACCTTGCAGTCTGTAGGGAAGGAACTCTGACAGGTCCTGGTTTTGTTTTTACTGCTTTTATGGGAAAAAAAAAGTTTATTTGCAAAATATCACATTTTTCCCAATTGAAGGAAAATCAATTGTATTTTGTAATGTGTCTGAATCGTGAAGTTCCCTTGCCAATCTGAGCTTGGCGGCTTCTCCGAGCTTAATCCTTGATCTCTGTCTTGTGTGCTGAGCAGTAGCCAGTCCTTCCCTGAGCTGACTCGGGGCCATTTGTTTTCATCTCTAAGTAGGTAGTGTGTTTGCTTTTAATAATGGAACACAGAAGGGACCCAAAGTGATGCATCAATCTTAGGTTCTCTTTGTTTTATCACCAAGAAAACTGCTGCAGATGGAAAAAGGCAGGAGGTCATCGTGCTGGATTCCAAGAGGAGTAACGCCATCAATATCGGTCTGACAGTGCTGCCCCCTCCAAGGACGATCAAGATCGCCATCTTGAACTTTGATGAATATGCCTTGAACAAAGAAGGCATTGAGGTAAGCGGTCTGCCGAGCACTGTTTGTGTTCTGGAATATGTCACACGTGTAAGGCGTTCTTGTGTCCAGCGTGACTTCCATAGGATGCCTTGCTGTGTGTCTGTCCTCAGCAACCTCGGGATAATGGTAACGATACTCACAGTTTTTAGCGGCTGGGGAGAGAGCTTCACTTGGGCTGTGACGTTCAGACTCATATTCTTCGGCGTGTTTACCACCCTCCCTCTGAGCATGCTCTGCCTGCTTCTAAGTGTCAAAGAACCTGCTAACCTCCTCTGGAGGCTGCTGTGGTCTCCTTGGAGTGTTCAGTGGATACATGTAGAGTGAGGCTGTCAGTCATGTTCACGTCTGTGTGGAGCACCTGCTGTCTCTCTTGGCACTTATTGGGCGGTGATAAGTTGGATGGTCCACGCCAATTGAGGCTTTAGTATTTGTTAGTATGAACGACAAAAGTGGAGAGAGATGAAGTGATATGGCCGTGACTGTGACCATGTGGTGGACTGGCTGGAGCCACGGTTCATGGTCTTCTACCAGGCTATGTTCTGTCTTCACCTTGGGCTGGTTTGTGGAGATTAAATGTGAATACCAGAGAAAGTATGGGCAGAGGTAGTGGCCCAACACATGGATTCCTACAGATAGAAGATAGCCTGAGAACCCACCGGGGCAAAGCAGGCACCTGGGAGATGTTGCTTTGTAGTGTTGAGTCATACCCAACCCATGCTTCCGTGGGCAAGAGCTCTGGGTTCCCTCAGGTCCCCCATGTCATTGGGCTCCTTCACGCAGTCTTACTTGAAATACTTGAGCATAGCCAGTGAAGCCAGTGAAGCCAGTGAAGCCAGTGAAGCCAGTGAAGCCAGTGAGAGAGAGAGAGAGAGAGAGAGAGAGAGAGAGAGAGAGAGAGAGAAAGAGAAAAGAGAAAAGAGAAAAGAGAAAAGAGAAAAGAGAAAAGAGAAAAGAGAAAAGAGAAAAGAGAAAAGAGAAAAGAGAAAAGAGAGAAAGAAAGAGAGAAAGAGAAGTTGGAAGGGCGGGCCCAGGCCCCTGTGCCAGGCTCACCCACAGCCCCACATGTGAGAGGGAGTGGTGGGCACGTGGTATGTACAGAAGTTTGAAGCCAGCTGGAAGGTGTGCTTGTGCCTTTGTGCTGTGGAAAAAATGGTCCCTTCAGGGGAAAGCTATTCCTAGAGCCCCCGCCCCCAACATTCATGCCCAAGGTGACCTTATTTAGAAATAGAATCTTGTCGACATAATGAAGTTAAGGTGATATCATACTGGATTAACGTATGCCCTAAATCCGATGGGTGCTATCCTGAAAAGAGGAGAGACACTTGGACAGGGACACAGAAAGGAAAATGCCATTTGAAAACAGAAAGCATACAAGCAGCCACGCAGAAGAGAACACCACGTGACGTGGAGACAGAAATCAGAGTGATGTGTTTACAAATCAAGGAATGCCGAGGATTTCAGGGAAGGAGCAAGGTTCTGCCAACACCTGGACTTAGGGCCTCTGGCTTCTGGGTCGTGAAGGAATCAGCTCTGTTGGGTTGAGTGGCCAGATTGTGATTCTTTGTTATGACAGCCTTAGGCAAGCCATGCGAGGCCCAAGTAGCTTGGCTCCGAGAAACGGACATCTTCTGCCAGGAGCAGGTGTCCGAAGGGAAATGCATTCCCTCCCGCTGCACAGGAAGCTGCACTCTGAGCCTGGAGTCCAGGCAGGCAGCCAGCAAGAGGGCACAGGGGGTGTAGTGGGGTCAGCGAGGCGACAGCAGCCAATACAAAGAGGGACATCGAGGCAGCAGTGGTCTGCCCTTGAATGAACTTGGATGAACCCGTCTGAGAAACAAGGTGTGGGCCTTGGCGTACCCTTGGGCCATCATATTTACTTAACAAGTCCTTTAGCCCTTGCAAACTTCAGATTCATACATGGAGTGACTTCAAGTTCAGCCAGAGCCAGCATGACTGAGGGAAAAAATGACCAATTTTCCTTTTAAAAATATTTCCCCTCTTTGTCATGAGAACTTGAAAGTCCACCAGGAGAGATGGATTCCTTTGGGTTTTTCCTTTGTTCTTTCCTGAAATGTTGCTCTCCCCAGGTGGGGAAAGTTTCAAATATGGTAATTTACTGAGAGTTTAGAATGAGCCTAATTATTCTTTTTCCCTGTCTGACTGGTTTCCAGTTGAGCATCCTTTTGATCCCGAATGGAATAATGATAGCACCAATAATTCCAATACTTTCAGGAATCACAACACGGCACTCAGGCTGGCTTTTTCCGTAGGCTTCCTACTGTGGGCAAGGCACCAGGTAGAGCTGTACAGATTCTCATCAAAAGCTTCCAGGATGCCTATGATGAGAATCGCTGTTGTAGAGATGAAGAGTGAGTTTCAACATTAGTCTGTGCCCAAGTTCACAGGCTGGAGAGGGAGAGGGAGAGAGAGAGAGGGAGGGAGAGAGGGAGAGGGAGGGAGAGAGAGAGAGAGAGGGAGAGAGGTGTAGAGGTGTAGAGGTATAGAGTGAGTTCCAATAATAGTCTGTGCCCAAGTTCACAGGCCAGAGAGAGGGGAGAGGGGAGAGAGGAAGAAAATATGAGCTCAAGGGCCCACGTCTTCCAGGCAAGTTGTGGGCCTTGGGGATGGCTGGCCCAGGAGAGACACTCTAGTCTCAGTTTGTGCCAAGCAACAGCAGGGAATCCGAAAGGGGAGTGAGAAGCATGCAGGTAGCAATGCAGTGCCTTTATGCAGCTGCCTATGGCTTTGCACCCAGGAGCAGCTGCTGTACAGAACAATCGAAGTGAGGAGACACAGCCATAGAAAGCACTAGTCAACCTGACTGACGCTTCGTTGTGTCACAAGTCCTCAATACATTCATTGTAGCGACACTGGGAGTTACCTTTTTTGTTTTGTTTTCATCTAAATCAGGGTTTCTCAACCTCAATACTACTGACATTTCAGGTTATGTAATTTTTTGTTACAGGACTGTCCTGTCCTGTCCACTATAGGATGTTCAGCATCCTGGCCACTACCTTCTGGGTGCCACTAGCACCTACCCTGCGCCCACAACCCAAAAATGTCTCCAAGCGTTGTCAGATGGCCCCTGGGAGCCCTCGATCTAAATGCTGTCTATATATGTGTCCCTCAGCAGCTCAGTCTGGGAGAGCGCCCTCTTAGGGAATGTGGAATGCAGGGTGCTCCATCGTCACCTGCAGCCTCCGGTCATGGGTCTCAGAGACCCAGGGGACACGGATGTCCAGATCTGTTTGAACCAGACCCAAGCTTATCCTCCCAGCTGCTTGTTCAAGAGTTCAATCAAGACCGAGGAGAGATGGCAGCTCTGTACATACAGATCTTTGCTAATAAGATTTCCAACTTGCACCAAAAGGGCCTTTAGCCAAAGCGTCTGCTTCTGGGTTGTGGGCAGTGTAGCATGGCACCACAGCTTAATAGAGCCATTTGAAAGCTCTGTGTACCTAAACATAATTAGGATGTTTTAAATGCTATCTCTGGCTATGCTTAGCAACCCAATGGTATGTATCTGGGTTTGTCATGCAACCTCTTAGAATAGTTAACTTCATTAAGGAAATAGTTTTTGTAAGAGTGTTAAACTTTAGGAAATGATTTTTGGGGCCATCTCTCAGCATTAATGGCATTTTCCCAAATAAAATGTCATCAGATCATCACAAATAGAAGTATAAAAATGATTTCTTTTTTTCCTCTTTTCTAATTTTTAATGTTTGGCTACCCTGAAGGTAGCACCATTGAACAGTCCCGATGACACATTGCTTGGCTGCCAGGCCTGTCAGTAGCCTAGGAAATAAAGCATATTTTCCCCTTAATTGTTTTTTTTATTTCTTTATTCGGGAGGGAAAGAGAGAGAATTCCCAACTGCTGGTTCACTCCACAGATGTTTACAAAGGCCAGGTGAAACCCAGGAGCCAGAAATGCAACCAAGGTCTCCCACATCGGTGGCAGAAACTTACTTGAGCCATTGTTGCTGCCTCCCAGGGTCTGCATTGGCAGGCAGCTGAAATCAGGAGCCAGAACTGGGAATCAAACTTGGGCACTGCAGTGTGGAATGCTACTTGGGCTTACTGCCCTTCCTTGCAGCTTCTTTTCAAGTAGGTTATGTTGTGCCAGGCCTGTCTGCAGGTGCTGGAGTCACAGTTGGCTCAAAAATGCCAAGGAACCAGAATATTCTGATGATAGGATGCAGCAGTGATGTGAATTTTGCATTTGTGGTTGAGTTCCCGTGATCTGTGGAGCTGGTGCCAGGAGGGGAGGAGCATCCCTGGGTGGTTCTCCAGCTCAGCCTTTGTAGATACATCCTGGCTTCAAGAAAATCATTCTACGAGTTGGATGCAGTAATTTCTTTCTTTTTTATATAAATATTTTTTCATGTTTTTGAAAGGCAGAGTTATGGAGACACAGAGGCAGAGAGAGGGAGAAAGGTCTTCCATCCACTGGTTCACTCCCCAGATGGCTGCACCGATGTGAAGCCAGGAGCCAAAAGCCTCTTCCAGGCCACCCACACAGGTGCAGGGGCCATCTTTCACTGCTTTCCCAGGCCGTAACAGAGAGCTGGATAGGAAGTGGAGCAACCAGGACTTGAACCAGTATCCACATGGGATGCCAGCACAGCAGACTGGGGCCTTAACCAGATGTGCCACAGCACCAGCCCCAATGCAGTCATTTCTGTCCCAGCAGGCCTCAATGAGTGGCCATGAGCATAAGAGACTCACAGATAGGAAAGGGGAACATCCGGCCCACTGGTTGTAGAAGGCCCACAAAATCATTTGATCTGGTCCTAGCAAGGCAACTGCAGGATTTGAAAGTCCACAAATCTATGGAAGGCTAATGTTTAAGTTGATGAATTTCTATGGTCTGCAAACGATTCTATAAATATCCAAATGGCCCTTGGCAAAAAAAAAAAAAAAAAAAAAAAAAAAAAAAAAATCCCTACCCCTGCAAAGTAGTTTAAAAAAAAAAAGTTGCTTCTGAAAATAAGTACATGTATAAAAAGGCAATTTCTCATGAGAATATGCAAGTTGTACCAAACCAGGCCCAATCCTGAGTGCTCCAACTTTGTGCTGTTGTCACCAAAATGCTTCTGGTAGATTCTTACCCAAAGCTGTAGCCAGGATTCTGTTCAAAACCCACAAAGCCATGTAGGTATTCATTGTAGTCTCATCTCTGCGTGAATGACATAGCAACCCTGATAGCATTTGAGTCCCTTTAAAAAAAATGGAGATTTCTTCATTTTTCTCTAAAATATCATTTCAAATACAAAAGCAACTGCACTAACAGTGGTTTTTCTTGGAGGATGCACAAAGTGCTGAGGTTGTCATGCTCTGGTCTTGTTTGATGCTTGTTTTGCTGTGGAACCCAATGGTGGAAGCACAGACTGGGGATGCCTCCTCCTGGGAAGGTGCGGCTGTAAGTTAGAGGAGGAGGCTGTGACCTGCCGTTCCATTGCCTGGGGGTATTTTTATTGTCAGTGATGTGTAAGGAATAAAGTGAAATAAAGTGACAGATGGCAATGTCATAAACCTTCAACAGTGAACAAATGGTTTAAATTAGAGAAGTGAAAAACAGAAGTAAGAATGTTTGATTACTTTCTCTGAGGAGTAATGCAACCAAAACCATTGCAGGAAAATGCCTCCTAAATGTTGTAAAAAAAAAGTATTGACAACTTTTTTTCAGAATTCTTGTCCTGCATGCCTAGAACAATTTAAGCATTAAGGAAGTTAAATTTTTAAATTTTAGTTGACTTTTCATTTTGAAAATTAGTTGAGTTTAAATCATGGAAGTTTTTAAAGAAGCAATATCTGCTTGAGTTATTTTGGTTATTTTAAAATATATATATGTATATAGACATATATTTGAAAGGCAGTGACAGAGAGGGAGAAACGGGAAGAGAGAGATCTTCCTTCCACTGGTTTACTCCCCAGATGGTTGGCAAGAGCCTGAGCTGGGCTAGTCAGAAACCAGAAGCCGGGAGCTCCATCTGGGTTTTCCATGTGGGTGGTGGGAACCCAAGTACCTGGGCATCATCTGCTGCCCTCTCAGGCAAATTAGATTGGAAGCAGGGCAGCTGGGACTCAACTGGCCCAGATAACAATGCCAGTATTGCAGGTGGCAGCTTAACCCGCTGTGCCCCAGTGTGGGCCCCTTTTGGTTATTTTTTATACCCTCTGTGTGGACAGGCAGAGGGCAAGCCTGAATCACTATCACTAAATACCTCCTGATGCTCAGATTCTACCCAAATAGCCTCAGTGTTTGAGCCACGATGAGGTGAAAGCAGAAATGGGGGGCTCCTAAGTGCTCTGAGTTGCATCTTCCGCCACTTTGCTCTGACTACAACACTGAATGTGAGGGAACATCCAAATATTCATGGAAAATGGAATTATAGGCAGCAGCTTTACCTGCTATATCACAATGCTAGTCCCACAAATATTTTCTCTTCTGTTTCTTTCTAAAAGTTTTACAGTAAATAAATCTGGAGGAAGCATTGTGGCATAGTGGGTTAAGCCACAACCTGCAATGCTGGCATCCCATATGGATGCTGGTTTGTGCCCCAGCTGCTCCACTTCTGATTCAGCTCCCTGCTAACGCACCTGGGAAGGCAGCAGAAGATGGTCCAAGTCCTTGGGTCACTGAAACCACTTTGGGAGATCCGACTGAAACTCCTGGCTCCTGGCTTTGACCAGGCCCAGCCCTGGCTATTGCAGCCATCCGGGGAGTGAACCAGTAAATAGAAGATCTCCCTTCTGTCTCTCCCTCTCTGTAACTCTGCCCTTCAAGTAAATAAAATAGATCTCTAAGAAAAATAATATTAAACTTTTGGAGTGTTTTATTTCACTTTTTGACCTGTGATCCATTTTGAGTTTATGTTTCAGGTGTAAGGAATAAATTGAGGTTCATTTCTTTGCATATGGAGGCCAGTTGTTCTGATATAATTTGGTAAAATATTACCCTTTCTCCTTTGAATTGCCTTTTACCTTTGTCAAAATCAGTGGGCTATGTTAGTTTGTCTTACTTCTAGACTGTCTATTTTGTCCCGATCAGTTTTTGTTTATCACTTTGCCAATGATACTCTGTTCTAATTGCTGTGCTTTTATAGTTCTTAAAGGCACTGTGATTCCTCTAAGGTTCTTTTTTAAAAATGAATTAATTTTTTTACTTTAGAGAGAGAGAAAGGGAGAAAGGCAAGCAGACAAAAAGAGAGATCCCTTCTGCTGGTTCATTCTCCAAATGCCTGTGACAGCTAGGGCCAGAGCTGGGAGCTTGGAATATAGTCTTGTTCTCTCACATGGATGACAGGAACCCAATTATTGATGGTATCACAGCTGCCTCCCAGGGTCTGTATTGGCAGGAAGGTGGAATCAGGTACAGGAGCTGGGTATCTAATCCATGTACTGTCACTGGGACCTATGTATCTTACCTGCTAGGCTAGATGCCTACTCAAAGGTTATTTTTGTACATATATATATTTGGGATTGTTCTAATTCTCTAAAACTTTTATTTATTTTTAAATGATGTATTTATTTGAAAGGCAGAATGACAGAGAGGGAGAAACAGATGGGAAAATTTTCCATCCACTGCTTCATTCCCAAAGTGGCCAAAACAGTCAAGGCTGGTCCAGGCCACAGCCAGGAGCCAGAATTCCATCCAGGTCTCCCACATAGGTAGCAGGGGCCCAAGTACTTGGGTCATCATCTGCTGCTTTCCCAGGCTCACTAGCAGGAAGTTGGATGAGAAGCAGAGTAGCCAGGACTCAAACTGGTACTCCAATATGGGGTGATGAGTTGCAAGCAGTGGCCTAACCCCCTGTGTGCCGCAATGTTGACCCCTTGCCATAACTTTTTTTTTTTTTAAATTTCTGACAGGCAGAGTGGATAGAGAGAGAGACAGAGAGAAAGGTCTTCCTTCGCCGTTGGTTCACCCTCCAATGGCCACCGCGGCCGGCGTGCTGTGGCTGGCGTACCGCGCTGATCAGATGGCAGGAGCCAGGTGCTTCTCCTGGTCTCCCTTGGGGTGCAGGGCCCAAGCACTTGGGCCATCCTCCACTGCACTCCCTGGCCACAGCAGAGAGCTGGCCTGGAAGAGGGGCAACCGGGACAGAATCCGGTGCCCCGACCAGGACTAGAACCTGGTGTGCCGGCGCCGCAAGGCAGAGGATTAGCCTAGTGAGCCGCGGCGCTGGCCCCCCTTGCCATAACTTTTAAGTCATCTTGTCTGCATGTAAAAAACAGTCATGTTGCTACAAAACTCTTGTTGTAATTGAGATAAATCTATGGGCAAATTTGGGGAAAATAAAAATTAATCATGACTGTATCGAGTCTTTGAATTCATGAGCACACTGTGCCTCTCCATTTGTTTAGATATTACTTGCTTACTTTGATCAGCATTTCTAGTTTCCAGCACAGAGATCTTACATGTGGTCTGTTAGATTTCTACCTGTGGGTTTCACTGTAAATAGCATTTAAAAAGATTTTAGTTCATGGAGTGGGCATTTGGCACAGCAGTTAAAATGCTGCTCAGATGTCCTCATCCGATATCAGAGGATCTGATTTGAGTCCCAGCTCCAACCTCCATTCTGTCTTTCTGCTAATGTGCACTTGGGAGGCAGCAGATGATGGCTCTAGTTCCTAGACCCGTGGCATCCACTTGGGAGACCCAGATTGTGTTCCAGGCTCCTGGCTTTGACTTGGCTCAGCCTTAGCTGTTGGAGCCATCTAGGGAATGATCCAGCAGATGGAAGGTCTCTCCCTGATTGTCTCTGTTTCTCTTTGCATTTCAAATATAATTTAAAAAATAAAAAATAAAAATTAATTTCCTATCATCAAGTTATAGAAATAAAATTTTTTATAACTTTATATAATTCAACATTGTTAAACTCACTTTTTGTTTCAGAATTTTTTGTAGATACCATATAATCTTTTTATGTAAACCATATTGTCATTTGTGGACATGAGTACTTTTTTGTTTTCCAATATGAATGTCTTTTATTTTAATGTGCCGGACTAGAAGTTACATATGGTTTTTTTTAAAGATATGTTTATTTATTTACATATTTATTTGAAAGTCAGAGTTGCAGATAGAGAGGGAGAGACAGAGAGACAGCGAGATCTTCCATCTGCTGGTTCACTCTCCAGCAGGCTATAATAGCCAGGGCTCAGCCAGGCTGAAGCCAGGAGTCAGGAGTTTGATACAGGTCTCCACCTTGGGTGCAGGGACCAAAGCACTTGGGCCATCTTCCGCTGCCTTTCTCAGGCTATCATCAGGGAGCTGGATTGGAAGTGGAGCAGCCGGGGCATGAACCGGTACCCGTATGGGATTCCAGTGTCACAGGTAGCAGCTTAACTCGCTATGCCACGACGCCATCCCCTCAACACAGTGTTAAATGGGAATAGTAAAAGTGCACATCTTCTTCCCGGTCTTGGAGGACTGTGAGCTGCAGGGTGTCTGTAGGTGCCATTTATCAGATGGAGGGAGTTTCCTACTACTGCTAGGTTGCCAAGAGTTGTTCTTTCTGTTTTTTTCTTGTCACAAATAGATACAAAACGTTACCAAAAATTTTTGTCTTCATCAATTGAAATCATTACTTGGATTTTTCTTGTTCAGATTGTTACTCTGGTAGGTTAATTAGATTGATTGCTTTTCTGCATATTAAGCCAAATTGGCATTCCCAGACTAAACCCCATTTGATCGTGGTTATGATTATAATATGTTTGCGGTTTTGTTGTGTTCATGTGTTTTAATATATGGCCATTTATTTATGCATTTGACATTTTGCTAAGGACTTTAATACGACGTTCATCAGTGATTTTGATCTATAGTTTTCTTGTCCTCTCTGCCTGGTTTTTGTCTCAGGGTGATTCTGAAGTCTGGTCGGGGTTGTTCCTTCCCCTGTTTGGGTTCAGTCCACAGATTCTGTCTGCCTTCTGGTTCCAGTGTCAGCTCAGTTTTCAAAGAGAACAGAAACTGCCTTCATCATTTCTCAGTCTTTGATGGGCTTTTGAGGGTCGGATTCACACATGAGCAGCTGGGGGAATGGAGGGTGGTGCTCAGAAGTTGGTAAACATTTTCCTGCATTTGCTTTGCCAAACTCTCCCTTTTCCATGACCTCCTAGAACTTGCCAGTTCCTGGGACTTTGCCTTCTCTCCTCTGGCTGAAAGCCAGGGCTTTAGTAACTGTACATTCCCATACACTGTCTGTGATTGTGCCCATGTCTGTAGCCAAGCCAAAGGAAGACCGAAAATAAAAGCAGTGGGGATTTGCCTCACCCTCTTGGGGCCCCACTGTAGCAGGTGGAGAGGAAGGCTCTCTCCTGCCGGCCCCTGCTGCAGGAGGACCCTTTCCCACTCAAGTCCGGACTGCAGGGCTCCCCTGAGCTCTCCCTGCCTGCATCTGACACCTTCTTCCAGGTTTTGAGATACTTTGAGCCCAAGGTGAGAATACCAAGGAAAACGTGGTTGCTTGCCACCAGGTTAATTGTGTGCTTGCCATTCTAGTCTTGGTCCCCAGCCCACCTGGCACTCTTCCCCGTCCAGAGTCCTCAGATGGCTGCTGCACACAGGCTTAGCTGAGTGTGGAGCTGCCTTCAGTGGGGTAGACACAGCCAGGTGTGTTTACTCATGTCTCCCATAACCAGAACTCCTTCCCACTCTGCTCAGAGGCTAGCCCCTGGTAGTGAGCAAAGCCAATGAGAATCCCTGAGCCCATTTACATTACAAAGTACCATGGCACAATGGCTGTTTCTGCACTTGGATGGGAGAAATGAAGAAATGAGGAAAATAAATGATATTTTACCATATATGCTGTTGTGTATGGAGTGCCACAAAGTGGGCATTTTTACCTCCTCTTAAAATGTAATCACCAGGGAATTTGAACCTACAAGAATCAACCATTCTGAAGCTTTTTTGTTTCTTCTGCCTCCATCATTGATTTTTCTACCAGAACCACATAAAAGTAAAAAGATGTCATTTTTTGGATTACTATTTAGATATTAGTCTATATAAACACTGTTATCTTTTTTCCTCGATCAGATATGTATTCAATTTTATTTAAAGTGGTCAAATTTCTCTGTGTTTTGGAATACAGTTAAAATAACTGAAATTTTAACTTGTCATCTATAAAAAGGCGTGCTGAGTTATTTGAAGATGGTTCACTTTGGTAACTTTTAAATCAATCAGTGAGAAGTGCTACAAAGCACACATTCATAACATGCTTTACTCTGTTCCTAGGGAACAGGGAGTTGTTTGCCAGTCTTCTATCTTTCACCTTTTCTCATCTCTCATCCCCCTTTCTTGCATAGAATGACCTTCACGTGTGAGACACCGAACATTTGGGCCAAGCTGCTTAAAGCACATTTAGTTTATCATATCATACTTGTATATATGATAAAAAGACAAACAACAGAATCTCTCCTATAATATGAATCTGAAAATATAAAGAAGTGGGGTAGGGTCCCCTTAAGAGAGGTTACACTATAGCATCTCTTTCCAGAAAATTCTAACCATGATTCCCACTGAAGAGGAGAAGCAGAAAATTCAGGAAGCTCAACTGGCCAACCCCGAAGTGCCGTTGGGCAGTGCAGAGCAGTTCCTCCTCACGCTGTCCTCCATCAGCGAGCTCTCCGCTCGGCTCCACCTCTGGGCATTCAAAATGGATTATGAAACCACGGAGAAGGTATGCACTTAATAAGAGACATAGCTAACCCCATGTCCCCGGGGCTGAGAAAGCCAGTTGGTCATTGGCGAAGACTGGGAGGGAAGGAGAGATGGAAACCGTGAGGCTGTGGGGCAGGTTGGAAGTGTGGCGAGTGGGAGTTAAAAAGCAGCAGGTGGTAAGAGGCTGGTGGACATCTAGGGAGTGGCTCAGGCTAGGAGGTGGCCAGCCACAGAGTGCCCAGAGCAGAGGTTAGGAGGCTGCAGTGGTCCAGGGACAGTGAGGCCACAGTTTCCAGTGTCACTTGTAGGGAGGATGAAAGACAAAGAGAAAGCTGAGCTCTGGATGGTGATGGAGCATGGGGTGGGGGTGGAGTCGCAGAAGTTAGCCATGGTCAGGGGCGAGTGAGGACAGAAGGACCTGCAGGTCCTGTGTGGGACCCAGGCAGGAAAGGGTGAAGACAGAGTGTGGCTCACCCAGCACAAGCCCCCGTTGGTCTCTCCTGCCGCTTTTGGGTGCCTTTTCATACCTAGGAGCACGTGCCTGTCACCTGGGATTGGTGTGTGCTGCTGAGAATTCTGCTTACTATTACCTTGTGGCACACACAAATGACAAAGGACAGAGTAAAGCCAAATTGTGCATTCTTTATCATCCTTTATCTTTTTTTTTATGGAAAGGAAGTAGCAGAACCACTTTTGGACCTGAAGGAAGGCATAGACCAGTTGGAGAACAATAAAACCTTGGGCTTCATCCTGTCTACTCTCCTGGCCATTGGGAACTTTCTAAATGGAACTAATGTGAGTCTTCCCCCTTCAGTCCTCCTGCCTCCCTTGTCACAAGATCCCTGCCTGTCATTTGCTGATGGAAGCTGTGCCTCACTCCACAAAGCACAGTCGCATAAATAACTCCTATAAATAAATAATGTCTTGTTGGAAATCCAGAAGTCATTTTGTCCTTAACATATAAGGGCCTCTTTATATGAACTCATATCTTGATATAAATAGGAAACCTTAGAAAAGCATGCACTATTCCTTATGAAGAGTGGCTACTCTCAATAATGACATTGAATAATTTTCATCTATCCCAGTTCCCCCCCTCCAGAGCTTATCATACAAATATTTGTGCTTATACACATTCTGATACTGAAAAACAAATGATATTTCATCTGGCTTTGGCCAGAAAGTAGATAAGCTGGGGGCAGAGGAAGAAGGCATCTGCAGACATATGCAGGTCAGAGACCCTGTCCCATAGCCCCATGGTTGAAGGATGGGCTGTGGGCATGGCTTGGGGCCCTGGGGGGAAAGGACCAGAGGCCCCTTCATTCTCAGTGTGGCTGGCCCATGTGTGGTCAGCTGAGTTGTGTGGAGTGCTGCAGTCACAGATAAACTAGATGTCGGGCTCCTGCAGCCAACACTGATTCTAACCGCGTGTGATGTCCTAAGAACCTGCGTAAAACTCATCCTTCCCATCTTTTATTTAATGTTCACCCAACAGGCCAAAGCATTTGAGTTAAGCTACCTCGAGAAGGTTCCAGAAGTCAAAGACACCGTGCACAAGCAGTCACTTCTCCACCACGTGTGCACCATGGTGGTGGAGAACTTTCCAGACAGCTCCGATCTGTACTCGGAGATCGGAGCCATCACCAGGTCAGCCAAGGTACGTCCACGTCCACCGATACCACGGGGCCAGCCTCTCCTCGGCCTTGGCTGCTGGATCTGTGTCAGCTGTCTCTGAGGAACACCCACTCTATTCAGTGACACGGTCAAGGGCTGCCTCACTTCTCTGCTTTAGCGTTTTGAATATGACGTGTGCCATGCCATTCCCAGTGAACTTTTCAGATCTTTTTCCCATCTCTGTTTCTCCATTAGATTCTTTCCGGCTGAGGTATGTAAGGCAAGTCTGCCATCCGGGTCCAAGCTCCCACGTCCACTGCTGAGTGATGTTACTCACCAGGCTGTGCTCTCTAGAATGTTAAAACTGCACAGTTCGTTTTAGGAGGGCAAAGGTGGCAAAAAGGGTGATTTTGCTCCCCCGAGACATCAGCAGGACCTGGCAGTGAGGTGTGGAGCCAGAAGATGGGCCACACCCGGCCCTGCTCCCCACAGCGCAGCCTTCTCTGTGATCTTGCACAGAGGATGTTTTTATAGGGCTGTAAATGGTATATAGCATTGGCCTCCGTGCTGCTGGCCCTTCGAGCGAGTGCAGAGGTAATGTCTTCAGGAGCTTACGGTTTATTAGATGGCAGTCACAGTTTGCAGACACCCCATGACTTTTAGTGCAGGAGGCTGAACAGCCCCGCAGGAATCTCAGCTATGCCAGAGCTGGGCCAGTGTGGAGGGAACCTCCTGGGAAACACAGCCCAGGCTGCATGCTCT
Organism: Oryctolagus cuniculus; assembly: GCF_964237555.1. Taxonomy (NCBI): domain Eukaryota; kingdom Metazoa; phylum Chordata; class Mammalia; order Lagomorpha; family Leporidae; genus Oryctolagus; species Oryctolagus cuniculus. The sequence continues at coordinate 41,001,273 of NC_091441.1, read as the reverse complement.
GGAATCCAGTGTGAGGAGAGGGGGGAGGGTGCACAGAGGTGAGAAGAGGTGGGGGAGGAGAGCTCTCCCTCTCTCTGCTTCTCCTATGGGACCGGATCCTTGGGGGACTTGGTGACCAGGAGCTTCCTTCACCTGCCTCAGGAGCTGCAGGTCAGCAGCTGCTAGGAATACAGGCAGGGGGTCTTGAGCTGGCCTGACAGTGGACCTGCCTTGAGGCTTAGCCAGTGACCCCCTGACTCAGAGAGCTGACAGAGGGCTTCTTAGAATACAGAATTCTCTCTTTAATGAGTGCTTTTCCTGGGTTCCTTTGTGATGGTCACTGTGCTGAGGTCCTTACAAATATGGCTTCAGTACTGAACCGAAGCCAGTAGCTGCTTAGACTACCTGTGTCTGGGACAGTTGTATCAAGAGCAACCCTGGATCTAGAGAGTGACAGCAGATGACGAGGTAGGCTCTTCTTCCTCCTGCTTCCCCTGTTTGTGTTAGTTTTCTACCACTGGGGATCAAGTCATCTACCAGCCACGTGTTAGTTCCCCAGCTGCTATAGCAGAACTCTAAACTGAGTAGCTCAGAACAACAGAAACTTGTTGGCTCAAGGTTTGAGAGGCCAGAGTCTGAGATCTGAGCGTCAGCAGCATTGGTTCCTTCTGAGGGAAAATGTGTTCCATGTCTTGGTCTTAGCTTCTGGTGGTTTCCTGGCCATCATCCCAGTGCCTGCCTGCATCTCCCATGGTGCTCTCCCTATGTGTTTACGTCTACATTGCTCTTTCTTATAAGGACACCAATCATTTAGTGTAGGGTCTGTCTACTCCTGTGTGACTTCCTGTGAACTCAACTGCCTCTGCAATGACCGACTTATAAATAAGGTCACATTGTAAGGTGCAGGGGTTGGAACTCCAGCTTGACAATTTTGGGTAATATGGTTCAGCCCGTAACACAGTGAAAAAGATCGTCCATGGGTGATTCTGTCCCAGGTGTGCTCCTGAGGTTTCCCTCAACGTGTTCGCTGTGCTTACCTGACTTGTGACTGGAGCGGAGGGTTGCTGACAGAATCTGAGGGTTTGAGGTAGTTGTGAAGTCTTTGATCATGTCTGTCACCTAGAGTTTTCCACAGTGCCCACCCAGGCTGGGCGGGGCAGGTACAGCTGAGGAAGCTCTCCTGGCCCCTTCCCAGGAAGCTGCATTTAGCTCAACAGCACAGGGCTTCTAGAACAAGGCTCCCCACCTGGCTCCTATTGGCAGCACAGCTGCTACCTTCTGCCACCACCCCAGGGGGTCACAGTGGACTCTTCCCCTTCCCTGCCCCCAGAATGAGCTCCTGCCTGGTGTCTGCCTGCCTGCCCTGTGCCCACTGCTGTGCGTCAAGCATTGCCTGGTCAGAGAGCATAGAGCTGCTCAGTGCGTGTGTGAGCTGGGTTGAGGTTATTTTGCTGCAGGTCACAGAGCTGCCCGTTGCATCTGAGGACAAATCCAAAGAGTCGTGGTTAGGCTTGTGCCTGCATTCAAGGTAGCTTGCCTTGGCTAACAGCCTCCTGGATGCTACTTGTCAGTCCCAGGTCTCCTGGATCCTTTCTGAATCTTACTCTGACCTCTTCAGTCTTTCTTTACTCAGTCTGCATTTCTTTGTTAGCTGTAGGTCATATGTATTTTTTTTCTCAGTTCCATTGTGTCTCAAGAAAGTGAAGACTTTTCTACCTGGACCTAAAAGTCCTTTGATTTCAGGCCAATTGTTTTTCTCTCATGTGCCATGAGCCCTTTGCTGAACGGAATCCCAGGGCTTTGCCTGAACCTGCCCTTGTTTTTTGATCTGAAGCCCCAAGAAATGCAGACCAGGTTAGGTTTTTTTTTTTTTTTACAGGCAGAGTTAGACAGTGAGAGAGAGAGAGAGAGAAAGTTCTTCCTTCTGTTGGTTCACCCCCCAAATGGTTGCTATAGCTGGCGCGCTGCGCCGATCCAAAGCCAGAAGCCAGGTGCTTCCTCCTGGTCTCCCATGCGGGTGCAGGGCCCAAGGACTTGGGCCATCCTCCACTGCACTCCCGGGCCACAGCAGAGAGCTGGACTGGAGGAGGAGCAACCGGGACAGAATCCAGTGCCCCAACCGGGACTAGAACCCGGGGTGCTGGTGGCGCTGGCCCAACAGGTTAGATCTTGCCTGGCTCCCGGCATCCCTGAGCTCAGTGTGTCCTCTTCCTGTTGGCTGCCACAGGTCTGTTCGCAGAATCCACCTTTGTTGACTTGATCCCTTCTGAGGGTGAAGCTGCAGGTTTGAGGCCACTCCAAGGAGCCTGCTCTGAGCTTTCCCCTCCAGCCTCTGCATTCATGACCATGGTCATTGGCACTGAAGCAGTGGTTTCTCACACCTGTGCTCCTGTTCTTGCTCCTTCTGACTTTGCCCTGCCCTTGCCCTTTCCCACCATTACTCTCCATACACCTTAGTCCCGCCCCTCAGCTCACCCATTGGTTTGTTTTCCTCTCCCCATCTCCTCCCAGCCTCCTCCATCTCTTTCTCTATCCCACACCTCCCTTTCATAAATGTAACCCTCATGCGCATTTTTCACAACTGAAAAACTCTCTAATCCATATAATTTTTAATCTAGAAATTCCATTAGGCAATCACCTTAAGAACCCTTGTTTAATCCCAACTGTTTGCACATCGCTAAATACACAGTGGGTGCCTCTTCACATCCATTCTTTGCCTGAATGACTTACATCTGCAGGCCAGACCTCATGTGTGACCCACCCCACCACCACCACACACACACACACACACACACACACACACACACACCTACCCCTGGTGGATGCCATACTTCCTTCAATGTTCTGGGGATCTCTTGTCTGTCTGATGTGTCTCCCCAAGAACAAGAGAATGGTCTCCCTCAGCGCTGGTCTTTGTGTTCTTAGTACCTGATGGGAACTAGTGTATACTGGTAGGTCCACAAAGGTTGGTTGAATGAGCAAGTGGGTGAATGCATAAAACAATGTGCTGTACGAATTCTAAGAGAGATTATTGTGAAGAGAGATTGGCTACACATTAGCTGGCCCTGGCATAGCAGGACCATCTGTATATAACCATGGTGTCTTCCCAAACTTTAAGTGAAATAACATCTCTGACGAACAAGAAAAATTTTATGAGATCTCTATTTGGTTCATCTTGTACTAAAGACCCTTGATAGCATGTTTTAATTACAGTTCCCAAAGACCTTCCTAGGATTTGTATCCAAATATAGCAAAAAAGAAGGTGACTTGTGTATTGGGTTCTTTTGGAGAACAGTTTTATCACTAAATGATTTGATGTCAAGATAATGAGCAGTCCACATGTGGATAATTTGGGGGCCATAAATATGTTTGTGTTTCAAGATGTAAGTTTGATTCTGCTGTTTGTTGCTTCCCAGAGGCAGTTTGGTCTCCCGGTTCAGGTTGGTGTCCAGTGGTTTCAGCACATTGGCAAGGTTCTCTTTCTGATTTTCAGGTTGACTTTGATCAACTTCAGGATAATTTGTGTCAGATGGAGAGAAGATGCAAAGCTTCATGGGATCACCTCAAGGCAATTGCAAAACATGAAATGAAACCAGTTTTAAAACAGCGGATGTCCGAGTTCCTGAAAGATTGTGCAGAGAGAATTATAATTTTAAAGATTGTCCATAGGAGGATAATTAACAGGTAAGTAGACCAGGGAGCAGATGGACACATCTTGTACAATGATATGTTGAAAATAGTCCAGAAACTGAGGTATGAGGGTTAAATTTACAGAATTTTTTTTGTGTATTCTTGGTATATGGCAAGTGGATTAGTGGTAGAGACTTTCAACAGTCTCAATTATGTATAGTATAATATGCATAATAATATAATATCATTGAATCTTGAAGTTGGAAGAAATCTCAGAGATCAGTTGATCGAAAAATTCCATTGATGAAGATTTGCATCTATTAAAATCTCTGACAAATTGAACCTGCTGTCCCATGTGGACTTGAACTCTTTAATTTGTAGAAATCACATCCCTGACAAGGAAGCCCACTTGTTAGAAAAGTTGTCTGATCTGAAGTCTGCCCCCTGATGACCTTCCAGGCATAGATTATTTATTTATTTATTTATTTTTATTTATTTATTTATTTGATAGGGAGCGAGAGACATTCAGCCAGGGCTGGCTGAAGTCAAAACTGAAAGCCCGGAACTCATTCCAGGTCTTCTCCTATGTGGTGGCAACAACCCAACCACTTGAGTCACATTTTGCTGCCTTCCAGGGTGCATGTTAGCAGGAAGCTTGAATCTGCAGCCGAGCTGGGACCCAACCCCAGGCAGCGTGTTAAGGGATGTGGGTATCCCAAGTGGCATTCGCACTGCTGCACCACGTGCCCACCTTGGTTGTGGGTTCGTCAGGGGCTGCTCCATGACACGCTCTGCCTGAATGACATCTGGGCCCTGCCCCAAGTGCAGTCCTCTGCTCCAGTCTTCTGCTGAGTCACAGGCACCAAGAGGAGTCTGGACTCATCAGTGCTGGGTCAGACCTTGCTCTGCTCACCGGGAGGTTGGCGGGGGTCCAAACTGGCCCTGTGGCTTTCCCAGGTTGGCGAATGGTGGCAACATCCGTGCTAGAAGCAGGTTTTGCAACTTCCCGGGCCAGGGCTTCTCCTGCTGTGGGCCACTGCTTTCTTCTCCTCGGCTTCATACCCCAACACGGTTATAGGGTCCCCTCTTCCCTCCCTCTCTCTCTCCTCCCCTTTCTGCTTTCCCCTTTTCTTTCACCTTCTTTAAGCCCATGTAGAACCTTAAAAAATAAATTCTCTTACTTGCGTGTGCCCTCCGCAAGCTTGTTTCATTTGCTATTCCTGGGTCTTGATCCAGATGTTGAGAAAAGCAGGTGGAGGTAGTGGTTAAATGTTGAACAGGGGGTCTGGCACCGTGGCTCACTTGGTTAATCCTCTGCCTGCGGCACCAGCATCCCATATGGGCACCAGTTCTAGTCCCGGTTGCTCCTCTTCCAGTCCAGCTCTCTGCTGTGGCCCAGGAAGGCAGTGGAGGATGGCTCCAGTGCTTGGGCCCCTGCACCCACATGGGAGACCAGGAAAGAAGCTCCTGGCTCCTGGCTTCGGATTGGCACAGCTCTGGTCACGGCGGCCATTTGGGGGGTGAACCAACGGAAGGAAGGCCTCTCTCTCACTCACTCACTCACTGTCTGTAACTCTACCTGTCAAATAAACAAAAATCTTTTTAAAAATATTGAACAGGACAGAGATGAGGAATAGAATCTTCCTTCTGGATTGACAGCTATCTATTAAGCAGTCCTTTGGGAATTTAATTATTTAACTATAAAGCCCCCTAACTATACCACAGCTAGACTTTCCAACAGTGCTCTGAATAGGAAGATCTTATAGGAAATTGCATCCGATTTCTTACAGACATCAAAGTGTATTTGCTTTTAACGTAATTAGGAAGGGGAGACAAGGAATGCGAGCTGCTTTGACTCTACATGTTTTGTATGATGTAAGCCATTCCCAACTTAAAAAACCCAAACAAACTGCAAAAATAAACAATTAGTTTCCATTTGGAGTGCCCCAAAACTGAAGTAATTTTATGAAAGTCTTACAAAACTATTGTTTCTGCTTACATTAACCATTTTATCCCAGATGATATAATAGTCTATTGCTTAAGCCATGATGTATTTGTTCTGCTTGCCCCATTCCCCTTGGTAAGCGGGTCCTTGGAATATGGTTGCTCCTGCCTGACCCAAATTCCTGTCTGCTCAGTTTTGGCCATCCCAGTGAGGACAGCCAAGACGAGCTGGAAACTCACTGTAGCTGTGGTAAGTAGGAAAAGGGTCATGGCTAAACGGGAGGGTGCCAGATGTGGCCAGTCCAAAGCATCTAAACGATAGAACCAAGGCTTCAAACGCAGGCTTTAGCAGGAACCCCATGAGCATAACTGATTCTAGCAGGAACACCCTTCTGTGCTTCTCTTTCCTCCCCCCTTCCCACTGACATCCCCCAGGGGTAAAGCCCAGGACTGCGGGGATATCTGAGACCCAGAAAGGAGAAGGATCCTCGCTCAGGGCCTTATAGCTGATAACCGGTAGAATCTTCTTCATCCCATGGATCAGCCGGAATACAAGACTTCAGAGAGTCGCAGGTAGCTGTGTACTGTCTCTTCAGGTAGGGTCTGGCTTTCAAAACTGTTGCCTGGCTAAGAAAACTTTGGGAGGAACATCCAGAGATGCATTTTAACCTTTGGTTTTGTCCTGCTGCCCTGATAGCCTAACCCCACTTTGTGGATGTGGTCACACCCACAGTTGTCATACTCGGGGCAACATTGGAGAGAGGGAGCAGGTGAAGCTTGTGGGGAAAGATGCCTTTCTGGGAAGCGTGCAGAGCACACCTGGGAAGAGGCAGGCAGGATATAAGGAAACAGATTGGCACCTGATTACCCCAAAATGCCTCCCTCTCCAGGCTGGACCAGACCTCCCCAGCCCCCACCCCAGTGGCACACTTGAGTCAGTCCAAGGGCAGATGATGGAACACATCAAAGCCATTTGGCCTGAGCCTCTGCTGCCTGTGAAAGGAACCAGCCCCTCCATACCTGCATGTCCTGTCTTCTAAAATTTGCAAAGTCAATAACAAGAGTCCCTTCAGTGTTTTGTTCCTGCAGTCACACTTTGCTCTGAAGGAAGGCATGGTGACTCCCTTTTGTCAAAGGTAGAGCTGAATCTTTTTTTCAGATATATTTTTTTCACTTGCTTTTTATTCCCCTTGTTTGTGTCTGTGTAAAGTGTGCCAAATCTCTATGCAAAGCCAAATCTCTCAGAAGTGGAGGGTAAGGGTCTGTCTTATGCATGAAAGAAGATCAGGAGGGTTGATGTCACCTCGCTGTGAGCTGCTAGAGTGTCTCATTCATTCTTCCTACATGCAGATCTTGAGCAGCAATAGAAGAAATGGATATATAGTATATTACCCCTCCAATCCTGTTCTCATGTCATATAGCCAGTATATTATGTCAGATGGCAGAAAGAGCCAGGAAGAAAAAGTAAGGCTATAGATGGGCAAGAGAGTGACAAGCAGGTGTTGTTTTACATAGAGTGGTCAGGGAAGGTTTGGCTGGGTAGAGACTGCAGAATGAGTGCGAGCCATTCATGCAGCTATCTGTAGCGGAGCTCTCTGGGCCTAGGGAACGATTGGAATCAGTGACTCGTCAGGCTGTGGTGGGCCCCAGTGGAGTGGCATCCTTGCTCCTGCCCCCAGCTCCTCTGCCTCTGTAGCACTCCGGGGTCTCCTACACACTACCCAGGGCACCTGAGGCAGGCTTGTTCAAGGACCAAGCAGGACTCCAATGTATCTGCAGTCCCTGAGAGTTGAAGTCTGGGTTGCTGGGCCAGGCCTTGGTGTGGATGTGCACTACATCTATCCACTTATCCGTTAATGGACATTTAGTCTGTTTCTACTTTCTATTATAAATAATGTTGCTGGACGGCGCTGCGGCTCACTAGGCTAATCCTCCACCTTGCGGCGCTGGCATACCGGGTTCTAGTCCCGGTCGGGGCGCCGGATTCTGTCCCGGTTGCCCCTCTTCCAGGCCAGCTCTCTGCTGTGGCCCGGGAGTGCAGTGGAGGATGGCCCAGGTGCTTGGGCCCTGCACCCCAAGGGAGACCAGGAGAAGTACCTGGCTCCTGCCATCGGATCAGCGCAGTGTGCTGGCGCAGTGCGCCGGCCGCAGCGGCCACTGGAGGGTGAACCAACGGCAAAGGAAGACCTTTCTCTCTGTCTCTCTCTCTCTCACTGTCCACTCTGCCTGTCAAAAAAAAATAAATAAATAATAATGTTGCTGTGAATTTTGTGTATATTTTGTGTGCATATCTGTTACTGTTTTGGAGCAGAACTGCTAGGTCATCATACAGTAACACTCTGGTTAGCTCTTTGAGGGACTGCCAGACTGCTTCTCTAGGCAGCTGAGCCATGCTGTGTTCCCGCCAGTGCTGCACGAGAACCCCAGGTTCTCCGCATCCCTCCTGGCACGAGCTCGGGCTCACTTTTGATCATAGCCACCACAGTGGGTATGCAGTGGTATCTCCTTGTGGTTTGGGCTTGCGTTCCCCAAATGACTGATGCTGTAGAGTATCTGACCATGTACTTCTTTGGTATTTGCATTTCTTTTTAGGATAAATGTCTCTTGTTCCTTTGCCCATTTTTTATTTGCTGTTTTAGTGTTGCCTTGTAAAATTCTCTGTATATTCTGGACATACTCGCTGTATAATTGCCAAATATTTTCTCCCATTCTCTAGATTGTCTTTTCACTCTTGATAATGTTCTTTGAAGCACAATTTCATAATATGTACCATTTAATAAGGTCTAATTTGTCCATTTTTCCCTCCTTTGGTTGCTTATATTTTTGGTATCAGTTTTTTGTTAAAAAAATCTAATCCAAAGTCTAGAAGATTTATGTTTTCTGCTAAGAGCTTTATATTTTTAACTAGCATTTTAAGCCCTCTTTACTTTAAGATAGTGTATTATTCTTCACAAGAAGGATAAGCCCATCTCCAAAATTGTACAAATCAGTGTGGTTAAAGACGAAAGGCTGGGTATCATTTGGGTCATACTGTTTGGTCCACACTGAGGTTTTTCCCTTGATTCCCAGTATCTTCTTTCTGATGTCCTGGTTACTAAACTTTGGGTACTTATTTTTCCATATAATTTCTCATATAATTTTTAAACAAACAGAAATAACAATTTTTAGATTATAAATTAAATAGTTGAAGAAAACTGTTTCTACTTATTTATTGTTTCCTAATTAAGATTGTATGTACTGGCGCCAGAAGATGTTTCAAAATATTTACTCAGAAAACTTCATACGCATGTATTTATAAACCATCAATTATTTGTTTTTCATAGTGTGTTCATATGTACTCCAAGTATTCATGGAAGGAATTTGTAAGCAACATTTCCTTATTCTTATTTAATTCTTCTATAATCTAGAAACTGTATGATATTTCCTTAAAATAGTGCTTTATCATTTTTCTTATAAAAGTGTATATATCCATCTTAGATGACTGTTAAAACACAGAGAAGCAGAAAGAAAAGGCAACCCTGTGAAATCCCACCACCTACACATAACCTCCATCAGGGAGAGAGAGAGTTGAACTTGACTTCTGTTTGCATTTTCCCTGCAGAAGACTCTGGAAACTCAAAGCCCCAGGAATGAAAAGCAGCATCTGGCTCCCAGTGTCTCACAGAAAGGTTTTGGACAGAGCATCTTTGTTCCTGAGCACGGAAGTCATTGCCGTCACTGCTTTTGCCTTGCAGGTTCCACTCCTTCCTGCTCTTCATGGGCCATCCCCCGTATGCGATTCGGGAGGTGAACATAACCAAGTTCTGCAGGACCATCAGTGAGTTTGCGCTGGAGTACCGCACCACCAGGGAGAGGGTTCTGCAGCAGAAACAGAAGCGGGCCACCCACAGGGAGAGAAACAAGACCAGAGGGAAGATGATCACGGACGTAAGTCTCGCGAGCTCCGTCTCTAGGGCACCTGTCGTGAAAGCACAGCCGTCAGGCCTCCCCAGTGTGCGAGCTCTGCCCTTTTTCTTTTCTCCCAAGAAGAAAGGATCCATTTTTTTTCCCTTTAATTTGAGACACAGAGTTATAGACATAGAGTGGGAGAGACATAGAGAGGGAGAGACAGAGAGAAAGGTCTTCCATCGCTGGTTCACTCCCCAATGGCTGCAATGGCCAGAGGTGGGCCCATCCAAAGCCAGGAGCTTCTCCGGGTCTCCCATGTGGGTGCAGGGGCCCAAGCACTGGGGCCATCTTCTGCTGCTTTCCCAGGCCATTAGCAGGAAGCTAGATTGGAAGAGGAGCAGCTGGGACACGAATTGGCACCCATATGGAATGCCAGTGCCGCAAGTGGAGACAGCCTACTGTGCCACAGCGCTGGTCCCGGATTCTTGGTCTTCAAATTTGTTCTCCAGCTGTCTTGCCTCTGATTCTGTGAACGTCTGCTGTATATGGAAAGTGAGGGAGAGCATGTGTTGGTGCAGGAGCAAGTAGCTTGCAGGGGGTGTTGTACCATGTGAATGACACACAAATGCTTTAGTTCCCTGTCAACCCTGTGATATGAGAAACATTGGATGAGGAGAGGAAAATTTCCACTAAGGGAACTGTACTGGTGTGGAATCGACTCAGAACTCTAATTGTTGCTAACAGTGCTGTGTAAGCCATCACTCAATACGTGGGCCACCCTACTGGGGGCATCTTAGTAGACGAACTCATGTGATTGAAGACAGAGTCCGACAGGCTTTTGGCGGTCCCTGGAGTCGCAGAACAGCAGGTGGGAAGAGAATCCAGAGTTTGTGAGTCCAGCAGCAGTGTCCCTGCTGCACTTTGCACCCTCCCCCCCACTTCCTTCATCTGCCTACCTCAGCCACAAGCCTTCCCAGGCCCCAGGTGCACAGGGTGTTCAAATGGCACTTGCTCAGTGAGTAGAGGCTGTGTGAAGATGCCTGGGACAGAAAGGGGCAGATCCCTTGTCCATTGTTAGTGGGTGATAAGCCTGTTCCAGGCAGAAGGGAAACTTTTTGGGACTTCTCTTTTGCTCACTACATATTGTTCTTTTATTATTTGTTTATTTGAAAGACTGACACACACACACACAGAGGGAGAGAGAGAGAGAGAGAGATCTTACACCCATTGTTTCACTCCCCAAATGGCTGCAGCAGGTAGGGGCTGGGCCAGGCTAAAGCCTGGAGCCAGGAACTCTATCCTGGTCTCCCACATGGGTGGCACGGGCCAAATACTGATCCATCTTCCGTTGCCTTCTAAGGCTCATTGGCACGGAGTTGGGTCAGAAGTGGAGCAGCCAAGTCCTGAACCCGTGCTCTGATCCGGGGTGCCAGCCTAACAAGCGACAGCTTAAGCTGTGGCTCCACACGGCCGACTTACTATGCAGTCTTACTTGGACTCACTCAGGGAGAGCAGTTTCTTTCTATACTGATGGATTGAAGCCTACTGAAGATGTGGTTCTTTTCATCATTTGGATTGGTGTCTGTGTGCTTCCTCCATCGGCACATGTATCTGAGTGGCACATGGGCTTTCGGTGATACTCGGAGTGGAATGAGGAAGACTGAAGCCCGGGGGGAGGGTGCATCACTATAAGACTCAACTGACTTCAAGTAGAGGTTGGGCGAGGCAGAAAATTCACTTGGAAGAGCTCATGGGAGTGCTTTCTGTGGCCAGATGTGTGCATGCATGCAGCCGTCCAAGCAGAAGGCACATGCGCCCTGCTCTTGCAGGAGTCCACATTCCTGAAGGGTCTGACCCCTACGTGGAGACTGGGTGCATTAACCTAGAAATGTTGTTGTGACTTTAGGACAGTTCTGAAGAGAACCGAGGACCGATGAATCCCCTGCCTTCTGCCTCCGCCCCAACCTCTCGTTTCCTTGAAAGGGAGTGCTCGGCCCCCTTTCTCCAGGAAGAGCCCCCTCTGCAGCCCCTCTGTGGGTCTGGGTGCTGTCGCCACAGCTGAGAGACATCTGTCTCCTCTCCTGCAGGCTGGGTTCAATGGGAGGGGTATTCACCCTCTGGGAGGACAGTGACTTGGGCGGCAAATTGAATCCACCTGGGCAAACTGTGGCCCACATTTCATTCCAGGGTTTTATTTTAGTGGAAATGCGACACACTGGAGGGTGAAAAGTCCAAGTCCAATGTGCTTATAGTTAGGAAGACACATCAAAATTTCTTGCCAAATTCTTGAGAATTTTTTTTACAGATCCCACTAATTTTTAAATTCTGTGCTCTCCTGAAAACATGCAGCTTCTCATAGTTATAAACAGAGGTAAATGTTTCTAGGGTTTGGCTTTAAAAATACTTAAATTTCCGTTAAAAGTTAGGCTTGTGGGCTACTAGTCCACGTTTTTCAGTGGTCGGAGGCATTATTTGAGTAGAAAGCCTGCCACCTGCTGGAAGACCAGGATAATGTGGCTTTTCCTCTTGGTTATTAAATGCTCCTTGGGTGCACCAAAGACAAACGTGAATGCAGCTGACCCTATGTATCTGTGGATTCCACCACAGATCAAAAATATTTGAAAAAAATTACAGCTGTGTTGAAAATGTCCAGAGTTTTTGCCTTGTCATTACTCCCTCAACAATACAGCATCACAACTATTTATATAGCTTTCAAGTATATTAGGTATTATAATCTCAAGGTGATTTAAATTACATTGGGAGCTTGTGTGTAGGTTCTGTGCTAAACTATGCTGCTTATATAAGGCACTGGAGCACCTTGGGTCTGGGTGTCTCTGAGAGTCCTGGAACCCATCTGTCACAGATACCAGGCACAGTTATCTAACAAAAGACAAGCTCTCCCTCAGCTATGTCACCCCTGGTTGGAGAGTCACCTATACCCAACTTAAGCAACTGAAAACAAAAGCAGATCGGAAGTTGTGAGTTATGGATCCCCTGAATGTTGGAAGTGGAAGATTTTAGAGAAATAGCCCACAGTGAGTCACTTTTAATTTTGATGTTGAATAAAGGAACATGGAAGCAGTAGCAATTAGAGACCAGAAGTCACAGGGTCAGCCCTGACCACCCTGTGTTGTTAGTCGCCTGGACCAGCTCCTGGGTGTGTCTCCCTCTGCTTCTCTCCCTGTTTCTGGTATGCAGAGGGGCTCCTTTCTTCTAACCCCGAGGTCCTCCCAGCTAAGAGTCTCTGTGAAACTAACTCCTCTTGCAAAACTGGTGCTTGAATGAACGGTGGCATAGAGAAGGTCACAGAGCAGCTGTGGCCCTTCCTGCTGCCACTGCACCAGGAAGTGGACACCCCAGGACTTTCACACTGGGGGCAGTCGGCCTCCTGGCTGAAACCCTCACCCTGCCTCAGCCCCAGCTTCCTCCTTGTAAAGGGGGAATTATGGCTACCATAGGGATGTTGAGAGGGCCAGGGGCTTTGTGTGTTCAGCACCTTGCACGTGTGCTAACAGCTGCAAGCAGCGCCACTGTCATTAAACACGATGACCAGGGGGTGGAGCACCGCTGTCTTTCCATGGGGGTAGGGCAGTGTGGAAGGTGACAACCAGAAGTTCTTGTCATTTCACTGCCAGAAAGTGTAAGGTGCTTCTCCAAAAGCTCATGTCTGATTTGCTGGCCTGGTCTTGTAACCTCCGTGGAAACGCCGATATGGAAGGTGGGTTTAACTTAAAGTCAGAAGATGGACACGACTTGCCGCACTTGATGTATTTTTAGAAAAGGAAAATTGTGTTTAAAGTCATGCAAAGAGGTTTAGTGAGAAGTCGTGAACAGTGCAGACAGTTCAGATGGCCAGCATGAGGGACAGGAGGCTCTAGAAGACTGCATCTCCTGTCCCTGGGGAGAGGTGACAGGAAACGTGCAGCTTGGACCCTTGTTGCACTTGTCCTGTGTGGCCTGGACATAGAAAGATAAAAGGATTGAGTGTAAGACCCGGGCCCTCAGCTGGGGCAGGGATGGGCCAGCGCTTGGGATGAGAGGGCAGAGCTAGGTTGGTCACGGCTGGTCTGCTTGCTGCTTGCTGTGGCCCTGACTGCCCAGCAGGTGCCAGTAGGCCCATCAGGACATGGCTAGCCTTGCAGCAGGCCCCAGAGCTGGGAGGTTGGTGGTGGCCCAGGAACCAGGTCAGCTGATGACTGACCTCCTAGGCAGCTCAGGGTATGAGCTTGAGTTCTACAAGTGCCCCACCCCCACCCCGCCAACTTTGGTCAAAGCTGTCCTGGGAGCTCAGGGAGGGGTGTCCAGACAAGATGGGGGGGGCGGTGGCTGGCAGCTCCTGATGCAATAAGGTGTCCTCTCGTGGTGGTGGCCATTTTCTTTGCAATCTGCTGTGACATTGAGATGACCTCATCTTTGCTGACTTCTGAGCCTTCTAAGAATCACTTCTGTCTTCTCTGTTCTGTCCTGTCGAGTAGACGGATGACGAGGATGAAGTTGAGGTATGACTGGTTCAACATGAAGATGCCACATGTGCTCCCATGTGTCACAGAGCCTAATCTGACATAATCAGCATGAACTGTCAGCACCATTCCGACTTTAAACCATGCACGGGCGTTTTCTGGTTGATTTTTGTGTGATCACTAACCACTAGCAGGGGTTCTCGTGCTGTGTGTGCCAGGGGACTAAAGGGTTAACTGCATCTTCCAAGCTGTTCCTGAGTCCAAGCTGATCAGGAGCCCTGTCCTGAGTGGCAGCTTAGTGGCTGTCTCCCTACTACAGGAAAATAAACAAGGAATTTTATTTCTAGGCCAAGACTTTTTGGCAACTCAGGTATGAGAACCAAATTCTAGAATAACCACATAGAGAGTCCTAAAACCACAAAGGAAGTGGGCAGTGGCCAAAATCCAAGCTAGAGCCTCTGTCATCAGCCAGGGAGCAGCCTCTGATGGGTGCCCATTTCCTGGATTGGCATCTATGGCATCCATGGATTTGTGTGTGCAGAGCTGGGAGGGCGGGGAATCCTGCCCCTGAACCTGGGTGCAGGTGCATGAAACAGAGACCAAGTTGGGGATGACTGGCCCTGGAAAATGAGGAGGGGGCATTGTAGATGGCACAGGTCACAGCTTCCCTGTGGGTTCTCTGTGGCTGAGACACTGGATGAAACAGGAAGCCAGGAATCTACGGAGCTGCCCTTCTGTTGTTCATCCAGATGTCTGGCTTTCTGTTTAGACTGTGTTCTGGCACAGCCCTTGCAAAACATACATTCCCTGACTTGTCCAGTTAGAGAAAACCACCGTGTGTGTAATGCTTGTTAAGATAACCAGATTCTCTACAGAACCACAAGTAGTGAGTGTTGCCGAATGCAGATGCAGCATGAACTTGTGTGTCGCAGTCTGTTCTGGGCCCTCACACTAAACCCCTTGGAGCCACCTTAATCTTGGAGGCCCTCAGTTTCCTTTCCTTTAATGTGAGATGGGACCAGATCTACAAGAAAACTTCCCAATTCCTTTTTTTTTTTTTTTAATTTATTTGAAAGGCAGAGTGACAGAGAGGGGGAAAGAGAGGGGGAAAGAGATCTTCTGTCTGTTGGTTCACTCCCCTAATGGTCATAATGGCTAGGGGTGGGCAAGACCAAAGCCAAGAGCCTTGGACTTCATCTGGGTCTCCTCCATGGGTGGCAGGGGCCCCAAGTACTTGGGCCATCTTCCACTGCTTTCCCAAGTGCATTAAGAGGAAACTGGTTCATAAGAGGGGCAGTTGGGACTCAAACAAGCACTCTGTTATGGGATGCTAGCATCATAGATGGTGGCTTAACCAGATGCACCACAACACCCACCCTACCAACTTTTAACATTGTATGGTTCTACATGGACCATACAGTGCTCACATTTAACATTGTATGGACTGAATTCGCTTTTGCAGCTCTGCCATTGTGATAGTTATGAGAACTTGAACTGCTTTCAAGAACTAGATTAAACAGATAAAGTTTGATACATTTGACTAACAAAACATTTCAATCTTTTTATCAGGGCTTTGGTGTTAGAAACAAATTTGTTTTCCGGGTTTGTTGTTGCTGTTGTTGTTTTCAGCTCTCGCCAGAGTTGATGCCAGTCCCCACGAGCAGGCACCAGTGGGCATTCAGGGTGCTGCTCCAGTGCGTGGATGGGTGGGGCCTGCTGGGGCGCAGGGGCTTCCACGGCTGAGAACAGGTCTTCCTGTAGAGGCAGATGCTTTGACATGGATTGGCAACCTCATTGACTGTTGTAACTAACGCATTTGCAACGTGCTTGCAAAAATGAAGGAAGAAGGTTCTCCTCCAGCAAAACTCTCCTAAGCTTGAGTTGGCTTTTGAAGAGTCTCCCTCCCCTCCTAACTTGCCCTTCTTGGTTTTGCAGTCCGGCAAGTTCTCTGGCACTTCCCCGGCTCCTCCGAGCCAGCCGCAGGGTCTGAACTATGCCGATGACGCTGCTGAACATGAGAACATGAAGGCTGTGCTGAAAACCTCTTCCCCTGCCATGGAGGATGCCACCCCGGTGCTGGGCGTCCGCACTCGCAGCCGCGTGAGCCGAGGTAACTCGTGGCAGGGTGGGGTTTGTCCTCTCGGTTTGGCCATCTCCTGGAGGCTGTGGTCTCTGCTGCAGGATGCCAAGTGCTGCTGCGGGATGCTAAGTACTGATCCCAGCTGTAGGCTCCCCAGGACTTTGTGCGAATCACCCACTTTCCCCTATTAGCACCGTCAGGACTGGCCTTCATAGCTTTGCCTCAGAAGCCAAGAATACTCCTCAAAGTATTGTTGACTTTGCACAACGGGGTTTCTTCCAATGCATCCTCATGGCCTGAAGTCAGGGCTAGCTAATTGCAGCCTGCAAGTCACATTCATTCTGCTTCCATTCTTTGTAAATAAAGTTTCATTGGAACCCAACTTTGATTATCCCATTGGTATGTCTAATGTCTATTTTGCACTGCAATGGCAGAGATGAGTCTTTTAGGCCCTGAAGAGCCGAAAATATTTATCCTACAAAGTTTGCCAACCACTGGATTAAACCAGTAACCCTCCCGGTAGAGGCAGAGACCAAACTAAAACTTCAAGGTAGTAAGTAGGTTCCAGATTTGGTTATAATTGGAAGGGATTTTTAAGTTTGACTTAAGTATTAGTGTTTTACATCTGAAAGTGTTCACTCATGTTTCCTTGGTCTGATCTGAAACCATGTTGACCCCTCGCCCAAGCCCTGACTATCGCTACTGGCAGGATGAAGCCTGCACTGTTCACGCTCTCACTCTTCCTATCCTGTCGCATCAGCTTGCCTTTCACTCATCCAGACATGTTGGCACCACCCTTAGAGCACCCTGTGCACCCCCAAGTCCCCTGTTGCTCATGTTGCCCCACGGCTTGGAATGTCCTCTGCTGCCTCCAGGTCCCCTTCCCCTCCAAAAACCACCTCCTCCAAGCACCCTGGCTCCTCAGCCTCTGTTTCCCCTGGATGAACTCCCCAAACCCATATTTAGGCCTCCTCATGATGATGCCCTGGAAAGAGAATCAACTGCTGGACACAGGCTTCCTCCCCAGGCTGTGCACTACCCAAATTTTAAAAAATCCATACATCCACCCACACCAGGATGCCCTGCAGTGCAAAAGGGGGTGCTAGGAGCCATTCTGCTGGGGCAGGAAGTCAAATGGAACACACCAGGGAGGCTGGGTTACAGGTTACATAGAGTGGGTCGCAGAACCTCAGTAATGAATGGTGATGGCAGCACCTACAAGGTGTCTCTGGGGCCCTGCTGAGCACTACAGCTTCCCCAGGATAGAAGGCAGATGGAATCTGGAGGGCTGCCAGCTGGAGAAACCCCCAAGAAGGCCCGTCACTGACCTCCACTGGCCTGGCTCACTGAGCACTGCTTTCTGGAAGCTTGCTGTCTTCGACTCTCTTCTTTATATAGAAACAGTGATAGCAGGAACAAATGCAATATAAAGAAAGTGATGATGAATGCAATTCTAGGCTCCCCCGCCCCGTCCTGACCCCAAGTGTGGATCATTTTCATGCAATGCATATGGCTTCTGAGTTTTCTAGAAACTTAAGAGCTAAACACTGGAGAATCGCCAAGGGTTTGCATGCTGTGTTCTCAAACCCTGAGGATTGTGTGGGATTCCCTAGTGGAGCTGCACCTCGGGCTCTTTCATAAAATTGCTGGCAGATCTTCATGTTTTGTTTAAGTAGAGTATTACTGTCTCTAGTTCCCTTCTATTCTTTGGGTTGGAATTTAGTCTTTAAAAAAAGTAACTGTTTTAATAGGGCTTTTACATTTTACTTTGATTCACAGCTAAGGATGTGCCAGGGATGGGCTGCTTCCCTCCACCTCTGCCCCAGGGTTACACTAACAAACACAACACAGTGTGGAAGACCCATCTCTCAGTTCAACCTTCATTCCCAAACCATACCACACATATTTGTATATACTGTTACTTCATCAAAGAATCAACAGTTAGGCTCTTCGGGATTCAGTCTTCTCAAACCCTCTGACATCTAGATAGTTTTGGATGTGGAATTAGAAGAAAAGAAATGAATATTGTGATGTCAGCCTTTTAGTGACCAGCAACAGAAACAAACGAGAAGAATCACAGTCCTGAGTTTCATTGAGGGACGGATGCACTTATTTATGTATTTCAAAGACAGAGACTGAAAGAGACCTACCATTTGGTGGTTCACTCCCTAAATACCCACAATGCAGGGTTAAGCTGCTGCCTGCAATGCCGGCATCCCATATGGGCACCTGTTCAAATCTTGGTTATCCTACCTCTGATCCAGCTCCCTGATAGTGTGGCTGGGAAAGCAGCAGAAGATGGTCCAAGTGCCTGGTCCCCTGCACCCATGTGGGAGACCTGAATGAAGCTCCAAGATTCATCCTGGCCTAGCCCTGTCCATTGTGGCCATTTGGGGAGTCAACCAGTGAATGAAAGATTCATAGTCTCCCTCCCTCTCTCTCTCCCTCTCTTTCTTCCCCCACCCTTTCCCTTCCTCCCTCTTCCTCTTTCCCTCCCTCCCTCTTCCTCTTTCCCTCCCTCCCTCTTCCTCTTTCCCTCCTTCTTATCCCTCTTTCCCTCCCTCTTACCTCTCTCTCTCCATTTATAATGCTGCCTTTCAAATAAATAAATCTTATTTAAAAAAATGCCTGTGACAGCTGGTGCAGGGTCAGGGCCATAAGCCAAGAGACAGGAACATAATCCATGCATCCCACATGGGTGGAAGGAACCCAGTTACTCAAGCTATCCTGTTTCTCAGGGTCTGCATTGGCAGGAAAATGGGATCAGGAGCCTGAACCAGGATTCAAACCCAGGCACTCCAAATGTGGGATGGCATATTTGCAGCTAGAGTAATGACCTGCTCCTGCGAGGTCATTCTGATGGTCTGGTTTGCTGTGTGCAAGGAAGGGTGCCTATTTCTTGGCCAGCGCAGTCTATATAAGGCCTCTGCTCTAAGAAGTGATAGGAGACAATGTATGTGAATAAGAAAGAATAGAAGAGGAGAGAAAAAAGGAAGGTCAGGACATGAGGAATATATTACTGTTTAATGCTGAGCAGTAGATCGTCAGTCTAGAAGAAGCTTAGGATGGGAGTGAAAGAAGGCGGCTCTGCAGTGTTGCAGAGTATGGGGAAGGAAATCACTTGTGCCCCATGTATGCAAAAAGGCCTAGGACAATGCCATGTGGGAGTCTCAGTCCCCAGCAGCTCCTGCAAGCTTTGTGAGTTGGGCTGAGTGTGATGAGCAGTGAATGTCAAGGAGGGTGCCAGTGACTGCCCTGCAGCCATAAGGCTGGAGTCTGGAGTCCTAGACTTTGGTAATGCAATGGGAGCTGTCATAGGAGATGGAGTGCAGTAATGTAACATAGCAGGTTGTTGCTGCTTCAACGGAAGCTAGACATCTGTTCCTGAACAGAAAGGACAAAGAGAAGAATCACTGCTGGGTTTGTCACAGTATGGGTTCATTTTCACTGACGAGAGTGATGAGAAAGAGGCTGTTCAGTTTCTCTGCACTGTCACACCATCTATAGAGAGACTTCTGCTTCCAGATGGCGTGCAACAGGGAGTGGCAAGTCACCGCTCTAAAAAATGTAAGGCTTTCTTTTCTTATTGTTGTAAAGATTTGTTTATTTATTTGAAAGTTCGAATTAGAGAGAGGGGGAGAGTCGGAGATCTTCCATCTGCTGCTTTACTCCTGGATGGCTGCAATGGCCAGAGCTGAGCCGTCGCTCCCCCTCTTCATGGAGGAACGACACAGGACCCTGTGCTGTTCTTTTGTCTGCTCGGCCCTCCCCGGGTTTGCTGCTGGTTCTTCCCGGTTTGGCTACCGTCCCTCCACCTCCGTGGAGGGGCAGGCCCCCTGCCACCTTCCCCACTTCCGCAGGGGAGCGGCACACCGCCGGCCAGCTCTCTCGGGGGCTGCACAGGTGTTCCTTCAGATAGATGTTCCCCTTAGATGTTCCTGGTGCATGTTGTCTCTCTCCTCCTTTATAGTCCTCTTCCACCAATCCCAACTCTGCTACCCACATGCCGAGTACGCTGCTCTCCTCCAATCAGGAGCAGGTCCTACAGTTTATTGGTTGAACTGGAGGCAGCTGTGTAGAAGCTGTTTCCTCCTCTCCCAGCGCCATATTGTGGGAGAGCAGATGCATAGAATAAGTCTTAATTCCAGTAACTTAGTCTAGTCCGAGTTGCTCCCAGTTGCTCCCCACATGAGCCAACTGGAAACAAGGAGCCAAGAGCTTCATCCGTGTCTCCCACGTGGGTGGCAGGGGTCCAAGCACTTGGGCCATCTGCTGCTGCTTCCCCAGGCACATTAGCAGGGAGCTGGATCAGAAGTGGAGCAGCTGGGACACAAATCAGCACCCATGTGGGATGCCGGAATTGCAGGCAGCAGCTTTACTTGCTATCCCACAACGCAGGACCCAAGGCTTTCTTTTAAGAGACAAGAGAGAATGGTAGGAGGGAAGAGGACTGGGACAGGTAGAACTGCAGGAGAAAGAGACTGCCTGTCTAGGAGCATTTGCGAATCTGAGCACAGGCCGAGGGATGGGCTTGTCCTGTGTGGAGAGGCTCTGAAGAGAAACCAGAAGAACTTGAGAGAGCAATGTGAGTTGGCATCAAAGATTGGAATTGGGAGGATCCCCCAGTGCATATAATTTTCTCCCAAGACATTGGTAAGTACAGCCCTGGCAGAGCAGAAGGTGATGCTGGGCCCGAAAGAATGAAGGAAACCTCCTGCAGCCTTGAAGCACTGAGAAAATGAAGGCGAGCTGAAGGACGCACCCTTACCACACACATGCCAGCCTCAGCCGTGAGGCAGGCTCAGTGAGAGCGGGCTGATTTCTTCGAAGTTTATATTTATCTGAAAGAGAGAGACGGAGAAATGATCCATCCTCCCACCAGCTGGTTCACTCCCCAGTTGGCTGCAACAACCAGAGCTAGGCCACTTCAAAGCCAGGAGCCAGGAACTCCATCCGGGTCTCTCACACAGATGGCAGGGCCAAAGTACCTGGCCCATCATTCGCTGCCATCCCAGCTGCACTAGCAGGAAGCTGGATTGGAACTGGAGCAGCCAGGACTTGAACCAGCACTTGCATATGGAATTCCTGACCCATTGTGCCACAGTGCTGGCCCCAAGTGGCTGATTCTTATCCACAACTGTGAGCTGGCCTCAGCTCACTGTACCTATTTTTTTTTAATTTATTTGACAGATTTAGACACTGAGAGAGACAGACAGACAGAAAGGTCTTCCTTCCGTTGTTTCACCCCCCAAATGGCCACTACGGCCGGAGCTACACTGATCCGAAGCCAGGAGCCTCCTCCTGGTCTCCCATATGGGTGCAGGGGCCCAAGCACTTAGGCAATCCTCCACTGCCTTCCTGGGCTACAGCAGAGAGCTGGACTGGAAGAGGAGCCACTGGGACTAGAACCTGGTGCCCATATGGGATGCCGGCACTGCAGGCGGAGTATTAACCAAGTGAGCCATGGCGCTGGCCCCACTCACTGTACCTGTTAATGGTACCTCATCATATCTGATAACAGAGGAAAGTGAGGTGACTCCAGAGGAAGTAGCACTGACCTCAGTCTCTACATTCTTCACAAAGTCCAGTGCATAGTCTAAGTTATAATTCCAGGGCAGAATATGGACTCTAACTCATAATCAAGAGGAAAAGGAGACAGTAACAACATGTTCCTAAGTGAGCCTTTTCTTGAAACGTGCAGTAAAGGATTTGAGATAAATTTATAATGTTTCTTAGAAAAGGAAAATGTAGACAAATTGATGAAAAGGTGGATAATTTCAACAGGGAACTGCAATCTGTAGAAAAGAGTCATTGTCATTCTGGAAGCACAAAATGAAGTATGTGAGATAAGGAACACAATAGATGAGTCTAGTGCAAAATTGTTCCTGGCAAAAAAAGAGGACAAGTAAATTCCAAGACACATGATTAGAAAATGTACAAACTAAAACATGGTAAGAAAAAATGGAAAGAACGAAGCAGAATGTAAGACATTTGTGGACACCGCCAAGTGGTCTAACACGTATCACTGGAGTACCAGAGGAAGAAGATGAACAAAAAGCAATATCTGAGGAGATGATGCCTGAGAATTTCCCCAAACTGAATTGACATTCCAGCTCACCGATTTGAGAAACTTAGCAAATCCAAGCCGAATTAGTACTGGAAGAACTGTATCATGGGCCAACTGCTAAAACCACACACAGAGAGAAAATCTTTAAAACAGCTGGAGAGAAGAGATACGTTACTTAGTACAAGGCAGTAAGAATGGGGGCTCACTTTTCAATAGCAACGGGGGAAGCCGGAAATAAAAATGGAGAGTGACATCTTTAAATTATGAGAAGACAAAAACCTCTCAGCTAGAATTTGTCTCCAGGGATGTTACCTTTGAGAAATGAGGGCAAATCTTTGTGGTTTTTTATTTTTATTTTCAAACAATGTATCTATTGTCCTATACTTATTT
Source organism: Oryctolagus cuniculus (assembly GCF_964237555.1). Lineage (NCBI taxonomy): Eukaryota > Metazoa > Chordata > Mammalia > Lagomorpha > Leporidae > Oryctolagus > Oryctolagus cuniculus. The sequence goes on along the minus strand of NC_091441.1, from coordinate 40,978,835 downwards.
TCCTTGTAGACTATTTCTTTGGGCTGAATTTCTGGAAAGGAAAAAGAAATTATGGTGTTTTCTTCCAACCCATCATGATTGTATTTTTTTTAAATGAAGTAAAAATCAGGGGAAATTATGCTATTTTGGTCTAGAATGTTCATCCCCTCTACTGTATCTCGGTATATGGCAGTGTCTTGCTGACGCATGGAGGATGGTGATGAGCCATGTGGCCCGCTGGGTGGCTCCATGAGGGTACAAAGGGCCCAGGAAGAGGAATGTGTTCGTGGCCAGAGGGAATGGAAATAAATAGCCATGAGGCAGAGAGGACAGGAACCAAGAGGAGAGGGGATAAAAAGCAGAACCAGAAATGAGCTGAGGAAGAAATGACGTCATCACAAAACTGAGTTTGACAATCCTGGATCTGTGGCAGATGTGCCTTTGCAGCATCTCCTGACACATTACATGGAAAGCAGCTTCCCTAGGGGTGTGCAAAATGGGACTACTGGTGATTCTCAGAGGGACGATCCGGCGATGCCTTATTGATGGCTCAAGGCTCTGGAAATGTATTGTGAGCAAATGAAACTGAAGGAGCTTCGTGTGCTTTTGGAAGGATAGTTTGGCATTTTAGGGTACGACGTAGAATTTTAAGTCAGTATAAAAGGGGAAGTAGATTTCTGGGTAAAACATAGGCATGCCACTGACTGCTATGCTCTGAGGAGGGCTGTCGTCAGAGGCTCTGGGTCCCAGGCAGAAAGGTGAGTCGTCTTAAGGCCGCTCACCTCCAGTGTAACTCCGAGCACGTCCAGACAATCATTCAGCAGCAGTTTAAAAAATTCACTTCCAAGAAGAGCTTATGTTTCAAGACTTTGGCAGTGCTGAAAAAACTGGCCTTCTGATAGGAGCAAGGAGACCAAGCTCACTTGGGTGTAAGTAGAAAAACTACAATTGGCTTCTTTTTGTGGGTGCCAATGTTGTGGGAATAGTCCATGAAAAAAAAAAGTAAACTAACTACATCATCAACAACAGAAAACCTTGTCTGTTGAGAGCATCGTTGTCCCATAGCTGCAGGTCTGGGGTAACGCAGGTGATGGAGCACCTGGAGTCCTGGCCTTCCTTGCACAAAGTGTCACTGTTTACATATGTAATTCAGTCATGTGTGCTTTCCTAGCGCAGGCTGGGACTCCATTACAGCATGTTTCATATATGCAGTAAAACTGCAACCAGAAGCACACAATATCCATGCACTGTGATCCACTGTTCCCAACTGTTTCCATCAATATCCATTTTCCTGTGTGCATTCATTGCCACCCAGGTGGTTATAAGTCCTGAAACTTAAAAAAGGTAGTAGGGAAAATAGCTCAAAATTTAAAAATGGATATTTGTTAGCATTTTCCCCTCTGAATTTGGAAAAGCTGGGTTTTTTTTGTTTGTTTGTTTAACTTGACTGGACCCCAGTCAGGCTGGGACCTGTGTTCCATAGACGGTGACTTTGAGAACCCTTACCTATAGGGTTTTGAGGTTGTGGACTTCTTATAAAATGAAATGTAGCCAATGGAAATGAAAAATCTGAGCACATTTTATAAGTTTCCTCTGGTAAAAAAAAAAAAAACTTTCACAAGATTTCTATCAGGAAGGCATAGTTCTGGGTATCTGAGATTCGCCTTAGTTTCTGAGTGTTTAACATGACTTGGGAACCATGTTTCACAGTGCTTTCTCCTTGCTGTCTATAGGCAGGTGCCTTGAGGCCAGACTTGGACTGTCTTTATCATGTAGCTTTGCTGAAACACATTTTTCTGCTTAGGGAGCAGATGAATATACCAAAGAAAAGCTCCGTGAACACTCCCTTTGCTAGTGAAGGCAGGTGAACCTGTGAGGGCTTTTAAAGACTACAGAAATCCATGTTTCTATGTAATTTAGTGAGAAGTCAGAGATAGCTGATGTTCACCAGGCGTATGCAAGCACCTGTGGAGAATGGTTGGCGCCTGTACATCACAGGGCGTGCATCATGGGCGCTTGGTGACATGTGCTGCAGAGGCTGGCATGTGCTGTCCGCTCTCTGGTGTGCGCTGTCTGGGGCAGGTGAAGGCAGCACACGCAGGATGGAGAGCTCAATTGAGAGAGAACACAGTTTTGTGTTCACACAGTAGTGTGACACAAATGCCCTGCGTGTGGGTTTGTACAGAACCTCTAGGGGGCACTCTGGAGCTGTCGCTAATTCTAAAGCTCTCACTTTGGCCTTTGCTGGCACCTATTGCTGACAGTACTTGGCTGCTTAGGGGAGACTTAGGTTGTGTTTTCATTTGGGCGTCCTTCTCTCTGCATATCTTGCACTCAGGAGCTGTTTCATTTTGCAGGATCCACTAGCTCGTGGACTATGGGAACTGATGACTCTCCTAATGCCACGGATGACGCGGCCGATGAGATCATGGACCGCATTGTCAAGTCAGCCACGCAGGTGCCCAGTCAGCGAGTGGTACCTCGGGAGAGAAAGCGATCCCGGGCCAACAGGAAGTCTCGTGAGTGCATTTGAGGCGGGATCCGCCCTGCTGTGCTGTGTGACCCAGGAAGGGCAGAGACGCAGGGGCCAGCTCTGGGAAGGTTTCAGTGGCTGCCTGGAGTACCCATCTGCCCTCAGCGGAGGGTCTCACACCTGACTGGCAGTGGCGGCCATCGTGGAGGAGAGGAGTGACAGTCACACCTGTCCGGTGTCCCGCGTGTTTTGCTCTTTGTGGCCAGGCCTCTCTCTGTTCACACTGTGTCCCCGGGAAGGTCTGGAGGGCCTCAGATGTCTGTGGTATGTAGGGGTGGCCTCAGCGGGCTCCAGTGCCAAGGATGCTTGGCTGGAGGCTGTGTCTCTGCCCTTTACCCAGCACCAAGGGCCAGCTGCTGGGCTGCAGACTGGGGTCTCCGGGAGCTCACTGCTGCCAGCAGACACTTGGGAGGTGAAAACCAGGGCGGGGGGAGGCCCTTCAGTGGTGGTTAGGAGGCTCGAAATAGTTAATGTTAGCCTAGACTGATTTTTTTTTTTTCCCTTTCCCTACCAAATAGAGGAGTTAACTAAATCGATTTTCCACTTTGTTCTGGGCCTGCTGCCTGCTCAACTGATGGGGGTGGGGTTGCCTTGGTCAGTGCTGGGCTGGCTCTCACAGGAGTCACACTCTGGAGCAGTGTGGCCCCCACAGATCCTTGGACAGCTGCCTTCGTGAGCCGTGGCCTGGGGTGTTTCTGGAACAAGCTCAGCCCCCACGCTGCAGTTCACTGCTGCATCACTCAGTATGGCTTTAGTCTCTATCAGCTCTACCTCGGAGAACAAGGGGCAGTGACAGGGAGCCTGTTCTGTCTCCTCCGAGTAGAAAGACAGGGGCCCTTGGTAGGCAGCAAGTCAGTCTCAAACTCAGAGTGGCCCCAACCTGTCCATCCCAGAGACTGGCTCAGGAGGTGATGGCGTTGTGGGCTGTGTACACCGACTTGGTGGTTCTGCTGGACTCACACACCTGCTTTCCCAATCAAGAGGCTGGAGGACTCTGCTCCTTTATGCGATCTGCCTTAGTTTCTCTTGGGACTTCTCTCTACAAAAGGAAAATGTCACTTGAGTTGGGGGCAGGGGATGCAATTCTGGTTCTGTAAGATGCATGGGCTGAGGGTCTCTTTCCAACGGGCTTCTGAGTGGGGCGGCTGTCGCCGGGCCGGTCCATACATTGAGGAGCAAGGCTCTTGAGCTACGGTTTTCAGACGTGTATGCACATACATCAGAAAGGCTTGCAGAGACTGTTGAGTTCTGGACATCTGGGCTGCACTCAGGCCCACTACTTCAGAAGCTTAGGGCTGGGGCCTAGAGGTCTGGGTCACTGCCCCCGCTCCTTTGGGGCTTCATGGCATTAGTGGGTAGGCATTCCGACTGCCACCTGCCTTCCTCCCCATGCCCACCCCAGCCCCTGGCAACATTCCCTTCATTCATTAACTGGAACTGTCACTCAGGGAGACTGGCTTTTCACATCTGCAAGGATATATTTGTGGCTTCCAGTGTCAATATCTAAGGCCTTCACGTTTGTTTTTTCCTGTATTTGGCTGTTTCCCCTGTGCTGCTGTGAGTTTGTTGCCTGTCTCCAGGTTTGCCCAAGAACTTGGCTGGGACTTGCTCCTCACGGTTGGGTCTCAGGCGATGTGAGCGCTTCCTGGAGTCTTGTTATAGATAGATTCATGGGTGTTCCCAGAGCAGCCAAGTCAGCATCTGCATTACCAAGATCTCCAGGTGATTCCCATTCATAATAAGATGGAGACACCTTGGACATGAGCCCAGGAGTGGTATTGCGGGTCCTCAGGAGACAAGCTCTTCTCTGGGCGGAGGTGGGGAAGACAGGTGCATCTATGCTGGCTCAACACAATGTGCTGAATCTCAGTCGACCCAAGCAGCACAGCGCTTCCATTTTCCCAGATTTGAAGGGCATAAAATAGTATTTTCTTGTGGTTTTAATTTACATTTGCTATATATTGGAAAGGCTAAGCCTCTTTTTTTTTTTTTTAAAGATTTATTTATTTATTTGAAAGAGTTACACAGAGAACGGAGAGGTGGCGGTGGTGAGGGAGTTGCGCTGATCCGAAGCCAGGAGCTTCCTCCGGGTCTCCCTTGTGGGTTCAGGGGCCCAAGAACTTAGGCCATCTTCTGCTTTCCCAGGCCATAGCAGAGAGCTGAATTGGAAGTAGAGCAGCCGGGACTTGAACCGGCGCCCGTATGGGATGCCAGCACTGCAGGCACCAGCTTTACCTGCTACGCCACAGCATTGGCCCCAGGCTAAGCCTCTTGTTATTTTCATCTCTTCTTTGTTTTTTTTTTCCTAAATTTTTGTTTGTTTGAAAGGCAGAGAGAGAGAGAGAGAGAGAGAGAGAGAGAGAGAGATCTCACATCCACTGATTCACTCTTCAAATGCCCTCGACAGTTGGGGCTGGGCCTGGCCAAAGCTGGGAGCCTAGAACTCATTCTGGGTCTCCCATCTGGATGGTGGGTTCCGAAGTACTTGAGCCGCCACCTGCTGCCTCCCAGAGTGGATGTTGGCGGGAAGCTGGGGTTGGAAGCAGAGCCAGGACGCTAACCCAGGAACTCTGACGTGAAATATGGATATCCTGAGAAGTGTCTTAACGGCCGTGCCACACACCGACCCTGTGTCCCTTCTTTTGTGCATGACTTGTCCATATCACTTACATGTTTTTCTATAAATAACCTTTTTTTTTTTTTTTTTTTTGACAGGCAGAGTGGACAGTGAGAGAGAGAGACAGAGAGAGAAAGGTCTTCCTTTTGCCGTTGGTTCACTCTCCAATGGCCGCCGCTGCAGCCGGCGCACCGCGCTGATCCTGGCAGGAGCCAGGAGCCAGGTGCTTTTCCTGGTCTCCCATGGGGTGCAGGGCCCAAGCACCTGGGCCATCCTCCACTGCACTCCCTGGCCATAGCAGAGAGCTGGCCTGGAAGAGGGGCAACCGGGACAGAATCCGGCGCCCCAACCGGGACTAGAACCCGGTGTGCCGGCGCCGCTAGGCGGAGGATTAGCCTATTGAGCCACGGCGCCGGCTTATAAATAACCTTTTCAATGAAACTTGCCTCACGCTTTTTGAGGTCATGGGTAGATTATATTCAGTAGTTGCTCTTTCGTGTTCTTTTCTTGGTTACTGATAACCAAATAGCAGAAGCCATTGCGCTGAACTCTTGGTCTGACTGCAGCACAAGGATGACCATGGGGGAGGATCTGGGAAGGGCTGCGGTGGGGTGGCCCTAGGGAGCAGTATGGAGAAAGGCTTCCAGGGTAGGGAGTTGCCCGTGGAAGGGAGGGGTGGGGACAGCCAGGGACCTCAGACATTGGCCTGGCCCATCCCTGGAGCCAAGGGCATGTGTCCTTTCTCCAGATCACGTCTGCACTGGCATGACCCTCTGGTCTGGGGACAACCAGATTTGCAGAAGGACATAAAACGTCCCTGGGAACAATAGCACAGTTAGAATCAATTTTCCTCACCAACCTGGGCAGAGAGAGGTTTTGCCTGTTTTTGTGGTTGACATAAAATAATTTACTGTGGTATTGTTTCCATTCTGATTTTGTGCTAAACAGCCATGTATTTTTATTTAGCCAAACACATAGTTTCCTCTGATACAGTTAGAAGCACTACACCAAATGTATGAGTTTGTCTGTAATGGGTCTAACTTATTTGTAGAGGCAGTATCAACAGAAATTTAAGATGGAGGAAGCTAGGCTTTGATTTCCCTAATAAAGGGGTAATAAATTCCGACTTTTCATAAGAGGTTAAAAGACTAAAAGAAAATAATCTGCAAAATCTATATGCGTTCTACTGGTTTGGGCCTCACCCTGAAACAGGGCTGTATTTGGTTGGATTGTTTAACAATGGCAATAAGGTACGTGCATAATGAATACCAACATATTTGGGCTGTAACTCATTTGTCTAAAGACAAGAAGTGATTGACTATTATAGGAAAGAAAACAGAATCCTTCCCATAATCTAGAAACTTATGGCCAGCAGGATCCTGAGTTAATTAAACATCTGCTTTCATGTTTAGTGCTGGTGACTAGGCCTGCACACATCACATGTCCAGCCTGAAATACACAGTGTGGCTACGCCAAGGGCAGCTGAATCGATTCGGGAGTTCCCTTGTCAGGTTTGCTGTTTTTCTAGCTGTTGCCAATCAGGGTCTCCCTAAGTAAATATGACATTGTCCAGGTGATTTCTAACCTGTGAAATGGTCAGTCCAACTCACATTGTGTGGTTCCACAGGTTCCAGGCGCTCTCCAGTCTGCCAGGGGCTGTGACTTGGAGTGCTTGTCACCCTCCCTGTTTTGGTTTCTCTTTTCCACCCGGAGGGGTTGTATCTTGTCTCAGTGAAGATCATCATCTTAAGCTTCCTGTCGGCCTTGCCTAGAAAATGATGGGGCTCCGTGGTGTTGGAAGGGTCCTTCCTGGTTTGGATCTGCAGGGCAGGCCCTGGTGGCTGGGGAGAGAGGACGGCCCATGCATCTGCTTTGTTCTTTCCTTTCTTGGACCCATCTTTGGAAGAAGGCTTGCCCCGCTGGCTGCCTGCTTGTGGCCTCTAACCCAGCAAGTCAAATAGAGCCAGGGATTAAGAACTCCCAATGTGTCTTTTTTCTTTTCCCAGGGAGAGTACAGGCCATGGCATGGTGGAGAGAGGTGGGCTACTCCTTTTTCTGTTGAGTTTCCCTCTAAGGAAGGGCTTGGGACTCCACCTCTGATGTGGCCATGACACTTAGGGCTCAGGGCCATGATTTTATAAAGAAGCCATTGCTTTGATAGGACATACAAATAACAGACCAGTCTCCTCACTGGTCAAGAACCTAACAATTGGTCACTCCTACTAGAGCAGGTTTTCAGTGAGAAGAGCCAGAAGTCCAATTCCAGGGTCTGGAGGAAAAGGAAGCCACAACTCTGCTTATACTCCTGACTCATCTGTCCTCACAGCATGACCCCCTCTTCACCATACATGTGTCCCCTGGGAGCTTCGGGAGTCCTTTTGAAGGGCATGTGATGTACTTCAAATTTATGTGGTGTCACTAAAACCTTATTCTACAGAATGTTAAGAGTTGTAGCCATGATATGAATATAATTTCCTAAGGGCAGGATTATTGAATATGAAACATTATTGAATCATTTTAGATGAAGTAGGAGATATATTCCATAAAATATTAGATTTAACCTTGACCCTGATCCATACAGAATGAAGTTCAGTTATCTCTACTTTTCCAAATGTTTGAAATTATCTAGAGGCATAGACATATGGTGCCACAATCAAAATGCTAAGTGGGACTGCTGAGCTCTGTAGCAGTGTGCCCGGGTTTAAGTCCCGGCCCTGCTTTCAATTCCAGCTTCCTGCTAATGTATACCTTGGGAGACAGCAGGTGATGGTTCAGGAACCTAGGTCCTTGCCACCCATGCAGGAGACCCAAATTGAGTTGTAGGCTCCTGACTTCAGTGTGAGCGAGCCCCAGCTGTTGCAAGTATTTGGGGAGTGAACTAGTGAATGCAAGATCTCTCTAGTTGTCTCTCATTTTCTTTCAAAAACATTGATCCAGGCTTTATTTATTTTTATTTGAAAGGCAGAGCAAGAAAGAGAGATCGGCCATCTATCTGCTGGTTCACTCCCCAGGTGACCACAACAGCAGGGGAAGCGGGCCAGGCTGAAGCCAGGAGCCTGGAACTCTATCTGCATCTCCTATGCTGGTGACAGGGGCCCAAACACTTGGGCAATCATCTACTGCTGTCCAGGCACTTTAGCAGGTAGCTGGATTGGAAGTGGAGCAGCTGGGACTTAAACCGGCACTCAGATGGGATGCTGGTGTCTCAGGTGGCAGCTTCACCTGCTGTGTCCAATGCCAGCCCCCAAGGTTTTTTTGTCTTTTTAACTTTTTAAAGAACTTTAGGGGCTGGAGTGATGGCGCACTAGGTTAATCCTCCGCCTGTGGTGCCAGCATCCCATATGGGCACAGGGTTCTAGCCCCAGTTGGTCCTCTTCCCGTCCAGCTCTCTGCTGTGGCCCATGAGGGCAGAGAGGATGGCCCAAGTGCTTGGGTCTCTGCACCCACATGGGAGACCAGGAAAGAAGCTCTTGGCTCCTGGCTTTGGATTGGTGTAGCTCCGGCCGTGGTGGCCATTTGGGGAGTGAACCAAGGGAAGGAAGACCTTTCTTTCTCTCTCTCTCTCTCTCTCTCTCTCTCTCTCTCTCTCTCTCTCTCTCTGTAATGCTACCTGTCAAATAAACAAATAAAATCTTAAAAAACAACAACAACAACAACTTTAGACTTACAGAAAAGTTGCACTCATCACTCAGCTTCCTGTAATGCTACTGCCTTGCATCGCCTCGGACCATTTATCCAAAGTACAGAGCTCCTAACTAAACTTGGGGATTTCTTCATATTTCACTGGTTTTCCCATTCATGTCCTCGTTCTGCTCCACAGGACTACCTAGGATCCCACAGCCCATCTAGCCACCAGCTCCTGAGTCTCCTGTGAGCTGCAGAGGACATTTCATGACTTTGGCACTTTTGAAAAATACTGGCCAGTTATTCGTAGAATGCCCAGCAACTTGGAATCTCTGCCTCTCATAGATAGGATTTTATGTGACCAAAAATGGAAGGAGAAAACCAAGACAAGAACTCAGATGGTGAAATAATTGATATTGATCAAAGCAAAACCAAATCTCACATCTGATCAGGAAGAACTACGCACCTTACAGCAGTTCTCCTATACTGAAGTCCAGAGGGGCATGGCCGTGCCTGCTCTTCTGGCTCCAGTCAGCAGAGAGAACAAAGGTAGTGCCGGGGGACAGTTCTGAACAGCACTAAAGCTGATTACACACACTTCCCAGCATGCCTAGCAGAAAATCTTTAGAGTCTTAGGGATTAAACAATGTTTAGCATCATATACAAAAACAAGACCAAAAATCTGTCAGTGATCCAAAGGTGAAAGCACAGATGGTTTCTCCCATGGAGATGCAAAGCCCGGTCTCTTGCTCATCAAGTGAAAGATGTTGGAGAATGTCGTGCCAGATTTCAGCAGGACATAGCCATGTCCAGCCTCCTGGCTCGGAGCCTTGTCTAGCACTTACTGTGTGTGCTTGGGCTAGCACCTCGATCTCTGTGTGCTCCCACTGGCTCACTTCTTGGTGAGGTCCTCACAGTACCCATCTTGGAGGGTTTCCAATAGATTACAGGAAACCCGGTAAACACTCTCTATTGGTAGTCATGGTCAGCATTGTTTTTCTTTTTCTTTTTCTTTTTCTTTTTCTTTTTCTTTTTTTTTTTTTTTTTTTTTTTTTTGACAGAGTGGACAGTGAGAGAGAGAGAAAGGTCTTCCTTTTGCCATTGGTTCACCCTCCAGTGGCCGCCACGGCTGGCGCGCTGCAGCCGGCGCACCACGCTGATCCGAAGGCAGGAGCCAGGTGCTTCTCCTGGTCTCCCATGGGGTGCAGGGCCCAAGCACTTGGGCCATCCTCCACTGCACTCCCTGGCCACAGCAGAGAGCTGGCCTGGAAGAGGGGCAACCGGGACGGAATCCGGCGCCCCGACTGGGACTAGAACCTGGTGTGCCGGCGCCGCAAGGCGGAAGATTAGCCTAGTGAGCCGCGGCGCCGGCAGCATTGTTTTTCAAGTTTGATTCATTTACCAAGACTCACCTGATAGTGCTTTGTAGAATTAAATGGTTTCTCATTTCTAAGGGGAAAAAAAAGAAAAGGATCTTAAGATCTGATTGCACAGGCAGCCCCTTGTGCTGCCTGTTGACATCAGAAGCACCCTGTGGCAGAGCGCCCCGTTGCCACTGCAGCATTATAAGAGCTATAACAAGGGCCTGGGCATGGAGTGGTCGCTGGTGCCAGCAAAATGACCCATGCTGTTTGTAGAAGAGCTGCAGCGCAGACTGGGGTACACATTTCCAGGCTGCTCTCTGTTAAGCATCTTTGGGGAGGGAAGGCAGTCACATGTGCAAGGCCGGAATGTAGCTTCCACTCGGCTTTGACTGAGCTGGAGTGTTCAAGCAGGATGTGGTGATGGATGGGGAGTGGAGAGCGCCCAGATGCTATCTTATCAGACCTTGGGCTGGCCCCTCCTCACCCCCACACTTGGAGAGAAATCTCGCTGGTTCCTGGAAGGATTATATCCGACTTGGATGTTTGGCTTGTGCGAGTCCACATCTTGTAGCCCCTACTTGCAAGGCCTCTTGTTCTCTTACATCCTCAGCCCTTTTTGGTTTTCTGGAAACTTTGAGTGAAAGACAGCTCCCTGTCTGGATGTGAGCATTTCTCCTTGCAGTGTGTCCCTATTAGACCCCTGTTTCCCTGACCCCAAGAATCTTTCCATAGCTCTTGGCTTAGAGTAGATGTTCAAGTACCATTTGCTGAATGAAGAGTAAACTGATGAGCAGGTGGCAGGGTAAGGGGAGAGGCAGCCAACACCCAAAGGGCCCTTATGGTGCATGACTTGAATTGGAACACAAAACTGACCTCAGGTGACTGGTTTCATTTCATTACTCTCTTTCATGTGGCCAAGGGAATTAACATTGACTCTACTCAAGGGAGGGTTCAGATTCTTAAGGTCCTTTTCATTACACTAGGGGGTGGTATATTTCTAGGAGGATTTATCTGAACTGGTGTGAAATCCCACATTAAGTAGGTTATATAAAAGAGATTTTGTGTATGTGTGACTACTCGCTTTTCAGGGACAGAGCTGGTAAGCAAAGGGAGCTAAAATTACACTGGCTTTCCCCAAAGCAGAGGACACATGAACCCAAGCTGGTGGGGCGAGCATGGAGGCAGGGAGCATCCCTAGGGAGTGTCAGAAGTACAAGTGGTCCCCAGTGGGGGAACGCATGGCTCTGTGCCCTCTGGTAGGAAGGTCAGTGTGGGCACCAGTGAGCTTTGTTCTCTTCTCTGAGCCTGTCCCAGTGAGCCTCGCCCAGTGCCATACCTATTAGGGAAGTTTCACATGTACCGTAAGGTGTCAGGGTCCTTCCTCAAGTATTTATGTGAAACTAAACTGACAGATACGGGAATCAAGCAGCTGAGTGGAAGCATTGACAAAGCATCTTTTAACACTTGCATGGGTAAAAATGCCTACAGTCTATGGGGTCTTCTGTAGTCATTCAGCCAAGAATATACGAAGGGTCTTCAAAAGGTCATGGAAAATGCACATGGTGAAAAAACTATGCATGAGTTTCCATTTTTTTGCATCAAAAATAACCATACCTTTTAATATTTTAATTCAGTTTTCCACAAACTTCTTGAAATCCCTTGTATTATGGCTCATAGACACACGTCCATGCCATCTTCTGCAGGTACTGGAATACAAGGTGACCTGTCAGTGCCATGTGCACTATTGCATTGGAAAGTATTTGGTTAAGACATCATAGCTGGCCGGCGCTGCGGCTCACTAGGCTAATCCTCTGCCTGTGGCACTGGTACTCTGGGTTCTAGTCACGGTTGGGGCGCCGGTTGTGTCCCAGTTGCTCCTCTTCCAGTCCAGCTCTCTGCTGTGGCCCGGGAAGGCAGTGGAGGATGGCCCAAGTGCTTGGGCCCTGCACCTGCATGGGAGACCAGGAGGAAGCACCTGGCTCCTGGCTTTGGATTGGCGCAGTGGGCCGGCTGTAGCGGCCATTTGTGGGGGGTGAACCAATGGAAGGAAGACCTTTCTTTCTGTCTCTCTTTCTCACTAACACTGCCTGTCCAAAAAAAAAAAAAAAAAGTTAAAAAAAAAAAAAAAAAGACATCAGCTGTCCCTCATTGTCAAAATGAGGGACATTTTATCTTATTTGACATTGTTATCATTCTTTAACAAACAATCTAAGGAGTGTTTAAAGAACATAAAATGTTATTACAAGCTAGTATTTTTATTGCTACTCCATAGAACAAATTTCATTACTCAGTTAACTGTGATCTGCCTCTAGCCAAGACTCTGGAGTCGAACACTGTGTCTCCTTGTGTTAGATACTCAGTCTGGGGCCCAGGGGCCAGGAGTGTAGGGAGGGAGAGTTAGCACAAGAGTAGTGGCAGAGGCATGGCTCTGGGGTCCAAAGCTAGAGTTGGAGATATGGAAGCATGGGGTGGCTTGGTTTGAGGATATCCCTCACCACAGGTCCTTGGGTGTCTCTTAAAAACCCACACTTGATGCTTGTGAGACTTTAATGAGAATTTTGATTCTTTGTGTTAAATGCTTAAATGTGTAAAATTCTATTTTGATTTTTTAATATATAAAGGAAAAAATTCATGTATTTCACATATACAGTTTTAAGAGCTTAATGATACATTCTACCCTACTCTCCCTCCCTCCCTTCTTCTTCCAATTCTCCCTCCTCCTCCTTGTTTTTCTTTTTAATTTTTACCACTACATACTTTCAATTTCCTTTGTAATCACAAGCTTAACCCTCCACTAAATGAGGGATTCAACAAGTAGTAAGTAGACAATAGATTCTTTATAAATTATTTGTTGATTGACTAATTTATGGATTAAATGTTGACCTCCTATTCAAAGTACTGATGTGTAGGAGAGCAGAAGCCAAGTCAGTAAGCCCCTGTTCATTCTACCATGGGCAAGAGTCTTCCATACCCTTTGTCTATGGTTGAATGAGCTTTTATACAGGCAATGATGAGGAAGCATACAATATAGTGTTTGTTAGAGGTAAGGCCCTGGCCTTTGCGGGGGTAGGGGTGATGAGGGGTGTTGTGTCTGAGAAGACACTAAGTGCAGGCTTTACTCTCTCCTTGTCTCAGACTCGCTGTGTGATTGGGGATTTAGGTGGAAGAAAGATTCATAACACATCTCTTCTAAATACAGAAAAAATATCTCAAACTCTGTATGACCTTTAAGGAAATACAGAAAAGGCCAAACACAATTAATAAATCGAAGTAAATGTAATTAGTTATCTTTCGAAGCAAAAGGTCTTGTCTCAAGAGGGGCAGCTCCTGCCACCTTCATCCTTATCTGTCCTGTATTTTGTCATCCACATTGATCAGTTTTAAGCAATGGGTGGGGAAAAGTAAGATGCCAAGGGGAACAGGAGCCAGTTTTAAGATCCTGCAATTGCCAGTGTAACCCTGCGGAAGGTGATCGTTGGCCTTTCTTGAGTCTTGCGTGGCTCACTGAGGTCATCCAGCCGGTCCGCCCAGAAGTGCTAACAGTTGGCTCCTTGGCATGGATTCCACGAGGAGTCAGTTATTTGAGTCTTCGTCTCCAGAGGAGCTTTCATGAGTTGAGACCAAGACCTAGTGCGCTGGGAGAGACTCATCCTGACCGCTGCCCCTTGCTCTGCAGGGCCGGGGGGTCTGGGGCATGGCCCCACAGCTGTCATTGCTCCTCTCGCAGCACTGTTGGATCTTCTTGGAGCCCTCACTGTGCCCTGCTTTTCTTACCGCATCGGTGTCATCAGAACTCACGTTTTCCTGTGCTTTGTAGTGTTTTAGCAGCTCTGATCACTCCTCAGCGGGGAAGATGATTTACACACCACTTGCACTTGTGCAGCTTGCTAACTATCTCTCAGAAGCCTCGTGAGAACATGTCTCACCCCCTTCTCCCTTCTTTATAAAGTCCCCCCCACACACACACACTTACACTCGCTCCTCTTGGCCCTCCATGTCCTCAGATCAGTCTGTTGTCACTCCAGGATTCTGCCTGCCCTGTACACAGACCACCAGGGCGTATCAGCTACAGCAGGGTAGGGCGCGGCAGGTCTGAGCGCTGGGGCTTCCCTGGGGTCCTTGTGGGCAAGGGTGGGTCTGGTGTGCTAAATGCTATATGCCTTGCTGCTGATACCTCTCTTCTTTATCACCCCTTTGCTGTGGTCTGCGGGCACCATTCCAGTGCGAAGGACCCTGAAGAGCGGCCTGACTCCGGAAGAGGCTAGAGCCCTGGGCCTGGTTGGCACCTCGGAGCTGCAGCTGTGAGCCTCACAGAGTGCCTTGAGAAGTGTACGGAGCAGAGGGCGAGCTGCCGCTGGCCGCAAGCCCTCCACTGGGGGCCGGGGGAGACCGGACACTGACCCCCCGGGGTTCTGGAAGAGAGTACCTCCTCCGGGCGGCGCCACACGGCTCGCGCTGCCTGCTCTGCAAGCCGTGCACCGCCAGCAGTCTCCCACACACGCTTCTCTCATCGTGTCCGCTGTGTCTCTCATGTTCCTGACGCCTGGTTTGTTAGTCCTAACGTGTGACACCTTTTCTGGGCAGGGGGCAGCCCTTTGGAGGAGCAGATCACTTCTGTCACAGTTTCTATGAGGCAGTTTGGCTAGATCGGCAGACTGGGTCTCCGTCACCCCTGAGTCTCCAGATGTAAACCCCAAACTTGTACACAAAAGCAAGCACAGATTGTTTTCCAGTTGTGGATTTCAGATGTACTAAATGTTTATACAAATTCGTAAGTGTACACCGTGTTTCAAATACTAAATAAATAGAGTTTAATGCCATGACCAGAACCTTCTCTCTTCCTGGGTATGGGACCTTCCACAGCCACTTGGGCTCACCTCCTGATTCAGCAAAACCCCTGCTCAGTTTTGCCAGAAGGACCCCTGCTGGGAAGGCCTGCAGGCCGTTTGGGTTGTGTTTTGTTTACGGGATGAGTAGCACCAACAGTGCACTCTAGGAATCTCCTAAGCTTTTGTTGTGGGACATAATAGCTTTTATTAACCTAATACATCATCTTCGTGGGGGGCAGTCATTGTGATGCTAACACTCATTTTGCAAATCTGAGCCATTGGGCCATGCACTTCCATGCCTCTTATTGTAAACGTTTGTATTCTCAAAACATGTATTATTTGATCAGAACAACATGGAAATTTAAAGCATTGTCTTCAGAGAACCTCAGAATTGCACAGTTAGTGCTCGGCTCTCAAGTACGTGTCTGAGAGCTAAAGGCATCCAGACAGGCATCCAGACGGAAGGTGCCTCAGCAACCACTGGGCAGTGCTCTGGGCTGGTGCCCCAGGGAGTGCCAAGCCTTCCTCAGAAACCCCAGGTCCAAAGTTTCCCATGAAGAACCTCAGCCTCTGAAAACGGGAAAAGGTAGACCATTGCAGGTGGTATTTGGGGACTGGGAGGAGGAGGCTGAAAGGTTATTCCACCTTTACCTACTGTGAAGCCCTGTGACATGCATCTGGGCATGCGAGACTTCTAGACTGTGTGCAACAACACTGCCTAATGAGCAAAGGTAAGTATGTCCACATCATTAGCCCCGGTGACCGTGCCCCTCCTCTGCTCTGTCCCCACTGACCAAGACACGGAGCAGGCGTTTGTGAAATAACCCCCAAATGAATAGGAGTATCCCAGGAGAACCTGGAGCTGTAAGAGTTAGGTGTGTGCATTACCAGTGAGTTATTTAATCACCCCATTGAAAGTATACTTAGGGTATTAACATTCCTTTTCCTTATGGTTCTAAGTAACACGTGTAGAATCCCATGTGTGGTTTATTGGTTTAGGAGGACAACTGCCTGTTGCTAGCATTGAACAAAGACATGGAATGTCTGTATCACCTGGGAAGGTGATGTCCAAACAAGAGGAATCTGTTTTGGTCACAGTGTTTGCTGAACAGATCGGCCCTTGGTGTTCCCCTGTGAGTTGAGGCAGTGGAGTTAAAAGGATCACATTTGGAAGGAAAAGACTAAATAAACTGAAGTTAATTTCATTTTAGGGATTAAATACAGTCTCGAGCAAGCAGAGACAATGAGTTTCTTAGAGCTGGGTATAGAGGGCCTCTGGTTGGGAATGGCACCGTGAGAGCCTCACTGGGCTGCGGGGATAAGGTCATGTGATGGTTGCCACTCTACTCTGCACTTTGGGCCCACCTGGCACTTCGAAAAGCAAAACAACAACTGCTGATTACTCTTTCCCTCCAACAGAGATTGTGATTCCACGGGGCTGGAGTGTGGCCTGGATTTGCAATGTGGAAAGGACTTCCTCATCTCCCTCCCCCGGTTCTAATGTGAAGACAAATTTGGGAGACTTTGAATCACAGGGCACTTTTTTCTTTTTTCCCCAAGATGGACAGGAGCTAGAGTGGGAAGATGATGAAGATGGGCCTTTTGAGAATTTTGCAAAACCAAACACACTTGGCCAAGACAGAACTGACTCTAATTGCTACTGTCACCCTAAAATAAATGACAGATTGGCTCTCCAAGGACAAAGTTTATTTGGGAATGGCAATGGGGATTGAACCCTGGCATGCATGTGCTAGGCACAGCCACAGAAGCTGGGGCAAGGTGATGGAGGGATGCTCAAGTCAATAGTTTGGAAATCAAGGGAATATGGATTATGGGGACTGAACGTAGGAGTTGACGTTCATTAGTGGAGACTGTGCCAGTCAGGTGTTCCTGTGTAAGAGACTGGTTGTCCCTGTGTGGGTAGCTGTCCTTGTGTGACTTACGTAGCAAGATGTTTGGAAAAATCTTCCTGTGGGTTCCACCCTCCCCCCATGGGGGTGGTGGTGTATAGGGATAGTATGTGACTGCTCCTCCTCTATGGCCTTCTGGCTCTATTAGCATTAGACATACATGACTTCATTTTGACATTGGCCACTGTCACACTATCAAGTAACTAAGCAACCAGGGCATGCGTGAGCAGTCTTCACACAGTGTGCCTAGTGACCGTAGCAAATGCCTGACCTGCATGTCCTAAGCTGGGCGGAGGAGACTTTGAGTCCCTCACTAAACAGCTCTGCATGCCCAGTAAGATGACAGAGGCATGGGCAGTGGTCTGAGAGACCTGCTTTTGCCATCTCTTATCTTCTGCTCATGGAGAAATGTGTGCTGACTCAGTGGCAGGACGGACATGCCATGGGAAGTGAACCCAGTGCCCTGTGTGCAGAGGCCAAGGTGTTGTCACGAGCTGCCCGTGAGAGTCCCTGGGCTGCATAGCTCTAGAAACTTCTGGATCATTTCTCCTCCCTTCGGGCTGCAAGAGTTAGGTTTTTGGATTATTCAGTTCCACTGGGGGAAAAGATGGATCAAAAGGCCTACAAGGTAAACAGTCTGCATCTTTAAACTTAGTGGTTTAGTGTAGTTTTTAATGAAAATGAGGGATTTTCCTGTTACTTGTTTCCTGTAAGAATCTTGCTGCCACTCTGGCTGCCTCTGTTAGTGACTTTTAATTTGAAATATTAAATTTCTCTTAAAAGACCTATGTGAAGCATTCAAGTGAATGGTGCCCTGAACTTACACGATACTATTGCTAATCTTCCTGGTCATTGATAGACATTCTCATTTCTGTATCTTAATATGGATCAAAATGATAAAACTGCTGGTAAAGTTTAAAAAAAAAAGCAAATACTTTTGTTAAAGATGGCTGGGTTTTGGTTTCTTTGGAATCTCTAGGTTTTCTCTTTGTTTTTTAAAAAAATAATTTTGGTATGGAGAGGAGAGCACACAGGGGCCTCAGAGGGATGAAGACCCAGTTTTGTTTTCTTTCGAGTCCATCATTCATCACAGTGCAGGTGAGGAATAACGGGCCAGTAGTTGCAGACCTGGCTCCTGACTGGTGTGTGCTGCCCCATCGTGCACAGCTCCCAAAGCCACTGCTGCTGCGCCTGTAGCCCTGAGATGATGTGCTGCCGGATGCCACGGCAGTGTGCTCGGCAATGGCCACCAGATCCCAATCCCGGACTCTGTAAAAGCACCTTAAAGGAGGTGCCTTTACAAATGTGATAAAGGATCTTGATGTGAGGGGATCACCCGGGATTATCTGGATATGCCCTAAATCCCATCCTCAGTGTCCTTAAAATAGTCAGATTTCATACACAAGAAGAGAAGTGGTGTGAAGACAGAAGCAGAGATACTGGAGTGATATGGCTGCAAACCCAGGAATGCTGGTGACCACCAGAAGCTGCAAAAGGCAAGGAATAGATTCTCTCCTAGCACCTCTGGAGCCAGCATGTGTGGCCCCATTGATGCCTTGATTTTTGACTTGGGCCCCTGATACCCATGTGGGAGACCAAGAGGAAGCTCTTGACTCCTGGCTTTGGCTTGGCCCAGCCCTGGCCATTGAGACCATTTGGGGAGTGAACCAGGAGATGCAGGATCTCTTTCTCTCTCTGTAACTCTGACCTACAAATAAATAAACCTTTAAAAAAAAAAAGTTTACTTGAGGATCTACCTGAAGAAGTAAAAACTTATGATCTGGGTGGAACTTATAGTGCAAATAGTTCAGCTATTGACAAAGTAGAAGTTTCCCTTAACTACTGCTTAGCAATCATGATTTGTTTGTTACCAGAATGTTTTACAATTCAGTACACATTGCATAGACAGGAACATTAAGTAGGCTGGCTGTTTAGAAGCAGCACCTGGCAGTGATAATCAGAAGATTCTGACCGTAACTGAGGAATGAATGCAGCTCATGTCCTGTGGGATCAGCCTGTGTTGCATACACTGCACCTCTAGGCCTTGGGAGCAGTCCCCATGTCCACAGACTCTCACACACGCCTCCGCCACTCCCCGTAGAGCGGCATAATCACCGTTTTTTTTGTTTGTTTGTTTTTTGTTTTTCTGTTCATTTTGATACTATCTATAAGTTGTCTGGCTTAGGTGGAAATAGAAGGAAGAGGATCTTGATCAAATGTAGATATTCCGGATACCACATTAAACCAACCTCAAGGTAAGCAGGGCAATAGGTCACTGCAGTATGTTATGTTCAGGTGGCCCCGCTAAGCATAGTTTAGCTTTTGCTTTTTCAGAAAAGTAACCACAAATCTCATGTCCCATCAGAAACCCTGCCTCCAATAGCATCTGCTTAAAAATGCTTTTAAACTTGCACTTGGCAGCAGCCAGTCAGTGTGGGATGAGGCAGTGGGCTAGGAAATAACAGCAATCATCTTGCCAAAAAACGCTGGAATCACGTACCCAATACAATAATTATACACTTTTAAAAGTCCCAGTAGTTCAAGTCGGAATCAAATAAAAATGGGTAGCTATTCAGAAAGAGCTGGGTGTGTTGCTAAGTGCATCTAACTGCTTTGACCAGTCCCTGAAAAGCACCTCCTTGATGATAATCTGATTCAGACAAGGTCATTTTACTGGAGCTTGGCATGGGGCTACAGAATAATTCAATCAATTTCAGAGCCTTTCTTGGTTTAGATGAGGCACAAGATTGGAAATGTCAAGAGGATAAAGGAATCTATTCACAGCTCACCTCACCCTCAGAAATAACGGTCCCTATGGAAGGAGATGAGTTCTAATCCAGTAGCCTGTCAGCAAGTGGAATGAACAAATAACTTTCTCCCTCCGGAAGAAAAACGGTTCTGAAATTGTAGAAGTTGCTGAAATTTAGATACCTTCCTAAATCTACCTCTCAGTTTACTAACTCTCATGTTAAATTAAACTTCATGGACTGTGTTTATGAAAAAAAAAGTTGACAGATTTTTAATTTTTTTTTAAATTTTTTTGACAGGTAGAGTGGACAGTGAGAGAGAGACAGAGAGAAAGGTCTTCCTTTGCCGTTGGTTCACCCTCCAATGGCCGCCGCGGCTGGCGCGCTGCAGCCGGCGTACCGCGCTGATCCGAAAGCAGGAGCCAGGAGCCAGGTGCTTTTCCTGGTCTCCCATGGGGTGCAGGGCCCAAGCACCTGGGCCATCCTCCACTGCACTCCCTGGCCACAGCAGAGAGCTGGCCTGGAAGAGGGGCAACCGGGACAGAATCCGGCGCCCCGACCGGGACTAGAACCCGGTGTGCCGGCGCCGCTAGGCGGAGGATTAGCCTAGTGAGCCATGGCGCCAGCCGAGATTTTTAATTTTGTCTTGTACCTGACTTCAACTACTTCTGATATAGCTTGGGCTTTGACTTTTTAAGTGGCCTCAAAACATGATTTGTGAGGACAGTAATTAGGGCCAAGGTAATGATGTGGAATCACATTTTCGATGATAGGAAGTTGCACAATAAACTCGCATTATGTAGTGTCAGTACCATGTCGCAAAGCCCACGTGGCTGCGATGTACTGCCAGCCGTGGGAGCAAATGTGCCCCTGCAGCCATCGGGCATTCAAGTGTGATTTAATCTCCATCTCAACCCCCCAGGATGCCCACCTTTTCAAAATAAAGCTGCAAAGTTGTCGAGCTGTGCGCTGCAGCCATGGTAGAGGTAAGCTGCTTTTCCAGAGGCTTGATCTTGGCCTTGGCAATTTGCTCCTCTCTTGCAGCTTATGCTTGAGGGATGTTTCGCCCTCACAGTGGACGAGGACTATTGTCAGGGCTGTGTGTGTCCCTGCCCTGCTTGGTTTCCAGGGTATTCTCTGTCAGTCCTTCAGCTGTGAGGGGAACAAGGTAACCGCTTTGCAGATTACCAAGTGCTGTGAGAAATGATTGTTTCTGATGCCAGCGGATGATCCCAAAGCCAGGCCCACCTGCTCTCTGGGAGGGCAGGGAGTTGTGAATACATGCAACTGCCCTTTGCTTCTCAGAGCTTTCCAGACTGGAGACCAGGCAGAGGGGCAGAGGCTGAGCTGCTTCGGGGCGCGGGAGCCTTTGACCAGCCCAAGTGGCATATATGATATGTGATACTTACATATATGATACTTAGGAAAAAACAGCTTAAATGTAGGTAAATGTCCATGTTCTCCTGATCAGAGTAGTATAAAAAGCCTTTTTCAGCAGAATTATTCTGAGAATTGTAATGTGAAAAAAAAGCCATGCCTGGATTTATTTTTTATAGATTTATTTTACTTGAAAGTCAGTTACGTAGAGAGATAGTGAGAGAGAGTGGGAGAGTAAGAGAGTTCACTCCCCGATTGGCTGCAACAGCTGGAGCTGTGCTGATCTGAAGTCAGGAGCTTTTTCCCGGTCTCCCACATGGGTGCAGGGGCCCAAGGATTTGGGCCACCTTCCACTGCTTTCCCAGGTCATAGCAAAGAGCTGGATTGCAAGTGGAGCAGCTGGGTCTCGAACCGGTGCCCACATGGGAGGCTGGCACCACAGGTGACGGCTTTACCAGCTATGCCACAGTGCCAGCCCCCATGCCTGGTTTAATACAAGACTGCCCTATGAAACCCCTTGAGATGATGCAAGTGTTATCTGTGTGCACTATCCAACACAGTAGCCATTATGCATGTCAATTACTGGACACTTGGAGTGTGGCTAGAAACTGAGGAATGGAGTTTTAAATATTATCTTGTGGCTACTGTGCTGGACAGTACAGATCTTATTTAAAAAATTATGCATGGATTCAATTTTGAACCTAAATATCTTATTGTTTTTCACAAGCCTTTTGAAGGACTCCTTGAGTGTCCACGTTCACCTATGTTTTCTCAGCTTTGGGAATTGAATTCTGTGTCTCTTGTGACATATCCCACCTAGCTGCACTGTCTCCCCAGCCAAGGACAGATCTGTGGGCACAACCCTGTGATTGTGTTACTCTCTGGGGCACAGCAGATACCTCCAACAGCAGCCGGATCTATTTGGCAATAAAACTTTTCTTGTGTTCCTCTTTAATATGTGAGTCCCTGGATGGCTGCATTTCACTCATCACCTGGCAGGTCTGCTCATGACAGATTTTATCCATGAGACACTAGTTGTTGCATATTGAACACATCCAGTTTGATGCGCTCATTCATGTTGCTTGCTACACTTACTAATGGTGGGCATTGGATAAGGCCTGGGTGCTACACGCTTTAGGGAACATTTGGACATGTACTTAAAAAGCTCTCATTTCCAAAACCATAGATTAAGGTGCATTGTTTGAGAAAAGGTTGAGCCACAGCTAGTGATTGGCAGGAGGTAGTCTTGGAGATAATGTTTAGATGCCAAAACACTGGAACATTGGCAACATATTTTATATGGCAGAGTTTTCTGACAGAGATGGTCTGTGAGTTGAACTAAGCTTGTCCTGTCTGTAAAAGAGTAATTGTCTTTTCACAATCTGTGTAAACATTTAAATTGAAAATTTTCATAATTTTTTCTGTTAATTTTGCTTGGTTGTCTGTATCCTATTGGTCTTTCCTGAACTACGAGGCAGCTCTTGATTTAGCACAAAATTATGTTTTAAGTTGACTCTGTTAATAGTTCATGCAGTTCCGTACCCAGTAGCATGGCTTCCCATAATCACATGAAGTCCCCATCAACAACCATTGAAGACTTAGAGGAGAAAAGTCAAAATGACCAGAAGTTAGTGGAGTGGTACTGGAGTGAAGCATTCAACCCCCATGAGGGACTTCCTTGTGGGAAGCTCAGAGCTCTGATGGGGAGGTAGATGGGAGCTGGACCACAGGTGGAGGGAAGTGGTGAGTTCAGGAGAGCAGAGCCAGATGGACTGTGTAGAAAGGGAATGGCTAGAAACACAGTTAGGGATCACAGCAGAAAGGAAGTAGAACGGGAAGGAGGGGGCTTTTAATTGATTAGGTCTGGAGAGGACTCTGAATACCTATTCACACACGATTCCGATGACACTGGTGCATGTTCACATTTGGAGAGGACAGCTTTAAGGGTAGACTCCACGAGTTATTGTGCCAAGTGCCCCTTTTTATTCCTGTCCCTGGCCTGGTTACTTCCCTGCAAGCAGCACAAGGATGTGGCACTGTTTGCACAGCCTTAACTCTTATTTGTGCATGTGACATTCTACCGTTCCCATTTTGTGACTCTGGTGTAGTCTTTCCTGGGCAGCTGATTCAGAGAGTCCACTGCCATGTCCATGGCTTTAGTTTGAGAACATAAGCCTCATGAGTGGTTCTTCCCTAGTTAACCCATTTAGCCTCAATGTTATAAAGTCTTTTTGTGACAAGTCCTACTCCTCCCTCATTCTCCAAGGCTGGCATCTTGGCTGGGTGCCCTATGTAGTCACACAGGACCCCATACTCAGAGGCCTTCCGTTTGCTTTACTTCTCTTCTGTCACTGGTTTGAAATTTTCATTCATCTGTGAACTTGTGTTCTTGAAGTGAAGCCTGAGGCCTGTGGAGCACGCGTGCGTGGAGATTTATACAATGTGGTCCACTATTCTCTACTACCCTATTTAGCCTTCATGATGTCCATAAAGTGGACTCATCAATGTTACAGAG
Organism: Oryctolagus cuniculus; assembly: GCF_964237555.1. Classification (NCBI taxonomy): domain Eukaryota; kingdom Metazoa; phylum Chordata; class Mammalia; order Lagomorpha; family Leporidae; genus Oryctolagus; species Oryctolagus cuniculus. The sequence goes on along the minus strand of NC_091441.1, from coordinate 40,955,340 downwards.
TTCAGACTCATAGTGAGTACAGATCAATGTCTACAACTGAGCAAGCAGGGGTACTGATAGCAAGTCTGGTTCAAATGGTAAATAAGCACGGCCCCCTGTTGCCTTTTTTTTTTTTTTTTTTTTTTTTTTTTTTGACCGGCAGAGTGGACAGTGAAAGAGAGACAGAGAGAAAGGTCTTCCTTTTCCATTGGTTCACCCCCCAGTGGCTGCTGCGGCCGGCGTACCGTGCTGATCTGAGCCAGGTGCCTCCTCCTGGTCTCCCTTGCGGGTGCAGGCCCAAATACCTGGGCCATCCTCCACTGCCTTCCTGGGCCACAGCAGAGAGCTGGACAGGAAGAGGAGCAACCAGGTACCCCGACTGGGACTAGAACCCGGGGTACTGGCGCCGCAGGCGGAGGATTAGCCTATTGAGCCACGGCGCCAGCCCCAGACTTACTTTGAAGACAGAAGGCAATGTATTCTAAGAAACAGAAGACAAGGAAAACAGGGCAGCCCTGCCTTTTCCTCAGTCCCTTATCAGTAAGCTGAATGTGGACAGTTGACAGGATGTGCACACATGGAGACATGAAGCAACATTTGATCTAGTTTTGTGCAGTTTTTCCAGTGTTTTGGCAAGAATGTTAATGAAATACAAATTTAATTTGGGTGATTTTACATGTGTTCAATGCTTTTATAAATTAGGCATCACTTAATGATAGGGGTTGAGTTCTCAAAAATGTCACTAGATTTTGTTTTGTGAACATGAGAGTAAATTTAAACTAAGATGGCTGACATCTTTAGGCAATATAAATATAATAGGGGCACCATTGTCTACATGATCCATCACTGACCCAAACTGTCAATGTACAATGTAAGTATGGATAGTATAATGCATGCTAATAACTTGAAATTGTTTTTGCTTGAAATACTGTCATGTAGCAAATAAAATAACACCATTCTAAGTAAGACCCTGGAAGAAAGGAAAAACACAGTTCAGTAAATAGTTTTCCTGATTCTTAAACAGGAGGCCTCACATCTTCATTTTGTACCAGGTTCTGCATATTACATAGCCAGCTCTGCCTTCACTGTTCTAGGGCAGGTCTTCAGCCCTTCCTCCTCATAACCCCTTCTTTTGCCAGCTTTTTGAGGACTCTGATGGTCACTGATCTGAAGGGCACCACTGGCCTCCTGGTTCTGCTGCTGCTTCACTCATGGAATCTAGAACTGGATCGACTGACCTAAGAGGTAATACAAGGGCTCCACAGTCCTAAAGCAGGTGCATCTGCCATATCAGGAGATGAAATGACTTCTCTGTCCCCTGCTAACCTGATCTTAGAGAAGCAAATGTTGGAATTTCTTACCTGGTACTGCTAGTTTTCCCTTTGATCAGTTATGGCCAGAAAAATACTTCATGAAGACTAAACTCCAGCTGTTGTCCTTGACAGCTTGGTGCCTCTCTATCCCTTTTTGCCACTCTATGAATTCTACACCTATCAACACTGGAAGTGTAATACTGCCAACGCCGTGGCTCACTAGGCTAATCCTCCGCCTTGTGGCGCCGGCACACCGGGTTCTAGTCCCGGTCGGGGCGCTGGATTCTGTCCCGGTTACCCCTCTTCCAGGCCAGCTCTCTGTGGCCCAGGAAGGCAGTGGAGGATGGCCCCAGTGCTTGGGCCCTGCACCCCATGGGAGACCAGGAGAAGCATCTGGCTCCTGCCATCGGATCAGAGCGGTGCGCCGGCCGCAGCGCGCTGACTGCGGCGGCCATTGGAGGGTGAACCAACGGCAAAGGAAGACCTTTCTCTCTCTCACTATCCACTCTGCCTGTCAAAAAAAAAAAAAAAATTAAAAAAAAAAAAGTGTAATACTAAGCAAATAAGTTAGAATGGCCAACATGTCTAAGTTAGGAAAGTTTTGATGTAGTTAAGTCATAAATAAAATGACCAGGCTCAATTGAAAATAGTTTGGGGATAGACAGGGTAAAAATTATTGCTATTTTAAATACCTTCCTTTTAGAAATGAATTGGCAAAACTGATCCAGGTAGATTTTTAAAGCAACTGAACCAGCTATTAACAGGAAGCTCATTTTATACTCCCAGACTTTTGACCACTAAACAAAAATGGCAAAGTAACCAGCTGGAGTCCACCCTGATTACTGAAAGCCAACTATCTGTCTTGGTTTCCCTATGGGCTGTGGAGAGTGGTTGGTGGAGGGAGGACTGAAGGCGGTTTTTTATGAATTTATCACTGTAGCGAACAGTCAAAAAATCTAAAACTCCATAAATATTCAGAAGTTTCAGAGCAGAAGTGCAGGTGGAGAACCCTAGGGACTGCTTTTAGTCTCCCAGTGGGTCGTGGAAAAGAAACACTGGATGAGCTGGCAGAGACGAGCAGTGAGTGCAAAGGAATGACCATCACAGAGGTGGAGAGCAGCAGAAAGGAGAGGGCAATCCAGCTAGGAGTGAAGGCGCAGGTGGTATGGACCTTGGGCCCTTACTCCTCAAAAATCTTTGTCCTCTGAACTCTGGGTCTTTGTGCACAGTCAGTCACCAAGGACCCTGGGGCTGAGCAAGTCACAAATAGGTCTTAATTTCCCTGCTGGGAAGCAGAGAGAAGGCCTTGCTTCAGCCTACTGCCAAGACTGTGGAGTGTGGAAACAGACACTCCTAAATGAAAACCCGAGCAACCCTCTCTAGAAGTTCCAGTAGATGTAGTAGGTAAGTTCAGACTTAAGTATCAAGCATATGAGGGATCTTCAACATGTCATGAAAAAAAATAGTAGTATGAAAATGATGCATTGATTTAAAAACTTTCGTGCCAAAATAAATTTTAATTCCATCTTCCGTGAGCTTTTTATCTTCATATATAGGCTGGCTAGAAGTCTAGTGTGTATCCCTATGAGTCTTAGAAAAAATTATTTCTGAATTACATGCAATTTAACTACAAAGGAACTCTTGGAATCCCAGCATATTCTAGGCAGAGGATGGTCTGTTGCAAGGATGTCAGGGGACCACACAGTAGGGGGCTGGACGATTCAGCTCTGTCATTAGGCAGGACCAGGAGAAGCTTTTGTCAACAGTGACTGGTTTCATCAAAACTGTGAGGAAACCTGCACAGCTACATTGAGATTTTCTGTGGCTAGAATAAAGTACAGCAGACGTATACCTCTACTTAAGATAATTTTGGCAAATGAGCAACCCTGCAACGTAAAACTGAAGCAAGAAGGAAACAGTTGAGGAAGACAAACTTTATGGGAAATGGAAAAGGAAATGAGCAGAGTGAGCTACTTTTGGGATAAAGGAAGTAAGGAATATATGGCCCATCGAAGTAAGGCGTCAACATTATCTAATAAAAATGAATTCATCTAAGGAAGAACAGTATGAAAATATTCTAATGTAGTGCTGTTCAAAAGAGCTTTCTGTGATGGTGGAAATCTACCTCTGTACTGTCCATTATGGACTCTTCTAGCCACATGAGTACTTGAAATGTGGCTAATGCAACGGAGGACATGACTGTAATGCAAGTGTAAGTAGCCATGTATAATAACAAGTGGCTACCGAATGAACAGTGCAGCCATCACACTTCATGGGTCAAAACCATGGATTTCTTTGGCGACTTCTCTAATCACTGAGGGTTGGGTTTAGAAAGACAGGAAAGCTCTCAGTAGCTTTATTTGGCCACTTATAAAGATCTGGAAATCCCCACAGCTTACAAAGGCAGGGAATGGCACACCTGCAACGAGGAGGGGCGAGGGAAGGACTGGGGGAAACTTCAGTGTGTCCTTCCAACTCCTAGCTAATGCCAGTGGGGGGAAGAGGCCTAGGGTTTTGCTCATTCAAATGGGAGAAGGTCTGCAGTTCCACACATACAGAGTGAGCCTGGGGCCATCCGAGCACGGAAATCGTTGTGGTGAGGAGGTGAAGCGCTCATTTCCGGATGGAGTTTCCAGAGCCAGAAGAGGATTTAGAGGTGGAAGAACCAGAGGCCCCTTTCTGGCCTCCTGTAGGCTGCACAGGCCCTTTCTTTTTGGGGGTTATGATCTTGTTCTTGCTTTTAAACACTTTACTGGGATCCAGCTTGTTCACAAAGCAGTCAGTCTCTTCTGTGAGCAGGTTTGTGTTGTAGGTGATGGGTTTATACATGTTGAACCATTGCTGTGGAGCAAAATTGGGAGACAGTGTCAAAATTCAAAGCAGGAATGCCATTCTTTGTGATCTTTAGTGGGGTTGGGGTAGAAAGCTGGGGACAAGAAGCACAGAGAGAACAGAGTACAAGTTGAGTATCACTAATGTTAAATCAGAAATTTTAAGTCTATGCAAATATGTCAAACTCTGAGAAACTCTGAAATCTGAAACACTTCTGGTGCAAAACACTTCAGATAAAGGATACTCAACCTGTACACACTTGCTCCCGGTAAGATACACATATTATTTTATGAGTCCTGTAAACAAATACAGTATGAGAACTCAGAATCTGAGTATCCTTCCTTCTAATTGAGTGAGATTGAGCCTTGGATGCTAGATCCCAAGTTACCAGGGGACAGTCTCTTTCTAACTGTTCTGGCCCCTAACCAGCTACTCCCTATCAGTCTTCTCTAGGGAGGGACTGACAGAGGCTGGTGCAGGCCTTTCCACAGGCAGGCTGCATATATCGGTTTTCTCTGCCCTACTGGCTTTCTAGGCAGCTGACGGCAAAGGACATCCATATTTACTGACCTTTCATTGACGACAGCCACCTCACAGTCTTAACCAGATGGACATGGTCATTATTTGACATTGAGGACAGTGAGGCCTTCTAGATGAATGCATAGTAGGGTGGAGCTGTTAGTCCTTGTGAGAAACCACTATGAAGGAGCCCAGACTGGCTCACTCCAGTCAATAGTTCTTCCATCTACACTTGTTCTGAAACTAGGCTTTACATCAGTATTACCTGGCTTCTGACTGTTTGAAGTGGTGCCCAGACCTGTAATATAAATGATGCACACCCATACGATGCAATATGCTGTAGCCAATCAAGAAGGTCAAAACAGCTCTCCATGACTGACATTGAAGAATTAAGTAAAAGGAATAAGGTACAGAACAATTGCACTTGTGATTTAGAATGAAGGACCCAAAAAAATGTATGCATACGTATTCTATGTAAAGAGTATCTTGTGAAGGGCACAAAAGAAACTGGCTATGGTGGCTGCCTCTAGGGAAGTAGCTGGGAAGACAGGGGAATACTTCTCACTCTTCTGGTGAGCATTCACGTATTGCCAATCCAACAAAACAATCATCCGGACAGAAGTGTCCCAGTGAAATTTAGAGAAAAATAAAAACCTTCCAGATGATTCTGAGGATTGGCCAAGTTTGGGAACACTTAACTAGATCACTATAAAGTGATACTGTCCAGTCCACCCATAGTGGAAGTGCCAGTGCCAGCCCTGCTTACTGAAAATCCAGGTTCCTGGGCTCTACTCTCCATTTCTTTAATCAGATGCAGATGGTGAGAATCTGCAATTTAACCATTTCCTGAAAAGATTTTGGCACATTCTGCAGTTTGAGATAACCCCTTACCTTGGCCTGAGGGCTGATACCATAGCTGGTGAAGGCATACTGCCACTGGGGCAGGCCCAGGTGGGTGATGAGCAGGCGATAATAGGCGGTAAAAGTATCAGTGAGAAAATGCCAGTATAATGCTCTGTCCAGGAACCAGATCTCAGTGTCTTGGGCTGATGCTAAAAATCAGACAAAGACAATGAACGATGAGGGACAGCTTAACATTGCTTCCCCTATTAACTATAAATTCAGTGTATATTCATGACTGAAAAAAAAATTCTAGTAGTAGAAAGAATGTAAAATACAAAGTAAAAGTTCCTTTACTTCCACTCCCAACCTTCTAGTCCCATTCTCCAGTGGCCACTTTTTTTTTTTTTTTTTTTAGTTATTTTGAAAGAGTTACACAGAGGAGAGACAGATGAGAGAGAGAGGTCTTCTGTCCAATGGTTCACTCCCCAGATGGCCACAACGGCCAGAGCTATGCCGATCTGAAGCCAGAAGCCAGGAGCTTCTTCTAAGTCTCCCACGCGGGTGCAGGGACCCAAGGACTTTGGGCCATCTTCTACTGCTTTCCCAGGCCCTAGCAGAGAGCTGGGTTGGAAGTGAAGCAGCCATGACTAGAACCTGTACCCATATGGGATGCCGGCACTTCAGACCAGGGCATTAACCACTGTGCCACTGTGCCACAGCGCCAGCTCCATCCAGTGGCCACTTTTACCATTTTCTTTGACATTATTTTATAAATTCTCATCAGCAGGTTGATTTCTGTGCTGGACTGTAGCCATCTGGAAGTACACCAAGCAGATGCTTTCTGTGGGAATGAGCATTCCTCTCCTCCTTTGGGAACAGAGTGGACTCAGATTTCCCAGGGGATAGAAACTCTGAATGGCTCAGGTGTTTCTGAAGAGGCCTCTCTCAGGAACCAGAATTCCCATGGTGCAGTCCAGACCAGTTCATCCTTGGGAATCCCCTGTGTTCTGTGTGATGTCCAGACTGAACTGAAGCAGGCTCATATCACTCATATCATACCTGCTCCTGCCTTGCACCTGCTGTGACCTTCCATTCTTGCCACTAATCCTACCCTAGTATATCTGCTGTCTAGATAGCTGTCACTTCTCCCTACATGGCCTCTACCATCAAGTTTGTGACATTCTGCTAAACAACTTTGAGTCCCCAATGTTTTCTACATTATGCCCAAACTCTTTGCTTGTCTTTCAAAGTTCCGCATGACAGCAAGCAACTGGCCTTCTTCCTTCATTTCCCTAGTTTCCAGATGAACTATGTGTCCTACTGAATTGGGTTTGTCATTCCTCACACATCAGTTGTACCTCCCAATGGCATGGCTTTTGCCCATCTGTACCTTTGCTTGTTGGGTGCCACATTTCCCCCACCAATTCTCTCCAAAATCCCCATCTAATTCCTATGCATAGTTCAAGAGACAGTTCAAAGGCAAAGATTCTTCCAGCTGGAGATGATTTCTCCTCCCCCTACAGATAAATTCTGGTGCCTGTCTCTCCTCACCAGACAGACAGCTGCCTGAAGAGGGCTTGTCCTTATGCAGCTCTGCAGTTTCAGTCTCTATGCTAAGGCCGGACCTGCTTGCTGTTAGTGGACCAGCTGGTGGCTGCTGCTCAAGGGCCTGGAGCTTTTTTCTCTTGATTCCCCACCCAAGATCCAGAGGTTCAGTAATTCAGGTTTTATTACTGGCTTGAACATAGAAATATAAAACCAAGATAATTTGTTTCCTGAATTTTTACCTGATGTCTGAATCTGCTGTGGAGTCTATAAACAATGACTCTTTTAGATTTTACTTGCCTATTACCCTACTTACATTGCAATAACTCATAAAAAAAGATGACTAAAAACACTAATAATTTGCCTAGAGGGGAAGCTCAGAGGGAACCAAAGGGGATTTATGGATCCTGACACCTGCAAGAGACCTGCCAGCATCTCAGGAGGACAGGGAAGTATCATAACTTTTATGTGATGGTGGACAAGCAAGGTCAGGTAAGACTATCCAACTACAAGACCAAGTTTATAAAGGATTCTTACCTGGTTTCCCAGTTTTGTAGACAAGGCAAACCTTCCCATTCCCATTGCATGAGTCCAGCTCAAATATCACATTACGAGAATCAAAGTGAGGCTTCTCTGGCTGGTCCTCACTGCCTGCAAACCAGAAGTTAGTGTTCAAACAAACTCAATTCAAATACATACATCCAACTTTGCTAGGATGAGAAGACAGGAAGGATGAGCCTATTTCAGACATTTTCTTAAATGCCGTTTTCAAATGAATTCTATTCTCTAAATACACTGGATCTCATCTATGGTTGTGGCTGGCTGGGCCTCCCCACTACCAAGACAGTGTCAGGAATCTAGACAAAAGGTGATAGGAGGAAAGCAAACAGAACTTCTTGGGAGTGGAACCACATAAAGTTAGTCCAATTTGAATGGCCTGTGGTTAATATCAATTTTTCCTGGGATTGTTTGCTGTACAAAAATGGGAATACTATACACATAATCTGATTCTTGCTTTCTATGCAAAATACCATATGGAAGGCCCATAAGGAATGTTTTATAACTCATTCATTCTTTTTAGTGACAGCTTGATGTTGGTGTATCTATTCCTCACCCCAATTGACAGGCACTCACTTTATCATTATTCCACAGTGAATGTTGCAATATTCATGGTCTTTGTACAGTCACATTTATGGATGATTAATCTTTTATTCCTTTCATCTTTAAATTGTTTAATTATAACACAGTTTCTTTTTCTTTTCTATTTCCTATTTTTACTCATGTCATTCAATTATTCCCCTGATTACAGTGGAGATTTTAATGTTTTCTGTTCTTTTGATATGTAAATTTTTTCAACCGAAGTATAGCCAGGAGGCCATGAAGGCCATGGGTGGGTGGAGGTGGAGGAGGGATGCTCATAGCTTGGGTCTGAGAAAAGAACTATCACAAAGTGGAGGCAGATCAAGATGGAAGCTGAGTAACACACTTTAGTAGTAACACCAATTTAAAGAGCTTTTTTTTTGTGTGTACCAGGCCACCTTCACAAGACCTAAGGAAAATATCACAATGATTGGTTTTAGAATAATAAGATGACACACCGAAAATGGCAAGGACAAGAGTTGCCCACATCACACCTCCACCAGCTCAAAGTAGCATGCTAAAACCACTGATACAACAAAAAGAAAACAGTTCAAGCCAATATCCTTGATGAACACAGATAAAAAAGCTTTGAACAAAATACTAGCAAATCAAACCCAACAGCACATTAAAAGATTACTATGATCAAGTGGGATTCATCCCAGGGATGCAAGGATGGTTCAATATATGCAAATGTCTATTCAGATTCTTTGCCCACTCCTTAACTGGATTATTTGCTTTTTACTATTAAAGTTTTTTAAATTTCTTTCATATTCTAGATATTATTCCTTTAATTTGCAAATTTTTTCTCCCATTCTGTTGGTTATGTCTTCACTCTGTTGTTTCCTTTGTTGCTTTTTTTTTTTTTAAGATTTATTTATTTACTTGAAAGGCAGAGTTAGAGAGGCAGAGACAGAGGTCTCCTATCTGCTGGTTCACTCCCCAGATGGCTGCAATGGCTGCAGCTATGCCCATCCAAAGCCAGGAGCTTTTCCTGGGTCTTCCACGTGGGTGCCCCAAGATAGCTCCTTGGGCCATCTTCTGCTTTCCCAAGCCATAGCAGAGAGCTGGATCGGAAGCGGAACAGCCACGACTTGATTTTTATTCGCATTTCTCTGATAAGTAGTGATGCTGAGCATTTTGTCACCTACCTATTGGCTATTTGTATATCTTCTCAAAGGAAGATCTTCCTTTGCTCATTTTTAAAAATATTATATTAGATAGACAAACTGACCTACAGACAGAATTTGCATTTTCTGGTTAATTCCCAAATGCATTGAAAAGCTGGGGATGGGCAGAGACTGAGCTGGGAATGCTCCCACCTCGGTGGCAGGGACCCAGTTACTTGAGTCATCCCTGTTGCCTCTCAGGATCTATATTAACAGGAAGCTGAAGTCAGGGGCTCAGGCTGGAAATCAAGCCCAGGTACTCTATCAGTTGCAGATGTCTTAACTGCTAGGCTAAATGCCTGCCCTAATGTTTATTTTTAAATTGATTTTTTTTTTGCTATTAAGTTGTGTTCCTTATATATCTTAGTTCCCAAGGGCAGAAGTATAGCTTGCAAATGTTTTCTCATATTCTATAGGTTGTTTTTTCACTCTATTGTTTTCTTTGCTGTGTAGAATCTCTGTAGGTTGATAAAAATCTCATTTGTCTATTTTTGCTTTTGGGATCTGATCTAAAAAGATCCTTGCCTATTCCAATGTCCTAAATATATTTTATTCTAATATATTTTATTTTACATTTAGGCTTTTAATCTGGTTTGAGTTAATTTTTGTACATGTGAGCAATAGGGTTCTTATTTCATTTTTTTAAAAAAAGATTTATTTATTTACCTGAAAGGCAGAGTAAGATAGGTAGAGAGAGAGAGAGAGCTTCCATCTGCTGGTTCACTCCCCAAGTGGCTGCAATGGCCAGGGCTGGGCCAGGCTGAAGCTAGGAGCTTCTTCAGGGTCTCCCACGTGGGTACACGGGCCCAGGCACTCGAGCCATCTTCCACTGCTTTCCCAGGTACATTAGCAGGGAGCTGGATGGGAAGTGGAGCTGACAGGACTCGAACTGGTCCCCATATGGGATGCCAGCATTGCAGGTGGCAGCTTTACCCACTACACCACAGCACTGATTCCTCTAATTTCATTCTTCTGTATGTAGTTATCCAGTTTTCCCAACATCATGTATTGAAAAGACTGTCTTCTCTCTGATGTCTGTTTGCATCAGTTGGCTGAAGTGCATGGGTTTACTTCTAGGCTCTCTATTCAGTTCCTTGTTTTATGCCCATACCATGCTGTTCTAATTACTTTGGCTTTGTGGTATACAATCCTGAGTGTAATGCCTCCTGCTTTGTACATACTGCTGAAGATTGCTTTGGCTATTTGGGGTCTGTACAAATTTTTCTCTAGTTCTGTAAATATCAATGGTGCTTCAAAAGAAATTATAATGATTCTGTAAAATGCTTTAGACATTACTTGGGTATTATTAACAATACTTATTTTGCTAACCCATGAACATGAGACATCATTCCACTTCTTTATATCTTCTTTAGTTTCTTTTATGAATATTTTATAGCTTTCATTATAAAGCTCTTCCACTTCGTTGGTTAAGTTTACTGCTAGAAGTTTGTTGTTGCTGTTACTATGGGAAAAAAGACTGCTTTTCTAATTTTTTTTTAGGTAATTTGTTATTGATATACAACAATGCTACTACTACTAGCTTTTGTATATTACTCCTTCACAAATTAATCTTTTTTCCTAGAGGCTTGTAATTTTTTTTTTTCCATGTTAGGGTATGTGTTTTTTCCTCTATACAATTTGGGTTTAGGTGAGTCCTTTCAATCTTTTTGTTTTTTAAAAATATTTATTTGAAAGAGGGAAAGAGAATATCTTCCATTTGTTGGTTCACTCCCCATATGGCTGCAATGGCAAGGGCTGGGCCAGGCTGAAGCCAGGAGCTTCATCTGGGTCTCCCATGTAGGTGATAGCGGCCCAAGAACTTGGGCCGTCTTCTGCTGCTTGTCTCAGGCCATTAGCTGGGAGCTGCACTGGAAGTGGAGCAGCTGAGACATGTGGGATACCAGTGTCAGAGGTGTGCCACAAGGCCATGTGGTTTGTATGCCCACAGGTATAGAGGACAATGTGTTCACTACACCCAGCTCAGTCCCTCTGCTTGGGCTCACTGAGTCCCATCTTATTACCTAGTCTACTTCACTGTTCAGCCTCAAGGGCACGGCAGACAGTCTACCTATTAACTTTTTTTTTTTTTTTTTGACAGGCAGAGTTAGACAGTGAGAGAGAGAGAGAAAGGTCTTCCTTTTTCTGTTGATTCACCCCTCAAATGGCCACTGCGGCCGGCGTGCTGCTCCGACCCGAAGCCAGGAGCCAGGTGCTTCCTCCTGGTCTCCCATGCGGGTGCAGGGCCCAAGGACCTGGGCCATCCTCCACTGCCTTCCCAGGCCACAGCAAAGAGCTGGACTGGAAAAGGAGCAATCGGGACAGAATCCAGTGCCCCAACCGGGACTAGAACCCGGGGTGCCGGCACCGCAGGCAGAGGATTAGCCTAGTGAGCTGTGGCGCCGGCCCCTATTAAATTTTAGAGAAGCTCCAGCAAACACATAGGAAGCAAATGTGACTTTGCCCCACCCTTGGGATTTCACAGATCTCTGAATGACAGACAGGCTCTTCTGAAGACCCATCACGTTCCAGTCTTTGCTCTTGAACTCTTCTGGTATTAGTGTCCACTTGCTTGTCCACTTCAGGGAGAAAGCCTTACATCAGTTCTCTCTGCTGGGACATCAATGAACCCCCAAGGCCTCAGTACTGGCAATGCTAGTTCTCTATTCATCATTCATTCATCCTCCCTTTCTTTCTGCTATCGTTTGAATAGGATACAGCTCCCAAAGTTGTAAGTTAATGGTACTAGGAAGGGTGGAAACAATCCAATTACGATGTCTAGAAGGGGGTCTTCCATGAGACCTTGAAGGTAATTACCTTGAAGGTAATTCTTGTGAGAGGGATGGGTATAGAAGTAGAATCCCTTCTGCTTCCTTGCTCACTCTGATCCTTCCTGTGCACTGCCATCCTCTAGCCTCGCCAGAAAGCTGAACCAACTGCATCTGCCCTATCTTGGACTGTGACCCGTCAAAATAAACTTCCTTTCTTTGTAACTGTCTTAGCTTTTCATCACTATAAATACCTATTAAGGTTTCTTAATTAATCTCCAATTCTCTTTGAGGAGACACTATTACATAATTAAAAACACCTCCTTAGATTCCTTTGTTGCCTTCAATTCCGTTCTGCCCAATGACTATTGGGAGAGAGAAGACTATTGTTTTCCTGATAAAAAGGGAGAGATCCTGTCAAGTGCCAGTTTTTGTGTATGTGTCTTTTACTCTTCTCCCTACCAGGAACATAGACTTGAAGGCTGGAGTAAAGGCCGTATTCCTCAACCATGAGGATGAAAACCATACCCAAAGGGTGGTACAGCAGGAAGCCACAGAGATACTTTATCAGCTCCACTAGCCAATTCCAGATATTTTGTTAAGAGAAAAATAAAGTACTGTGTAGACATTGTAATTGGGTCTCTGTTACATGCAGCCAAATAATTCTGACTGAAGAAGTCCTTATACTCAATTGCTATAGGATTTAGCAGTCATGACTCATGGACCAGTCACTGAGAAGAGCAAAGAGCTAGAAGAATGGAGCTACATTTAGACTGCCTCTTGATTCTGAAATGTTGATTGATGTTTAATCTATAACACTCATTCATTCATCAAGTATTTGTTAAGTGTCTACTATGTGTCAGGTACTGAACTGAATACTAGAAACACAACAAAGCCCTCAATCCCTTCATGAAAAATTACTTTGTTGATGTAGATTACAGTTAACTCTTTTCCCAGGTCTTACTGTGAAGTAGTGGGTAAAGCCATTGCCTGCAGTGCCGGCCTCCCATATGGGAGCCAGTTTGAGTCCCGGTTGCTCCACACCGATCTAGCTCTCGGCATTATGGTCTGGGAAAGCAGTAGAAGATGCCCAAGCCCTTGGGCCCCTGCATCCGCATGGGAGACCTGGAAGAAGCTCCTGGCTCTAGGTTTAGATCAGCCAAGTTCCAGCCCTTGCAGCCATCTGGGGAGTGAACCAGCGATTGGAAGACCTCTCTCTCTCTCTGCCTCTGCCTATCAAATAAATAAATAAATCTTTTTTAAAAAAATGGGCTTTATGCTTGGTAGAACACATCACAATACCATAGTATCTCCCGTGGTTCTCAATATTATAAGAGGGAAATAAGAAGGCTGATTTCTAACTCAGAGGAAAAATTCCTTCAGGTACCTTCATGGATATCGTCCTCCAGGTCTGCCAGAGTTGGTGCGTTAGGAAGTGAATACATGGAAGACTGGTTAAGCTGGGTCAGTTTTGAGATGCTGTTAATTGTCATGCTGCCCAGTGGAATGATGTTATCTAGGAGAACATTAAAAAGGAGAATTACATGGAGTGACAGCCTGTTACAATGGTCATCACAAGGGTTTCTGCTTGAGTAACCTAAGCTCAGTTACTGTTTGGTATCAGCTGAAGGATCTGACAGAAGGTGGAAAGAGGACGATCACTTACTGCATGCCCCAAAAAAACCAAACTTTCATGAAAAAGAAAAAAAAAAAAGAAAAAGAACTAGAAGCTAAAAGTGATGAAGAGCCCCACTACATTTATTATGATTTGAAATTGAAATAAAGAAAATTTTAAAAGGAAGTACTAAAAAAAAAAAAAAAAAAAAAACCACCTGGGAAATCTGGGCTTGGGGACTTCATTTGAAGAGTAAAGGACTTAAGTATGGTTTTGCTTCCCCCTCCCTTTGTTTAGTCAGTATTCTGCAGAAAGAGCTTTATTTTTCAAAGGAGAAATGGCTTTGATTATATAGCTGGCCATTTTTACTTTTTTTTTTTTTTAATAACTGTCATGATGGAAAAATCTGTCATTTTTCCTTATTCAGTGGAGAGTACGTAGCAGCCTTCTTGCTTGGTTCTACCTTTCTATGATTAGGGTATACATAAGGAAAAGGAAGAGTGCATGTTTTCCTTATCTGTTATACAGAGCCTTTGTATTATAGGATGCTTGACAAAGGATGGCACACAAAGACAGAAACCAGATTGTTGAGCAAACTGGAATGGTTGAAACAGGTGGTATATAGACCATGGAATGTCTAAGAAGAAAATATCACTAAAGAGGTAGATAGTGGAGACTATTTGTGTTGCCTTTTCTGTCATTGACTCCGGCTAGTCAGTTAAGAATGGGAATGACAATGGGGATAAGAAGCCCAGGACTGGGAAAATTAAATTACAGAAGTCATTATAATAATGAACAGGGACTTATTAGTGAAATATTTATGAACCTTTCCTTCCTTGAGGCAGGCTGGAGAAGAGCTAGCCTGTTCCCATGATGTGGGCAAGGCAGTTTGGTTTGTTCCCTTGTGTTGCTCCAGAGCCCAAAGGCCTTAAGGGAGGGCTCTGATGCTGGTGATGAGGCTGATCTTTGGGCCACTGGAGGAAAAGACTGTAAGCTAAAAGCTTAGTAAACTAAAAGAAGGACCTCTAGTCAGCAGTGGGAGATAGGCTTTGGGAATCACCAAACAAAGGGGTTCAGGTATGGAGGCAGAGGAGCGTAAGAGGTCAGCTTTGTGGATGCGCTGGGCAATCGAAGTCAGTGTGTTCTTAGGGAGAGCAGTGGGGAGGTGCAGGTGCTTTCCAAGGCAAGCACATTTGAGGATGTGGTTGGAGCTGGAGACAATAAAGACCTTTGAGAAGTTGGAGGCTGGGAGATCTGCCAGGAATGGGCTGGACTCAGGGTTTCCCAGCTTTTAAGATTTTACAAGAGTCTTCATGCAAATGTGCAGGGCTGTCTTTCATACCTACATAGTCCCAGTGATCTCCAACAGGTACAAGGTTGTGAGCTCCCACATCCACAAGGCCATTTTTTGTTCTACACACACTGAAAGCTAAATCTAGCCTAGGAACTGGTTTGGTGGGTGACTAGGGCTAAGGTGATCTGAGAGAAAGAAAGGCTCTGCTTTGGGGATTCAAACCTTGAGGTCTTGTGATAGTGGCAATAACACAAGGGCCTGAAAGAGACAACCTGGGAGTCCTCAGAAGCTTTACATATTAGGGAGCTTGGGCTTTTTGTGACAGATGAATGTTTTCCTCCACCTCATTCCAGCCAGAAGCCTGCAAATTGAGCTTCCAGTTCAGTAGCAGTGAGATTCTGACATGGAGAGATGGTGGGCAAAGCACAGATAGTGACTGTTAGCCCTGGCAGACAATAGCAGTTTCCAGACACAGCATGGCATTTGAGGGCTCCCATGAAAACTGTCCATATTCAAAGCCTCACAAGGTATAAGTGCCCTCAGAGTTGTCCCCTCCAGCTAGGAGGCTGACTCACCATCCAGCTTCACACTCCATGTCATGTGGAAGCCATTGGTCATCAGGTAAAAGTTCTTCACATCCTCAGGCATCACACAGTCATTTTTCTAGAATCACAAAGAAGCTGGCTGTTAGGTGATAACTTGGAAAGAGGGTAAAGGGCTGTGATTAAAGCATTGGGAACACTATTTACCATGTTTCAGACCCCCAAAATATTAATACTCTGGATAACTACCTACAAAAGCCTAGTAGAAAGGCTCTGGGGTCTGCAAGCAGTTTCTAGTTTGACCTTTATTCTGCCTCACCAGATAAAGCAGACCAGGCCTGTACCCCACCTTGACACTGCCTCCAGGGCAGCTGGCTGGAGAAGGAAGTAGAAGGGAACAGGCAGAAGAGGAGACAGGGAAAATCATGGAAGAGGAGGTCCCAGGTAAAGTCTGACCGTACTGATGGCAAAGCAATCATTGCCACAAATTTCAGACTGATGCTCACAGATTAGCTTCTGAAATGAATCAGCAGACAAATGAGAACATCTTAAAAAATATATATATATATACACACACACATATATTTCCAGAGCACTTAATGTAATGAACCTATTCTAATAGTTATGACCATTCTTTGAAAGTAGGGAAGCCCAATAAACAGGGTATATAAAAATATTTCATGTGAGTAACAAGTCATCTAAACTGACAGTGGAGACAAAGAAATAGCTTAGTATGCTTTCAAGAGGTACTAGGAGCAAGCCCTAAGTTGTAAATGGCTCACACTGTGCACTTGCCTCACCAGTGTTCTTTGGCCCTCAACTCCCTAGGTGGATAGAAGGATGACTTCTCAAACTCTTTTCCTGGGCCTCTTGGAGTGCTATCTTGTTAGGATTATAGGGCAAACAGGGAACATGCTAATAACTCTGTCCAAACTTCTGGTTTATGCCAGAGTGACAGTGCTTACATCACGTTTGCTTCACGTTATGCTGTCAGTCAGCTCTAGGAAGCAATGTGTGGGGAAGTATAATGTAGCAGGACAATCTGAGCTCATGCCCAAGTTCTGCCACTGGCTGGGTGACCTGAGAGATGTCATTCGAACTCTATGAATCTAGGTTCAAAAATAAATTCTATTAACAGTCATTTAAAAAGAATTAACTCTAATACGGAATCTATGAAATACTGGAGGTGGGAGGGGTATTAGCATGACAGGAAGAGAAGCTGAGGGAATTAGGATTCAAGGCTATAGCATCTTCAGTAACTATATGTGAGAAGAAAGCTTCAAGCCTGCAGGTGCTTTTTCAGCACGCCTTTCAAATAAGTAAATGGACAACAGCTGCCATTTCAATGAAGTTGTCAATTTCTTTCATCTAAAAATATCAATTTTTTCCTTCTCTCTACCATCTCTTTCTCAATCTCACAGATGTGGCACTAAGGAATTCTTGGACTCCTCAGGTTAATTTATTGATTTTCCTACTCAGTTATCTGGAGTTTTATTCTAGTGCTTCCTGTACAGCTACATACTCTGTGCTTTCAAAGGGAAAAAGTGTGCATTCAGAATGCCCGTCTGCCACCTGCAGGGCCCTGTCAAAGGAAGCCTACAGTTACCAGTGTTCTGACAAGATTCTTCTGTCACCAGAAAACGCCAACTGCTAGGGAATGTTGATTGCCACTGCCATCTAGTGGTGGACACGGGGGTAACTACTGTCTACCAGCCTTCATTGGGATTCAGTGAGAGCCCAGATGGAAGGGCTGGGGAATTCAGTAATAGTGATTATAACATTTGCTACAGTATTTATTTTATCCAAGAAATAAATTTTAATATCATTTTACACCTGTATTTTAAAAATCAGCTGAAATTCTTTGTAGAAAAAAATATGTAATACATTTCAAATACTGATATAAACATTAAATATGTAAACACAGTTCATGAGACACGTGAAGCCTATACTGTCATCACAATATAAATGACTGCTGGCCTGACTCGGCTGCTGCTTTGCACCAGACTTTTATGCCTCCGGCACTCCAAGCCAGCTGCTGAGCTTGCAGCCCCTCAGCCCTTCCTACCACATTTAGCTCTTCTGAAGGGAGCTTTCAGGGGACAGCGTTTAGGTGGTTCCTCTGCACTAGCCAGAAACTCAGGGTCACTGTCATTTGAATTTCTCTTTCAGCCAGTCTGGAAACAGTTTGCTTTTTCCTAGGGAGTAATCAGTCCACTTAAGAGGGCTTCTCCCCATACCAGATTATGGTCAATCTTTATTTTGGGGTAGGGTAAGGTGGGGAGTAATGGAAGAAGACTAGCAGAAAGTGGATGGAGGGAGGGTTTGGGAGAAGTCAGAAAGGGAGAGTAACACGGCTGACCAGTACCTAGAATATCAGGTGACAGAATCAACACGAGACTGCAATCTCCATCTAGCCCAATGATGATCTGGTCACACAGCTCTCAATTTCCAACACTTTCTCCTCCTATGGAACATATCAACAACAGTTTCTTTAATCTACTCTAGAAAGCATCCATCACAAGATCTGTTGCTACTTTGTCAGTTTGGGGAGCTATCAATTGGATTCCCAGGAAAGCTTCATTGGCACTGCCCGAGTCCTAGGGGAAAGGGCCTCCTGCTTGCTTCCGTCCTTCTGGGCATTCCTGTACTCCATGTTCCCTCTGCCACTTTACCAGGGAAGCAGGCCGGGCAGCAGATGCGGGGGCAGGTCAGCAATGGAGCCATGGACAGAAATGAATGTTTCTATAGGTGCCGTCTGTGTGCAGCAGGTTCTCTGTGGGTGTGTTTGCAACCACAGCCAGAGAACAGGTTGCCCAAGCAGCCTTTCAAGGAAGACTAAAATGTTGCTGGAAACAAGGCGATAAGCACAAAACAATCTATGGAAACTCTTCTGGGGCACAGCACTCTTGTAGTAATGCCCTCGGGCTTAACCAATCATCGATTTACAATGGAAGGAGGAACTAGTCTTCAGAGGTAGTGAGGATGGGAGCCTCATCTCAGTGTGAAGCAGGACTGCTGACAGAACAGCAGCCCAGTGGCTATGGGAGGTCCTACACTCTTTCTGACCTTTGTGTCTTATCTAATTAGGTCCTTCTGTCTGTTCTGGAATAAATACTGTGCCCTGCACTAGGGACAGCATGAGGAATGAAGCTGGATGCAGGAGGCTGTGTCACACACATGGGTTTCTTATTCAAACGCACATGCCTTAGCAGCCTCCATGACACAGCCTCCATTTTGTTTGGTAAGGCAGTACGCCCCGTTAAATACTCATTCTCAGGACCTCTGCAACTCGTGCTGGGCATTCACCCACAAACACAAGTCTAAAGAAGAGGCTTCTCGAGAAAGGTGGCCTTTAACTCTTGTCTTTGCCTTGAGCTTGTAACAGTTAGGTGGGCTTGTAGTAGTCATTTTGCCAACATAAAGGAAAAGGATAAAAAGAATTTCGGAGCTAACAGCTTAGCATTGTCAGAGCTCTTGAACTAACTGTAACTGTCAACTCAAGACTTGTTTCACAAGAAATATTAATTCCTATTTGTTAAAGGCACTGTCAGCTTAATATTCTATCTCCTTGAGCTGAACATACTCCAATTCATATAGAGACAAGTGTGTAACAGGGATCTGTGGGTAACGCACCAGGAGAACAGAGAGGAAAGTCAGAAGAATCAAGAGGGTGGTGCTTTAGAATCCAAGAGAGGAGAGCTAGAAGGTAAGGGCATAGTTAACAATGAGAGATGCAGGAGGGAAGATGGCAAGGGGTAAAGTAAGGCTTCAGCAGTGAAGAGGTCCCCAGTGATCCTGACACAGTGGTGACCAAGGAATGGTGGTGGTGAGTTTGTAGAAGGATGGAGAACTGGGAAGTGAAGGGAGGATGGGGGAAGACAGTAATTTACATCAGGGGTTAATAAACTGGCCCACTGGACATGTGCCATCTGTTTTTGTGAAATTTTATTCCCACAGGCATGCACTGCATTTCAGTACTAGCTGATGGCTCTGTTCATTGCTATGATGGTGGAAATGAGTAGATATGACAGGCAGCTTAGGCCCATAGGAGCCTAAACAATTTACCCTCTGTTCCTTTAAAGGAACATTTCTTGACTCTTGATTTAGACAAATTTTCTACCTATGAGGTATGCAAAGGAACAAATAGCTAAGTAGCTGGAGGAGACACAGGTTGAAGGTCAGGGGCTAAGTACTCCCACTGGGAATGCTTACAATAAATCCCTAACAAGGGCTTTTGAAGGAAAGACCTGCAAGAAGGCTCTGTAGATTTTCAAGAAAGTGAGGCTGAAAAGGGAATGCTCTGCCAAAGCATTTGGTCTCTGTGGGCCATAGTTTCACCATCAGTAAATTGAATTTTTATCTTGGGATTGGAGAGTCTAACCAATCAAGAACTTCTCAGCAAACATGAAATGTTACTGAAATGCTTAATGATAACAGCACTCTCCTGGCACCAGGCTGCTGTGAGAATTAGGAGGTTGATGCTGTCGTGGTGCCTGAAAGATGAAGAGCTCAGTGTAGAAAGTGAGTCTTACTAATGACCATCACTACAAAAGACAGGCAGCAGCCACCGTAAACAAAAATCATACAATGGCACAATACCAGGCAGACTGAAACTGCTTTTTAAAGAACAAAATAGGGTGAAATATATGAAAATGAGAAAATGTTCAGTTTTCCCTCTACCTGCAGGGGACTACAGCAGGTACATGGTTAATTAAGTTTTAGTTTTCAACTTTCCTTCCTGGCTTTGCATCACAGAATTGCAGTGTATTATATAACAGCTAGGGTGAATTCTACACTAACACTGATTTCAAACTACTTATTCACAGATGATGAACATGAGGCCCAGAGAAGTTACATTACTTGGCTAAGGCCCACAGCTGGCTTAGGACTTCTGCTTCAGGCTTTTTCTCACACTCTAATGCCATTATGCCCTTACTAGTATATGATACCACACTGAGTTGCCTGGTGGGCTGCAGTTGCCCAAAGAGGCAGAGGCATAGGCCCCCTTCTTCTTGCAACTGTGAGCATCAGGTACACTGCATGGAGACTGTCACCTGGGGTGTCTCCAAGGAGACAAGTCTCTAGGGTCAGCTCCTACACAAGTGGGACGTATCAGAGGCTTGGGATTCTCTTGCTCCTCTGCTACAGGCACTTCCGGAAGCAGGCATGAGTCAGGACTGAATCCGCAGGCCTGCTCCTGTGTAAACATGGTCTTCAGCAATCCTTTGGGTGAGAATGGAGGATAAGCTCAAAATTCCTGCCCTCCATTGCTTATCAGACAAAGAGAGACCATAATAGCACATAGAGCACTGTCCCATTTTGATTCAGAAATCATTCAAAGACTTGCTCCTAAGTTTTAGGGAGTTATAAACTCCTTTGAGAATCTGAAGAAATTTCTACTCAGAAAAATGTACATACTTAATACATCCAGCATCTGTTCCAGGAGACCACGGCCCATTTCCCATTCATGAACTCACAGGGAATCCTTGGACCATCACCCATTGCCCACCTGGCAACCAAATACACAACCAAGAATACATCAACAACAGTTATGTCTAGGTAGTAATACCATAGAGGACTTTTCATTCTTAATTTTTATATTTTCCAAATTCTTATGTGATGTGTTGTTCAGCATAGCCAGAAAAAAGTATTATATAAAAACTGAATCTATTTCCTGCCTTCTACATTAGTTTTGAAGTCCCCTACAAGCCTTCAAAAAACCCAGACAAACCAAGCCCAAGTCAAAGAAACATGCTTATATTTCTGATCCCAATACTGTTTGTACTTTAGGTCTGGCATATTTGTGCTTAGAGGACTCAGAGGAAAATCTCAAATCAATGCAACTGATTATTCGAAGTACTTTCACAGAAATTCCTCCAACTGAGTACATCTGAAGGAAGATCCATCTGTCACGGGAAGTCAGAAATTGTTTGCTCAGGCCTCCCCCTTCATCCTTTCGGCCCCCTCATGGCTATTCCCCTAATGGCACTGCATTATGTGTAGGGAACCCCACACAGCTGCGTGGTCTCGGAGGCAGATTAGATCCCAGTGAGATCCTTTAAAGATTCTGAAAAGCAGCTATGGAAGACATGTTCCAAATGAGTATACTGTAGTGCAACAAGGAAAACTGGGACAAACGGGTAAAGGCTTCTTAGACTTCTGAGGAGCATCTGGTACAAGAAATAAGAACAGCCTCAGGAATTACCCTATTAAATAAGTGGTATACTTATTTAATGTCTTCACGGTGTTTGCACCCTGGCTACAGCATTCCTGTCCTCTCACCCTCCCTCCTAGGTCTCCAGCACTGAGGAAGTCACCAGTATCTCAGGCTCACGGCAGAGCCCTAAGTTAGTTCTCCTTAAAGGGTGACTTAAAACTGGAATGGATCAACAGGGATGCCCTAACCACATCTTTTCTCTGACTCTCAACAAAGCCGACCAGGCCAGACTGGCAGAGCCACAGCGACACCAGGAGCAGGGTCTGACAGGATTGTCCAGTAAGAGTTTGACTGTGTTCCAGAATTCGGGAGCTGAGGGTGGAAATGTGGTGGGGGCTGAATGAGCCCACAAGAAAAACTGGGGTGCTGCTGAGCAGAAGTCCTGGAAAGAAACCTCAACTGCAGTCCAGGGAGGGGAGTCACAGTGGCAGCACTGAATACACACCAAGGGGCTGCCTGGCTGCCAAGGGCAAGACTCCCACAATGCTGTCCTCTAGTGTAGGGGCAGCCTGGCAGGGCACAAAGGGCATATGTGTAGAGGCAGGCAACTGAGTTCAAATTCAGGATCTGCTGCTTGGTAAGTATTTGAGCCTCATTTCTTCATCTATAAATTGGAGATACCACTCCCACCTTGTGGAGTTGTTATTCATTTAATATGAAATAACTGATGTGATATATTAGTAAGCACTTATTTGCAGTGGGGCAATATCTTGCCCTTATTCAAATCCATTTGCTACTCAATAGCCACAGTGATCTTCCCAAAGCAGAACCTTCACAGTTCCCTACTTAGAACATTGCAATAGCTCCCTTTGCTGCCAAGACAAAGAGCAAATTCCTGAGGATGCATGAGGCCTGCGTGTCCTGGTCTTGGCTGACCTTTCTCCCTTGCTCTCCTGTGCTCTGTGTTCTCAGAATAGTGTACTCCTCACCCTACAGCCTTCATACAGGCTGAAAGCCCCTTCTTGCCAGATTTCACGTGCCTAATTTATACCTTCTCGTGGATTCTTTGGGGAAATCTTTCCTCAACCAGGTCAGGCCTCTTGATATTGCTTTTACCTCTTTCACAGTATTTAGTCCAACTTGCAATTGCACTTAAACAATCTATACTCTTAGACCAAGAGGTAAGAATAGAACATTTGAGGTCGGCATTGTGGTGTAGAGGGTAAAGCTGATGCCTGCCATGCCAGCATCCCGTATAGGCACCAGTTTGAGACCTGGCTGCTCCACTTCCAATCCAGCTCCCTGCTAATGTGCCTGGGAAAGCTGGAGGATGGCCTAACTGCTTGTGCCCCAGCACCCACGTGGGAGATATGAAAGAAGCTCCTGACGCCAGGCTTTGGCCTGGCCCAGCCCCCAGCATTGCAGCCATTTGGGGAGTAAACCAGTGGATGGAAGAGTGATCTCTCTCTCCCTATAACTCTGAATTTCAAAGAAATAATAAATCTTAAAAAAAAAAAAAAAAAACAACAACTTACCATTGAATCCCTAGGGTCAAAACCAGACACAATGCCTGGCTCACTTTTAGGAGCTTAGAATTTTTATTGAATAAATAAGTTAAAATTCCAAGGAGGGTTGGAAAGCATTAGCTGTTGATGTAGTTAACAGTTATCTGCGACACTTAGCTGTGTTTTGCCCCGTAAGATGTCTAATATTTATCCATCTATGTATTTATTTTTTCATTTCTTTGCTGAATCTTTAACTCTGTTATTTACCATATTTTTTTTTTTTTGACAGGCAGAGTTAGAGAAAGAGACAGAGAGAAAGGTCTTCCTTCCGCTGGTTCACCCCCTAAATGGCCGATATAGCCGGCGCGCTGTGCTGATCCGAAGCCAGAAGCCAGGTGCTTCCTCCTGGTCTCCCATGCGGGTGCAGGTGCCCAAGCACTTGGGACATCCTCCACTGCCTTTGCAGGCCACAGCAGAGAGCTGGACTGGAGAAGGAGCAACCGTGGCAGAATCCGGTGCCCCGACCAGGACTAGAACCCAGGGTGCTGGCACCATAGGCTGAGGATTAGCCTAGTGAGCCGTGGCACAGGCCAAATATTTTCTAAACTGATAACATTGAGTGATAACCCTGACCAAAAGTAGACTCCAAATATAGTAAATTGAAACCTAGGTTGATATGCAATCAATAACCTAAGTGGCTAACCTGGTAACCAAGCAACTGAGCCTCAGCCGTTCACAGCAGCCGAACCTTCAGCCAACCCTAGGCTAAAGATTGCCAAATTATGCCCAAATAAGGCAAATACCAAACTGTACCAATCAGGTCATCTCAAATACTTAATTTCCTGTTTTTCTAGTTTTAAACAGAGCTTACCTCACTATAATAGGGGCATTCTGAATCATCTTCAGTCCAGAATGCCACCCCATTCTAGAAATTGTTCTTGCTCAAATAAACTCTGTTCAATTTAACTGCTCTCAGGCTTGGTATTTTTCCACAACACTTATACACAACTTTGAATGGCCACTACCCTCCAGAGGATCAGTGGGGCTCAGAAGAGACACTTTATGCTGAGGAAACAGGGTAAAATAGGAGGGAATCCTGAACAGGAACAGAGAAAAGGGTGACCTCTATGTTGACGGCAAGTATGGCCTGAGATAACAGTCAGCTTCCTGCCCTAAGCTTCCATTTTGGGGACACTTGACATTGATCTCTGTTGGGAGGTGAGGATTCCACATGACCTTACCATGGAGCAAGGACAGAAGCCTCTCACCTGTGTGACTGGGAACAGGCCTCCAGTTCCTTGTGCTCTTCTTCAGCTGGCTCAGCCCTGCCCTGCCTTGACTACCGGCCACACCACTATCTTAAGAGTCCAGCCATTAGCCCAAGCTTTCCCCATTACCTTAAGAGCTCTGCCTTAGTCCAAATCCTCCCAAGCCACACCACTATATTGAGGGATCAGCTGCTAGCCCAAGCTCTCCCAACGATCTCAAAAGCTCAGCCTTACCCCAGACCCTTCCAAGCCCTCCAACTACTTTATGACATATAAGCCACTAGTTTGTGTGAGAAGGTGCTTCCTCTGCTGTGTGTTCCCAGGTGGCTCTCTGCCGTACATTCACCGGGAGTGAGCCCTCTCAGGGCTGTGATTCCATGTTGTTTCCTCTTGATCTTGCTCTATCCTTAAACTTGGTGCCCCATGTGAACAAGGGTGTGAGAGATCAGCCCCTGGCCCACTGTGGTCCCTCAGAAGCTCACAGACTTCTGATACCCTTTGGGTGAGAACTGCCCCCCCCCCGGCCCAGTCCTCTGGACTTGCCTCTGTGGCAAACTGGGGGGGTGAGGACCCAAGGTGACTGTTGAGTATCTGGCCCTCAGACTCCTTTACTTGCTCTTTCCTATCATCTCCATTTTCCTTTCCAGAATGATGCCATGGATGGGCATGACTGGGAACATGGATGGGCATGACTGGTAGAAAGCTGATGGTCTCAGGCCAAGGCTACTCCTTGATGTGACCCAAAATTCCCGAGGCGAAAAACAGACCCTGACCGCCCTATAGCGTATCCAAGCACAGACTTCCTCCTTTATTGCCATTTCTTTCTTTTTCTTTCCTTTTTTTTTTTTTTTTTTTTTTTTTTTTTTTGACAGGCAGAGTAGACAGAGAGAGAGAGAGAGACAGAAAGAAAGGTCTTCCTTTTGCCTTTGGTTCACCCTCCAATGGCCGCCGCGGCCGGTGTGCTGCAGCCAGCGCACTGCGCTGATCTGATGGCAGGAGCCAGGTACTTCTCCTGGTCTCCCATGGGGTGCAGGGCCCAAGCACTTGGGCCATCCTCCACTGCACTCCCTGGCCACAGAAGAGAGCTGGCCTGGAAGAGGGGCAACGGGGACAGAATCCGGCGCCCCAACCAGGACTAGAACCTGGTGTGCCGGCGCCGCAAGGTGGAGGATTAGCCTAGTGAGCCACGGCGCCGGCCTATTGCCATTTCTGACCAAGGGCCTCTCCTTGGTAAAGGGAAGGTGATACTCTCAGGCACCCCTCAAAATATCCTCCTTGGTGTGACTTGGGCAGACTTGTGAGATGCCTCTCCAGGCTCCCCATAGGAGTTGAGAACTGCTTTCCCATCTCCCTGCAAATTCACGGTCAGAAGCCTTTTGTCGGAACTCTCTTCTGCATGCAACACTGATCCTCAGCCCCTTGGATTGGAAGGAAGTCCGTCCTCATTTCATCTCCCCAGGCACTGGGGCAGACCTCGTTGGCCATTATCCTTTCCCTCACTGGGTTTTAGGGTACATGGTCGGTTCCACTGGGAACACTGCAATACAACTTAGTTTAGGGATGCCTATCTAAGCATATGGAGGCTCAATTGTGAGCATGGTTGCAGGAGATTCCTTGAGGGATGCCTTATTATGAGCAACTCCTCAGCCCTTGGCCTTATTCTACCCAATCCATGAGTTCTGAAATTTCTTGTATTTTCCCTGTCTCCCCCTTGGCTTGTCTCTTAAAAAACCTGCATAGGTTGGGCCGGCGCCGCGGCTCACTAGGCTAATCCTCTGCCTTGCGGCTCCGGCACACCGGGTTCTAGTCCCGGTCGGGGCGACGCATTCTGTCCTGGTTGCCCCTCTTCCAGGCCAGCTCTCTTCTGTGGCTAGGGAGTGCAGTGGAAGATGGCCCAAGTGCTTGGGCCCTGCACCCCATGGGAGACCAGGAGAAGTACCTGGCTCCTGCCATCGGATCAGCGCCGTGCGCCGGCCGCAACACGCCAGCCACGGTGGCCATACCAACGGCAAAGGAAGACCTTTCTCTCTGTCTCTCTCTCTCACTGTCCACTCTGCCTGTCAAAACAAAACAAAACAAAACAAAACCCCTGCATAGGTTGGGCCTAAAACAGGGGGGAATGAGGCAAAAATGATTAATTTTCTTCTACACTAAAGTTTGGTTTCAATATAAATCACATGATGATTGTAAATGGCCAGAATTTGGCACTTTAAATCTTTAAATTCTCTGCTGCCTTGATAACTTTACAGAGAAAGGACAAATGTTCAGAGGTGTCTTCTTCTTAAGTCCTCTGCCCTCTTTCCCCTCCTTCTTCCTCCTCTATTGGCTCTCTGCTCACCCTGCTCCCCTCACCCCCTAGTGGCAGCTGTAACTGCTCCTCTACTTCCCTCCTCTTTGAATGCTCCTTGACATCCTGACCCCTCCCCCTCCATCCCACCACTCCCTTTCCCTTCCCAATACTATCATTCCACATTGATCCCAGGGCCCTCCAAGCCTTTGCCTAGTGACTCCTCCCCAAACACTCCACCCAATTACCCCCACCCCCACCCCATCTCCTCTTAATACTCACTCTGCGTCCACGACCCCTTCTCTTCACCAGATCTAATCAAATTGAGGAATGTTTAGGTTCATTCTCTGAGAATCCATTCAAAATACTGTCATGGACAACTGCCGCTTTTCTACCTAAATAAACCAGGTTTTTGGAGGGGGAGCGTCTCAGTCATTTCTTCCCTTGCCCTTCAGAGGAACT
This sequence comes from Oryctolagus cuniculus, assembly GCF_964237555.1. Lineage (NCBI taxonomy): Eukaryota > Metazoa > Chordata > Mammalia > Lagomorpha > Leporidae > Oryctolagus > Oryctolagus cuniculus. The sequence continues at coordinate 40,928,108 of NC_091441.1, read as the reverse complement.
GCTCCCCCAGTGTTACTTTCCAGGACCTAAATGTCAGTGAAAACAGAGCCATCTTACCTGAGGCACCATTTTAAACTTCGGGCACCATTTTAGGCTCTGGCCCAGTTGCCATCTTGTACAATATGTTTCAATCTCAGTTACTAAATTCAGCTTGGCTTACTAAAAGTTAGGTGACCAAATAGCCCAACTACAAGTGTCAACTCCACCCCTACCCTAATGGGATTTGCTGCTCCCACTTCCCTATCTCTGCAAGGCTATGATAAGTCCCCCAAGTCCCCGCCCGACACAGGCTCTCTCTTGCCCTCTCTCTCCAGCCTGTTGCTCTCCTTGGCCCCCGAAAATAAACCTTTTCCCTTACTCTGATATTAGGTTGTTCTGTGGCGGCCTTTTACTGGTGCTGTTAGGCAGGAAGTCAGATATGAGCTTATGTGTGTGTGACAAAGGCCTAAAGAGAAGACATCTATGTCTAGCATATGCATCATCCCAATAACCTTATCTACATCCTGCCCTGTCCCTCCTACCCAATAACCTGCCAGGTGGGGGTCCCTGCCCCTGATAATCTTCCAGGTGCAGCCCAGTATCTGCATTTCAAATATGCATCCTGCCCTGCCCCTTCTAACCATCCTTTCTCTGAGGCAAGGTGACACCAGCCAGGCTTCCTCCTGTCTGATAACTTCAGGGGGAAAACTCAGATAGGAATTTTTCTTATTTACATCCAAAAAGCCCTTTGTTCCAAGAGGAGCAGAAGTGGGGAGGCAAGGCCCATCCCCTTAAAACCCCCGGCCTCAACTGGACAGCATGCTCAGCCCTCTGCCTCCATGCTGAGCGGCCCGCCTGGCCTGGCCAGGTATATTCTCCACTCAACCACGTAACCCCGCTCTCCCCCAGTCTGAGCAACTGGGCACTCTCTCTCAGGTTCTGTCTGGAGAGGTGCCCATCCATTCTTACGGATGTTCCTTCCCTAAAAACCTTGCTATTTTACTTTCTACTACGCTCTGTCTCACGCCTGAATTCTTTCTTGCGTGAAGACAAGAACCCTGCCATTCACCGGTAACAGTGCCATGACTCAGATCCAGGCTCTCCCACTGACCCCGCTCTCCCCTAGGAGATCTGAGCTGCTTCAGGATCCCGGATTTCTGTCAACCACAAAATACACCCCTGGACCTCGTCTTCACCACCAAACACTCCGTGATCCCCATCCACACACCGTCCCTTCAAAAATCCTGAGGTAAAGTGGGGTGGGCAGAGGATTCTCCCATAGTTACTTTCTAGGGGCTGTGGTCCTATGCAACTTCACTCCGAAGTCCTGGTACCAGGCACCAGAACTCCTACAGCCTTGTGTCCCTCTATGGACTGTGTCCCTGGCATCAGTGGGTGTAGGTGATGACTCAATCCTGTTTCCCTTCTACGGGCTTTACAGCCTGGGCCCCAGTGCATGCAGTGCCAAGCCCCACCCTCTGCTCCCTCACTCTCCTTGTCATACTGCCATGATCTTGGGGATGGCTGCCATCTGCTAGTCTGACCTCTACAGGTTGCTATGCGAGCTTCCTTGTCCCTTGTTCTGTCTGACTCTTCTCTCAGGTGTCTCCTAAATAATCTTGTTCCTCTCAAATTGGCCCCAGATCTCAAATACCATCACCTCATCTTTATTTGTAATCAAGCATGGCCCACGTATGAGCTCGACAACCAGTCCAAATGGCAGCTTAACAGCACGCTAGACCCTGACATTATGCAAGATCTTTACCACTTTTGTGAGCGTTCGGGAAAGTGGAAGGAGATTCCCTATGTTCAAGGTTTCTTCTGTGTCCGGTCTAAACCTCTCTGTGCCTCGTGTTCCCTTGCTCAAGTCCTCTTAGCCACCAAGGCTCCTTTTAAAGATCCAGAGACAGAGCCAAAGCCTCTGTCCCACGTTCGATCCTGCAGCTGAGCCTCCACATTACAGACCCATCCCACAGACACTGGCTCAGCTACTTCCTGCTCAGGCCCTGGCACAGTCACCTCCCACTCAACAACCTCAAAGCCCACTAACTCAGACACCTCCCCCTCCTACCCAGACATTCCAGGAGGTGGCATGTTTCTACTCCAGCTCTCAATGTAACTCCCCCTGCCTTATCTCAAGTCTCCTGCTCCCCCTTATTTCAAAACCAGTCCTTGTCCATTTCTACTCCCCCTGCCTTATCTCAAACCCAGTCCTTGCCCCAACTTTTGCCCTCCCCATCTCACTGAGCCAGCATACTATTCCCACCTTGTCACTACCACCTCAAGCCCTCAACCCCCATTCTCCTGTCCCAAGTGCCCAAGTTTCTTGTTCTCATGGAGCAGCTAGGGAACCTGCCTCCATGTTGCCCCTTTGAGAGATGGCGGAAGCAGAAGGTATATTCAGAGTCCACATTCCTTTATCACTTGCCAATCTCTCACAAATCACTAACCCAGAGTGTCAATATTTAACACAGTGCTATGATCTTTTTCATGATGTCTTTATGATCCTCTCCAATACCCTCCCCTTCCAGAGGAGCGAAGGCGAGTTTGGGAATAGGCCTGTCTCCATGCCTATAAGACTCATCACACTGACCCTGCCCATCCCATAAGAGCAGATGTGGTCCCCAAACAGGACTCCAATTGGAATTACAACTCTCCCAACGGCATAATGGTCAGAAATAATTCCATTACCTGCTTATTAGCTGGCCTCAAAAAACCCACCAGAAAGGCCATAAGATGCCATTCTCTCGCTCTTTTCTTGTTATACGTCTACTCCCCTTTTGGGAACAGACATACTCTATCAGTTTGATACTCAGGTAGTTTTCACTCTTGGGCCATCAGCCCCATCCTCCAACTTGTCTACTCCCCTCCTCCTCCTGTTCCAATTTTACCATAAGGATAGCAAGGGAGTGGTGATTCTGTCCTTCTGAGCTCAAAGTTTACTGTAAATGTCACCTACCTCACCTTTCTGAGAGCTCTTTGTTTTATGATGAGCAAGCCAGACAGGATAAAGGACTGCAAATCAGGTCTTTTGATGGGTTTCTGGCCTGTTAGGGTGTCCGTTGAAAACTGCATTCTGTTCTTCCTTAATTTGTCAGTGAGACTGGGCACAGCCCGGAGCTAGGCTATGGGCTCTGGGCTCCATGCCTCAATGAGGTTTTCCTTTACTCCTGATCCCGACAAAATCTCCATTTCTCTCTGCTCCTTTAAATGTTTTCTGTACCTGTATGGTCTCCTCAATTCCTACAAACTCGATTTCCTAGTCCCATTAGTGGGTATTTCCTAGCTGGCTTAATAGCCAAAACTGCCTCTCTCCTCCTGAACCTTCCTCCTCTGTTATTCTACTCTCTCTCTTAACCTAGCTGTCTTGGTATCTCTCCCGCCTTGAACCAAGAGGGCCACAGAGCCCCGAGAGAAATTTCAGAAATTCTACACATAAAAAGCTTTCTACCCAGCAATGTTCCACACAGAGAATAAAAAGAAAATGAAGGTCCCCCTCCCAAGGCAACATTATCCTGAAAGAGATCTCTCCCAATGTATTGAAATAATGATCAAGACTACTGGCCTTTCAAACCAGCAGGCTCACTAGGTCAATTACTATTTCCATACATACCTCCTTTTCCATAATTGCCCCTTATTCTGTCACCTATCAGGTTCTCCTTAGGAATATCTGGAGGGGTGCCCATCTGCTCTGATGGATGCTCTCTCTCATTAAACATAACATAATGGTGAATAATAACATGACAACCTTGTTTTGCAAGTTGGTTTAACAGATTTCTGATAGCAATGGGTGATCAGTGCCTAAGATAGCACTCTAAGTGGATTTTGCAATCTTTGGTTTAATGTCACTGATTTATAGCTAAAAGGAGTAGAACGCCATATAAATGCAATTTTGACCTTAATTCAGGTGGAGGTAGGATATTATCAGCATCTTCAAGTGTAACTGTTAAATGTAAATTGGGTAAAGGCAAATCTTGTGTCTAAATGTACTCTTAGCATCTTATATTCTATGGGAAAACTATTTGGGTTTGCTAACATGTTTTCATAAATTGTCCATATAAAAAGTAGTTCAATCCTGCTTGAAAGTAACTAAGGCTGAAATCTGATGAGTTATCTCATTTAGAAAAGGTGGTCTTAATTTGTTAAACGGTTATTTCAAAATGTAAATCATGGAAATCAGCAGATGGAAAGGTCACAAGTATAGAAATGTGTTCTTGGTAAAGTAAATAGTAAATAGTTTTTAAACTGGTGACTCTGTCAGTCAGAACTCCAGTAAGCTCTCTTCTCTACTTCTGTTAAAACTGTCCCATGTTATGGGATGATTCCATGTATTTAAGATTATATTTCCGGCCAGCATTGTGGCTCACTTGGCTAATCCTCCGCCTGCAGCACCAGTACCCCCGGTTCTAGTCCCGGTCGGGGCGCTGGATTCTGTCCCGGTTGCTCCTCTTCCAGTCCAGCTCTCTGCTGTGGCCCAGGAAGGCAGTGGAGGATGTCCCAAGTGCTTGGGCGCCTGCACCTGCATGGCAGACCAGGAGGAAGCACCTGGACCTGGCTCCTGGCTTCAGATCGACGCAGCAGCCGGCAGTAGCAGCCATTTGGAGAGTGAACCAATGGAAGGAAGACCTTTCTCTCCCTCTAACTGTCCAAAAAAAAAAAAAAAAAAAAGATTATATTTCCAATTTTTGAGATGACCAAAGAGACAGATTTTGTGCTCTGTTAAAGTAATATATTGTGTTCTCTACTGTCTCTGTTAACTTCTGATTGTTTAGGAACAACTGAGTTTTAAAAGAGTTATGGTTTGTCTGAATATACACTCATTCTAAAAACACCTTGTAACAATGATCAAATTTTGTCTATATTATGTCATGATGTTAAGGGATCCTGATTCTTTTTATATATATATATATATATATTTTTTTTTTTTTGACAGGCAGAGTGGACAGTGAGAGAGAGACCGAGAGAAAGGTCTTCCTTTGCCGTTGGTTCACCCTGCAATGGCCGCCACGGCTGGCGCGCTGCGGCCAGCGCACCGCGCTGAAGGGGATCCTGATTCTAACAGATACTTTAAACCTCCTTGGCATTCTTGACAGGCATTAAAAAAAAAAAAAAAATCAAAGTTGCAAATCTTTGGACTTGATATTTTCAGTTGGGCCCATGGAAATGTCAAAGGATATATGTCTCATCTTGTAGAGACACCAACTAGTAAGACTATTTGGATTATATTAAAGATACTGTCAAGATGTGAAGTGGTGCTAAATTTTAAGTTATGATAATATAAAATGCTACTGATACAAATGTCTAAGAGTTATCTTGTTGTGTTGATATCAGATATGATGGTTATTTTAATGAGACGCCTAAAAGGGGTAAATGTCTTATAAAATACTACAGGTGCTTTCAAAAATACTGTGTGGAGTAAGCAACTGCCTCTTCCTGTTGGTTAATGAGTTTATAATTTTAACCATGCTATTTAAAGTCTTGTCTTCCACAGTTTGTGTTCTCCTGCAAACATTAAAAATCAGATTTGCTGTTCATGAAGACTAAAACATTGTTGCTTCTGTTTAAATGTGTGCTCCTGTTGGTTCTAAAGGACTTTTTTTCCAGTGATTTCTATTGTGTTCAGTACTTTGGGATGGCTCTGCAAGCAGATAAAGCCAATAATGGACTACAGGTTCCAACTGAGAGAAAAAATGGTTAACTGAGAGTGCAAAGTAATTCAAATAAATCAGTAATTTAAAAAACAGTTAAAGATTTTAAGAAGTTATTACTGAAACTGCTTTATTGTTCTATCTTGTGTGTTATATGTGTGTACATACTGTGTGTCTACATGGGAAAACTTATTTATCAAGAGCTGTTTTAATTGGCTTATAGATAAGATTGCTCAGATTGAAAACTGCTGAACTAATCAAAGATTTTTTTTTGGTTCGTGTGACCTAAATCTCCATACCAGATGTTTTAAATTTGTTGACATGTTTGTATTGGGTTTGCTGGTCAAACAGGTTACACTTGCGTTAGATATTTAAGCAATGTTTCCAAATACACATATTATTGAAATTTATAGAAGGCACTGGATCTTTTCATAAATGTTTTCAAAAGTCTTCATTTAACAGTTAAAATTGTTTGCTAAGTTTCATTTGATATTAAGTTATTGACAGTAAGCGATCTGGGAAGTCTGACTTGTTCCCTCATTTCACTATTCTCTTCAAGATAGGAAACTGATTCTAATCTGAAGGACTCTCCACAAGAATGTACACTTTGATCTTAATACCTAAAAAAAGGGATGGCTAACATTTTTCTCTAATAATAATAGGCTGGCGACATAGCATAGCCTGAAAGAGAGCTTAAATTATGATTTACAGCTAGGTTTACTTTGCCATGGGTAAACAGGCAAAAGCTCCCTTTTCAAACAAAACTAAGGGAGAGTTTTACTAACGACTTCAAATTTTATAGATAAGGTGGTCTGCATGTTTGATGTTAAAGTGAGCACACAGCTTTCCTCATGGCATTGGTGTACCTCACAGAAAAACTATCAGAACATACTCATGACTACAGATTTCTAGTTTAGGCCATCAAAGATTAGAGATAGGACTGAGCACCCCTTCACTTGCATCATCTTAAAGGTTTCTTCTGGTCTGCTTTAACAAAAACCAGGAGGAAGAGGAAACTAGGCAGCAGAAGCAATGTAAAGGTAAGTGGCAGGCCAAATAATGGCTGCTCTACACAGTGATCTGCCATCAAAGAGACCCAATAGGCCAGTCCACTGCATTGGTTTTTGAGGTGGAAAGTCAGGGCTTCAGCAGAAGTCAGCTTACGAAGAGCCCTGGCAGCTCTGCCAGCTAAGAGTTGGGTCGATGGAAACAAAACTGCCCTGTTGAAGGACTCCTAGGTCAGAGCTGCAGACCTTGTTAGCTCTGAGCTGCAAAGCCCTATACTCCGCTCAGCTTCCAAAGTAACCATTGCTGCTGAGGGGATGGCCAAGTAGGGTCAGCAACATTACAGGCAGAACTGTAAATTTCCTGTTTAGAGATGCCACCTGCCTTCACTTGGCCTCCTCTCCCCCAGGCTAGCTAGGTAATGGAAGTCAACAGGTGCCTTCCCTAAGGAGGTTCACACCTCCCTTATGATGTACCCCATGTAAAGAGATAGATAGGTCTGGGCCTCATAACTGACAAGGCCTTAAAGCCCACCTGATTATTATCAAGCCCCTTCTGTCAGTTTCTATTTGCCTCTCAATGGGAAAGTTTGCTCATGGTTTAGACAGCACCTCTCTTAGGTCCTCTAATAATGGCTCTGTCCTTTGTTTTAGACCCTGCTAGCCCACTTGGGACCTCATTACTTTGTAATCATCTTCTCTTAAATCAATGGCTCTACTCCTGGCCTGTGTGTATTCGTGGTCCTCTCCCCTATAATTATTCAGAATTTTTTCTACAGACAAACCCCTCTACCCACAAGAGATGAACAGCCTTTCTCCAGGTTTTGGTTAGGATCAGCTTCACAGCTTCTCTCTCCTCAGTAGAGATCTCAGGAACAGCTTTGGGTCACAACATTATCTCGACCTACTGACTCCAAAACAATTCCAACAGTTACAAGAGGAGGTCACTAGGTCCACTGAGAGCTCAGCTGATGCTATCCGAGGACTCCAAAGCCAAATCACCTCACTAGCAGCCATGGTACTAAAGATGGGCCTTAAACCTGTAACAGCTAAAAACTGAAAATTTGTATCTTTCTGGGAAAACTGTGTTGTTATTATGTTTTAACCAATCACGCCAGGTAAAATAGAATGCTAAAATTCTTCAACAAAACAATCCCCACATCCATCAGACAGTCTTCACTAGGCTCCAGGAACCCCCCTCATTTCCTCTCCTCTATGGGATCCTCTCATTACTTGATTGATGCCCCTCTTAGGGTGACTTGCAACTATAGTCGGCCTGGCCTTTATACTACCTCGTCTGTTTAAATACTTACAGGAAGTGATAATGGAACAAACCAAAGCCTTCACCAATCAGGTGGTCAACCAAATGCTGCTACAGGGATATACTCAGCTCCCTGCCCAGGAGATTGTGGCTTGAGACATCACCCTCTGCAGTGGAGACTAACTTGTCGCTCCATGCCAGCAGGAAGTAGCTCCAGAAGATAGATCATTGTCCCTCCTGGACTCTTGGGGCTGATGTAATCTTATGCAACACTTGCTTTATAAAGGGGGGAATGTTAGTGCAAATGCTGCTGTCTTATCTGAGGTGCCATCTTAAACCTCAGGTGCCATTTTAGTTCTGGCTTAGTCACCATCTTGTACAGTAACTTTCAGTCTCAGTTCTCTCTCTCTCCAGCCTGTCAGGCCCATCCCCCCCCCACCCCAAACCCCAACAATAAATGTTTTCCCTTACTCCAGTGTTGGGAGTGTTTTGTGGTGGCCTTGCACTAAAAGAGGATAACTCTCTTCCCTTTCCATTCTCTAACACTGTCTAGTCAAAGGGACATCTTTTATAAGTACTCTTCCTGTGTAAAAAAAGGTAAGCCAGGTGACTTCTAGGGTCAAGACATCACAGGGACTTAGGTGAGAAGTGACTAAGTACAGGTAAACATGCTGACCTCTCCCTCTCTGTGGGCTCCGTGATGCGGTACTCCCACAGCCCAGGGCTTCAAACACTTCTTAAGCAAGGAAAAGGTGCTCATAGTGGCCCACCTGGACACTGAGAATTCCTTTGACCCTCAGACCTTGATCTGAAGATCAACCAGGGAGACACCAGGAAAATTGAGTCTTAAGGAAATTATCTCTGGAATGTTTAAAAGGACTATCTTAACTCTGAACTCAGTCTCTGACCTTGGGACTTCCAGATGGATCCCTGGAACTCTTAAATAATGAGACTCAAACATGGTATGGAATTAGCATCACTTTTTTGATAACCTAAAAATCCATTATCAGGTTATAGAATCTAATTCCTGTTGTGTTTGTATAAGGGTCTAAAGGGTTAAACCCTACTCCCTCCAATCCTCAGCTTCAGTCTTTGAAGCAAAAGAAAAAAAAAAAAAGGCTGTTTAAACTTTTTTCCCTCTCTCTGGTTTGGGGTACCTTAACTCTACCCCTTTGCTGGAGACAGAAGGTGGGGGCAGGAAGGCCAGTGATCTCTTGGCCTGAAGTGGTGACACTCAGAAGCCTCCCTGGCAATGATTCCTCTACCCCTCTCTAAAATTTAGATGTAAGTTAACAGTCTCCAGTGGCCAACTCATCCATGGCAAACCACTTCAGGACCATAGTCACTCTTGAGAAATGTCTTGCAGCTGCCTGAAGATTTGTCTGTCTCAGAATAACCTCAATCAATTGTTGACCAAATGTTGCTGGCCTAATGTGTTTGTTGGGTGAAAAGAAACTAAGCTGAAATTCAATTTAAAATCTAAAGAGACATCTTTGGTAAATAAAAATCCCATGCATAAAAATCCTAGGTAATGTCTTTTGAGCTAATTTGGTTCAGCTGTAACTGGACATTAGGATTAAAGGGCTTTCTCCTTTTTGGATGTAGGAAGATCACAATATGGTGAGAAATTGTTGTGTAACTTGCCAAACTTGTTTTGTAACTGAATTCAACAGGTCTGGCCAAAATAACAACAGGTGGTCAGGGCTCTATCTGTAAAAGCTTTAGGGTGTATTTTGCAAAATTAAAAAGTTTTAATTTAAACCTATAAAATAAAGATTGTATTTCACAACAACATTGTTTGGTGTCAGTACTCCCTAAAATTAAATAACAAATTCGGTACTTAATAGACCTAGGCTATGTCACTGGTTTCCAGCTAGAGTTGTTTTATTAAAAAAAAAAAAAGGAATAAAAATCTGTATATGTGTAATTTTAATGCTAAATTCTATCAAAAAAGATAGTTTGGGTTTGTTAACAAGTAAGCTTTCACAAATTGTCCATATATAGTACAGCAGATCCTGGAAACCTGTTTTTGGTTCTGACTCTTAAATTGCTCTGAATTATGGGATGATTTCATGTGCTAATGTTTATATTCAACATTTACATTTTGTCAACCAACCAGAGAGATACAGGTTTTGTTATTCAATTGAAATAATCTCATGTTCTGTACTGTCTTTGATAAATTCTGACAGTTAGGAAACAGCTGAGTTTTAAAAGAGTTAAGGTTGTTTTTTGGATATGTACTTATTTTGAAATACTTGAGCAATCACTTTATAACAATGACTAAATCTGGTATCTAACTGGGTAAATCACCCTAAGAGAGTATATATTATTTCATAATATTAAGGGATCCTATTTTAAAGACACATTTTAAGCCCTCCTGGCATCTCTGACAAGCATTAAAAAATATGTCAAAGTTCCAAATTCTTAGTGTTAGGTAGGAAGTCAGTTATGAGCTTATGTGTGTGTGACATAAAGGCCTAAAGAGAAGACATCTATGTCCAGCATATGCATCTGCATCTCAAAGTCATCCCGATAGTTTTAGGGGCAGCCCAGTGTTCCCATCCTGCCCTGCCCCCTCCTACCCGATAACCTGCCAGGTGGGGGTCCCCGCCCCTTCTGCCTGATAACCTTCCAGATGCAGCCCAGTATCTGCATTTCAAATACCCTTCTCCAGACCCTAATTCTCCAGGGGTTCTTGCTCACCCTTCCTCTAAACTCAGGACACCAGGCTTCCTCCTGTCTGATACCTTCAAGGGAAAACTCAGATAGGAGCTTCTTAATATTTACATCCATAAAATCCCTTGTTTAGGGAGGAGATGTGTGAAGACAAAGACCCATCTCCTTAAAAACCCCCGGTCTCAACCGGACTGTGCGCTCAGCCCTCTGCCTCTCTGCTGAGCCACCCACCTGCCCACCCAGGTGTAATCTCTCCACTCAACCATGAAACCTCGCTCCTCCCCCCCAGTCTGAGAGACCGGGCACACTCTTTCAGGTCCTGTCTGGAGAGGTGCCCATCCGTTCTTACGGATGTCCCTTCCCTAATAAACTTTGCTATTTTACCTTTCCACTGCTCTGTCTCACGCCTGAATTCTTTCTTGCATGAAGACAAGAACCCTGCCATTCTCTGGTAACATTAGGACTTTGACATTTCCAGCTGGGCCCCTGAAAATATCAAAGGATCTATCTCTCATCTTGTAAAAACACCAACTAATCAGGCTATCTGGATTACATTAAAGGTAAAGATGTGAAGTGGTGCTAAACTTTAAGTTATGATAATATAAAATGCCAGTGATATAAATGTCTAAAAGTTACAAAAATCTAATGATCTTCTAGTTGGGTTGTTATTAGTCAAGATGTGGTAGAGGCCTTTCCAAGGTCAGAAACAAGAGAAGAACAACAACAACAAAAAAATCCTGGAAATGGAATGTAGTCATTATCTAATTGCCTGTGAATGTTTCAGCTGTAAATGTTGCAGCTTCTGCTTGTTAGCATGGAATGATGGTGTTAATTAACCCTTGTCAGACAGAGTATAGCTCAGTATGTGTGTGGGAGACATATTAGGTGTATTAAGAAAAACTAGTTAAACATTATCAGCATGGGCAGTATTGTATCAATTCCTATAGCAGCCATGTAATATTAGAATAGCCAATCAAATATACATGTAACCATATAAGGGAGACAAAGAAGTTAAAAACATATATAAACCCTCTTGGTTTGTGGCTCAGGCTTTTGGATAAAAATCCAACTGAACGTTATGCCAGAATAACAACAACAACAACAACAACAATAAAGACTGCTTTCTGGCCTTGGTGTCTTGTTTCTGTTCACGAATCCTGCTATATTTTTCTGAGGACTTGTCCAGGATCAGCATGGTGTTCTTTTTTCACCTCCCTTGTTGATCAGGGCATGGGATCCCCTGGAGTGTTGGCGGCAGAGGGATCTCTAGTGGTGCTATGGACCACTTGCCCCATGGGGACTGACTCTCCTCTGGTGTGCTGGGGCTCCAACCCTGGAGCACAATGGACCCAGTGGCCACAGGAACCAGTCTAAGGAGCACCACCCATAGGAACTGGCAGGAACCCAGGTTCATTTGGTTTGGCAGACCTGCCCTGAGTGGCCAAAGGGGAGCTTGATCACCTCCTAGTAATCTTGTTAGATTGAAGTAGGCAGACATACAGGCTAAAATTGTTAGATTTGTGAACTGGAAGACCATGCCTTTGCCACGCTCCTGTGTGACCTCATACCCCTACCTGATGCCTTTGCCACGCCCCTGTGTGGCCTCATTCCCCTACCTGGCCACACCTGGGTGACCACCAGCCAATCAGGTTAATTAACCACTCCCCTTTGGAAGTGGGTTAAAAGCCGGGACATGGTGTGGCCTGGGTGGCTCTTCTTCCCTGGCCTCTTGTCAGGAGGGGGCTTGCTGTAGCCCCGCACCTCCAGGGTGCATGGCCTTCAGGCCATGTGCTCTAGGCTTCCTGGCCCAGATACAGGCCTAGATGCTCATCCATGTGGCTGGTCCCTGGTGCTTGGTATGAACCCCTATTCACCTCCCTCTCTTAAATAAAGCTCTCACTCTCCTATGCATCTTTCTCACTAAATAAAAGCTTAAAACGTACCATGCTGCCTCGTTTATCTGTGCCGGTATTTAGAATTCTTCTCTAAATATTAGGCAAGAACCCTCTTGGGCTTATTAATGTTGGGGATTTAGTAATAAGCCTGTGGTGAAATCGTATGGCACCCCAAATTCCGGTAGCACATGTGTGGCACCCCGGATAGCATTTCCAGGGAACTTTAAGGGGCCACATTTCAGTGTAAATTTTAAGGGCGTTTTTTCTGATTTCAAGATGATGCAGTGCAGAGATGAAACTCTAACCCTAATGCACTAGATGGCAGGTTACAGACGTATTCGATAGATAACAATCCCATCCATACATATGCCAAGTAATGGCTCTCATGCTAATTTGGTTCAGCTGTAACTGGATATTGGGTATAAAGGGATTTTCCCTTTTTAAATATAAAAATTCACTGCCTAAAAAAAATTGCTTTGTAACTTGCCAAACTTGTTTTGCAATTTGGTTTAACAGATTCAGCCAAAATAACAATGGGTTATCAGCTCTTATTATCACCCCCTAGGGTGGATTTTGTAGTCTCTGGTTCATGTCACCGATTTCCAGTTAGTTGCTTTACAAAAAGAAATTCCATATGAAATTCTATATGTATAAATGTAATTTTGATCTTAATTCAGATAAAGGTATGATAAAATGTCTCAGCATCTTAAGTTATCTCTGTGTAATTGCTAAGTATAAATTGGATAAAGGTAAATGAGATAAATGTTTCTAAATGTAAACTTGGAAACTTTTAACATTTTAAATTAAAAAAATATACTTGGGTTTCTTAACAATTATGTTTTCATAAATTGTCTATATATGAAAAATAATTCAGAATGGCTTGAAAGTAACTAAGGTTGAAATTTGGTATGTTCTTTTATTTCAAAAATGTTGCCTTAATTTGGAGATTTTTGAAGAATTATTTCAATGTAAGTCAAGAAAATCAACAGATAGAAAAAAGGTCACAAGCATGAAAATGTGTTCTCAGTAAGAAATGTTATGAAAAAAATTTTTTGGATAAAAAAGGGCATTGCTTGAAAACACTTTCTGCCCTAAAGCTGAATGGTTATATTATTCTAGACTAGAAAGGGAAAGACAAAATATTTAAAGGTTTAAGTAAGTTGCAGAAGGTGTGAGAAAGTCACAGAAGGTTTGAGAGGAATAAATATTGTAAGATTTGTGTGTGAAAAACTGACTCTAACTCTTGAAATATTGCTTACTGTGTTTTCTAAAATGTTAACATTAATACCAAAGGTACAATGACATAGAATTAGAATCTGGTCCTCTGTTAAAACAACAAGGTTGGGGCTACTGCTTTGGTAAAGCAGGTAAATCTGCTGCCTGCAGTGCTGGCATCCCAAACAGGTGCTGCTTAGAGTCCCGGCTGCTCCACACCTAATACAACTCCCTGCTAATGTGCCTGGGAAAGCAGAGGACGATGGCCCAAAGCCTTAGGCCCCTGTACCCACGTGGGAGATTTAGAGGAAGCTCCTGGCTTCGAATCAGCTCAGCCCCAGCCATTGTGGCTGTTTAGGAAGTGAACCACTCTCTCTCTGCCTATGCTTGTAACTCTGCCTTTCAAATAAATAATAAATAAATATATAAAAACAGTTTTTGAATTACATGTTAATAAATATTTGAAAAGTCTTATCTCTAATTTAAAATGCTTTCAAAAAAACACATGCAGCATATCCTTCTAAATAATTGTTTAATACGTGGTTCTCTGCAATTTTCTAGCCAGCTCCAATAAGCTTCAGTTCTAATTCTGTTAAATTGTTCCAAGTTATGGGATGATTCTATGTACTATTTAAAATTTTGTATTATTTACTTGAAAGGCAGAGAGAGGGAAGTAACAGAGAAAGATCTTCCATGTGTTGGTTCACTCCTCAAATGGCTGCAATGGCCAGAGCCGGGCCAGGCTGAAGCCAGGAGCCTGGGTCTTATTCTAGGTCTACCCACTTGGGTGCAGGGGCACAAGGACATGGGCTGTCTTCTGCTACTTTTGCAGGCAAATTAGCAGGGAGCTGAATGGGAAGTGGGGTAGCAGGATCTTGAATCAGTGCACATATGGGATGTCAGCGTTGCAGGTGGAAGCCTAATTTACTATGCCACAACATTGGCTCCTGTGCTACCTCTTATATTTGAGGTTTTTATTTCCAATTTTGGTGACAGATGAAAGAAACAAACTTTGTGTCCACATGAAGCTATCTTTGTGTTCTCTCTCGTTAAGTTCTGATTAAGAACAGCTGAGTTTTAAGAGTTATGGTTTGTTTAAATATGTACTTAAAATATTTGAGTGAATATTTTATAACAATGATTAAATCTAGACTATTTATGTCATCATGTTAAGGGATCCTATTTCAACCACATATTTTAAGCCTTCTTAGTATCCTTGACTGACATTCAGAATTCCAAATTCTTTGGACGTTGATATTTCTGGGTTGGGCCCCTGGAAATGTCAAAGAATAAATCTCTCATCTTGTAGAATCCAATTAGGCTATATAAAGATACTGTGAGGATGTAAAATGGTACTAAACTTCAAATTATGCTAAAATAAAATGTACTGATACAAATGTCCAAAGTTATAAACATCTAATGATCTTGTTGTATTGTTATCAGTCATGAGTTATCTTAATAAAAAGACCCAGAGGCCTAAAAGAGACAAGTGCTTATAAAATCCTATAGATGTTTTCTAACCTACCGTGTGGCATAAACAAGTGCCTTTTCTTGTCAATGAGTTTTATAATTTGAACCATGGCTATTTAAAGTCCACAGTTTTGATTTCTTCTCTAAAAACACGATCAGATTTTTTAAAAAAGGACTTTAATAAATGTTCTTAAATGAAGGTTTCCTAACAACTTTCAAATCATTGGACTACAGGTTCCAACTTAAAAAAGTATAGTTAGTTCAGGTTACTAAGAGCAGTAAGTAATTTTAATCAATTAATGGGAATTTTTAAAAACAGTCAAAGATTTAAACAGTCTGTTATGAAACTGCTTTACTGTTCTGTAATGTATGATATACATGCATTTATATATATATATATACATGTTGTGTATCTATATGAAAACCTATAAAAAGACTAGGACAGACTGGGCTTCATTTTGTTGAGCTCCAAGGAGCCCATGGTCAAAATGACTGTGGGGGGCCAGCCCACCGACTTCATGGTGAACATGGGAGCATTTGGTAGTGACCCAACCCATGGGGACACTTTCACAGACACAGGCTACTATTATGAGAGTCACTGGTTGCCAAGCTCGTCTCCCTTTTTCTTCCCTCAGTGATGTAATTTAGGCAGCCACAACGTTGATTCACAAATTCCTACATCTTTCTGACTGTCCAGGGGCTTCAATGGGTGGAGATTCATTAGAGAAGCTGCAGGCTCAGATTACTTTCAACTTCCCCGGCCAAGTGGCTGTGACTTTGGGAGAACCATAAAAATCAAGACTCTCACAGTTCTTCAGGGGGAGGAGCAGCTTCTCGATAGCTTCTGCGGAGTGGTGGTGGGACACAGCAAGGGCCTGAACTTCCCTGTAAGATGCCGGGGGTGTAGGCAGAGGACAACCTCCCTCGACTGGCTAGAAACATGTTCCTCGTAATAATAAAACTAAAGTTGGGAGCCAGGCCCATCCACCAAAGACAGTATTTCATCCCTCGCAAGCCACAGACTGGAATTCAAAAACACTTTGAAAGGCTTCTAAAGTATGGGATCTCCAGACTTGCCAAGTGTCGTGGAATATACCCCTTCTACCAATCAGCCATGGACAAATGATTATTGGCCAGTTCAGGACTTGCGAGCTGTAAACCAGCTCACCATTACTTCACATTCATACACCCTTCTGGGTCTCATCCCTATTGAAGATCCTTTCTTTATCTGTCTGGACTTAATGATGCCTTTTTATGTATCCACTTAGCCCCTCAGAGTCAACCAATTTTTGCCTTTCAGAGGGAAAACCCCAAGAATGGAGACAAGGGCCAGTTAACTTAGACTGCCTGAACGATTTAAAAATTCTCCAACCATTCTCAGCACTGTGATTAGCCTCTGATTTGAGCTTCCCCAGCAAACAGGCATGGCTGTATACTACTCTAGTATGTGGACAATCTGCTGCTAACAGGGAAAACACAGGGGGATTGCATGGAAGAAATATAACTTCTCAATCTCCTGTGGGAGGCTGGCTACAAGTTCTCTTAAAAAAAAGGCTCAAATCTGCCAAGAGAAGGTAAGGTATCTTGGCTTTCACTTGTCCCAAGGACAGTGTCAGATCAATCCAGAGAGATTAACAGTTTGCTCAATCCTGACTCTTTCGACTCAGTGCCAGGTTTGAGAGTTCTTGGAGCTGCTGGCTTCTGTGGAATCTGGATACCTAATTTCTCTATTTTGGCAAAGCCACTTTATAAAGCCACAAAGGAGGGACAGACAGAGCTTCTGTTATGGGAAAAGGCATAAGAAAGGGCCCTCAGTCAGATTAAAAGGGCACTCACCAGTGCCCCAGATTTTGGGCTTCCGGACTTAACCATTTTTTTCTATATGTGCATGACTACATCGGCACAGCAATTAGGATACTAACTTTTAGATGCTGTGTGGGCCACTAAGAGGGTGGCTGTTACGCACTGCTGGGGCCATCAGAGGGGGAACAGTTTCAAAGTGCAGGGAAACAAAAGGCTGATTGAGAAACTAAGCTTGTAGTCACTAAAGAGACAATAGGGCCACTCATCTCGACCACTGCCCTGCTTCCCAGCACTCTAGCACAATGGGACCTAAACTATTGCCAGCATGCACTAACCTGGTTCAAACCAAAATGTGGAAACTGTATCCTGGAGGGATGGTGAAAATTTGAGGATGCTTGGGTTGCCACCCCCGAGTCACTAGTCCCAGCCTTGTTAAGCACTTTCATGAAAGAACTCATGCTGGCCAAATGACTCTGGAATCTACACTGGCCCAGCATTTTTACATCCCTAGGTTTTCCAGCATAGCTTGAGTAGTATTCAGACAATGCAAAGTATGTGCCTGGAACAACCCCTACCAAGAACCTAAAATGCCCTCTCCCACCTGGTGTAGAACATAGGGGAAACTCTGTTTGAAAATTTAATTGTGGGGGCCGACACCGCGGCTCACTAGGCTAATCCTCTGACTTGCGGCGCCGGCACATGGGGTTCTAGTCCCGGTTGAGGCGCCGGATTCTGTCCTGGTTGCCCCTCTTCCAGGCCAGCTCTCTGCTGTGGCCAGGGAGTGCAGTGGAGGATGGCCCAAGTGCTTGGGCCCTGCACCCCATGGGAGACCAGGAGAAGCACCTGGCTCTTGCCTTCAGATCAGCGCGGTGCGCCGGCCGCAGCGCACCGGCCGCGGCGGCCATTGGAGGATGAACCAACGGCAAAGGAAGACCTTTCTGTCTCTCTCACTGTCCACTCTGCCTGTCAAAAAATAAAAAAAAAATTTAACTGTGGGGGCCGGCACTGTGGTGCAGTAGCCTAAGCTTCCACCTGGGGCACCAGCATCCCATTTGAGTATCAGTTCATTTCTTGGCTACTCTTCTGATATAGCTCTCTGCTATTGACTGGGAAAGCAAAGGAAGATGGCCCAAGTGCTTGGGGTCCCTGCACCTGTGTGGGAGGCCCAGAAGCAGCTCCCGGCTCCTGACTTTGGATTTGCTCAGCTCTAGCCATTGTGGTTATATGGAGAATAAACTAGCAGATGGAAGACCTTTCTCTCTCTCTCTCTCCTTCTTTCTGTAACTCTACCTTTCAAATAACTAATAATTAACTCTCAAAAAAAAAAAAAAAAAGAAAAACAACATTTACTTGTGGACTTTATTGAACTTCCCCATGTTTGGGTTGGGTAGAGGCTTCCCCAATTTGTACTGAAAAGGCTCGATTGGTGGTCTGGCTTTTGCTAAAAGAAATCACTCCATGCTTTGGAATTCCAATTACTATCAAGTCTCACAACAGGCTGCATTTGTAGCAGAGGTGGTACAGATGGTGTCAAGAGGACTGGGAATCACCTATCAGCCCCAGAATTCTGGAAAAGTGAAACACATGAACCAGAGATTAAAAATGCAATTAAGTACTCTGTCAAGAGACTCACTCACACTGGGACTAGCTGTTACTAATAGCACTGTTAAGGAATAAATGTAGCTCTATTACATAGGCAGGGTTCTCTCCTTTTGAAATTCTTTATGGGTACCCTCCCCCTTAAGTCAAGGGAGTACATGGAAATTTAAAATAGACAGCCTCACCTTTAGACAACAGATGCAGGCTCTCAGCTTGGCCGTGACCTCCATCAATCACTGGGTTAGGAAATGACTGCCTGTGAGCTTAACCACAGAAGCTCACTGTTTTAAGCCAGGAGATACAGTATGGTTAAGGGAATGTAATGTCCAGCCCCGTAAGCCCCTTTGGAGAGGCCTGTTTAGTATTGTTCTGTCCACCCCTACTGCAGTCAGGGTGGCTAAAATAGCTCCCTGGATCCACTACAGCACAGTGAAGCTGAGACCTGTGACTGGGAGTGCATCTCAGATCTGGCGACACCGTCTAAGCTGAGCATCTGAAACTAGTGGGCCAACCCTGAAGAGATCACCAGACAGTGGCCCCAGTGAAACTCCTGAGGATGATGGCCTTACTTCATTCACTCAGGGGGCTGAAGGATACATGCACAGCAAAAAATTAAAGAACTGACTGCCTGATAAAATAAATGGACTAATCTTTTTTTCCTTTATATTGGTTTTCTCTTACAATGCATTGTAATCCCTCATTTCTCTGTTATTAGTTTTAGCCTTAGTTTTAACAAAAGGATTGGTGGCAACTGCTCTGGCTGATTGAAACTCCATTAAGAGGTTCATAGTTTTTTTTTTTTTTTTTTTTTTTTAATTAAAAAAAATTTTTTTAAGCTCTTGTGGACAGGATTAGAAACAGGTTGTTTCTAATCTGGCTCCCCTCTGTGGACCTGAGCCCCTTATCTTGTGACTCAGGTATTCACATGACCTGATCAGGCCAGGGTATCACCACCACCCTAACTACCACACCCAATATTCCTTGCAGGGAGTGAAAAATGTAAGTCCTTGGGTCAGGATGATCCTCTCTGATCCTGAGTGAGTCTGAGCATCAAAGAGGGGAATGTGGTAGAGGCCTTCCCAAGGTGAGAAAAGAGAAAGAGGAAAAAAACTTATCCTGAAAATTGAATGTGCTCATAATCTGCTTGCCTGTGAATGTTTCGTTTGTAACTGTTCCAGCTTCTGCTTGTCAGCATGGAGTGATGGTGTTAACCCTTGCCAGACAGAGTATAGCTCAGTATGCGTGTGGAAGAAACATTAAGTGTATTGAGAAAATCTAGTTAAACATCATCAGCAACTATGTATGCATGTGCAGTATTCTATCAATTCCTATAGCTACCATGTAACATTGGAATATCCCACCAAATGTATGAATGTAATCATATAAGGGAGACAAAGAAGCTTCCAAGAGCCCTGTCAGCTCTGCCAAGAGCTGGGTCAATGGAAACAGAACTGCCCTGAGTCAGAAGGACTCCAAAGTCAGAACTGCAGACCCCGAAGGCTCTAAGCTCAAAAGCCCTTCATTCCGCCCAGCTTTCATAGTAACCATCGCTATTGAGGGGACAGCCTAGGGTCAGTAACACTGCAGGCATGAATGGAAGTTACCTTTTAGAGAAGCCTCCTATTCTATAATAACCTCTTCAGGCTCTCTCTCCTTCCAGGCCAGCCAGGTAATGGTAGTCAACAAGGTGTCTTCCCTAATGACGTTCACATCTCCCTTGTAACATCTTTTCCAACATCCCATGTGAAGAGATACATAGGTCTGGGTCTCAAATAAACCTGACCAGGCCTTACCACCCATCTGATCATCAAGAAACCCTCCTGTCTGTTTCTATTTGCCTTTCAATAGGAAAACCTCCTCCTGGCTTGGAAAGAGACTTTCCTAGGTTCTCTAATAATGATCCTGTCCTTTGTTTCAGACCCTGCATATTTAATCTGCTTGTTAGATCTGTTTCCTCCAACTTGTAGCAATTAAATTCTAGATGGCCATGCACATGAAACCTCAGATGGAAACAGTTTCTGTAAGCTGGCACTGTGGCCTCCTCGAGAGCCCACCTTGTACTGGAACCCTGTTTGACCACAGGTTCCTACTTCACCCCTGCTCAGCTTGAAGAAGTCAGACTGGAATTGCCCTAACCCTGGCTAGCAGCCATGGTTTCCAAAAGCAGAAGAAGGGAATGAGGGAGCCATGGGCTAGAAGCAGGCCAGGTTTGCTCTATCTCATGCCTCCTTGCCAGCATGTACACACTAAACAAAACAGAAGCATTCTTTCTCTGCAGCAACCAGGCATATATCTGTCCTCCCACTAACTGGACAAGGGCTTACACTCTTGCTTTCCTATTTCATTAGCATGTTTTTGTATGCACTTGAAGGCTTCTGTTACCACGTCTGACTTAACTGGTGTAGAAATGCACTCTTTACCCAAAAAGAGGCAAGTCTTCCTTTTTCAGTGGTGAGATCTGTAGTCCCTGGCAGTTTTGAAGGATTGCTGCTGCCATGGAATCTACCTGGTCTTGGAGGTGAGTCAGACGTGATAACAGAAGCAATCAAATACATACAAAAACATGTGTCAAGGAAGATTTTAGACTTACCCTCTTGCTAATCTTGTTAGGTGTCCTGGCAACAATTAGGACAGAAGCAGTCAGACTGGCAATTTCAGTAGATGCAACAAATAAAATCGAAGACTTACCCCTCACTCTCAAAAAAGACATAAATGACCTAGCACAACAATTACCTCACCTCCAAGACCAGGTAGATTCCATGGCAGCAGCGATCCTTCAAAACTGCCAGGGACTACGGATCTCCTCACCACTGAAAAAGGAAGACTTGCCTCTTTTTGGGTAAAGAGTGCATTTCTACACCAGTTAAGTCAGACGTGGTAACAGAAGCAATCAAATGCATACAAAAACATGCTAATGAAATTTATTCCCAAAATAGCCCCACCTTATTGTTTTGGTTGTGGGGACCTTTCCCACCATGGTTGATATCTTTGCTATCACCTTTCTTCCTCACAGTCATAGTGCTTTTAGTCCTACCATGTATAATTAAAATATTTCAAAAGTTTCTACAAGAACGGATAGTTACTGTGTCCTAAGCCATCATGCAGGAACATCAAAAGATTGCTTTCCTTCTCTCATCAACCCAATCCAGAGTACAGACATTCTGCCTTGCATCAGCAGCCCACTTCAGCAGAGTAGCCAGAAAGAAACCAGCACCCTGTCTCCCTTCCATCAGGACTGATGGAGCAAGGACAAAAGCCTTGGATCTATTTTGGCCTCTCCTCTGTGAGACTGGGAGCAGGCACCCAATTCCTTGCATTCTTCTTCAGCTGGCTCAGCAGTGCCCTGCCTTGACTACTGGCCACACCACTATCTTAAGAGTACAGCCATTAGCCCAAGCTCTCCCCATTACCTTAAGAGTTCAGACTTAGTCCAAATCTTCCCAAGCCACACCACTCTATTGAGGGATCAGCCACTACCCCAAGCTCTCCCAACTATCTCAAAAGCTCAGCCTTAAAAAAAAAAAAAAAAAAAAAAAAAAAAAAAAAAGCCGGCGCTGCGGCTCACTTGGCTATTCTGCCTGTGGCGCTGGCACCCCGGGTTCTAGTCCCAGTTGAGGTGTGGGTTCTGTCCCGATTGCTCCTCTTCCAGTCCAGCTCTCTTTTGTGGCAAGTGCAGTGATGGGATGGCAGTGGAGGATGGCCCAAGTGCTTGGGCCCTGCACCTGCATGGGAGACCAGGAAGAGGCACCTGCCTCCTGGCTTTGGATCGGCGCAACGCGCCAGCCACAGCGTGCCGGCCGTAGCGGCCACTGTAGGGGTGAACCAACAGAAAGGAAGACCTTTCTCTCTCTAACTCTGCCTGTCCAAAAAAAAAAAAAAAAAAAAAAAAAAAAGCTCAGCCTTAGCCCAGACCCTTCCAAGTCCTCCCAACTTCTTTATGATATATCAGACATGCCCTTGCTGCTGTGTGTTCACAGGTACCTCTCTGCCATGCATTTACCGGGAGTGAGCCCCTCTCGGTTTGTAAAGAAACCCGTTCTAGCTGTAATTCCATGTGCTGGCTCCTCCATGTCTTGCTCCTATTTTTACAACACTTACTTGCTCCCATGAAGAAATCATATGACGTTCAGCTGGTGCTTTTTCTATGATGGTCACCTCTGTCACACCTGGAGAAGATTCTGGAAGAGGAAAAAGAGTCTGTAGAGTTGCAGTTGGCCCACTCTCCCACATTTCTACACTACAGGTTGATCATGTGTTGATGAATACCGAATCCCTCTGATGAGCATTTATTTCCAGTGTTGAAAGCAGAGAACTTGTTAGTCCCTCAAAGGCACCTGGTTGCATAAGTAAGCACAACATGAGCCATTAACAGAACACACTCAATCATTTCACCTGTTAAATAAAAGAGATTCTAGATTGGTTGTGATTTCACAATAAACTTTTCAGGAAGCTATATACATGACATGATAAAAAAGAATATGTAAAAGGATCTAATTAACTTTTATAAAACATAACTTGCTTGCTAATTTTCTTCTAAATAAACCTTTTCTTGAACAGACTACTTTAAAAAAAGAGATTTATTTATTTGATTGAAAGTCACAGTTACACGGAGAGAGAAGGAGAGGCAGAGGCAGAGGCGGGGGAGGGGTGGGGAGAGGGGGAGAGAGAGAGAGAGAGAGAGAGAGAGAGAGAGAGGTCTTCCATCTAATGGTTCACTCCCCAATTGGATGCAACGGCTGGAGCTGCGCAGATCTGAAGCCAGGAGCCCGGAGCTTCTTCCCGGTCTCCCACGCGAATGCAGGGGCCCAAGGACTTGGGCCATCTTCTACTGCTTTCCCAGGCCATAGCAGAGAGCTGGATTGGAAGTAGAGCAGCCGGGTCTTGAACCGACGCCCATATGGGATGCCGGCGCTGCAGGCCAGGACGTTAACCCACTGTGCCACAGCACCAGCCCCAACTAATCTACTTTCTAAGGTCCAGGATTTAGAAGATGTACCTGCATGAGCAAGACTCCATCCAGAACAAAGTGAGTCGTATTTCTAAATCCCCAAAGAAGAAAAAGGTCTCCAAATGACCTAGTATTCCTCTCTGCAGAGCTGTGGCCACCACTCAGTCTGGGGCAAAAAAGCAGCCACCAGGAATACATGAGGTTTCAGTACCTCCTCACACGTTCTGTATGATCACAAGACAATAAATACTACCTCCTCCATGAAATCATTTCAGATTACTCTAGCTCACTGACCTCTCAGTTTCCTGAGACTTAAGATTTTGAAGTCTTTAAGGCATAAAATCTGTATGGCTTGAATTCTGTCCCTTTTTAAAAAGGTATGTTGAGCCTTAATGCCTAGCACCTCAGAAATAACTATTTGGAAATAGGGTTATTAAAGATGTATTTTGTTCAGAAAAGATTATGTTAGAGTAGGGTAAACACTTGATCAGCTATAACTGGTGTCCTTATACAAACGGTACCATGTGGGGGCCGGCGCTGTGGCGCAGCGGGTTAACACCCTGGCCTGAAGCACTGGCATCCCATGTGGGTGGGTGCTGATTCGAGTCCTGGCTGCTCCACTTCCTATCCAGCTCTCTGCTATGGCCTGGGAAAGCAGTAGAAGATGGCCCAGGTCCTTGGGCCCCACAGTTAACTGGCAATTGAGACCCCAGTCCCATGGCCAGGGAACAGAATCTCCATTGCAGGAGAATAGGTAAACAGAAGAGCTTCAGTAGAGTCATTTCCATGGACATGTTATGCTAGCAATCCTAGTTGTAAGGAACATAAAAATGCTTTAGTAATAGTCACCAAAGAAAAGGAGATTGATGAGATGCTTAATAAAGAACTAAAAGAATGATTATAATATTCACAGAGATACAAGAGAATACAGTTTAATGGAATTAGGAAAATAATTCATGAAACAAAAGAGAAATTTGGCAAAGAGACAGATATCATGTAAAACAACTAACTTGGGGACCAGATTGTGGCACAGCAGGTTAAGCCATCCCCTCCAATGCCAGCATGCCATGTGAGCACCAGTTTGAGTACCAGCTGCTCCACTTCTGATCCAGCTACTTGCTAATGCATCTGGGAAAGCAGAGGAAGATGGTCCAACAACTTGGGCTCCTGCCACCCACATGGGAGACCAGGATGGAGTTTCTGGCTCCTGGCTTTAGCCTGGCCCAGCCCCAGCCATTGTAGCCACTTGGGGAGTGAACCATCATATGGAAGATCTCTCTGTCTCTCACTCTCTCTCTCTCTCTCTCTCTGAATAACTTTGCCTTTAAAATAAAATTTTTTATTTAAATAAGATTTAAATAAGATTTTTTGAAATCTTTTTAAAAATATTTATTTATCTGAAAGGCAGAGATACAGAGGGAGAGGGAGAAACAGATCTTCCATCCACTGCTTCATTCCCCAATGGCGATGGTCAGGGCAGAACCAGGCCAATGCTAGGAACCAGGAGCTTCTTTTGGGTCTCCACATAGGTACAGGAGCCCAAGGACGTGGACCATCATTTTCTATTGCCTTCCCAGGCACATTAGCAGGGAGCTGGATCAAAAGTGGAGCAGCTGGATCGAAAGTGGACTTGAACTGGCACCCATATGGGATCCCAAAATTGCAGGTGAAGGCTTAACCTTCTGTGCCACAACACCAGCCCCAAATAAATCTTAAAAGCACAAATCAGAGATCTTGAAAATAAAGAACTCAAAAATAAATACAGATTAGATCAAGCAGAAAAAAGAATATCTGAATTTGAAGATAGATTATAAAACATTCCAGTCAAAAGGGAAAACACAGGAGGAGGGGCAGAAAGAGGAGGAAGAGAAGAACAAGTAGAGGGAGGAGGAAGAGAAGAAAACAGACTCCTAGACTTTTTAGGATGCCAATAAATGAAGAAATATTTGAATCATGGGGATCTTTCAAAGAGTACAAAGGAGTAAAAGAATAAAAAAACGGATGCAATGAAATAATGGCTGAAAATGTCCTCAGTCCTCAGAAAGATATGGATATTCAAGTACAGGAGGCCCAATGAAAGAGATGATCAGAAAAGATCCTTACCATGATACATTATAGTCAAGCTCTCAAAAGCACAAGACAAAAATAATCCTAAAATCAGCATAAGAAAAGCACCAATAAATATTTAAGGGAGCCCCAATTAGATTAACAGCATATTTTCAGCAGAAACTTTATAGGCTAGGAAGGAATGGGATGATATACTTCAAGTTACAAAAGAAAAATACCTGCCAACCAAGAATACTGTAACCAGCAAAGCTATCCTTCATAAATGAAGAAGAAATTAAAGACATTCCATGATGGCAAAAAATTGAGGAAACTTACTACCTCACCAGCCTTATAAGAGGCAAAGAACCAGATCATGAAAATAAATGAATGTATGAGGGCCAGCATTGTAGTATAGTGGGTAAATCCGCTGCCTGCAATGCTGACATCCCATGTGGGTGCCAGTCATGTCCTTACTGTTCTACTTCCAATTCAACTCTCTGCTAATGGTCTAGGAAAAGCACTGGAGGATGCACCAAGTGCTTGGTTCCCTGCAACCCATGTGGGAGATCTGGAGGAAGCTCCTGGTTCCTGGCTTCAGCCTTGGTCAGTCCTGGCTGTTGCGGTCATTTGGGGAGTGAGCCAGCAGATGGAAGATCTCCGTCTCTCCCTCCAACTCTGACTCTCAAATAAATAAATTTAAATAAATAATAAAATAAATGTGAAAGTAAAAAACCCAGTAGAAGAGCATTTACACAAAGGAAATACAAAAGAACCAGATCTAATCAATATAGCAAACTGCCAACCACAAAAATGAACAATAAAAAAGGAATAACATAGGATAGGCAAAACAAACAGAAGAAAAATTTTAAATGATAAAGTCATTACTTTTAAATAACCTTGAATGTAAAAGGACTGAATTCTTCAATTAAAAGGTACAGACATCCTGAATGGATACAAAAACAAGACCCAACAATATGCTGCCTACAGGAAACTCACTTCTCCAGTACAGTACAGAAAAGCACAGACTGAAAGTCAAAGGATGGAAAATGATATTCCAAGCAAAAGGGAACCAAAAGTGGGCAGGGCTAGCTATACTTATATCAGACAAAAAATAAGACAAAAACTGTAAGGTACAAAGATGGCCACTACATAATAATCCCAGGACCAATTCAACATGAAGACATAATGATTATAAACACACAAGCACCTAATGCTAGAACAACCCATTTTATAAAATAAGCATTAGTACAACTAAGTGGAGAGATCAGCTCCAACACGATAATAGTGGAAGATTTCAATACCACACTTTTTTCAATGGATAGATCACCTAGAAATATAACCAACAAAGAAACATCAGGGTTAAACTATACTATAGATGAAAAGAACCTAACACCTTTTTAAAAAAAGATTTATTTATTTATTTGCAAGGCAGAGTTAGAGAGAGAAGGACACAGAGAGATTTTCCATCCGCTGGTCCACTTCCTAAATGGCTGCAACAACTGGGGCTGGGTAGGGCCAAAGCCAAGAGCCAGGACTTCCTCCAGGATTCCCACGTGGGTATAGGGACCGAAGGACTTGAGCCGTCATCTGCTGCTTTCCCAGGTGCATTAGCAGGGAGCTGAATGGGAAGTGGAGCAGCCAGGACTTGAACCAGTACCCATGTAGGATGCCGGCATTGCAGGCCATGGCTTAATCCACTATACCACAGTGCTGGCCCAAAAGACATTTATAAAACAATTCATCCTGAATATACATCATTTCATCAGCTCTTGAAACAGTCTCAGGATAGAAAATATATTAAGATGGGGCCAGTGCTATGACATAGAGGGTAAAGCTGCTGGCTGCAGTGATGGTAATCCCATATGGGCACCAATTTGTGTTCCAGCTGCTCCACTTATGATTCAGCTCTCTCCTAATGCGCCTGGGAAAGCAGCTGAGGATGGCCCAGTCCTTGGCCCCTGCACCCAGGAGGAAGTTCCTGGCTCCTGGCTTTGGATCAGCCCAGCTCCAGCCATTGCTGTCACTTGAGGTGTGAACCAGCAGATGGAAGCTCTCATGCTCTCTCTCGCTCTTTCAAATAAATAAATCTTTAAAAAAAAATTAAGCCACAAAACAAATCTCAACAAATTAAAAATTAAATTCATACCATGTATGTTTTCTAATAACAGAATAAAACTAGAAATCAATAACAAAAGAAACGTTAGGAATAAACAAATACATAGAGACTGAACATGCTTCTGAAAAAACAATGGGTCACTGAAATCAAAAACAGAAATAAAAAATTTTTCAAACAAATGCAAATGAAAATACGACATAGCAAAACATGGGATACAGCAAAGGCTGTACTAAGAGGAAGTTTATAGCAGTAAGTGCTCACATGGAAAAAAAAGCAATGAAGATTTCAAATAAGCAACATAATACTACATCTTAAGAAACTAGAAAAACGAGAACAAACCAAATTCAAGGTTGGTAAAAGAAATAACAACAATCAGAGCAGAAATATACAAAGTGGAAACAGAAAATATAGAAAATCAATGAAAGAGTATTTTTTTAAAAAAATGAAATTGACAAGCTTTCAGCAACACTAAAAGAAAAAAGGTAGAAGAATAAAAGAAAATCAGAGATAAAAAGGAGCTATTACAACTGATTACATAAAGGATCATTAGGAATGTTATAGTTTGAATAGAATGTGGTTCCCAGGTTCACCCAGTTATATCCCTACGTCATATATTGATAGTACTAAGGGGAAGGAAGCTTAATCCAATAATGGTGTCTCAGAGGGTGGTCCTTAGGCAACTGGGAGAATGCAGTTCTTGGGAGAGAGTGACTGCAAACACTTGAATCCAGCTCAGTTTCTCTCTCTCTCTGCTTCCTGGCTCGTCATGTGGATTGCTCCTCTACACACACCCTACCACGGCCATCCTCTGGAATTACCAGATGACCAAAGCAATGAGGCCTGCCTGCCTTTTGACTGGGAGACTCAAAACTGTTAGCCATAATAAATCTTTTCTCTTCCTGAAGTTACTTTCCTCAGATATTTCACTATAGTCAAGAAAAGCTAATACAAGGACTATTATGAACTATATGCCAATAAATTGGAAAACCTAGGCACAATAAATGAATTTCTGGAAATTTAGAACCCAGCAAAGTTGAACCAAAAAAACACAGGAAACCTGAACAGACCAGTAATGAGATTGAATTAGCTATAAAAGGTATTCCCAACAAAGAAAAACCTCAGGACTAGATATCCTCACTGCTAAATTCTACTAAACTTATTTATTTATTTTTGAGATGGCAGGAGTGGTGGTAGTGGTGCAGTGAAAGGGCATTCTCTAGCTGTCCTCCTGCCCCAATCTGCTAGTTAACCATCCAAATGCCCACAATAGCTAGATCTGGGCCAAGTCAAAGCCATGAGACAGGAACTCAATCCAGGTCTCCCACATGGGTGGCAAAGATTCAACTACTTGAGCCATCACCTGGTACCTCCAAGGATCTGCATTAGTCAGAAGCTGGAGTCAAGAGCCAGAGCTGGGATGTGAACCCAGGTACTCTTATTATGGGATGTGGGGTCCTAGGTCCTAACCAGTGACTTAACTGCTAGGTAGTCAAATGCTAGACAGCCAAACACCAAACATTAAAGAAAGAAGTTTCCTCAAACTATTCCAAAAAACTTGGAGAGAACCCTTTCAAATTCTGAAGCCAGCATTACTCTGATACTAAAACTAAAAAAACCACTTACTATGATCAATTGGGATTTAATCCAGGAATACAAGGATGGTTCAATATATGCAAATCAACAAACATTAGACAACACATAAGCAGAATGAAGGATAAAAATCATGATTACCTCAATAGACTTGGAGCATTCAATAAAATTCAACATCCATTCATGATTAATACCCTGAACAAATTTGGAGTAAGAGGATTTTACAGCAACATGATCAAAAGACACATATGACAAATCCACAGCCAATATCACAATGAATGGAGAAAACCTGAAAAGTATTTCAACTAAGATGTGGAACAAGACAGGGATGTCCAGTTTTGCTACTCTTATTAAACACAGTACTGGATGTTTTAGCAAGAGAAATCAGGCAAGAGAAAGAAATAAAATACATGCAAAAATGGAGGGTGGAATCATATCACTGTTTGCAGATGATATGATTCTATTTCAAGAAAAACCTACAGGCTCCATGAAAACACTACTAAACTGCTAAGTGTATTCATAAAGTTGCAAAATATAAAGCCAACATGCAAAAATCAATAGCATTTTTATATACTAAAGACAAATTTGCTTAAGAAGAAATCATAAAAACAGTTCCATTCATAATAACTACAAAAATACATAGGAATATATCTAACCAAGGATGTGAAAGACCTCTACAGTTGTAAAACATCAATGAAATAAAGTGAGTAAGACACAACACAATGGAAATGAAATAGATGAAGGTGTGGGGTGTAGGATGGGCTAGACAAGGTTGTAATTCCTGCACTCTGATTAGCTGTTATTCTGCTCCTCCCCTGATTGGTTAAATCTAGGTTTGATTTTCAGAAAGGGGCCAATCAGAGAGCCACTTCATGGCAAGTTTCTTTGGCAACTCCTCCGTTGGAGCCCCTCTCCTGACTGCTGTGGTGGGAGGTTTTTGTTTCACTTTCAATAAACCTTGCTTTGCTCACCGTCCCTGTCCACAAGGAAAATCATCTATGACATGAGACAAGAACTGACAACATGCTTGTCCTCATCCTCCTGCAACAGCTTACTACCGTGACTTGGATTTAACTCAAATCAGCCTTGGATCACATTGCCAAATGGGTGAGCAAGTGGAATGCTTCCATCTGTTTTTTGGACTCGCTCTCTCCCATAGCAACCCTCTCACTTTCAAGAGCACCGGGGTCCCTGTTGGCCAGTTAGAAGTGGTTAGAGCAGCTGCTGGTCTTAACTTAAGGATTAGGCTTGCTGACTAGGACTTGATCAATCCCCCAGAGCTAAGACTCTATTCCAATCTCTCTCTCTTGCATGGGTTGGCCCTTGGCAAACGATGGGGAGAAAGCCTTGAGACTACTGATGAATCCTGGCCAAGGCTACACTCCGGTGATTCCTGAGTCTTTTGGCCAGACACCAGACCCCCAACAACTGAAAGGGTGTTGGGCTAGGAAGCACATTTCCTGCAGTGAGTGGCATACTGAGAGTGGATGTGGTCTGGAGGGAGGCCATGTGCTCCATGCCCCAGTGACTCCTTACTTTACCTCTTTGACCTGCTTTTTTGGAGTCCTCACAAGCTGTAACACTACAGGCTTCAACTCCCTCTACTGTTTGTCTTATCTCTGGGAATGTTGGTCCTGCTGGACTTGGTTTTCCATTGTACAGAATGGCCCACTGTGTCAGATTGGGAAAAGGTCTTGGAGTAATTGTAAAATTCAGGCCACTCTGGTGTTTTTCAAAGGCTCTATGACTGACTCTGATAGCCCAACAGGGTGTTGGTCTGAGAACTGCACTGTTTTTTCCACAGATATCAATCTGTTAGTGACACTGGGCACGGTATGGAGTGAGGCCATGAGCTCTGTGCCCAGTATCCCAATGACTCCTTATTTTATCCCAGACTCTGACAAGATCTCCACCTCTTACTCTGCTTGCCTCACTACAATGTAGCCTCTGGACATGCTTTTGTTCTATCAGCTCTCATTTTAATACAAATTAAATTCCTGGTCCCATTAGTTGGTATTTCCCTAAACATCTGGTTGGTTTGGGGGTCAGAATTTAAGTATCCCTTTTGCAGACCAGGCACCCTTTTCCATCTAGTCGGCTCTTTAGCATAGAATCCCTTGTGACCAGGACAGGTCTTCTGGCCTGTTTTTACATGTCCTCTTCCCTCCTTTGCAGGTTCATGTTCTCTGGTGTCCTCCTCCCTCCTTTGTATCCACCTCCATCAGGTCCTTTCTAGATAGTCCATACCTCAAAGGTAGCTCACTGGGCAGAATTTTTATTCCCCCATTGTGTTGCTTTAGTCTTTAACCTGCTGAGTCACCAGCCCAAGCAGTGCCCAGGACCGGTGCCCTTTCTCCAGACTTTTTAAGTCCGTTTTAAGGTTCTGGTTCTGAAGGCACATTACATGCCTCAAGGTTGGGAAGGACAAGGCCTAGATGGCGGTACAGCAGTGGGAGGTTCCGAGTCGTTTGAGGAAAAATGGATAGTTAGCAGAAGGGATACATACAGCGGTATCGCTGTAAGTTCATGTAGAGTGGTCCAGAAGTCCAGGAGAGACTGCTCAGGTCCATGCTGGGGTAGCAAGGAAGAGGGAGAGGTGGTGGATGTCAGCAAAGGAGCGGTGCAGGGATGGAGCGAGGAGACTGGCACTGCCTATCACTGGAAGTGAACCAGGTGAGAGGTCGCAAGTCCACAGAGCTATGGACAGTGGTGGGCAGGGAAGCTTGGTGAACTGTGTTTGAAGCTCCAAGCAGCAAGAAAGAGAAATGGTAGGGGAATGGGCAGAGAGGTTGGGCATGCCATGATCCTTCTGTGTCTCTCCTCCCAACCGGACCCACAGTCGGCGGGTGAAGCCATACTGATTACATTTTTGAGTGTAAGCAGGGGGCCGCCATGTCTGCCTCCCATGCACACACCCACCAATTGTGTGGGCCAGCTCACAACATGCCCCAACTGGGAACAAGGATCACAATATTTCAGAACGATTTCTTCTCCACCACACAAGCTGCAATGGAAAGTAGTCCTAAACAGCGAAAACCAGAGCTTGTTTGAAGCATCAGTGAGAAGTGTGCCCAGCCCCAGTAGGCTGGGCTTAGTGTACCAAAGCCCTGATACCCACCTCCACAATATCCAGAAGTAAACAGAGCTCCAGGAGGCAGGGCTGCAAGCTTCCACTTGCAACGCACACACACAGCAACTCACAGCAGACGGATATCAGTTTAAAAAATAAAATCAACCAGAAAAGTCGGAAGTACAAAGGAAAAATCCTACATAAGCATAAGGAAGACTTTACAAACTTGCCAGAGGGGCAATATGAATCCTCAGTAATGGAGGCTAAGGAAGAGATTGAGGATATGCTAGAAAAGGAATTCAGAGAATTAATAGTCAGATTACTTCGAAGCAATCAGAAACAAATTCACAATCTAAATGAAAAGCACTCCCAAGAAATTGAGATTTTAAAGAGAAGCCAGAATGAAATACTGGAATTGAAGAATTCAATAGACCAAATAAAAAATGCAGTGGAAAGTCTTAGCAATAGAAGAGACAGAAGAAAGATATCAGAACTAGAAGACAAATTTCTGAAAATAATAGACCAAATATAAAAAGAAGAAATTAGAAAATTAAAAATCACAGTCGCAGAATTACAAGATTCTATCAAACCACCAAACTTACGGATCCTAGGAATTCCAGAAGGTATGGAAAGAGAGAAAGGCTTCAAAGGTCTTCTTAATAAAATAATAACAGAGAACTTCCACAATCTGGAGAAAGAGACATCCAAGTACAAGATATACACCGAATTCCCAATAGACATGACCAGAAAAGAACTTCACGACACACAGTAGCAAAAATCAACTCAGTGAAAGACAAAGAATAGATCTTAAAATGTGCAGGAGAGAAAAGACAAATCACATTCAGAGGAAACCCAATTAGACTCATCCCAGACTTACTGCAAAGCCTACAGGCAAGGAGACAATGACAAGACATATCCCAAGTCCTAAGAGAAAAAAACTATGAACCCAAAATACTGTACCTTGCAAAACTCTCATTTATGAATGAAGGAGAAATAAGGATCTTCCACAACAAGCAGAAACTGAAAGAATTTTGGAACTACTCGCCCAGCCCTACAAAAGATGCTCAAGGATGTACTAGACACAGAAACAGGAACATCACGACATAAGAAGATGAATGCAAAAAATGACCCAGCAAAAGTACAAATGAAATCCAAAATACATAAACAGGACTATTTAAGGAAACATGGCATGGCAAATACAGTATTTAACAACAGTCATACTGAATGTAAATGGTCTAAACTCCCCAGTTAAAATTCACAGACTGGATGAATGGATTAAAAAAGAAAACCCACTTATTTGCTGCCTACAAGAAACACACTTTACCAATAGAGACACACACAGACTGAAAGAGAAAAGATGGAAAAAGATAATCCATGCTAA
This sequence comes from Oryctolagus cuniculus, assembly GCF_964237555.1. Taxonomy (NCBI): domain Eukaryota; kingdom Metazoa; phylum Chordata; class Mammalia; order Lagomorpha; family Leporidae; genus Oryctolagus; species Oryctolagus cuniculus. The sequence goes on along the minus strand of NC_091441.1, from coordinate 40,894,407 downwards.
TAAAAACCAAAAAAGAGCTGGTGTGGCCATCCTAATATCAGACAAAATAGACTTTAACACAAAACTATTAAAAGAGATAAAGAAGGATACTATATAATGATTAAAGGATCAATTCAACAGAGAGTTGTGATTATTATAAATGTATATGCACCTAATTACAGGCCACCTACCTATTTAAAAGAATTGTTAAGGGATTTAAAGGGAGATATAGACTCAAAGATAATAGTAACTGGAGACTTCAATGCCTCAATTTCAGCAATGAACAGATCAACCAGATAGAAAATCAACAAAGAAACAGTTAATCGACACCACAGACCAAATAGACCTAGCAGATAGCTACAGAGCCTTCCACCCTACAACCACAGAGTACACATTTTTTTCTCCAGTAAATGGAACTTTCTCTAGGATTTACCACATGCTACACCATAAAGTGAGTCTCAGCAAATTCTAAAAAATCAAAATCATACCATACATCTTCTCAGACCACAATGCAATGAAGCTAGAAATCAACAACTCTCTACATCATATGCAAACATATGAAGGATGAACAAGTTCTGAATGAACAATGAGTCATAGAAGAAATCAAAAGGGAAATCAAAAAATTTCTGGAAACAAATGAAGACAGCAATACAGCATACCAAAATTTGTGGGATACAGCAAAAGCAGTGTTAATAGGAAAGTTTATAGCAATTGGTGCCAACATCAAGAAATTGAAAGGCACCAAATAAATGAACTATCTGTGTACTTCAAGGATCTAGAAAAATAACAGCAAACCAAACCCAAAACTAGTAGAAGCAAAGAAATAATTAGAGAAGAAAAAAATCAATGAAATTGAAACCAAAAAACAATACAAAAGATCAGCAAAAAGAAGAGCTAGTTTTTTGAAAATTAAAATTGACAGTATTGAATCAACTAACCAAAAAAAGGACAGAGAAGAACCAAATCAATAAAATTAGAGATGAAAAAGGAAATGTACAACAGACACCAAAGAAATAAAAAGAATCATCAGTAACCACTACAAAGAGCTGTATGCCAACAACCTGGGAAACCCGGAAGAAATGGATAGATTCCTAGACACATACAATCTACATATATTGAGCCATGAAGACATAGAAAACCTAAACAGACCCATAACCCAGATAGAAATTGAATCAGTAATAAATTCCCTCTCAACACAGAAAAGTCCGGGACTGCATGGATTCACTACTGAATTCTACCAGAAATTTAAATAACTAATTCAAATTCTCAAATTATTCAAAATAATTGAAAGGGAGGGAATCCTCACAAATTCTTTCTATGAAGCCAGCATCACATTAATTCTTAAATCCGGGAAAGATGCAACAGAGAAAGAGAACTATAGACCAATTCCCCTGATGAACACAGATAACAAAAATGCTTAACAAAATTGTGGCCAATGGAATTCAAAAACACATCAGAAAGATCATTCACTCGGACCAAGTGGGATTTATCCCTGGTGTGCAGGGATAATTCAACATCCCCAAAATCAATGTGATACATCACATTAGCAAACTGCAGAAGAAAAACCATATGATTATCTCAATAGAAGCAGAGAAAGCATTTGACAAAATACAACACCCTTTCATGATGAAAACTCTAAGCAAATTGGGTTTAGAAGGAACATTCTTCAACACAATCAAGACAACTAATGACAAACCCATGGCCAGCATCATACTGAATGGGGAAAAGTTGGAAGCATTCTCACTGAGATTTGGTACCAGACAGGGATGTCCTCTATCACCACTGGTATTCAATACAGTCCTGAAGTTTTAACCAGAGTCTTTAGGTAAGAAAAAGAAACCAAAGGGATACAAATTGGGAAGGAGAAAGTCAAATTATCCCTATTTGCAGATTACATGATCCTATATATAGGGTATCCAAAAGACTAAGAGACTACTGGAACTCATAGAAGAGTCTGGTAAAGTAGCAGGAAATAAAGACAATACACACAAAAAATAGCCTTTGTATACAAAGACAATGCCATGGCTGAGAAAGAACTTCTAAAATCAATCCCATTTGCACTAGCTACAAAAAAGAAAAAAAAAATCAAATATCTTGGAACAAATTTAACCAAGGATGTCAAAGATCTCTCTCTCTCTCTCTCTCTCTCTCTCTCTTTTTTTTTTTTTATTCACAGTGAGAAATGAGGATATCCAAGGCTTTATTTTTTTTTTGACAGGCAGAGTGGACAGAAGAGAGAGAGAGACAGAGAGAAAGGTCTTCCTTTGCCGTTGGTTCACCCTCCAATGGCCGCTGCAGCCGGCGCACCACGCTGATCCGAAGGCAAGAGCCAGGTGCTTCTCCTGGTCTCCCATGGGGTGCAGGGCCCAAGCACCTGGGCCATCCTCCACTGCACTCCCTGGCCACAGCAGAGAGCTGGCCTGGAAGAGGGGCAACCGGGACAGAATCTGGCGCCCCGACCGGGACTAGAACCCGGTGTGCCGGCGCCGCAAGGCGGAGGATTAGCAGGGCTTTATTTTGTAATGCAGAGGCCACATCGTGGCCCCAATCCCTCTTCCCACCCTGTACTTCTTAAATGTTTATCACTCTAGGAGACCCAGCAATCCCCTCATGAAAAGATCTCTTACAATGAGAAATACAAAACTTTAAAGAAAGAAATAGAAGATACAAAAAAATAGAAAAATCTTCCATATTCATGGATTGGAAGAATCAATATTATCAAAATGTCCATTCTTCTGAAAGCAATTTATAGATTCAATGCAATACTAATCAAAATACCAAGACATTCTTCTCAGATCTAGAAAAAATGATGCTGAAATTCATATGGAGGCATAGGAGACCTAGAATAGCTACAGCAATCTTATCGAACAAAAACAAAGCTGGAGGAATCGCAATATCAGATTTTAAGACATACTACAGGGGCCAGCACTGTGGCAAACGGGTAAAGCTACCTCCTGCAGTGCTGGCATTCCACATGGGCGCTTGTTCAAGTTCTGGCTGCTCCACTTCTGATCCAGCTCTCTGCTATAGCCTTGGAAAGTGGCAGAAGATGGTCCAAGTCCTTGGGCCCCTATACCATGTCAGAGATCCAGAAGAAGCTCCTGGCTCCTGACTTCGTATCGGCACAACTCCAGCCATTTCGGCCAATTGTGGAGTGAACCAGAGGATGGAAGACTTTTCTCTTTCTCTGCCTCTCCTCTCTCTGTGTAACTCTTTCAAATAAATAAATAAGCCTTAAAAAAAAAAAAAAAAAAGGACATACTACAAGGCAGTTATAATCAAAAAAGCCTGGTACTGGTACTGAAACAGATGGATTGACCAATGGAAGAGAATAGAAACCCCGGAAATCAATCCAAACATCTACAACCAACTTATATTTGACCAAGGAGCTAAAAACAATCCCTGGAGTAAGGACAGTCTCTTCAACAAATAGTGCTAGGAAAACTGGATTTCCACATGCATAAGTTTGAAGCAAGACCCCCACCTTACACCTTACACAAAAATCTACTCAACATGGATTAAAGCTCTAAATCTAAGACCCAACACCATCAAATTAATTGAGAACATCGGGGAAACCCTGCAAGACATTAAAACAGGCAAAGAGTTCCTGGAAAAAACTCCAGAGGCAAAGGCAGTCAAAACCAAAATTTACAAATGGGATTACTTCAAATTGAGAATCTTCTGTACGGACAAAGACACAGGAACGCAAAAAGTCAACTGACAGAATGGGAGAAGTTATTTACAAACTATGCAACTGATAAAGGATTAATAACCAGAATCTACAAAGAGATCAAGAAACTCCAAAACAACAAAACAAACAACCCAGTTAAGAGATGGGCCAAGGACTTGAGCAGACATTTTTCAAAAGAGGAAATCTAAATGGCTAACAGACACATGAAAAAATGTTCAGGATCACTAGCTGTCAGGGAAATGCAAATTGAAACCACAATGAGGTTTCACCTGATTCTAGTTAGAGTGGCTCTCATACAGAAATCAAGAAACAACAAATGCTGGAGAGGATGTGGGGAAAAAGAAAACCTAATCCACTGTTGGTGGGACTGTAAACTGGTAAGGCCACTATGGAAGACAGTATGAAGATACCTCAAAAATCTGAACATAGACCTACCATATGACCCAGCCATGCCACTCCTGGGAATTTACCCAAGGGAAATGAAATCAGTAAACAAAAAAGCTATCTGCACCTCCATGTTTATTGCAGCTCAATTCACAATAGCTAAGACATGGAATCAACCTAGCTGCCCATCAACCAAAGACTGAATAAAGAAATTAGGGGATATGTTCACTATGGAATAGTATACAGCAGTTTTTAAAAAAATGAAATCCAGTCATTTGCAACTAAATGGATCAATCTGGAAAACTTCATACTTAGTGAAATAAGCCAGTCCCAAAGGGACAAATACTATACGTTCTCTCTTATCTATGAGAACTAGTAGTGCACCTAAAATGAAAGCTGTTGAAGTGAAATTGACACTTTGAGAAACAATGGCTTGAACAGCCCTCATCTTGACTGTTGAGGAACAATTTTTTATTTTTTTTTTCTCTTCTTCATACCATATGTTGAACTCTTTATTTAATATAGAGTAATCATATATATATAAAGTCAACTGAAAATAGATCTCAGTAAAAAATAAGAGGGGGAATAAGAGAGGGAAGAAGAAGTTTGTTACTATCAAGCTGTAAAATGCCATCTTAATTGTTGAAGTGATTATATTAAGTGCTAAGGTTAACATACAGATATGATTAAGTTTTGGAAGAGATCATATAAATAGCATGAAGTGCCTGGTAATAACAGAATCAAAAAGGAGGGAATTGGGGCCAGTGTTGTGGTGTATTGGGTAAAGCCACCGCCAGCAGTGCCAGCATCCCATATGGGTGCTGGTTTGAATCCCAGCTGCTCTACTTCTGATCCAGATCTCTGCTATGGCCTGGGAAAGCAACAGAAGATGGCCCAAGTCCTTGGGCCTCTGTACCTGCATGGGAGACCCAGAAGAAGCTCCTGATTTCTGGCATTGGATCGGTGCAGCTCTGGCCGTTGTGGCCAATTGGGGAGTGAACCAGTGGATGGAAGACCTCTCTCTCTCTTTCGCCTTTCCTTCTCTCTCTCTGTGTAACTCTGAGTCTCAAGTAAATAAATAAATGTTTTTTTTTTTTTTTAAAGGAGGGAATGCCCAACATAGCAAGCAGTCCACACAGCAGACTCATAGATTGACATTCGCTTTAAGTAACACTCTGACCTCAGAATCAGCCCTTAAGGCATTCCAATGTGGCTGAAAACCCCATGAGAGCAATTCAGGCATGGAAAGCCAAGACACTGTGGCAAAACATATCCTACATGAAGGATCTCTTCAAGTGGAAAGAAGGGACCATCAAAGAAGGATGTACTTTTCTCTGAAAGGTGGTGAGAACTTCCACTTTGCTTATGGCCTTGTGTAAATAATGATGGAGTTTATTGTCAAAAAAGGTTTCTATAGCCTTGGAAGTTCGTGCCAAGAGCCTCAGGTGATCACTGATATCATAAATAAGAGTGTCAATTGTTAAATTAATAAAGGAATCACTGTGCACTTACTCGCCATGTAGGACTTCTGTCCTTAATGAGTTGTACTATGAGAATTAACTGTAAAACTTGTTCTCAAACAGTACTTTATATGTTGTGTGTGGGGGGGTGAAAACTGCTGAAATCTTTACTTAATATAGAGTTGGTCTTCTGTATATAAAGTTAATTAAAAATGAATCTCAATGAAGAATGGGATGGGAAAGGGAGTAGGAGGTAGGATAGGAGTAGGGGTAGGTGTGTGGATATGGGGGGAAAACCACTGTATTCCTCTATGAAATCTGCATTCATTAAATAAAAGCTTTTTAAAAAATGTTAGGAGGTACAAGACAATTGTTTCTTTTCACATATGGCGGCAAAGCTGTAATGATATATATTTGCTTAAGGCAAGGAGTCTCTCGCAGGCGTGTGCTGTTCTGGCAAATGTAGATCCTAGGTCACAGGCGTGGAAGTCTGAGAGAGTGTGGATGAGACATGGTAGTCCCACCTGTACCTTCCTTCCTTCCCTTTGGGTGTCAGTGCACGTCTGGATATCACAGGCAGCATGAGTGTTTGAGAGACATCTCAAACTCAGGAGAGATAAAAGCTGAAGGACTCCTGTTTTTATTCGCTCATTCCAGATGAAAAGCAAACCCATCTACAGCAGTCATTCCCCTGGGCATTCCCCTGCTTGCTCAGATATTGAGATTCCTTTGACACTCAGAGCTTAAAAAAAAAAAAAGGCCTGATCAGCTGTACGACTGCCTGGCCTAGTTGCAAAGTAAGGGGAAGTATTAACTACAATACTATTGTCCAACTATATCTCTTTTGTTGTAAAAAAGGGAAGTGGGTTGAGGTCCCTTATGGATATGCTTTCTTTGCATTGAGACAATACAGAATTCTATAAAGCTTGTTGGATTGATTCAAATATTATGGCAGCTCTATCTCTTCCAGGACCACAACGACCTCCCTGTAATCCACCCACTTCTCCTATTTTTCCTCTGTACTCAAAATCCTTAGCTCCCCCAGAGCCTCATGCCAATTTGCTACTTCTTCAGCAGACGCCTGGAAGGCAGAGACCTATTGGGTCCAAGTCCCTTTTTCTCTGCAAGACTTCAGGCAGTTTAAGGGGGATCTAGGTAGCTTCACAGATGACCCAGATCATTACATAGATGCAGTCCAGAACTTCACACAGGTGTGTGAATTAATCTGGAAGGATGTAATGCTGTTCCTCAGCCAGACTCTAACAAGGTCACAAAAGCTTGCAGCCAGCCATACAGGCAGCAGAGAAATTTGGGGATGTGTTCTATGAATCCCATTGACATGACCATCAAATTGCAACATATGAACAAGAGGTGCTGCAGTTCCCTAGGATGATCCTGAGACCCTAACATTCCAGTAGATGATTGGCAAAGAAGGCATTTTATTGTCTGTATGATAGTGGGTCTAAAGAGCATAGAAACAAATTCCTTAATTACTCTAAATTACCTCAGATCCATTAAGGGCCATAGGAAAATCTTTCTGCCCTCATGGAAAACCTGAGGGAGACTTTAAAGAAATATGCCCCAACATACCTTGATTGTGTAGAGGGACAGGCAATTTTAAAGGAGCAATTCCTGACCTAGTCTCCTGCAAACATCAGGAAACAACTTCAGAAATTTGTAATGGGACCTGAAAGCACCCTAGATAAATCTCTACCACCACAGTCTATTATAACAGGGATGAAGACAGAACACAAAGCATGAGAGGATGGACAGGAGGAGAGGTATGCTCCTGGTGGCAGCTGCACAGCCACAATCCTGATGCCATTGCTGCAAAGGCAGTGAACACTTCATCACACATGGTCAGAGCAGACCTCCCCACCGCCCCGGGCCATGTCCCATTTGGAAAGGAGATCACTGGAGTATGACTGCCCCTGAAGGCCAAGAATTCCAGGGACAGGCATTTCCAAAAAACTTTCCACATAGGACTGAAGGGGCCTGGGGGCCTCTTTCCAGGCTATATGACACATCAGATCAGTATCAACTAGCTCCAGGGAGTTCTTATAGAAGGCCTATAAATTTCCTCTAGATACTAGAACAACTTTTTCTGTCCACTCCAGCTTTGCCCCCTCTCTCATACTATACTCATAAATGGTGTCTCAGGATCTCCTCAGGTTAAACAGTTCACCCAACCTTTGACTACATCTGGAATGAGCTAATATTTACTCCCTATTTTATCATACCAGAAATCCCAGCATCTTTGCTAGGTAATGACCTCCTAAGCCCAGATGAAGACCACAGTTCTTTAAGGACCAGGGGAGACTTTGTCTCCCCTCTTACATAGACAGACATCAATCTTGAAGTTTGGAGTATCCAGGGAAAAGTTGGTAGGGTTATAGGTGCTCAGCCTACCCAAGTTCCTCCTAAAAACAAGAACAAAAACAACAACAACAAAAAAAACCGACCAACCAAAAAAACCATCCTCCTTCCCTCATCAGAGACAATATCCACTAAACCTTGAGACTTGGGGCTGCTGCTGTGGCTTAGTGAGTAAAGTCGTCACCTACAGTGCCAGCTATGGGGGCGGGTTTGTGTCTCAGTTGCTCCACTTCTGATCCAGCTCCCCTGCTAAAGCACTTGGGAAAGCAGCAGAAGATGGTCCAACTACTTGGGCCCCTGCACCCACAAAAGAGACCCAGAAAAAGTTCCTGGCTTCATATTTGCATAGCTGCAGCTGTTGCAGTCATTTGGGGAGTAAACCAACAGATGGAAGATTGATCTCTAACTCTGCCTTTTAAAAACAAACAAACAAACAAACAAAAAAGACTGAGATTACAAAAAGGCTAAAGCCATCGCAGTCATTCTTAAGGTGTCAACAAGTTTTGAAATCATGCAATAATCCCTGCAACACCGCTATTCTAGAGGTTTAAAAGGAAATGGACAATGGAGACTACCACAGGATCTTCACCACATTAATAAGGCTATGGTGCCCATACATTCCATTGTTCCTAATACCATTACCTTGCTATCACAGAGTCCAGAAGCGTGGCCTGGTTCAGTTTTTTAGATGTAAAGGATGCCTTCTTCTGCATTCCTCTGCACCCTGATTTGCAATTTCTGTTTGCCCTGCCTAAGCCTCTCCATGGGTAAAATCTTTAATCTTTATGTAACTGAAAGAAAAGGAATGGCTTTAGGAGTATTAACTGAAAGGACCAGCACAACAACCTTACTAAGATTATCTCAGTAAGGGACTTGATTTAGTGGCCAAGGGATGGCCAGCCTGCCTCTGAGCAGTGGCTATTATCACCCTCGTCATTCCTGAAGCCAGCAAACGTATCTTGGGGCAGGATTCAATAGTGTATACACCCCATATTGTAACTGGATTGCTGGCCTCAAAAGGAAGGCTTTGGTTAACAGATAACTGTCCCTTAAAATACCAGACATTAATAGTAGAAAGCCCTGCAGTTCAGATCAAGACAGGCTCCTCTTTTAATCCCCCCACTTACCTCTCAGAGGTAAGGAAGATCCCAGGCATGACTGTGAACAGGTAGTTTTGCAGATGCATGCAGCCAGAGATGATCTTAAGGAAACTCCCCTAGGAAAATCTGGACTGTGTCCTCTTCACAGATGGGAGTTTCTTTGTGGAACAGGGAAGCTGCTGGGCTTGTGAAGGTCTCAGGCCACAATGCCTGGATCCATCATGGTAAAGTAATTTCCAGCATCCCAGACTGCGGAAGACTGTCTGACATAGCAAAGATGACTACTTGTGTGAAGCTTCTGAGAGACGTGAGCTGTTAGGAAGACCCCACCTCTAGATCAGTAATAAATACGACTCAGCCACGTGCAGCTGAAATTCTGCGTTTCTTTTTGTCCTTGGTTCTCTGATCACCCTTACTGCTTCTCTCCCTTCCCATAAACTAACTTTATTATATCACGTTTAAAAACCCTTCTAGAAAGTTTTTATTCCCCCATTTGTTGAATTCTTTACTTAGTACAGAGTTAATCTTCTGTATATAAAGTTAATTCAAAATAGATTTTAGTAAAAATAAGATTGGGGATAGGAGAGGGAGGAGAAAGAGAGTTTTATTTGTGAAATGCATTAAGTTTGTATTCCTTAAATAAAAGGTTTCTTTGGGGGGCGGGGGGAGCCCTTCCTAGAGATGCTTCTCCTTTTACAGCCTGTGCCCCTAACTGGTCTGACAGAATGTCTGAATGTGCCAGGGCAAGGTCCCTGCATGCAACCCTGAGTGATGCAAATGTCAATGGGGATGGCATGCTAGTGCACTGAGCTTTGCAGTAAGCAATACAATAAGGGAACAATGACACATACTGCTGCTGTGGACTACAGGTGGTACGTGCTTGCAGGCAAATTGTAGCTAGGGTAACATATTGCCTAGATGTTGAGATAAGCTGAACCACGTGTACCAAGTCCCAGCCTGATCTAACCAACTGTCCCTTCCAAGTCCAGCCTGATCTACAGAGAAAGATGCTTTGTTCCTTTAAGATCTATAATGTGCCTAGGCAGAATAAAATGTCACTAGTAAAATCAGACTGTCAAGACTGCAGCTTAAGAGTTTCCTCTCTTCAGCTACAGTATATGCGGGTCAGTCTCTTGATTTACAATGTCAAAATAAACACCCAAAGTTAACAGGAACTGTCCTCTGCATAAGAGAAGGAACAGGCCGGCACCGCGGCTCAATAGGCTAATCTGCCTGTGGCGCCAGCGCATTGGATTCTGTCCTGGTTGCTTCTCTTCCAGTCTAGCTCTCTGCTGTGGGCTGGGAGTGCAGTGGAGGATGGCCCAAGTGCTTGGGCCCTGCACCAGCATGGGAGACCAGAAGAGGTACCTGGCTCCTGGCTTCGGATTGGCGCGGTGCACCAGCCGCAGCGGCCGTTGTAGGGTGAACCAAGGGAAAAAGGAAGACCTTTCTCTCTGTCTACTCTGTTAAAAAAAAAAGAGAGAGAGAGAGAGAGAAGGAACAAAAATATACAGCCCAACCAGATGCCAACCTGGATGGTATAATCTAACCAGATCAAACAATAAAGAACCTTGGCATTGGCTGAGTACAAGCAAGGAAAATAGATACAGGGTTATACAGCTGTGTAATGAAGGAGGTCTTACTAACACTACCTACTTAATGACAAATATACTTTAACTCTTCTCACCAAACTATATGCTCTCACTCTTATGGGAAAGTTCTTTTTATTTTTTAAATTAAAAAAAATTTTTTTTTTACATGCAGAGTTAGTGAGAGAGAGAGACAGAGACAGAGAGAAAGGTCTTCCTTCTGTTGGTTTACCCCCCAAATGGTTGCTGTGGCCGGTGTGCTGCGGCCTGCAGGCCGCGCTGATCCGAAGCCAGGAGCCAGGTGCTTCCTCCCGGTCTCCCATGTGGCCAAGCACTTGGGCCACCCTCCATTGCTATGGGAAAGTTCTTTGACAACTGGGGAGATTTCTTTAGAAATCGGAAGTGGTTGCTTTGGCCGTCACTCTTCCTAGGACCAATAAGTGCCATTCTTTTTATTCTCTTGGTAGGACCATGTATAATAAACTGTCTTACACATTTTATGTCTTCTAGGATTAAACAACTAGAAGCCAACAACTCCAGGTGGTACTCCAGATGAAGCCTCAAGGAAATCTGCATTTAGCTTGACCTTCAGAGGAATCCTCTGCTGCCGTCTGCTGTGTCCCTTAATGACTCCCCCTTTCAGCATGAAGCAGCCAGAAAGATCATGGCCCCATACCCTCAGGGGGCATGAAAGTGGTAAGGTGGGAGGTGTTGGTTGGGCTAATGGGCAGTTAGGTCAGTTAACTGCACTTAGTTTTTCTTAAAGCTAGACAAGATTGTAATCCCTGCCTTCTGATTAGCTCTTATTCTGCTCCTCCCCAGTTTGGTTAAATCTAGGTTTGATTTACAGAAACGGGCCAATCAGAAAGAGCCACTTCAAGCTTACAAAAGGCAGACCATGGCAAGCTTCTTCGGCATTTCCCACCTTGGAGCACACCCCTACCCCAACTGCTGTGGCAGGAAGTTTCTCACTTTCAATAAATCTTGCTTTTCTCACTGTCCCTGTTTGCTTGGAAATTCTTCTTTGTTGTCAAGATTATCCTTGTCCTCATCCCACCACAACAGAAAGACCACCCATGTTCACGGGTTGGAAGAATACAGTTAAACGTTCATACTACCAAAAGCAAATTACAGATTTCATGAAATTTCTATCAAACTACAGATGACATTCTTCACAAAACTAGAAAAAGCAATCATGCAGCTCACATTGAAGTAAAGACCCTGAATAACCAACCAATATTGAGTGAAAAATGAAAACAAAACCAACAAACAAAAGTTGCAAGCATCATAATACCAGATTTCAAGACACACTACAGAGCTATTGTAATCAAAATGCATGGGATGGGCATAAAAACAAACACAAAACCCAATGGAACAGAATGGATATCCCAGAAATAAATCCATGCACCTACAGCCAATTGATTCTTGACAAATTCACCAATAACACAAAGAGAAGAAAGGATGGATTCTTTAATAAATGGTGCTGAGAAAAATGGATATCTACATAAAGACAGAAAAATTGACACCCCTCCTCCCCCCAGTTCTCACTCTACCATAGGCAATGATTTTATAGATAAGACCTCAAATGCTCAGGCAACAAAAGCAAAACTAGATAAATGGGATTATAACAAAATAACAAGCTTCTGCAAAGGATACAATCAACAGAGTGAAGAAAACTGGCAGAGTGGGAGAAAATACTTGTAAACTAGTCATCTGACAAAGATTTAGAGTCCAGAATACAAGGAACTCAAAAAAACCTCAATAATGACAAAAACAATCCAGTCAAGGAATGACCAAAGGATTTGAATGGACATTCTTCAAAAGGATAAATACAAACAGCCAACAAATTTATGAAAAGAGCTCAGTATTATTAGCAATCAGAGAAAAGTAAATCAAAACCATAATGATACAGCTTCACTCCAGTTAGAATGATTATCTTCAGGGCTGGCATTGTTTTTTAATGGGTAAAGCTGCCACCTGAGATGCTGGCGTCTCATATAGGTGCTGGTTCATATCCTACCTGCTCCACTTCCAATCCAGCTCCCTGCTAATGTACCTGGGAAAATCAGAAGCTGGCCCAAGTGTTTGGGACCCTGCACCCATGTGGGAGATTCAGATGAGGCTTCTGGATTTGGCCTGGAGCACTGCCACTGAAGCCATCTGGTGAGCAAACCAGAAATGGAAGAGCTCTCTTTCTCTACTTCTCTCTATGTAACTCTCTCAAATAAATAAATCGTTAAAAAAAAAAAAAAAAGAATGATCATTAACAAAAATAAAACACTAAAAACAGATCTAACCATATGATCCAGCTATCTCACTTCCAGGGGTGTGTGTGTGTGTGTGTGTGTGTGTGTTTGTATCTCCATCCCATGGAAATCACATCAGTGTATCAAAAGAGATACATATACTCCCATGCTCACTGCTGCTCTATTCATAATAGCTAAGCTAGGGAATCAATCCAGATAATCCTCAAAAGATGAATGGGTAAAGAAAATGTGGTATATACACACAACTGAAAATTACTCAGTCACACAAAAGAATGATATACTATCATTTGCTGCAAACTGTATGGAAGTGGATGACATCATGTTAAGTGAAATAAGACTCAGAATGACAAATACATGTTCTCTCTCAATGTGGAAGCTGGGGGGAAAAGCCAATAGGAATGGAGAATAGTGATCATAAGCGACTGGGAAGGGTGTGTGTGTTTGGTGGCTGGAGGAGAGGAGACAGGGAGGTTAGATAACTGGATACCAAAACAGATACAGTAAGTTCTAGAGTTCTAAAGTACAATTGAGTGACTATACACTATTGTATATTGTATATCTTATGAATTAACAGAAGAACTCAAAAACTTGAAACAAAGTAATGACAAGGAAATACTGATCAGCATACATTGTATACATTTCCTGAAATGGCACACTATACCTCATAAATACGCACAATTATATATTAAAATTTTTTTAAAAAATTGTAATGTTTATGGAGTCAGAAATGCTTCCTGGGCTTAGATCAACTTTGAATACATGTGTTGAATCATCACACTGTATCCTTAAAATATTGTGCAATTGAACAAATAAAAAATTTAATATATGTGTTAAATTGAGTGATACTGGCTGGCGCCCTGGCTCACTTGGTTAATCCTCTGCATATGGGTGCCGGGTTCTAGTCCCAGTTGCTCCTCCTCCAGTCCAGCTCTCTGCTGTGGCCCAAGAAGGCAGTGGAGGATGGCCCAAATGCTTGGGCCCCTGCACCCGCATGGGAGACTGGGAGGAGGCACCTGGCTCATGCTTTGGAACGGCGCAGCACACCGGCCGTAGCAGCCATTTGGGGGGTGGGCCAACAGAAGGAAGACCTTTCTATCTGTCTCTCTCTCACTGTCTAACTCTGCCTGTCAATAAAAAAACAAAATTGAGTGATACCATCTTTCAGGAATACAGGAGTAGAAGGCAGACAGAGGCTGAAGAAGACTTGGAAATGACAGTGTCAGGAACTACGCACAGTTGATCTCAACCTTTAAGAAGATATTGCAATTATTGCAGCTTTGCTCAAGTAATATCTACACCTGCTCCTAGTGTGCACTCCTGCACTGAAGAAGCTGGATAGTGAGTGACTACATTTCCCAGTTTCCACTGTGCATAGGCTCCATCAGATGTCCAGGTCACACATGGAATTCTACTCTTAAAACCTGGAAGAAGGCCGGCGCCGCGGCTCACTAGGCTAATCCTCCGCCTAGTGGCGCCGGCACACCAGGTTCTAGTCCCGGTCGGGGCGCCGGATTCTGTCCCGGTTGCCCCTCTTCCAGGCCAGCTCTCTGCTGTGGCCCGGGAGTGCAGTGGAGGATGGCCCAGGTGCTTGGGCCCTGCACCCCATGGGAGACCAGGAAAAGCACCTGGCTCCTGGCATCGGATCAGCGCGGTGCGCCGGCCGCGGCGGCCATTGGAGGGTGAACCAACGGCAAAGGAAGACCTTTCTCTCTGTCTGTCTCTCTCACTGTCCACTCTGCCTATCAAAAAAAAAAAAAACAAACCTGGAAGAAGATGAGCAGATGAGGTAGAGAGCAAATGAAGGAGCTGGGTCTTCTCTCTAGTTGCAGAGATGTTCTGATCTCTTGAGGGGTGGAGAGTTGTAGTACAGGCAGCAGTACTAATTTTTGTGATTCTGCAGCTCCCTCGTCACACTAGCTCCAGGTTTTTCCTACTTAGCATCCCATTTTTTGCAGTGAGGTTCTCAGTCTCACTGATTTGAGATTTTGTAGACTAATGCCCCATAATTAATTTTTTTCTCTTAACTAGTTAGTGTCTCTCTAGCTTGAGTAGCTAGAGGTATGGCCTGCAACAAAGAAGCACAGAGTTTGGGTTTGTGGGTTCAGAGAAGATGACTTTCCAAAACAAATAACTGTGCACAGGTCAGAGGGAGTGGTCATTTATGTAACTTATGAATTATGGCCAGAGCCAGGCAAAAGTTTAAGTTTTGAATTACAACATCTCACATTTAAGGTCTTTGAAGACAGGGAGAAAAAGATAACATAATTCTGTAGCTAGATAAGAATATTCAAAGGAAATACTTAAGTTAAAAGTCTGATTTACAAATCAGAAAATTAGGTAAAAGTACACTTGTGGCCGGCGCCACAGCTCAATAGGCTAATCCTCCACCTAGCGGCGCCGGCACACCGGGTTCTAGTCCCGGTTGCTCCTCTTCCAGTCCAGCTCTCTGCTGTGGCCCAGGAGTGCAGTGGAGGATGGCCCAAGTCCTTGGGCCCTGTACCCCATGGGAGACCAGGAGAAGCACCTGGCTCCTGGCTTTGGATCAGCACGGCACACCAGCCACAGCAGCCATTGTGGGGTGAACCAACAGAAAAGGAAGACCTTTCTGTCTCTCTCTCACTGTCCACTCTGCCTGTCAAAAAAAAAAAAAAAAAAAAAAGTACACTTGAAGCCAGGCCCTGAAGGTGGGATATTTGGAGGACCAAGCAGGGGAAGACTACATAGAAAAAAGTTAACACCATCAAAACTGAGATTAATATCATGAGAAGAGTCAGACTATAGGGCTGACCTATGGAAAATTTTCTACAATAATAAGGCTGTCCTGCCCATCTGTAGCACTAAACTACTACACACCTGCTATCTTTCTGAGTCTAAACTCTTGATAGCTGTGGTTGCTTGCCTTGCCTATGTGACCAGTCCCCACATATCCCTGAAAATTGAGTCTTATGCAGGCTTCCCCGGCAGAAAAACTACACAAGTATTTTGTATTTCACTGCTTAAGGAAGCAGTATATTCTCTGTGTGATCATTCACAAAACAGAAAATATCAGAAGCCTGTGCACAGACGCCTCTAGAGACTGCCTGATGGCTTTTCTTCTTGCTTATTAATCTAGTAAGTTACAGCTGAATAAAAAAGAGAACAAATTACCAGATTTAAACACCACCCTTACATTACATCAGAGTTCTGTACCTCAGAAGTCAGGCATAGCATGACTGGGCTCTGCTCACGCTGAAGTCACCAAGCTATCCTTACACCAGGTGTGCCAACTGCTCAGCTGTCAGCTATTGTATTCTCATCTGGAACTTGGGGTCATCTTCTGGGTTCATTTTGGTTACTGACAAGGCAAATCCTTATTGTTGTAGGACTATTCTCTCCATTTCTTTGCTTGCTGACAGCTGGGGTCACTCTCAGGTTTCAGAGGCCAACTTGCATTGCTTGTCATGTGTTCCCCTCCATCTTCAAGTCAGCAACAGCATAGAAAACCCTTCTCATGCTTCAAATCATTCTGAGGACCCTTTTTACTAGCAGCCTATTTCAAAGGGCACGTGAGATTAGATCAAGGCTCACCTGGATAATCTTTTGCCATTTAACATAACACATTAAAGGTGTGAAATTTCATCAGCTGTCACAATTCTGGTTATTAGAGCAGAAATTCTTAAAAAGGCTTTTTAGAATTCCTTTTCCTAAGGAAAGAAAAAAAAAAAGAAAAAAAAAAGAAAGAAAAAATACCTTGAGAAATACGAGGGGGCTTCAAGTTCATGAAAAGTTCATGTTCTCTTAATCTACTTTTCCATGACCATTTTGAAGCCCCCTTGTAATTCATATACCACAAAAATTCACTCATTGTCTTTTGCTGGTCATACTGATTTTTTTAAAAACTGACACATAAACATTGTACATACTCATGAGGTCCCATGTGATGTTCTGATACATGTATACACCGTGTAACTGTACAAAGATAAACTCACCTACTCAAATACATAATTTCTTTATTATTAAAACATTCAAACTCTTTTTTAAAATATAAAAATGTAGCTTTTTAAAGAAACAACCATACATTATCATTATCTATAGTCATCCTATTGTGCAACATAATAGCAAAGCTTCCTAGTCCTATCTAACCATAACTTAGCACCTACTAATCAACCTTTCCTCTTCCTCACCCTCACTACTCTCCCAGGTCTTTGGTATCCACCTTTCTACTCTGAACTTTTATGAGATTGATGTTTTTACATTCCACAGAACTCCCCAACTTTTAAGTATACAACTCAGTGGCTTTTAGTATATTCAGAGTTGTGTATCCTTGCCCTCAAATGAAACTCCCTATTTTAGTACTCATTCCATACTCCCCTCTTCCACCAGCCTCCAGCAACTACTAAGCTATTTCAGTCTCTATAGATTTGCTAATTCTGTACTTTTCATGTAAATGAATCACACAATATTTATCTTTTCCAACTAGAACTTTCACTTTATTTTCAAGGTTCATCTTTGTTGTACCATGTATAAGAACTTAATTCCTTATTTTTGCTGAATAATTTTCTGTTGTATGAAGATACCACATTTTGTAAAACCATTCATCATGGGCATTTGGGTTGTTTTCACTTCTGACTTGTGAATAATACTGCTAATAACGCTTTCGTACAAGTGTTCGTGTATAAATACTTTTATTTCTCTTGGGTATATATACCTTAAAATGGAATTGCTAGGTCATATGGTAACTCACTGTTTAACCTTTTGAAGAAGTGCAAACTTCTTAAAGCTGTTTTACCATTGTGTAATCTACCAATGGTATACAAGAGTTCCAATTTTTCCACATCCTTGCACAGTTATGTCCATCTTTTTGATTACAGCTATCCTAGTTAGCAGGTGTGAAATGCTATCTGGTTATGATCTGTATTTCTCTGGTGACTAATGATGAGGATCATCTTTATATATGCTTATTGGCAATTTGTGTATCTTTGAGAAACGTCCATTCAGATCCTTTTAAATTGAATTTGTCTTTTATTGAGTTTCAGGAGTTCTTTATAGATTCCATACGTCTCTTCATATATGTTTTGCAAATATTCTGTTTTCTGGAAAGTCCTGTCACTTTCCTGATGGTATCCTTAAAAGCACACTTATTTATTTATATATTTTTTAGATTTATTTATTTATTTGGAAGGCAGAGCTACAGAGAGGGAGAGAGAGAGGGAGGGAGGGAGAGAGGTCTTCTATCCACTGGTTCACTCCCCAAATGGCCCCAATGACCAGAGCTGAGCCAGCCAAGAGCTTCTTCTGGGTCTCCCACCGGGTGTTGGGGCCCAAGGACTTGGGCCATCCTCCACTGCTTTCCTAGGCTATAGCAGAGAGCTGGATGAGAAGTGGAGCAGCTGGATCTTTAACCGGTGCCCATATGGGGGGGGGAGGGTGTGCCGGCACAGCAGGTGGCAGCTTTACCCACTATGCCACAGTACCAGCCCCCAACAATTAATTTTGATGAAGTCCTGACATCTTTTTCCTTTCATTGTTTGTGCTTTTGATGTCATTACCTAAGTATCTATTGCCTAAAGTCACGCAAGAATGAGCCCAATATCTGTTTTCTTTCAAGACTTTCATAGCTCAGCTTTTAGGTCTAAGATCAATTTGAAGTTAATTTTTATATGTGGCATGACATAGTGATTCAATTTTATTCTTCTACATGTCTATATCCAGTTATCATAGCATCATTTACTGAAAAAAATATTTTTCCTTATTGACTTGCCTTGATATTCTTGCCAAAATCAGTCAACATGACTGATGAAATATGATTTTTTTGGAGTATAAATCTTACTTCCATTGATCTGTATTTCCATCTTTATCCCAGTGCCTTAAGAATACGGTAGCTTTGTAACAATTTTTATTATAGTAAAATATACTTAATATTCATCACTACAACAAATTTTAAGTGTTCAATTCAATGGCATCAAGTGCATTTACACTGTTGTACAATCATCATCACTATTCATCTAAAGAAATTTTTCATCAGCTCCAAAGAAGTAAATACCAAAATAAAGAACAGCTGAATTAAAGAAATCTTTTCCCCTCTTTTCCAAGATTGTTTTGGCTATTCTGGCACTCTTGCATTTCCATGTTAATTTTAGGACTGCATCAGTCTGCTAATCTCTTCAAGACTTTGATAAGAATTGTAGATCTTAGATGTATAGATCAATTTGGGGAATGCTGGGTTTTTAACAATATTAATGCTTTGAATCCAGAAAAATGATTTGTCTTTCCATATATTTTGTTCTGCTTTAATTTCTCACTGTGTGTGTATGTGTGTGGCAGAGGAAGAGGAACAGAAAAGGTGAGAAGAGTGAAGGCACCTCCCCATCTTCTGGCATACTCCTCAAATCCCTGCATTGGCTAGGAGCCAGGAATTCCAGGTCTCCGGAGTGGTGGTAACCCAACTACCTGAATTATCACCACTGCTTCCCAGGATCTGCATTAAGCAAGAAGGAGGAATGAGACATGGGAGCCAGTATTTGAATCCAGGCACTCTGGTGTGGGATGTGGACATCCTAACCAGTGTCTTAATCATCAGGCCAAATGTCCACCTCTCCACATTCTTTTGTAGTTTTCAGTGCATAAGTCACTGATTTCTGTACATTTACAAGGATTCTATTCTCTTTGATACTACTACAAATGGAATTAATAACTTTTTTTGGATTGTTCATTGCTAGTATATAGCTTTTTTGCCTTCTCTTTTCTGGACTCCTCAAGTTCTTTTTCTTTTTAATATAAGATCATGTTATTTGAAAGTGTACATATTGTACTTCTTCCTTTCCAGTTTGGATGCCTTCACTTTTTTTTCTTGGTGCCAGTTTGCTCGGCTATGACCCTGATACAATAATAAATAGAAGTAGCAAGAATCGAATTCCCAAGACTTATTTACGTATTTGAAAGTCAGAGTTACAGAGACAGAGAGAAATCTTCCATCTGCTGGTTCACTCTCCAGATGGCCACTACAGCTAGGGTTGGGCCAGGTGGAAGCCAGGAGCTTGTTCTGTGTGTCCCATGCAGGTGGCAGGGGCCTAAGCATTTGGGTCACCTTCTGCTGCTTTTCCCAGGCCCCTAGAAGGGAGCTGGATGGGAAGCAGAGCAACTGAGACGTGAACCTTTGCCCACATGGGATGCCAGCATCACAGGTGGCAGCTTTACCTGCTACGCCATAACGCCAGCTCCTGGAACTCTTTTTCTCAAAAAAAATATTGAGAGACAGAAAGAACTGCCACGTGTTGGCCCTGTGGGCATCACAACCTGGAGCTTCATCACTAAGCCAAACATCCACTCCAGCAGGATTCTTATTGTGCAGAAACAGTGAACACAGCAAGCCCAATACTTCAATCCTCAGAAAGCACTGCTCAGAAGTTTGGTTCTTGGGGCTGGCGCCCTGGCGCACTGGGTTGGTCCTCCGCCTGCGGCGCCGGCATCCCATATGGGCACCAGTTCTGTGGTTGCTCCTCTTCCAGTTCAGCTCTCTGCTATGGCTCGGGTGCTTGGGCCCCTGCACCTGCATGGGAGACTGGGAGGAGGCGCCTGGCTCCTGGCTTCAGATCGGCACAGCTCCGGCCGTTGGGGCTATTTGGAGAGTGAACCAACGGAAGGAAGACCGTTCTCTCTTTCTCTCTCACTGTCTGTAACTCTACCTGTCAAGTAAATAAATAAAAATCTTAAAAAAAGTTTGGTTCTTGGCTGTTACCTGGGAACTTGGATTCCCACCATTCCCTGGTAAGAATTGCTCAGTGTGCTTAAACTGTTAGTGCAAATACTGCATTTTATACTGAG
The DNA here is from genome assembly GCF_964237555.1 of Oryctolagus cuniculus. Taxonomy (NCBI): domain Eukaryota; kingdom Metazoa; phylum Chordata; class Mammalia; order Lagomorpha; family Leporidae; genus Oryctolagus; species Oryctolagus cuniculus. The sequence goes on along the minus strand of NC_091441.1, from coordinate 40,873,758 downwards.
TACTTGCTTTTCTTCAGGGAGTCTAGGATTTGGGTTTATGCTAAGCAGAGATGCCTACATGACTGATTTTCAATTAAAGGTGTGGACTTCAAGGTTCAGGTATGCTTCCTAGGTGGACAACATTTCAGATAAAATGTTGCTGGAGGAAATTAAGTGTGTCCCATGTGATTTCACTAGACAGGGACTCTTGAAAGCCTGAAGCTGATTTCCTTGATGAGCCCACATGCAACTTTCTGTTTGCTGATTTTGCTTTGTATACTTTTGCTGTAATAAATCATGCATAAGTATGACCATCCCCCAAGTCCTGTAATCATCATAGCAAAATATCAGATCTGGGTGTGGTCTTGGGTGACCCTTGACATATTTTTCTTATTTCTGATCTTCAGCAGAAAGTAGTCAGTTTTTCATCATTAAGTAATATGTTACCTGTAGGTTTTCCAGAGATGGCCTTTATTAGGTTGAGAAAGTTCTATCTCTATATATCCTATTTCTAGATTTAAAAAAAATTCAAACACTTATTTGAAAGTCAGAGTTACAGAGAAAGAAGACAGATAGACAGATAGATAGATACTGGTTCACTCATTAGATGGTTGCTACCCCCAGGGCCAGACCAGGCCTAAGTCAGGAACCAGGAGCTTTTTCTAGGTCTCCTATGTGGATGGCAGGGGCCCAAACACTTGGGCCATCTTCTGCTACTTTTCCCAAGCCATCAGGATGGAGCTGGATCAGAAGTGGAGCACTGCACATCCTATATGGGTGCCAGTTCAAGTCCCAGCTGCTCCACTTGCGATCCAGTCACCTGCTATGCCTGGGAAAAGAGCAGAAGATGGCTCAAGTGCTTGGGACCCTGCACCCACGTGGAAGACTCGGAAGAAGCTCCTGGCTTCAGATCAGCTCAGCTCTTGTCATTGAGGCCATCTGGAGAGTGAACTAGCGGATCGAAATCTTTCTCTCTGTCTCTCTCCCTCTCTGTAATTCTACCTCTCAAATAAATAAAATCTTTAAAAAAAAAAAAAAAAAGGCTGGCACCGCGGCTCACTTGGCTAATCCTCCGCCTGCAGCACTGGCACCCCGGGTTCTAGTCCCGGTTGGGGGGCCAGGTACTAGTCCCAGTTGCTCCTCTTCCAGTCCAGCTCTCTGCTGTGGCCCAGGAAGGCAGTGGAGGATGGCCCAAGTGCTTGGGCCCTGCACCCGCATGGGAGACCAGGAGGAAGCACCTGGTTCCTGGTTTCAGATTGGCGCATCGCGCAGGCTGTAGCAGCCATTTGGGGGTGAACCAATGGAAAAGGAAGACCTTTCTCTCTGTGTCTCTCTCACTGTCTTAACTCTGCCTGTCCAAAAAAAAAAAAAAAAAAATTTTTTTTAAAAAAGTGGAGCAGCTGGGACACAAACTGGCTCCAGACAGGATGCCAGCATTACAAGTGGTGGCTTTACTTGCTATGCCACAACACCAGCCCCTTAAAAAAATTTTTTAATAGGGGGGCTGGTGTTGTGGTACAATGGGTTAAGGCTGCAGCTTACAACGTTGGCATCCAATATCCAAATGTTGGTTTTAATCCTGGATGCACTGCTTCCGTTCAGCCTCTTGGTAATGCTCCTGGAAAGGCAGAGGAAGATGGCCCCGGGCACTCACGTGGGAGACTTGGATGACATTCTTGATTTCAGCTTGGTCCAGCCCTAGCTATTGCAGGCATTTGGGAAGTGAATCAGCAGATGAAAGATCTCGATCTCTCTTCCTCCCCGTCCTTCCCTTCCTCTCTGTCCCTGTCACTCTGCCTTTCAAATAAATAAATAAACCTTTTTTAAAAAAATGTTTAAGTCATGAAAGGGCATCAGATTTTGTTAAGCACTTTTTCAGCATTTATTGAGATAACCATGATTTTTGTCATTTATTCAATTAACAGGGTGTATTACATCAATTTTCATGATAAACCCCACATTCCTAAAATAATTCACTTTTCATAATTTCTACTATAGAAAGCAGACAGACAAATTAAGAAAGCAACGTAAAAATACATAGCTTCAAGTAGTGGTAAGTACTGAGTATATTAAAAAAAGGTATTCTAAACAAAGAGATCAGTATGTATGGATGTTACTATCAGAACTACATTCAGAAAGGCTTCTCTGAGGAAACAGTATTTAATTAGAGATCTGAACGACGCCAGAAAGAGAGATATTCAGAGCAAAGTAAGTGCGGGTGGAGGGCCAAATTACAAAAGGCTTGAAGCAGGAGCAAGCTTAGTGTGTTTACAGCCACAGCCTTAACAACACGAAGGCAGCCAGGGCCAAAACAGAGTGAAAATAGTCAGAAAGGTCGACGGAGAGGCAGATCACACAGGCATCTGAGGGTCTGGAGTTCATTGTGATTGCGATGGGAAGGCACTGCAGCAGCGTCTCAGCCAGCCTGCCTACACAGCCACTCTGCTGCTCGGTTTTCTAACTCACATTCGCCTTCCAAAGTCCAGCCTCACCTCCTCCGGAACATGTTCCTTTACTTCCCAAATAGCGCCGGCCACCTCCCCGGGGCTACCTCCCCAACAATAATCATTGACCTCCCTTCACACCTCGGGGGACCTAGTCCCAGCCTTTCTCTTTCACGGAACTGTCTTTGTAGCCCCAGAGTGCAACACAGCGAGGGGTATTAAATAAACGTTGGCTCGAAGAAAAATTCTGACCCATTCAGTCGCCCAAGTTCTCCTCTGGACCACGTCCCCTCCGGATGCTGTACTCAGAGGGGCGTGCGGCTGCCGCCCCGGGAGGTCGGCGGCATCACTGTCCTCGCACTCCGCCACCACAGGAAGGGCTTGGCTTTCAAGGGTGCTGCCCTGGCTGGGAGCGCCTCTTAGAGACCCAACGTCTTAACTGTCAGGTGCTCGCTGCCCCGACTCTGCACGTCCTTCCCGGGCCCTGGGGTGGGGCACATCATGGAGGGAAGCTTAGAGGCTTCCCAGCTCTGCCTCCAAACCCTCCTGGCAAACCCTGCCCGGGCCTAGACAGGCACACCAGCTTCCCCATCTTGCATCCTTGGCAACGGAAGTCACAGCAGCGATGACCACTCATCCAACAGCGTCCGGCGTCGCACCGCCCACCCGCACCTCATCCATCGGCTCCTGTCTTCTACTCCACACTCCCCAGTCCCAGCACCCATAAGTTGGGGCTCCGACCCCACTTACCTAGGATGCGGGTGATGCCCAGGGTCAGCTTTTCCAGGTGCGGCTTGTTGGAGCCCTGCAGCGGGGGCGGCGCATCCCCCATCTCTCGCGTCCCTGTCGGGCGCGCGGCCGGGGCAGCGGCGGCAGCGGGCGTGGAAAGCCGGTCGGGCCGGAGGAAGGCGGGGCTCCGCCTCAGCGCCGCGGCCGTCAAGTCCACGGCATGCCGGGAGCTGTAGTTCTCGGCGCTTGCGAGAGCTGTGGGGAGGAGATGGGGCCCCCGGCCTGGTCTCGCAGCAGTAGTTCCGCGGGACGTTCGTTCCCGCGGCCCGGGCCTCTGCTCCACACCGCACCGCCAGGACACCGCCTGCCCTCCGCCCGGACCCTCTCGCCCCGCCGGGGCCGGGCGCGCAAGCGGGGACGGGCCTCTGCGCGGAGCAGCCAATGGGGACCGAGCCTGGAGGCCGGGGCGTGGCGGCCCCGGCGCGACGCCCGGAGTGGCGGTTGTTTCAAGATGGCGGACTCGGCGGGCCCCTCCCGCTCGGGTGCCTCCGCGTTCTGGAGCCGCGATCGTATCCTTTGCCCGCCTGCCAGGGGGCGCCGGCGCCCTCCCCCAGACGGCGAGGGGCGAGCGGTCACGTGGGAATCTGAGTGGAGAGGAAACTCCTGTGCTGGTTCCGTGGGTGGGGGCCGTGCTCTCCCGCCTGTCCTGGTGCCGGGCTTTCGCCTGTATCAGGTGTCTCCGGGCTGGAATTCCAGGTGTCTGAGCGCATCACCTATGGTTGCCTGCCCTCCCTAGCTGTGAGCTCCGGACAGATGGTCTAGAGTCGTCGCCCAGCCTGTGCCTGGCAGGGTCCCTCTGCCTTCCCTCCCGGGGTGACCCCAAGCCAGCTGAGGGTGCAGAGTGAGAGTGTGCTTGGGCGACGAGTGGGTGTGGGCAGCGCAGGGACGACTGCTGGCAGGCAGCATTTTTGCCTTGATTTAGGATTTTCCTGAGTCTGCGACGTTAGGGGAGCGAGTCAGGACCCTGTCGGACTTCTAGAGCCCATAGGTGAAGTTGGGTGTTGGTCCTGGGGCTGTAGGAGAGCTGTGGGTCTTAGTGTCGCCAGTCCGTGGTTGGGTTGTGCAGGTTAGAGAGTAAGATGCGAATCACTGAGCTTGGAAGTAACGCTGTTGACTTGCGTGGAGACTGTGGGTCACTACGGCCAGGGATCCAAGTTCTTGGGTTCTTTTGGTGTGGGACCGTGGAGCTTTGAGCCCCGTGGTAGTATTCCCAGATGAGCTGTTCGCGTGACAGCGGTGTTTTTTCCTGGATTAGGTCGACTGTTCAGGCTGAGCTTGGGTCCTGACATTTCTCGTTCCTTAAGGGGTGTTCCTTGAGAGGAGGGCAGTGATCCCGGGTCTGCAGAGGCGGGTCTGTGTCTTCGCCCGGAGTGACGATGGCATTTTTGGAGGCCATGCCCTTACCTTTGGCAGAATCACCCTTTGGACGTTCTACTGAGCTCGCAGTAAAACTTACAAAGTTACATTATAAGTTCCTCTTATACAGTTAGTAAGAGTAGACTGTCATGTGTGGAGAGAGGGATGTTTTTGCATTTTGTGCTGCTAAACGTTTAGTGTTATGTACTGACTAAATCTAATTACCACTTGTCTCCGATAGGTTCTCGGGAAACAAATGAAATCACGTAGAGATCAGAGGTGAAAACATGTAGTGCACTGTGTAAATGAAATATTTTTTCCCTTACCTGTCAGTAGTCCCTTGCACTGGGGACTTCTGGGCTGATTTCCGAAGTCAGGAAATTGAGATGAGTCTTTTTTCCTGAAACACTATCTCTGCATTGATAGAATTTTGTGACAGGAGATACTGAAAGCTTACTAGTTTATAACAACTAATGATAGTGTTCTGATGTAGAATAAATGGTTGAGGGGAGGGTTACAGTATGTAGGCTAAGCCTATGCTCTTGGTCTTAGCCTCATATGTGCACTTCTTCATGTAGTCCTATTATTCCCTATTGCATGTAAAAAAACATATATTCTCCCTTATCTCTTATATTCTCTCTTTCAAAACTTAATGGAAAAAACCATGTTTCCGTTAATAGCGAGGAATTGAAATTATATGGGAAAAGAATGGTGGTGATTACATCCTATGAAATCCAGACATAGAAAAAGAATTGAAAGGTTATTAGTATCAAGTGTTTCCCCAGCCTATTCCACCCAATGACCAGTTGCCACCCAGACTCAGATATTTTAATTTTAAGTCTCCATAGGACATATAAGCAATGCCAAATGTGAATTTGTGGCTGAATGTTTGCCGAAAGACATGACAGTTCCAACTCATTTAATATAGTTAGGTATCATGAGGTCTTCATCACTTTTCTTGTCATGTTGATAATATCCCAGACTATCCTAGAGCCTTTGGAGTAGAATTTTCAATAGAAAAATACCAAAAAGTATGTGTCTGTAATGGGTATTTCTTTCACATTGGAAAAATTTCTTTAGATTCTTGACCTAAATGATTTCAGAATGTGATTGAGAAAGTTCCCAATCCTAGATGCTTCCATCATGAGAGGACAGACAGATCATCACTGAACTTAATTTTTTTTTACTGTTGTTCTTGTGAATTGTGCATCTCCAGCATCCAGTAGACTATGATTCAACAGTGCTGTTTTGGCACAAAGCATGCACAAAGCATGCCAAACAGTATGCTTGTTGTCATTTCATGGGTTAAATCTTCCAGTAAAGTATTCCCCCTTTCATTGTAAATTGCTTTCCTCTTTCATAATAGCTCCTGGTAATGTCAGAATAAGCTAGTGTTTCTTTAATATCTAAATTTGATTGCTTATATACTTTCAGGTGTATTATCATTAACAATATTAGTTAACTTGATATTAACAAATATGAACTGCGAAGGACTTGATCAAAACATTACAAGAGCTATAGTCTCTGCCATTGAGTTTTCAAATAAAAATAGACAAAGACTTTATATTGATATAAAAATAATATACTAGCCCAGAAAATCTCTGTGGTCAGTAATAATTCCACATATATGTGTTGGTAGCAAGTAAGTCACATTCAGTAGAGTGGGCAGTATAAGTTTATTTCTTTCATATCTGAGAGGTCTGGGATAGAGATGTTCGTTCTCTCTACAAATTCTTTCTGGGTTTCTAGTTACTACTTCAATTTTGGGAGTTCGGATAGATTGGAACCAGCATTAAAGTTGCTTCCAAAGCAAAGAACTAAGGTGCACATAGAACCCTATAGTATATCCAGTGTTCAAGTACATTTTGTATATATTGTCTTTGAGTTCCCCATAAAATATACATTTGTTGAAAAATGCTCTGTTTGAAGAAGGTAAATATTTGGGTTCTTAATATTTAAGAACATTTAATATTTCTTAAAATAATGAGATAAAGATTGTGAATTATGAGAAAGGGTAAATTGGATGAAGGCAACTAGAAATGTTTTTATCCTTAATTTTTCAAAAGCTTGTTGAAGTCAGTTTATTTAGAGTTTTTAATATTTGAAAATAAATTTTCCATGAATGTAGCTAGAATATGTGTTGTGTACATAATTTGAATTACATAGAAAGATAACACGAAGTTGTTGAAAATGCCTCAAGAAATTAAATACCAATTCCATTCTTTCCTGGATGACTTACTATGAGCCAGGCATTGTTTTTATGTTTGGGGATACAATGTTGAACAGAACAATGAAAATTGGTACTCTCTTGGTGCTTACATTAAAATGAGAGACAGAAAGATGAGTAGCGCTCCCACCCTCTGGTTCACTCCACAAATGCCTGCAACAGCCAGGGCTGGATTAGAATTGAAGCTTGCAGCCAGGAATAGGATGCATGTCTTCCACATGGTTGACAGAAACCCAATTAACTGAGCCATTACCACTGCTTCCCAGGAAGTTAGAGGCTAGATTGAGGGTTGAGGATAGGGAGTGGGCATTTAGCAGTGTAGTTAAGATGTTGGTTAGGATGCTGGCATCCCATATCAGATTGCCTGGGTTTGATACCTGGCTCTCTTCCTAACTCCAGCTTCCTTCTAATGCAGACCCTAGGAGTCAGTGGTGATGGCTCAAGTAAATGGGTCCCTGCACCCACATAGGATGAAGAGCCAAAGTGACTATTTTGAAACAATAAAAAGCAGTCTCCATTTCCCATAGCAGACCCGAGTCCTTGTAAAAGCAGGCATTCAGGCATTCCAGAGATATCAAAGCTTACCAAGGACAGCTAGTTCGGTAGACCAAGGGCAGCTCAGTAGAGATTACCAAATGAGGTAACTCCCTGAACCCAAGCCAAATGGAGACCCACCTCCCCCCACCCCCCAATCACAAAAGGCCCCACACCCTAAGCCCTTGCTGACATATCTTCCCTTAAAAGTGTCCTGGAACAAAGACCTGGGCCTTTCCTCCTTCCTCCTCTGCGCTGGTTGGTTGGATGAGGTCCCTGTCGCGGCTTGTACCTTTTTAATAAAAACCTTGCTTTTGCATTTTGGTGTGATCAGGTTGCTGATAGCTTCTTGGGGATCTACTTATCTGGGCATAACAAGGAGACCTAGATTGCGTTCCAGACTCCTGACTTCAGCCTTGGCCCAGCCCTGTCTACTGAAGGCATTTGACAGAGCGAACTAATGAATAGGAGACACACATATACATTCTCTCTTTCTTTCTCAAAAAAAAAAAAAAAAAAAAAGTATGTGGATGCAGGTGGCAGGTGTCTTAACTGCTAGGCTAAATGCCTGCTCCTTGACCTTAACAGTTTATTGAGCTGAGGCCATTAATAAATAATAAATTACATTGTATGTCCAATAAGTATAAGTACTATGGAGAAAAATGAAGTAGGAAAGAGGCAAGTAGTAGGGAGAGGTAAACAGGTTGCAGAAAGAGAGGTTTTGTTTTTTTTTTTTTTTTTTTTTTTTTGACAGGCAGAGTGGACAGTGAGAGAGAGAGACAGAGAGAAAGGTCTTCCTTTGCCGTTGGTTCACCCTCCAATGGCCGCTGCGGCCGGCGCGCTGCGGCCGGCGCACTGCGCTGATCCGATGGCAGGAGCCAGGAGCCAGGTGCTTTTCCTGGTCTCCCATGGGGTGCAGGGCCCAAGCACTTGGGCCATCCTCCACTGTACTCCCTGGCCACAGCAGAGAGCTGGCCTGGAAGAGGGGCAACCGGGACAGAATCCGGCGCCCCAACCGGGACTAGAACCTGGTGTGCCGGCGCCGCTAGGCGGAGGATTAGCCTAGTGAGCTGTGGCGCCGACCTAGAAAGAGAGTTTTTCAATTATAAGTAACTATATGATTAGGAAGTAAAATCTCAATCAGAAGGTGACCTATAACCCAAATCCTAGAAGTGGTGATGAAGTGATCCATGAAGATATTTGATGAAAAAAAATCATCAAAGCAAAAGTTCTGAGGCAGGAGTTTGCACCACTCATTAACAAGTGTAAGTAAATGAGGAGTGAGTGAGGGGAACAGCAGTAGATAATTAGATCAGAGAAGTATCTTAGCATGGAGTGGTTAGAACTTGAGCTTTGTAGGCCCTTTTAAGTATTTTGACTTTTAATCTGAATGCAAAATGACATAATTTTAACATGCTCACTCTGATCACTGTGTGAAAAAGAATCTGTTGAGGGGTCATGCATAGAAACCAGAGAGAGCTGGTACAAGATTATTGCCATAATCCTGGTGAGAGGAAAAGGTGACATGGATCAAGGCCAGTAGTTTTTGTTAGAAATGATTGGATTGTTAGTATGTTTTGAAGGTCACCTTGACAGGAATAATTAAGAATAATGTGAGATAGGAGAGAAACTGGAGTCATGGATAACTCCATGTTTTTGATCTGGGCAGCTGCAAGATTAGAATTACCATTTACTGAGATGATGAATGTTAAGGGAGCAGCAGTTTTTGATGAAAGGTTAGGACATCAGTCTTGGACATGTTGAGTTTGAGATATCTTTTCCAAATGGCAATGTCAGGTTTAGGGGATTAGGCACCTGCTGAAGATCAATTTGGTGGAAGTCAGCATGTTGATGGTATTTAAAGTCCTGAGAACTGAATGAAATCACAAAGTGAATGAGTAGAGAAAAAGAACCAAGGTTTATCAACAAGGAAGGATCTAAAGAGACTAAGAAGGAATAGTTGGAAAAGGAGGAGGAAAATTATGAATGTGGAGTGTCTTTGAAGCTAAGCAAAAGTGTTTTAAGGAGGAGGGTGGTTATCAATGGCAAATGCTGTCGATAAATCAAGTACTCAGAAGCTGAAAATTCACTCAGTGTTTGACAGTCATGCCATTGTAACCTTGGTAAACGTAGTGGTGTGGGCTGATGAAGTCAAAGTGTGATTGTCAAATGCTAGATATTGAGGGTCGAGTAGGTGAGGACAGTGTGTCTCTTTTGAGAAGTTTCACTTTTGACTGAGCAAAAATGGGCCAGTAGCTGGAGGGGGATGTAAAATCAGGGGAGGCTTTTCTTTTCCTGAAAATGTAAATTATTATAGGTTTGGATACAGCAGGAAAAGTTTAATAGGGAAAATGATTGGTTCAGGAAAAAGAAGAGAATATCAGAAGCAACATCCTTATGTTAAAAAAACAGAAAAATGAAACAAAAACAAAAACACATGGGGTGTGTGTATGTATGCATAAGGGCTATACTGGATTTATGTAAAGTTATAAACGGTTCATCCAAAAAAAAAAAAAAAAAAGGAAAGGAAAGCTGAATATATGGAGAGTTTATGGAGGTAGAAACAGCAAAGTTGTTGGATATGCTAATAGAAGGTTAAGGAAAATTTACGGTTAGTTTTTTTTTAATGATATGAGGAGCAAAGTTACTAGCGAGAGTAAGGATGGAAATGATGATGTCAGATTTGAAAGGGAGGTGAAAGGATGAAATACTTGCTTGGGCTTCCAGACGTAGGTGAAGAGGAGTGGGATTCCGCAGCATTGGTCTCTTCCTGGGAGCAGGCTCCTTTGTGAATAGTCAAGGGAAGCGTGTGTTTTCCAGGACTCAGTTATGTTAAGTCTTTCCAAAGCTCATCCTTGGGACATAAACTGAAAATTCATCAGTATTCTTGCCTTCAAATTAAAGACACTGTTGTATGGAGCATGTCTTTCAGCATTGTCTTAGAACCCCATGCCCACTTGGGTTCTTTTTCCCAGGTACACATTCCAAACAGCAAGAAAGTGTTCATTGAATGCATACAGTCCCTGTTCTGGTCCGAGGATATGAAAAAAGAAATGTTTTTGATGTTGTGAAACTTGCATGATTTCATATTATAAAGCCATTTTTTAAATAATAAGAGCATTCCTTTTAATTGAAAATATTTGGGTATAACTACCCCAGAAGACACATTGAAATATATAGTATTTCTGATATTTAGAATGGATCACAAGCCAGTCAATAGATTAGTTATCAGTGAGTTTAGAAATTTTCTCTGTGTTCCTGTATTAGTTGCTAGCAGTTTCCCTGAAGTAGTGGTTTCTGATTTTTGTTTCCTTGCCTTTTGTGTCTCCTAAAACATTCTAAGCTCTATCCCTGATATTTTAGAAAATTGAAAATTTAGGGGTGCTAGTCTTTAGCCAGAATCTCAAAGCTGTGTTAGCATAGTGTGTTGCTGTTGAGAGTTACTAGGAAGCAATGGCTGCTGAGACGGTAAGCACCACCTGAATATTCCTGAGTTCCTTGGGTTCAAGTATTCCCCCAAAAATCTCCATTACTAGGATTTAGACTGAGATGAAATAATTATATATTATCTTTTTGAGCAAGTTATTAAATCCATTCTAGTCTTTTGTAGAAAGGATATAGTTAATAATTGCTTTCCTAGAAATGTTTGAAATCAAAAAAGCACAGAAAACTTTGAAATTTGCTAGATCATTTGGGAAAAAAATCTGTTTAGCTGCTTCTTTCCCAAAAGTATAAGAGATTATCAGATTATCTGAGTTTAGAACTGGATTTAGATATAGTTCTGTATCAAATTTAGTTTCTGGAAAGAAAGCTTTCTTATTAAATTGCTTCTTTTTCTCTAACAGCATTATGACCTTAACTTTTCTAAATTTCTCCTTTTGAAATTCAAAATAGTTCTCTTTGTGTTAAATTTCTTCTACTTTTTAAACAGTATGGCTTCTTGGGCTATATCATGGATGCACTGCAGAAGAATAAATGTTGCTTTTGTGATTGCATGATTGACTTGCCCTCAAACTAAATTTGTTCTTCAAATCTAAAGCCCACCTTGAAGTTTTTATTCCTTCTGCTTAAAATAATTTTTCAGTTTCCCAGTAATGAACAAACAGGAGCCCTTAACTCCTTGTTTTCAAAAGGAAAGGAAACCTAGCCACAAAAGGCTGTATATTGTAGTTTATCTCACTTGGGAAAAGAAGAGAATAACAATTCTATAAAATAAAGTTTTTTAAAATTCTTACAAACCAAATAGTTGTGAGTATATAAAGATGAACTTTGGAATAATATTGACTATACTGCATTTAACAATCCCTTTGCTTTCTAGTGGTGTTTTAAAAATTAGTTATAAATTCCCAGGTATAAAGAGATGATGAATTGTAACAGATATACATAAGAGATGTAGCTTTGGGATATTGGGTAATTTTTCATAATATTTTCCTTCACGTCCTCCTGCATAGTTTCTGATGAAGAGCAATCAGTGATATATGTTCCAGGTATGATCTTCTGTGTTAAAATTTTGGAAGCCTTCTTTGCTCTTTGAGTATTAGGAGAAAATAAAATATTAGGACAACTTTGCAGGTATAACTGGATACGTAACAGTACCTCAGAAACCAAAGTTGATTGAACATTTGGCAGTCTGTTAAGGTTTGAAATGCTGACCAAGTCAATGGTTAATGAACCTGTGGAATACTTCTTATATTAAAAGACAAGAGGGTATTTTTCTTATATGAATCATAGCCTAGGTTTAATATTTCTAAAAACATGTGAGAAATTTTTGATACAGGATTTATTGAAGAGAATCTTTCAAGTTTACTGGTTGTAACTAGATCAGCAGTAAAACTGAACCATTAAATGCACCTTAATTTGATAACTATCTTTGATTCCTTCTCATTTAAAGTATCTATGGAATGTTATAATTTCTTGGTTTTAACGTGACATAAACATTCAGAGCACTTTTTAAAAAATTCAATTGGATCTTTACTATATTTCTATATAATCATTTTATTATTCATTGTATATGAAGGTGTCTTTAAAAATGAAGTTTATTTACTATGTAAGAAAGTTTTTCCTATCAGGTCTCATAAATTAAAGGATACTCAGCAGGAGGTTGACAGGGTGGGATGATTTAAAATAATGAAAAGATATAATTTTGAAATCTTGTTGAATGGAAATCCTTAGGAATTTCTACCGAAGGAAATATCAGATCAAGACACATGTTGGTGAATCCAAAAGCTGATGCGAAAGTTAAGACTTCCAGGATGACTGATGCTTCAATCTCCATGGAGTCACTAAAAGGTGCAGGAGATTCAGTAGAAGAACAGGTTAGTGATTTCATAGCTTTTTGTTACTCTTCATTCTTAATAAGTGCTAAACAGGGTAGAGGAAGCTTTGAAAGCACATTAGGTGACCTATATGCATTCGTACAAGATGAAGAGGATTCCAGGACCCTTTGCTGATATATCAACAAATATATCATTTATCACTGAAGCCGGGTGTGAATAGAAAGTATCTAGATTACACAGGGGTTTTCTCTAAAACATCAAGACTTGCTTTAAGCCTTAGCTAAGAAAATGTATTACCTTGATATGTCTCAAAAGAATACATTCATATCTGTGTGACATTAATAAATGGAATTGGCAAGAAACTTTAAAATTAAACATATTTTATGATTGTTATTGTGAATTGGTTAGTTGGTAGATGAATACTTTTATATAAGAAAAACAGCTTATTAAAAGAAAGTTAACCTGCATTACAATTTTTTGTTATTATTCCCTATACTTGGAAAATAATATAAAGATTTTTACTTTCTGTAGCCCCACTCATTGACTTCTCCCTCATCTTAATGTCTGTAGTAATGTCTGTGAGGCCCTTTGGCATATGTCCTATATGACTCATTCATTTTATTTTACTTTTTGTTCTATTCTCTCTCCCCAGTTAGTGTTTAAGTCAGGGTAAGAAATCTGTGACTTGTGGACCAAGTGGTACTGCTACCTTTTTCGTACATGAAACGCTTTTGGAATACTGCTTTTCTCATTCTTTCATATAGTGTCTATGGATGCTTTTGTGTTAAAATGGCAGAGTTACTATAGAGAGTGTGTGCCAACAAAACAAAAGCATTTATTGTTAGGCCCTTCATAGAAAAAGTTTCTGAGCTCATGGTTCGCATTTTTTTCAGACCTTTCTAATATTTATTTTATTACTAATGATTATGTAGTAGTCTACTGGATTTAGCTGTGATTGACACTAAAGGCTTACTTATGTCACTTTTATCCCCCAAGTACCCATTTCACATTGGGGAGTAAATAGTTGCAAGTTCTTAACAAAAATTGAAAGCATCTTTTCATATACTGGTTTGTTTTGTCTTGAGTATAGCCTTGTTTTGAGTTAAGTCTGTGTTTTGTCCTACTTTATTAGCTATCACTCTTAGTGGGGTTATTTTGGTTGCTTCTTTGGGAATTATAATATACATCTTTAACTTACCACACCCTATTTTCAGCTAATATTTTCTTACTTCATTGATAGATTAAGGCCTTTTCAACAATGTGTGTGTACTTAATTTCTCCCTGCTGACTTTTGTGATACTGTTGTCATAAATTTTTCTTCTGAGTACAAACTCTAAAATATTTACTACTTTTACTCATTTAAGATCACTTGTCTTTATTTCAAATTGAGGCATAATTCATATATCATAAAATTCACTCTTTTAAAACCTACAATTCATTGTTTTTGCTTTGTGTATTCACTCAGTGTGGATCACCACAATCTAATTCTAGAATATTTTTACTACCCTGGAAAGAAACTCACAATGATTAAGTCACTCCCTGTGACCTAATCATCTCAGCCTCCATCAACCAGCAATCTACTTTCAGTCTGAACAGATTTGCCCTTTATGAAAATGTCGTATAAATGGAATCACAATGTGTGGCCTTTTTAACTGACTTCTTTCTTTTGTTATGATGATTTCAAGATTCTTCTGTGTTTTATCATGTGTCATTACTGCAGTCCTTTTTATGTTTGAATTCATGTTTTGCTTATCCGTTTGTCAGTTAATGGTCATTTGGGTTGTTCTACTTTTTGGCTATTTGGAATGTGCCTGCCGTGAATATTCTCATGCAGATTTTTCTGTGAACATATGTTTTTTAGTTATCTTCAGTATATATCTAGAAGTAGAATTGTTGGGTCTTATTGTGATTATATTTAAACTTTTGACAAAATGCTCAACTATTTTCCAAAATGTCTACACCATTTTATATTCCCACTAATAATGTATGAGAATTCCAGTTATCCGCATTCTAACAAACTTGTGTTTTATCTTTTTGGTGATAGTCATTCTATTGGATGTTAAGTGGTATTCTTTTCTTTTTTTTTTAATTTTATTTAAGCTATACAGATTTCATGTATTGCATATGTATAGATTCAGGAATGTAGTGATACTTTTCATCCCGCCCTCCCTCCTGCTCACGCTCTCCTCCTTCCTCCTCCCTCCTATTCCCATTCTATTTTTCACAAAGATCTATTTTCAGTTAACTTTATATACATAAGATTAGCCCTAGACTAAGTAAAGAGTTCAACAAATAATATGAAGAAAAAAAAAAACAGTGTTTCTCAACAGTTGAGACAAGGGCTATTCAAATCATCACAACTCAAATTGTCAATTTCACTTGTATAGGTTACCTTTTACATACTCTCTGTAACTCTGCCTTTCAAATAAATAAATAAATAAATCTTAAAAAAGAAAATAGAGTTCTATGTGCCTCATGTATTTGAACATCCCTTTCTTTCTGCAAATTAGGGAATTTTTCTGTAATTATTTCACTGAATAGGCCTTCTAATTCATTCTTTCTTTCCAAGCCTTCAAGAACTCCTAATACCCATATGTTGGGTCATTTGATAGTATCCCATAAATCTCCAAAACTTTTCAATTTTTCTAATTTCTTCTTCTTCTTCTTTTTTTTTTTTTTTTTGATCTGATTGAAAAATTTCCAATGATTTGTCTCCTAGCTTGGATATTCTTTCTTCTGCCTCACGAAGTCAGTCGGTAAGGCTTTCCAATTTAGTTTTTATTTGACCTATTTAATTCTTCATTTCTTTTTTCTTTTTTTTTAACTTTTATTTAGCAAATATAAATTTCCAAAGTACAGCTTATGGATTACAATGACTTTTCCCCCCCATAACTTCCCTCCCGCCTGCAACCCTCCCAATTCCCGCTTCCTCTCCCATTCCATTCACGTCAGATTCATTTTCAATTCTCTTTATATACAGAAGATCAATTTTATTTAATTTTGATTTCTCTTTAAAAAATCTCAATTTCATGGGAAAAATTTTCATTCATGTCATATATGGATTTCTTTAATTTGTGAATTTGCTTCTCATTACTTCTGAGTAATCCTGGGATTAATCTTTTGAATTCCATTCCTGCCATTTCATCAATCTCTTCATCTTCACATTTTAATATTGGAGTGTTGTTCTGTTCGTTTGGAGACATTGTGTTGTCGTCCTTATTTTTATTTCTTGAATTGCTGCCTGTATTTTTAGGCATTTGTGGAGATACTTGTTGGTTTCTTCCTCTGATGGCATTTAACTGTGGACTATGCCTCTATGGCTCAATGGAATGTCTGCACTTTCAGTTTATACCTAGAAGTTTACTGGGTATGGCTTGGGAACTCTGGTCAGTGGTCAAGAATGGGGCTAGTGTCCAGATGACACCCAGATTGGACATGGTAGATCTCCTATTGTTAACAGAAGGGGGCGTATGGTCACCTCTGCTGGTGTGTTCACACCCTCACCTCCTCTCTTCCAAGGTGATCAATGCCTGGGTGTTAGCCCTTAGAGGGTGCAGTGGTCATCTGTGCTACTGTAAGAACCACACACAAGATCTGTGCCGTCCTCACTGTGAGCACAGATCCTGATGCAGTGACCCACCCCTGACAATCAGGGAGCTCTGAGCATATGGAGCCCCACACCATGATTACCCAGAGACCCAGCTACACCTGTCTCATTCAACTTCTCTAACCTCTTAGGATTTTTCCCTACAACAATACACTGCCTTATACCATACCTAAATCTCTCAGCAAGCTAAAACGTAGCCACCCTGCTCTTAGATATGACATGAACTGAAAAAGCAATTCCAAAAAAAAATCTCAGATATTCAAATCTCTGCATCAAACTTCTGTATCCACACAAAAAGACCTTATTAAATTTTACTCTCTATCTTTCTTAGTCTCCCTAGTTTTATCCTTACTTATTCTAGCTTAACCACCACGAGTAATTTCAATAATAAAGATGCTCACAAATAGAGATCAACCAGCAACAACTATTAACCAACTTCCATAACTATACAATGCTGCTACCCCCATAGAATCCTCTCAAATGAAACCAACTTCATCCCCAGTCCCCCATATTTTAAAAATCAATTGCAATCTCCATCTCATCATTTATCACCGTTAATATAATTACTCCTATTTCTATTATTACCGCAAACACTAACATACTGAAAATTACTATATTTGACCCCCAAGTCTCTGAATACTCTGCAGTGGCTATAGCAGTTGTATACCCAAACACTACTAATATCCCCCCTAATAAATTAAAAATATTATTAAACCTAAAAAAGACCCACCAAAACTTAGAACAATACCACAACGCACACCACTGCTAACAGTTAACCCAAGTCCCCCATAAATTGGAGATGGTTTAGAAGAAAACCCACAAAACCAACTACAAATATAACATTTTTATTTATTTATTTATTTTAGAGTTATAGACAGGGAGACAGAGAGAAAGGTCTTCCCTCCGTTGGTTCATTCCCCAAATGGCCGCCACGGCCAGCGCTGCACCGATCTGAAGCCAGGAGCCAGGTGCTTCTTCTTGGTCTCCCATGTGGGTGCAGGGGCCCAAGCACTTGGGCCATCCTCCACCGCCCTCCCAGGCCACAGCAGGGAGCTGGACTGGAAGAAGAGCAGCCAGGACTAGAACCCGGTGCCCATATGGCATGCTGGCGCCACAGGCGGAGGATTAACCTAGTAAGCCTCGGCGCCGGCCCAAATATAACACTTAATAAAAATACAATATATGCCATAGTTCCCACGTGGACTCTAACCATGACCAATGACATGAACAATCACTGTTGTTATTCAACTATAAGAACCTAATGACCAACATTCGTAAAACACACCCATTACTAAAAATTGTCAATCACTCCCTGATTGATCTTCCAGCATCATCAAATATCTCTGCCTGATGAAACTTTGGCTCTCTTCTAGGACTATGTTTAATTATCCAAGTCGTCACTGGCCTTTTCCTAGCCATACAGTAGGTACCCTCTCTTGCAGTCTCTGAGTCCCCGCAGTCTCAGCACACAAGGCTCCCCCAGTTACAGGGTGCAGAGGATCAGCCCTTCCTCACTAGCCTGCCCAGTCCACAGAGAGGCAGGTGTTCCCAGAGCCGGCTGCCTGTGGATGCTTCGCCGAGGCAGTTTTAGCCCCAGACTCTTGGAGCCTGTGATATGTTGAGAGGCCAGGAGCACTTCACAATCATCTGTGGGTGTCTAAACCCCTGTCAGTTCTCCCAGGCAGACTCAGAGTCGATTAGGAGCACAGGTTTTTCTCTCTGGTAAAATCTCTGGATCACATGCATGTATTATTCCCGCCGACTGCAGCCCTACTCATTTGACAATCATGCTGGGCACGTGCAAGAGTCTACAGCCAATACTACGTCAGAATGGCTCCTTCTCCCCACCCATTTCCAGATTCGTGTACTGGAGCTGCTGTGTTTTTCTCTGCTGACAAGGTGGCAACTGTTCCCACCAGTTGTGGAGTGGGCGCACATGATCTGCACTGCAGCAGCGGCTACCTACTTATGTCCAAAATAGCACTTGCCTTCTCTTAGCCAGTTGCTGGGTGCTGTTGTTGGTGGGGCAGGGGGTAGTGGTGGTGGTGATGGGGAGAGACAGCTGTGCCCCTTTTTTCTCTGACTAGGTGGGCACCATGTCCCCTCAGGGTTCTGGGCTGGGCTGAATGACAGTGTAGTCTGCTAGGCTCTCCCTTTAGCTATATCAGCAGTGGCACAGGCCACTGCAGAATGATCTTACCTTGCTCTGCAAAGCTGGCGCTTTCTCCAGCTCAGGGCTGCTGGGGTCATTTGTTGTGTTCCTGCTTGTTGCTGGGCGTGTGCACCTTCCACTCAAATCCACGGCATTTCTCCTCCTTCCACTGAATCTCCACTGCAGTTTTCCCTCCAACTCTCCCTTGAGAATGCACTTTCTCCACTACTTTTTTTTTTCTTTTTTGCTATTTTTCCCTAGCCTAGAGCTGACCACCCTGTTGCCATTCTGTCATCTTAGAATCACTCTTTATGTTTTAAATTGCATTTCCCAAATGACTGAAGATGATGAGCATCTTTTTCTGTATATCTTTGCCATTTGTATATATTCTTCAGACAATATCGTGTCTGATCATATTTGAATTGTCTTTTTATTTTGATTTTTTGATTCTGTGTATAAGTCCTTTATCAGATGTATACTTTGCTAATAATTTCTCCCAATATAGGCATTATCTTCATTTTCTTATTGTCTTTTGCTGCAAGAAAAAGTTTTTAATTTTGATGAAGTCCAGTTTGTTTTCTTTTCTATCCAGTACTTTGGTGTCCTACCTAAGAAACTGATGTCTAATCCAATGTCACAAAGATTTATGTCTGTATTTTCTGTTAAGAATTTATAAGTTGGTCATTATATTTAATGTTTCATTTTGAGGTGATTTTTGTATATTGTGTGAGGTGGCAAATCAACTCAATCCTTTTTTTTAAATTTTATTTATTTATTTGAAAGGTAGAGTTAGAGAGAGACAGAGAGAAAAGTCTTCGATTCTCTGGTTTACTCCCCAAATGGTTACAATGGCCAGAGCTGTGCCGACTTGAATCCAGGAGCCAGGAGCTTCTTCTGGGTCTCCCATGTGGGTACAGGGGCTCAAGCACTTGGACCATCTTCCACTGCTTCCTTAGGCGTAAGCAGAGAGCTGGATCAGAATAGGAACAGCTGGGACTCGAACTGGTGCCATGTAGGATGCTGATGCTGTAGGCAGAGGCTTAGCCTACTGTGCCACAGCACTGGACCAGATCAACTCAATTCTTTTGCATGTGGATATCCAGTTGTACCAGACCATTTGTTGAAAAGGCTGTCCTTTCTCCATTGATTGTCTTGGCACCTTTGTCAGAAATCTGTTGACCATAAATGTAAGGGCTTATTTCTGGACTCTTCTGTTCCATTAATTTATGTTTTTATCTTTATGTAGTTACTACCCTGGCTTATAATTACTTTAGCTTTTCTGTAAGTTTTGAAATTTGGAAATTTAAGTTCTCCTACCTTATTTGTCTTTTCCAAGATTGGGCTATTCTGGATCCCATGTGTTTATGGAATTATAAAATAAGCACATATTTTTATTTTTGATGCTATTGTAAGTGGTTCGTAATTATATTTTCAGATTGTTTCTTTATTCCTTTATCTCACAATATGTTATACTTTTGATTTCCTTCTTGCCTTTCAAATGCCAGCTTTAAATTAAAGTCAAATTAATTAAATTAAAACCCAGTACAAATTTCCTTGGATTTGAGTATATTTAATAATCTTTTTAACTTTAAATTTAATGTAACTATATTTATTAAAGAAAAATTTTAAACTTGAAGAAAAATAAACAATAACAATCTAAACATCTATACTACCATATGCTGACTTTTACATCTTTGTTTTTCTCTGATTTGAGACTTAGGCGTACCTTTCCATCTTCTGCCTAGACATTTCTTCACAAATGTCTTACTGGCATCGTAAATTGAACATACTCTAAAACCAGCTCCTTCTTACCATCTTCTCTTTCCCTTTTCCTTCCCTGTCTTTCCCACCTTTGGCTATTGTTAATTCCAGGATTCATTTCAGGGTCTTTGGTTATTCTTTTTTTTTTTTTTTTTTTTTTGACAGAGTGGACAGTGAGAGAGAGAGACAGAGAGAAAGGTCTTCCTTTGCCGTTGGTTCACCCTCCAATGGCCGCCGCGGCCGGCGCACCGCGCTGATCTGATGTCAGGAGCCAGGAGCCAGGTGCTTTTCCTGGTCTCTCATGGGGTGCAGGGCCCAAGCACTTGGGCCATCCTCCACTGCACTCCCTGGCCACAGCAGAGAGCTGGCCTGGAAGAGGGGCAACCGGGACAGAATCCGGCGCCCCAACCGGGACTAGAACCTGGTGTGCTGGCGCCGCTAGGCGGAGGATTAGCCTAGTGAGCCGCGGCGCCTGCCAGTTATTCTTGGCTACCTGAAATAATTGGACTGACTGACTTTGGTGGTCGCACAAATGCCACTGATAATAGTTGTTGCTTCCTTTTACTTGTTACCTGTGGTTTGCTTGGGCTCCCTGAATTTCATTAAGATTCTTCTGAATGATACCAAAATACTGGGGAGAATGTTTTGTATTATACAAGGTAGGACGTATACTATAGTATTTAAGAGTACAGACTGTGGAAATTATGTTTGAAACTTGATTCTTCTGTTTAGCACCTGGGATCTTCTGTAACATGTACCCTTAATATAGAACAGAAATCATACTTACCTGATAACATTTTTGCGAAAATGAAATGGGATAATAAATATAAAGTACTTAGAATATTACTGGCATGCAGTAAGCACTAAATGTAGATGTTAGCTATTACTGTTACTACTCTTTGGTCTAGTGCCCTTTGGAATTAAACTCGGGATACTTTAAATGCTTAGTAACTCGTGCCTCTGTTGCCAACCTTAATACACCCATAAAGAAAAGTTCTTACTGTCTTTCATTAGGTGTTTTAGTAACATTCACCGAGGGACTGTCGTTCCCTGACATTCCCTAGTATTTAAAGCAGGAACAGCATCTGCTTTGAAGTTCATTCGGTGTACTTTTTTGTATAAATTTTGTGCTCTCCCCTGGTGACAGACGGACAGTTCCATAGCCTGTTTTTAATTCACAGTTGGTTTAAATGAAACCAGTAGGTGATGTTCCACAGATAAAAGATACTTAAGAAATATCACTTTCCATGCTTATTTTAAGTCTCTCAAAAAGATAATTTTATCTTTTTTTATTCTTTTGTTTTAGAATTTCTGCAAAGGAGGGACAAAGAGTGCATCATTGAAAGATTTATGTCTTGAAGACAAAAGACGTATTGCAAACTTAATTAAAGAACTGGCCAGGTGAGACAAAACCTTATATAAAATGCATTACTATGTAAAATACAGCTTTTTTAGAGAACAAAAAATTACACTTATATTGTCATGCTATTATGTCATTGATCGCATAGGAGCAAAGACTTAGGAAAAAAATGCATTTTTTGTTGCAGAAATAGATTTAAAAAACAAAGAAAGAAACACTAGAAACAAGCCACTCTCAAACTTATATTTTCTTACTTGTTTCCCCAAATTGTTTGATGCAAATATCTATCAAGAAGGAAATTTTTGAAGCTTAGCTCTGTTGTTGAGGAGGTCAGTTTTGCTTTAATCAAAGGCATGGCTGTTACCTTTGATTTTGCTTCATTATCAAATTTTTAAAAATTATAGTTGTATCAGAAGAATAGCTTCACTTTGCTAACTCCTATAGCTTTCATATAAGCAATTTGAATTTTCAGAATGATAATTCTCAACTGTTTGGAAGTACTACTCTAGTTTATTAATGATGCAGATGATACATATTTACTCTGTATATAATTTTATTGTCAACATACATGTGTGGTTTTGGGGGTCTTAAAAAAGTACTTAATGGGCTGGTGCCACAGCTCACTTGGCTAATCCTCTGCCTGCGGCGCTGGCACCTGGGTTCTAGTCCTAGTCAGTGCGCCAGATTCTGTCCCGGTTGCTCCTCTTCCAGTCCAGCTCTCTGCTGTGGCCTGGGAGGGCAGTGGAGAATGGCCCAAGTGCTTGGGCCCTGCACCTGCATGGGAGACCAGGAGGAAGCACCTGGCTCCTGGCTTCGGATTGGCGCAGCATGCTGGCCATAGCAGCCACCTGGGAGGTGAACCAACAGAAAAAGGAAGACCTTTCTCTCTGTCTCTCTCTCTCTCACTGTCTAACTCTGCCTGTCAAAAAAAAAAAAAAAAAAAAAACTTAATGAATGAAGATATAAATGGAAATGTATTAATATAAATTGTAAAAGTTGAATTTAGGGAGAGATCATACGTAAAAGTTGATAAAAAAAATAGTGCTAGTTTTTTTTTCATTCAATTGTGTGTTTGGAAATAGTAGAACTTTCCTTCTTTTTCTTTGAACTAACGATAGGCATAAGATGTGTTTCAAAATGTATTTCATATTGAGGCCTAAAAATAATGTTTGTAGAGGCTTTTATAAAATGATTGAAGTTAAAAAGTTACCCTATTGGGGCCGGGGCCATGGCATAGAAGGTTAAGCTTCTGCCTACAGGGCCAGCGTCCCATTTGGGTGCCGGTTTGAGTTCCAGCTGCTGCACTTGCAATCCAGATCCCTGCTGATCCACCTGGGACAGCACCAGTTGGGCTCCCACAGCTATGTGGGAGACCCAGAAGAAGTTCCTGGCTCCTGTCTTCAGCCTAGCCTAGCCCCAGCTGTTGTGGCCATTTGGGGAATGAACCAGTGGATGGAAGATTTTCTCCTTCTTTTTCCTCTCTCTCTCTTTTTAAAAGATCTATTTATTTATTTGAAAGTCAGAGTTACACACACACACACAGAGAGAGAGAGAGAGAGAGAGAGAAAGGTCTTCCATCCGATGGTTCACTCTCCAATTGGCCGCAATGGCTGGAGCTGCGCCGATCTGAAGCCAGGAGCCAGGAACTTCTTCCAGGTTTCCCACGTGGGTGCAGGGTCCTAAGGACTTGGGCCATCTTCTACTGCTTTCCCAGGCCATGGCAGAGAGCTGGATCAGATGTGGAGTAGCCGGGTCTCGAACCTAGCGCCCATATGGGATGCTGGCGCTTCAGGCCAGGGCATTAACCTGCTGCGCCACAGCACCAATCCCACTCTCTCTCTTTCTTTGTCTCTCTCTATTTCTGCTTTTCAAATAAATGAATAAATAAATCTATTTTTAGAGATATTTATTTATTTATTTATTTGAAAGGTAGAGTTACAGGCAGTGAGAGGGAGAGACAGAGAGAAAGATCTTCCATCCACTGGTTCACAACCCAAATGGCCACAGAGGCCAGAGCTGAGCCGATCTGAAGCCAGGAGACAGGTGCTTCTTCCGGGTCTCCCACATGAGTGCAGGGGCCCAAGCATTTGGGCCATCTTCTAATACTTTCCCAGGGCAAAGCAGAGAGCTGGACCAAAAGTGGAGCAGCCAGGACTAGAGCCGGCACCCATATGGGATGCGGGTGCCTTAGGCAGAGGATTAAGCTACTGCGCCACAGTGCCGGCCCCAATAAATAGATCTTTAAAAATCACAGAACCATCATTTTCACAGAAGAACAACAAAAAAGTGTGGGGTGGGGAGTGAGGTGGTTTTGGTACAGAACATAGGGTGTGAGAATTCAAAGTATATGCCTTAATCAGAATTTGATATACCACTTGAGACAAGCAATGAACTCTTTCATTAGACTTATTTGGCTATTGTAGTCCCTAACGTAGAGTTTTCATTAGCTTCAATGTTCTTTTTATTCTCAATATTTTGAAGATGATCTTCTCAAAAGGCTATTACCACAGAGATGGCTATAGATGTCCTTAGCACATGTTTGTTTGATGGCATTGAAAAGCTATTTATTAATGATCTTTCGTGGCCATTATTGTTCTTACTGCCCCATTTCATTTCAGCTGCCTCGCTTGCCGAATACTGGAAATATCAGAGCATATTATTTTGTTTTTTTATAATCCTTTGTTTCCTAGCACAATGATAATTTCTTGGTAATTTTTTGGTAGAAGCTCAGTGTGTTATTATAAGATCAGTATGAGTATAAATCTGATTATACTGCTAAAGATCCCATTATTACTGTATTTTCTATTAATACACCGGACCATAGGAGTACACAGGACCACAGGATTACAGGACATTCTTGGCTGTTTGAATTATGCCAAGTTTCTGCTATAGGGCATTTCAGTTTGATTTTTTTCTACCTACTCTCCCCAAACCATTTTCTTTATTTTTTGCAAAACTCTTTCATTGAAATACGTTTGTAGAGAATAGAATTCTGTATACCTCAGGCTCTGGCAACAAAGCATTCCAAGCCTTTATGTTCTTTTCCTCCAAATTTCCAACCCTGTTTCAAATAGCTGTTTTCCCTTTGGCATCAAATACACTCATTTCTCTTTTATCTTAAGAAATAAAATACTCGTTTGATCATATATTTCCCTGTAGCCACTTTTTTTTTCTTTGTGCTCTGCAATAAACTTCATTCCTAGAGAGAAGTCTATAATATTATTTTCTACTCTATTGTATTTTATTCTCTCATGGAGCATGCTTGCTCATCAGTCTTATCTATTTATAAGTATATCAAACTAATTTGCACACAGCAATGTGTACCTACTTTAAGTGTATATTTCAGTTAGTTTTGACAAATATATATAATACATCCTTTTCACAATATACACATTTATGTCACTTCAAAAAGTTACCTTTAGATGGTTTTAGTTCCTTCCTCTATCCTCCATTCCAGGCAACCATTAATGTGATTTCAGTCATTATAATTTAGTTTTATATGTTTTGATGCACCATCTATAAATGGCCATACAGTGTGGACTCTTATTATTCTCTGGTTTCTTTCATTCAACATAATTATGTTGAATGCTTGTGTGCAGTAAAATATGCATAACATAAAATTAGCCATTGTGATCATTTTAAGTGTATCATTCACTGGCATTAAGTATATTCACATTGCTGTGCAAGAGTTTCCATCATCCATTTCCAGAATGTTTCATCATCCAAACTGAAACTCTGTACCTTTTAAATAGTAGCGCATTCTCCTCTTCCCCTTACTCCTGGTAACTATGGTGCTACTGTGTATCTCTATGAGTTTGACTCTTGAAGTACCTCCTATAAGTGGAATCATATAATATTTTATCTTTTGTATCTGGCTTATTCACAGCATAACCTTTTTTAAAAAATTTATTTACTTGTATATTTATTCATTTAGAAAGCCTGAGTTGGGGAGAAGGAGAGGAAAGGAGAGAGATCTTCCATCCAGTGATTCACTCCACAGATGGCCTAGTGTTGGGCCAGGCCAAAGCCAGAAGCCTGGAACTTCATCTAGGTTCCCCCGTGTCAATGGCAGGGGCCCAAGTACTCAGGCCACCTTCTGCTGCTTCTTTCAGGCCATTAGCAGAGAGCTGGATCAGAAGTGGAGCAGTCCAGAATTGCACTAGCACCCTTATAGGATGCTGGTGTCACAGGAAGCAGCTTTACCCACTGCCACAACACCAACGTCTCACAGCATAATTTTTAAAGTTGTTTTCAATTTCTTGTGTATAAGAGTAGTTAACTTTTAGATTGTTCAATAATATTTATTGTACAGGTGACTGTGCCTTAATTTATTTATCTGGTCATCTATAAATACCTATGAATTGTTCCAGTTCTTGCCTCTTATGAGCAAAGCTTCCGTAAACATTCATGTACAAATAATGGATCTCATTTTTCTTAGTAAAAATCATCTGCATATGTTAAGTGCATATTTATTTATTTATTTTTTAAAGACATTTATTTGAAAGAGTTACACAGAGAGAGGAGAGGCAGAGAGACAGAGAGACAGAGTGAGAGAGCAAGAGCGAGAGAGCAAGAGAGAGAGATCCTTCATTAGATGTTTCACTCCCCAATTGGCTGTAACATCCAGAGCTGTGCCAATCTGAAGCCAGGAGACAAGAGCTTCTTCCAGGTCTCCCACGTAGGTGCAGGGGCCCAAGGACTTGGGCCAACTTCTACTGCTTTCCTAAGCCATAGGTATAACAGGGATCTGGATCAGAAGTGGAGCAGTCGGGTCTTGAACCGGTGCCCATATGGGATGCCTGTGCTTCAGTCTAGGGCGTTAACCTGCTGCACCACAATGCTGTCCCCAAGGGCATATTTAACCTTGTAAGAAACTGCCCAAGGATTTCCCAATATGCTTGTATTGTTTCCCAATGTGTTTTATCATTTCACATTCCTCCACAGACCAATTCCTAGTATTCTCATTCTTTTAAAATTTATTCATTCTAATGAGTCCAAAGGTATATGCATGTAGAATTAATCTGTTTACCCAATGATTAATGTGATCAATTGCCATTCTTTTGTGAAGTGTTTGTTCAAATCTTTTTCCTATTTTTGTCATCCATTACATTCTCTTCTTAATATTGAGGGATTAAGAGTTCTTCATAAATTCTGTATATAAGTTGTCAAATATCTTTTCCCCCAGCATGTGCTTTATAGTTTCCTATTGAAAAGCAAAATTCTTATTTTGATGAAGTTTAATTATCATTTTTCTCTTGTGGTTTATGTTCTTTTGTTCGAAGAAATCTTGCTCACTGCAAAATTGTGAAGACATTCTTTGTAAGTTTGAAAAGACTCTGCAGACTTATCTCAGCCTCATTGTCAGACTCAGTTGACCTTAGATACATAATCTGTTTCTTGGCTCTTTCAGATGAAGTATATGTCTTTATTTATACCACTACCTCACTGACTTGATTGCTATAATTTTCGTTTAAGTCTTAAAATAAACTTTGTTTTTGGAAATTGTTTTGACTCTGAGTTCCTTTGCATTTCATTATAAATTTTAGAATCAACTTGTCAACTTTTAAAAGAAAATTGCCTTCTGGCCGGCGCCGCGGCTCAATAGGCTAATACTCCACCTAGCGGTGCCGGCACACCGGGTTCTAGTCCCGGGCGGGGCGCTGGATTCTGTCCCAGTTGCCCCTCTTCCAGGCCAGCTCTCTGCTGTGGTCCGGGAGTACAGTGGAGGATGGCCCAAGTGCTTGGGCCCTGCACCCCATGGGAGACCAGGAGAAGCACCTGGCTCCTGCGTTCGGATCAGTGCAGTGCGCCGGCCGCAGCGCGCCAGCCGTGGTGGCCATTGGAGGGTGAACCAACAGTAAAGGAAAACCTTTCTCCCTGTCTGTCTCTCTCTCTCTGTCCACTCTGCCTGTCAAAAAAAAAAAAAAAAAAAAAAAAATTGCCTTCTGCAATTTTTGGGGGGGATGTGTTGGATTCATGGATCAATTTGACAAAAATTGACAGCTTTACTGAGTATTCTAATCTGTGAACATGCTATCACTACATTATTTATTTGAATTTTCCTGTGGTGATTTGTAATTTTCAGAATAAAAGTCCTACATGGGCCAGTGCCGTGACTCACTTGGTTAATCCTCCGCCTGCGGTGCCAGCATCCCATGGGCGCTGAGTTGTAGTCTCTGTTGCTTCTCTTCCAGTCCAGCTCTCTGCTGTAGCCCAGGAGTGCAGTGGAGGATGGCCCAGGTGCTTGGGCCCCTGCACCCGCATGGGAGACCAGGGAGAAGCACCTGGCTCCTGGCTTTGGATCGGCACAGCTCCGGCTGTGGTGGCCATTTGGGGAGTGAACCAACGGAAGGAAGACCTTTCTCTCTGTCTCTCTCACTGTCTAACTCTATCTGTCAAATAAAAAAAAAAAAAGTCCCGTGCATATTTTGATACATTCATTCTAATGTATTTTATGTTTTTGATGCGATTGTAAATGGTGTTATTTTAAAATTTAATTAAGCATTTATTTTTTAATTTCATTTGATTGTTCAGATGAAGAAACAGTTGATTTTTAAAATTTTGACTGGATATCCTTCAATCTTTTAAAATCCACTTGTTACAGTAGTTTTTGTTAGAATCCTGTGTGTTTTCCATATAAAATGCTATGACATCTACATGTAAAAAGTTTCAGTTTTTACTTGATATATGATCATGTCATCTGTGAATAAAGTTAATTTTTCTTTTCTTTCCAATTTGAATGTCTTATTTCTTTCTCTTCTCTATTTATTTCCTTACACATTCTGGCTAGAATCTCCAGTACTTGTTGAGTAGATGGAAACAACCACCATCTTTGTCTTATTTCTGGTATTGGTGGGAAAGTGTTCAGTTTTTCATCAAGATATTAGTAAGAAGTTAGTTAGATGTTAGTTGTGGGTTTTCCTTGATTGTCACTTGTCA
This sequence comes from Oryctolagus cuniculus, assembly GCF_964237555.1. Taxonomy (NCBI): domain Eukaryota; kingdom Metazoa; phylum Chordata; class Mammalia; order Lagomorpha; family Leporidae; genus Oryctolagus; species Oryctolagus cuniculus. Next base: position 40,845,334 of record NC_091441.1, on the reverse strand, counting down.
TGTTAGGGAATTTTCTTCCTCTTCCATTTTAGTATTTTTTTTTTTATTGTGAGAAACCTTGGATTTTATCAAAGACTCTTTTTAAATCAGTTGGTGTGTTCACATTTTTTTGTTTACTTTAGTACTGTGGTATGTTATGTTGGTTGAATCATCCTCACTCTTCTGTGGCAAATACCAGTTGGCCATGTTATATAATCCTTCTCGTATGCTTTAGGGTTTGATTTGCTGGTATTTTGCTGAGGAATTTTGAATCTATATTCATTAAGGATATTGGTGTATAGTTTTGTTGTTGTTTGTAATATCTCTATTCTGTATCATAGAATAAGTTATAAACTGTTGCCTTCCCTTAGTTCTTTGGAAGAGTTTGAGAAGGATTGATGTTAATATTTTGAGTGCTTGGTAGGGTTCACCAGTGAAGCCATCTGATCTTTGACTTTTCTTTGTTGGAAAGATTTTTATTATTAATTCAGTCTCTTTACTTGTTATATATCTGTTCAGGTTTTCTGATTGTTCTTGAGTCAGTTTGTATAATGTTTTGTTTATGGAAAATTTTCTGTTTCATTTGGGTTGTCCAATAATTTGTTGAGTTCAGTTATTCTTAAAATTATAATCATTTTTATTTCTGTATGGTTGGTAGTAATGGTCCCCCTTTAATGTCCAATTTTATTTATATCATCTCTTAATTTCCTCATTAGCCAAAGATTTGTCAACTTTGTGATCTTTTCAAAGAACCAGTGTTTGCTTCTGTTTATAGAGTCTATTTTTAAAAGGGAAATATGATTTTTTTTAAAAAAAGATTTATTTATTTATTTGAAAGGCAGAGAACATGTGCTTCCATCTGCTGGTTCATTCCCCAAATAGCAGCAATGACCAAGGCTGGGCCAGGCTGAAACAAGGAGCCAGAAGCTTCTTCTGGGTCTTCTGCCATGCTGCTTTCCTAGGCATATTAACAGGGAGCTGGATCAGAAGTGGAACAGCTAGGACCCTAAACCAGCATCCATATGGGATGCCAGCACCACAGGCTTAGGCTTAACCTACTGTGCAACAGCACCAGACCCTGTTTTTCTATTCTTATTTCATTAATCTTTGCCTTAACTTTATTGTTTTCTTCCTTTTGCTATGTTTGTGTTAGTTTGCGCCACATCTTGCCAACACTTCTTGTTTTCCAGTTTTTGGATTATAGCCATCCTAGAAGATTTGAAAAATGGTATTTGTGGTTTTGATTTTCATTTCTCTAGTGATTGTTTATGTTGAGAGTATTTTCATGTGCTTGTTACTGTTTGAAAATATTCTTTGAAGAAAGCCTGTCTAAATCCTTTGCTCATTTTTTAATTGGATTGTTGTTGAATTATAAATTTTCTTTTCTTTTTCTTTTTTTTTTTTTTTTTGACAGGCAGAGTGGACAGTGAGAGAGAGAGAGAGACAGAGAGAAAGGTCTTTCTTTTGCCGTTGGTTCACCCTCCAATGGCCGCTGCGGCCCACGCGCTGCAGTCGGCGCAATGCGCTTATCTGAAGCCAGGAGCCAGGTACTTATCCTGGTCTCCCATGGGGTGCAGGGTCCAAGCACTTGGGCCATCTTCCACTGCACTCCCGGGCCATAGCAGAGAGCTGGCCTAGAAGAGGGGCAACTGGGACAGAATCTGGCATCCCGACTGGGACTAGAACCCGGTGTGCCGTGCCGCAGGCAGAGGATTAGCCTATTGAGCCAAGGTGCCGGCCTGTAAGTTTTCTTTATCTGTTCTGGTTATATAGGAACTTGTCAGATTATATGATTATAAATATTTTCCTCTCAATTTATGGTTGCTGTTTGAATTTCTTGATGGTGTCCTTGGAAACATAAAAGTCTTAAATTTTTATGAACTTTAAATCATTTTCCTTTCATTGTTTTTATTTTTAGTGTCATTTTCTATTTTTCCTTTTTTTCTTATTTGTGGTAGTTCCTTAGTCTTTCCTTGCTTTCTATGATGTAACACTTCTGAAAAGGATTATTCAGATATTTTGTAGTATTCCTTTCATTTTGGGATTTCCTCACATTTTCTCATGATTACATTACTTTATATTGAATTATATCCAGAGGTGCATGATGTTGATGTATTGATGTTTATTACTGGTCATTTTAACTTTGCTCATTTGGTTAATGTGAAGTATGCTAGGTTTTCCCCTGGAAAGTTAGTATTTTTATCTTTGTGATAAATGTACATCTTAGGTGGTAATTCAAATACATTATTTGAATTATTGGGATAATTCAAATACATTATTTACTCTTCAACCTTTATCTACTTCTAAAAACATCCATTGGAGGAACTTGCATTCAACAACTGTTATAGTAATATCCCGAAACTAACCTTATCTTTCTCTTGTTTTGTTTTTGTTTGCTGGAATTTGTATTTAGGGGTGAGCAGCTCCTCATTCCCTATTTATTTATTTCAGTATTTATTTCATTTCCTTTTTAATCTGTATTGGACTCATGTATATTTATTTTATTATCTAATATTCAGAGAAACAAATTGAAACAGCAGATGGTAAAATAAAGCCTTTTTATCTTGAGATTATCTTAGAGTTACTAGTACTTGCTAGAAATAGTAGAGTCCCAGCTCTGGCTCTCTATTCCAGCTTCCAGATAATATAAACCCTAGGAGGTAGCAGGTGGCTCAAAGTAGTTGGGTCCCTGCTACCCACATAGGAGATCTTGATTGAGTTCCCAGTTCCTGGCTTTATCCTGGCCCAACCCTGGCTCTTTTGAGTATTTGAGGAGTGAACCAGATGGAAGATCTCCACTTCTCTGCCTCCGAAAAAATTTTTAAAAAGAAGGAAGTAAACAGACAATATTGAGATAGCCCATGTGCCATTTACCCAGTTTTCACCAATGCAGATACTTTAACTATATTTAGGATTTATATATTTAGTATATTTAGTTCTTTGCAATTTACCTCATAGGTAGATTTCTGTTACCACCACTATTTAAACTACAAGACAGTTCTTTTAAAAGGATCACTGGTGCTTTTTAAAGATGCAGCTGCTTCCCTTACCCACTTATTCTGTAATCTCTAGATGCCACTAATCTGCTCTCTATCTCTTTAATTTTGTTATTTCGAGGAGGCTATATAAATAGGATCATATAGTATGTAATTTTTTTGTTATTGGTTACTGAGACCTGCTCAGCAACTTTTCCAGGGTGAAGAGGGAATGGAGTGCAATAAATAAAGACAAAGACAAGAGATTATGCAGAAGCAGGGGCCAGAGGGAGCTTCTCCGCAGGCAGAGAAGCCATGTCTCATGTCTCTGTCTCTTTGCCTCTCCTGGCGGTGGCTTCTATTCTCTCCAGGTAACATTCAGCCTTGCTGCATCAGCAGTTGTATCTTTGTTCACATCAGCACAATTTGGCCTATGTGGGGATATGTATCAGGCTATCTCTCAATGAGGAACATCTTGTGAGACCAACAGACCCTTGCCCATTTGTCTCAGGTGTTACCTCATGAGGAGAGGAACATCTTGTGGGATAAACAGACCCTTACCCATTATCCTGGAACAAGACATCCAAGCCCTCTGTGGCATGAGCCTTCCCACAACCTAAGGCAAGAGATCACTGTTCCCAGCATCCTTGGCCTTCCAAGAAATGCAGACACGATGTTCCTGAAGGCCACCACAAAACACACCCAACACTGGAGTTACAGGGAAGGTTTATTGTCGAGTGGGGGAAACATGACAGTCTGAAGAGAGAGGGCAGAAAGAGGTGGGCCGATGCCGTGGCTCAATAGGCTAATCCTCCACCTTGCGGCGCCGGCACACCGGGTTCTAGTCCCGGTTGGGGCGCCGGATTCTGTCCCGGTTGCCCCTCTTCCAGGCCAGCTCTCTGCTGTGGCCAGGGAGTGCAGTGGAGGATGGCCCAGGTGCTTGGGCCCTGCACCCCATGGGAGGCCAGGAAAAGCACCTGGATCCTGGCTCCTGCCATCAGATCAGCGCGGTGCGCCGGCTGCAGCGGCAGCCATTGGAGGGTGAACCAACGGCAAAAGGAAGACCTTTCTCTCTCTGTCTCTCTCTCACACTGTCCACTCTGCCTGTCAAAAAAAAAAAAAAAAAAAAAAAAAAAAAAAAAAAGAGGGAGAGGGGTCCAGAGAGAGAGGTTGAGGGAGCACGTGTGTGGGAAGCAGGTCCTGTTATTGTTTTGCATAGGGTAGGAAGAGAGAGCAACGCATCCTATTAGGGTGGGCGTGGAGCTGATGCTTTGGTTGGGCCATTTGGTCACCTGACTAAGCAGGGCAGGCTGGGTTTAGGACCACAGATAAGACGGCACCATTTTACTAACAGTTCCTGTCTTTCCTCAAGAGATTGCTAATATTTTGTTGTGCATTTTTATCTCGAATCTCATGAGAGGTATTGGTATATAGTTTTTTTCTACTATTTTAGTCTGATTTTGTTATAATGATAATGCTAGCCTCGTAAAAGTGAGTTTAGAAATATTTCCTCTTCTACTTACTGGAAGAAATTGTGGAAGGTTGATGTTGATTCTTACTTAAGTGTTAAAATTCTCCAGTGAAACCATCTGGGCCTGGAGATTTCTTTTTGAAGAACTTTTTAATTAAAAGTTCTATTTCTTTTATGGTTGTAAGATTATTCAAGTTATCTAGTTCATCTTGGTTGAGCTTTAGGGATTTGCGGTTTGCAAGAATTGTTCCACTTCTAAGTTGTTGAATTTATGAGCATAAAATTATTAATAGTATTCCCTTATTATCCTTTTAATTTCTGCAGGAAATTCCACATCATTCTGATGTGAGGATTTATATCTTTTCTCTCATTTTCATCAGTCTTGCTTGGTTTACCAATCTCATTAACTTTTTTCAGAGGCATAGCTTTTTGTTTCATTGATTTTTCTCTCTTTTTACTATTTTCTGTTTCATTGATTTTTTTTCGCTTATCTATGTTATTCCTTCCCTCCCTGTTGCTTTGTGTTTACTCTGCTTTTTGTTGTTTGTTAACATAACAACTTGGAGACCATTTTAATGTAAGCATTTAGGGCTGTAGCCTTTTTTCTCCTCACTGGTTTTACTGTACCTCACATTTTTTAATTTGCTGTGTTTTACATTTCATTCAGTTGTCCAGCGCTGCAGCTCACTAGGCTAATCCTCCACCTGCGGCGCTGGTACTCTGGGTTCTAGTCCCGGTTGGGGTGCCGGATTCTGTCCTGGTTGCTCCTCTTCCAGTCCAGCTCTCTGCTGTGGCCCAGGAAGGCAGTGCAGGATGGCCCAAGTTCTTGGTCCCTGTACCCGCATGGGAAACCAGGAGGAAGCACCTGGCTCTTGGCTTTGGATCGGTGCAGTGTGCCGGCCGTGGCGGCCATTTTGGGGGGTGAACCAATAGAAGGAAGACCTTTCTCTCTGTCTCTGTCTCTGTCTCTCTCACTGTCTAACTCTGCCTGTCAAAAAAATTTCATTCAGTTCTGAATATTTTTCAAAATTTCCTTTGAGACTTCCTCTTTGACCCATGATTTATCTGGAACTGTATTGTAAATTTTCCACATATTTGGAGATTTGACTCTTATTTTTCTAGTGCTGGTTCCTTTTTCTATTGCTTCTTTTCTTTTCTTTTCTTTTCTTTTCTTTTCTTTTCTTTTCTTTTCTTTTCTTTTCTTTTCTTTTCTTTTCTTTTCTTTTCTTTTCTTTTCTTTTCTTTTCTTTTCTTTTCTTTTCTTTTCTTTTCTTTTCTTTTCTTTTCTTTTCTTTTCTTTTCTTTTCTTTTCTTTTCTTTTCTTTTCTTTTCTTTTCTTTTCTTTTCTTTTCTTTTCTTTTCTTTTCTTTTCTTTTCTTTTCTTTTCTTTTCTTTTCTTTTCTTTTCTTTTCTTTTCTTTTCTTTTCTTTTCTTTTCTTTTCTTTTCTTTTCTTTTCTTTTCTTTTCTTTTCTTTTCTTTTCTTTTTTTGAAAGGCAGAGCAGAAACAAGAGCAAGATTGGTTGTCCATCTTCTGATTCACTCCCTAAATGCTGGTAACAGCCAGGACTAGGCTAGGTAGGAACCAGGAACCAGGAATTCCGTTGGATCTCCCACATAGTGGCAGGGGCTCAAGCACTTGGGCCATCATCCACTGTCCTCCTAGGTTTAATAGTAGGGAGATAGATCAGAAGTGGAGCAGCCAGAACTTGAACCTGCACTCCAATATGGAATGCTCATATCATAGACAGCAGATTAACCCATTGTGCCACAACACCAGACGCTATTATTGGTTTCTTTCTTTCTTTCTTTCTTTTTTTTTTTTTTTTTTTTGACAGGCAGAGTGGACAGTGAGAGAGAGAGACAGAGAGAAAGGTCTTCCTTTCCTTTGCCGTTAGTTCACCCTCCAATGGCCGCTGCGGCTGGCGCACTGTGGCCGGCGCACCATGCTGATCCGAAGGCAGGAGCCAGGTGCTTCTCCTGGTCTCCCATGCGGGTGCAGGGTCCAAGCACTTGGGCCATCCTCCACTGCACTCCCTGGCCACAGCAGAGAGCTGGCCTGGAAGAGGGGCAACCGGGACAGAATCTGGCACCCCGACTGGGACTAGAACCTGGTGTGTCGCCGCCGCTAGGCGGAGGATTAGCCTGTTGAGCCACAGTGCCGGCTATTATTGGTTTCTAGTTTGGTTCGTTTATGATCAGAGAATGGTTTTTCCAGTTCTTTTGAGATTTATTTTATGGTCTAGAATATGGTCTTGGTGTATGTTCATGAGTTATTGAAAGAAATTTTCATAATTGTAACTCTTCAATAACATTGATAAACCTTATATCTGCTATCTTTAGTATCTTTCCTGTTTTTGTTATAGTCATCCTGTATATAATTAATCCTCCATTTCTGTGGTTCCTCCTTTGCCTGTACAGAAACATTCCTTATTGTGCTGGAATTCTTGACTCCCCATTCCAGTCCACCATTCCCCTCCCATGAATGCTCCTTTCTCCCTGTTTGTGTTCTTGTGTACTAATCCAAGCTAAATACACGTTACCTAAATGCCCTCCTCACTCCTCTCTGATTCTGACTCTATGCTGGACTATCCTCACTGCTTGGATATTGTCTTCCCTCTGCTTACACTTTGACATCCTTCATCAGTCCATACCTTTGTGGTTAGTTGTACTTCCCCTTCTCTGGCTCTGACTTCATGTTTATCCACTTGCTCTCTTACATGTGAGGATAACCTCTTCCAATCCTCAGGCTGTCATTGCATGCCAGGCTGCCCCTTCTTGAGATTACCTTTTCTCTCTCTGACCTTAGGAATATGGTATCCTGTGCTTGTCCCAGTTGTCTTTTACTCATGGGGCTGCTCCTGTAGAGATGTGGGAGACCTGAAAGAAGCTTCAGGCTCCTGGCTTCAGCCTGGCTTCAGCCTGGCTCTGGCCCAGCCCCAGCCATTGTGGCCATCTGGGGAGTGAACCAGTAGATGGAAGATCTCTCTCTGTCTCTCGCTCTCTCTATATCTTTTTCTAATAAATAAATCTTAAAAAAAAAAATAGTGCCTTTGAAGTTCAAAGCATTGCTACAAGAGCATGTCCTTAAAAAAAAAAAAAAAGAAAGAAAAGAAAAAAGAAAACTAGGGACTATGATTTTAGCAATGTTAGGTCAGTAAACCATAGATGTCCAAATTCTAAGAATGGCTTTCCTGAGGGATTCACTGAGGCCTATCTGTGAGGCCCTCTTTAATTGGTATTTTTGTTGGTGATATGTATTGAAGAATCAAAATGATGCCTGTTAGATTTATTGATAGTTCTAAATGAAAACAGATGTGAGTAGAATATATAAATGAAATTTAGGATTGGTATAGTAGGTTGGAAAAATAGATTCATTCAGACAGTGTAAAAGACAACAGTGAAGAATAGAGGATATTATGTACCAAAGGAAAAACAAATTAGAAATTTATGTTAAAGTAAGACTTGCTGATTAGGCCCAGTATATAAGAAAAATGAGAGGGACCTCAGCCCACAGTTAAATGTAACTTGAATATGAGACCTCAAAGTCATGCTGTTTAGGCAAGAAGATAAACAGATAAGACTAGTATGAGTTTTTAATAATCTATGGAGGCTTCCTTAATAATCTGTACATGCTCAGAGAACTTTTTATTTGTCTTAACTGTACTAATGAAAGAATGGGGTACAAATGTGACTGAGAATTTACAGGCTAATGGAGACTAGATACCACAAAGATAAATTAGAGGTATTGCAAGTTATTTAGCTTGTAGAAGACAGTGCTAAAGGATGAGTTGATACATGGGTTTCAAGTAAATGAAGGGGTTTCCCTGAGGTGTCCAGTATTGATTTACATTTGCTGAAGGAGTAAGTGGAATATTGATTGATCCATCTAGGTGGTATTAGGAGAGCGAATTCTTTTTGTTGTAGTTTGCTGAATTAAGTGACCTTAGAAAGTCTTTTACAGTAAAATTAATGAATTGCTTGCATAGATGAGAAAAGCAGTGTCATTTATGAGGATTTGAAGAATGGATGGATTTACAAAATATTGTAGGTTGTGCTGAAAGATAGTGACAGTTCTCTATGTTTCGATTTGCATTTTTTTACTGAGGTTTTTTTTTTTTTTTTAAATGGGGAGGGATACCTTAGACTATTGCATAGATTATACTATGTACATGGTTTTTAAAGGCAGAACAAGTTTTAATGTTTTAAAGTGATCTTGGCCACAATTGCAGTTTCTGATGTATATGAGCCATGTTCCAAGAAGCCTTTAAAAAACCCTTTCACTATTTCATGTCCTATGCCCATACTGTCAAGTAATGCATTGTTCCCCAATGAATAACTTGTGCACTGACTTCATTTGAGGACAGTATTCTTTTTTAGGCTCAGATGCTCTGATTTTTCCCAGAGGACAATTTGCTATTTCTACTTGACATTTCTCAGAAGAAAAATAGAAAGTGTAGCACCATTAATTTCCCATTGTAAAATGAGCACATCATTATTTTATATTTATTCTGATCCTTTTTTAAAAAACTGATCTTAACTTTTTTGTCAAAATTAAATGTACATTGAAGTACACTAAGACAGTTTGGATTTAAGTTTTCAGTGACTAAGAGTTTTCTTCATCTACCCATTAGAAGTCTGTGTGGATTTTTCCCTCCAGGGTGAGGAATGTGGCATACACCAGTCATTGTAATGGATTACATAGAAAATTTCAAGAAAAGGTAAAGAAGCTTTAACTTGCTTAGGTAGAAAGGCCTTTTCTGAATTTTAATGGAGTTTGACAATGTAGAATAGTTAGTAGGTCACAATTCACTTTAAGATGGTTTATTCTGACCTTTATGAGTCAAAGAATACCTTTTGGGTAATTGGTGATCTCTGCAGTCTTTCTTTTAATTCATTTTTTTAAAAAGATTTATTTGTTTAATTTGAAAGCCAGCGTTAAACAGAGAGAGGAGAGGCAGAGAGAAAGAGGTCTTCTATCCAATGGTTCCACTACTCAATTGGCCGCAACGACTGGAGCTGCGCCGATCCGAAGCCAGGAGCCAGGAGCTTCTTCCAGGTCTCCCACATGGGTGCAGAGGCCTGATGACTTGGGCCATCTTCTACTGCTTTCCCAGGCCATTGCAGAGAGCTGGATTGGAAGTGAAGCAGCTGGGTCTCGAACCAGTGCCCATATGGGATGCTGGCACTTCAGGCCAGAGTGTTAACCCGCTGCACCACTTCGCCAGCCCCTCTTCTAATTCCTTTTATTTTATTTGACAGGTAGAGTTATAGACAGTGAGAGAGAGAGACAGAGAGAAAGATTTTCCTTCCATTGGTTCACTCCTCAAACGGTCACTACATCTGGAGCTGAGCTGATTGAAGCCAGGGGCCAGGTGCTTCCTCCCAGTCTCCCATGCAGGTACAGGAGCCCAAGCACTTGGGCCACCCTCCACTGCCCTCCCAGGCCACAGCAGAGAGCTGGACTGGAAGAGGAGCAACTGGGACTAGAACCTGGTGCCCATATGGGATGCCGGCGCTGCAGGCAGAGGATTAACCAAATGAGCCATGGCGCCGGCCCCTCTAATTCCTTTTAAAAAATTATTTATTTGAAAGAGAGAGGCTGACACAGAGCTGTCACATCTACTAGTTCACTCCCTAAATGGTTACAGTAGCCAGGACTGGTCCAGGACAAAGCCAGATGCCAGGAACCTGTGGGGAGCAATCCGGACTAGACTGAGTTACTGGAATTAAGACTTATTCTATGCATCTGCTCTCCCACAATATGGCGCTGGGAGAGAAGTAAACAGCTTCCGCACAGCTGCCTCCAGTTCAACCAATAAACTGTAGGACTTGCTCCTGATTGGAGAGCAGTGTACTCGGCGTGTGGGCAGCCGAGTTAGGATTGGCGGAGGAGGACTATAAAGGAGGAGAGAGACGGCATGCACCAGGAACATCTAAGGGGAACATCTAGCTGAAGGAACACCTGTGCAGCCCCCGAACAGAGCCGGCCGGCGGTGTGCCGCTCCCCTGCGGAAGTGGGGAATGCGGCCAGGGGGAACTGCCCTTCCACGGAGGTGGAAGGGATAGTAGCCAACCCGGGAAGAACCAGCAGCAAACCCGGGGAGGGCCGAGCAGACGAAAGAACAGCGCAGGGTCCTGTGTCGTTCCTCCACGAAGAGGGGGAGCGACATAATGGTGCCGTGACTCGGATATGAAGCCAAGGCAGGGTTTAATGTCGTTCCTCCACGAAGAGGGGGAGCGACATAATGGTGCCGTGACTCGGATATGAAGCCAAGGCAGGGTTTAGTGTCGTTCCTCCACGAAGAGGGGGAGCGACATAATGGTGCCGTGACTCGGATAGGAAACCTAGCTCGGATAGAAAACCTAGGACGGATAGCAAACTTAGGAGGGAAGAAACGGGAAGAAGTGGAAAATTACCGGAGAGAGAGACTAGCAAACAGCCTAGGGAAAAGCCGGACGAAAAGGGTGCCGGAAGAAGCTATTGAAAGCCTAGGCATAGACTCAGATACGGACTACGGGGGGAAGCTGGGAGAAATCTCTAAGGTCGAAAGCGAAAGTGAAAGCTAGAAACGGACTACGGGGGGAAGCTGGGAGAAATCTCTAAGGTCGAAAGCGAAAGTGAAAGCTAGAACAAACAGACTCCGACGCGGACTGTGGGGAGAGGCCAGGAGAAATGAGGGAGGAGTATTGTTGGAAGAAAACTTAGGGAAACATACCGGGTAGAGAAAAGTGTTAGGGAAATTGAAACCGCGGGGGGCAGGCCGAGGCGGATACGAAAGCCACTTTGGGATTCTCAAGTTAGCCCGGGAATAGGGGGCGAAAAGTTGAAACCAGAAGCTGAAACGTGAGCCAGATTGGGATCCGTCTGATTAGCCCGGGGAGCAAAGGACGGGAAGCCAAATCATGGGGCGGAGACGTACGCTGGGTTGAATTCGCCAGGCTAGCCCGGGGAACTTAGATTGAATGCTAGTGGCGGACACATAAGCTACGCTGTGTTACTCGCGGAAGCCGCCGCGTGCAGAGAGAGCACGGGGCGTGAATAGATAGGGAATGGGGCTGGCGAGGCTGTGGTTCAGACGCGAAAGGGTTAAGCGTGGAGACCGCGGAGCGCGCGAAGCCGAGCCGCGCAAAGCCGGGAAGCTGCGCAGATGAGAGAGGCGCGCGGGCTGAAGCGGCGCAGAGCCGGGAACCCGCCGGCGGGGCGAGGTGCCGGAAAGCCGCAGGGATAAGAGAAACAGAAGTTTGGAAGTGGAGTGAGAGAAATGGGAATGTTGGCAGACAGAAGTAAAATGGGAGAAATAGGAATGCCCGGAGATAGAGAAATAGAGAAATAGAAAGGCCTCCCTACAATACAACAATTAGAAGGCTTGGATTCGGTCTGCCCGATTAGTGAGGCGATGAGCACCTGGGCGGCTAGCAGCTTATGCGCCGCAGGTCACCGAAGACAGGCACGAATTAACATCAGTAAGGCCTCCCCACAAAAAGGCAATGAGAAGGCTTGGATTCGGTTTGCCTGATAGGGCTTGTAAGCCCCTGCAGGCTCGACCAGAGCATGCGCTGCAGGGCACCGAACACAGGCACGCATCAGCGCCTAAAAACCTCCTCACAATATGGCGAAGAGAGGACCCGGATTCGGTTTGCCTGATTTGATAGGACTTGTAAGAACCTGTGGCAACTCTAGCAAGTAGAGCAGAGTGTGTGCCGCGGGGCACCGAAGACAGGCGCGTATCAACGCCAAAAAATAAAAAGAAAGGGGGATCTGTGGGGAGCAATCCGGACTAGACTAAGTTACTGGAATTAAGACTTATTCTATGCATCTGCTCTCCCACAATATGGCGCTGGGAGAGAAGTAAACAGCTTCCGCACAGCTGCCTCCAGTTCAACCAATAAACTGTAGGACTTGCTCCTGATTGGAGAGCAGCGTACTCGGCGTGTGGGCAGCCGAGTTAGGATTGGCGGAGGAGGACTATAAAGGAGGAGAGAGACGGCATGCACCAGGAACATCTAAGGGGAACATCTAGCTGAAGGAACACCTGTGCAGCCCCCGAACAGAGCCGGCCGGCGGTGTGCCGCTCCCCTGCGGAAGTGGGGAATGCGGCCAGGGGGAACTGCCCTTCCACGGAGGTGGAAGGGATAGTAGCCAACCCGGGAAGAACCAGCAGCAAACCCGGGGAGGGCCGAGCAGACGAAAGAACAGCGCAGGGTCCTGTGTCGTTCCTCCACGAAGAGGGGGAGCGACATAATGGTGCCGTGACTCGGATATGAAGCCAAGGCAGGGTTTAGTGTCGTTCCTCCACGAAGAGGGGGAGCGACAGAACCTCCTTCCAGGTCTTCCACATGGGTAACAGGTACCCAAGTACTTAAGTCATCACCACTGTCTCCCAGGGTGTGCATCAGCAGGAAGCTGGAATCAGGAACTGAGCCAGGACTCGAACCTAGGCAACCTAACGTGGTAGGCAGGCATCCCAAGTGACAGACATCGTAACTGCTAGGCCAAACACCTGCCCCCTTATAGTTCTGATTGGACCCTACATCCCAAAAAAGTTAGTTTTTTTGTAGCAGTGATTTTTCTTCTGCATGACATCTGGAAACATGTATACACTTTTATGAATAAGGATAATCTCCCCTGATTTTGCAGCATCTACTCAGAATTTTTCTTAGGAAAAGTTAAAAAGCTATGACTGTGGATTTATGTGATAGGCAGACATGCTAGAACTATTCAGTCATTTCTCAGGTGGTTTTCATTCTAATTTTTTTTACACAGGTGCTTATACAAGTACATGCTGATTAATTTCTTTCATGGTTAGTACCTGTTGTACCGAATTCAGATTTCTTAGGAAATGAATAGGAGAAAGGGGGCATCACTGAGCTAGGCTATAAAGGGAAGGGTGAAGAGCAGAAGTTCTCAGGAATCTTGTTAATGCTACTTATTTAGGTTGATGCCTCTAAATTGGAACTGGCTTGAATTATGACCTTTGTGAATTGAGTCTTTTCAAGTTAATGCTTTATAACTAAGTGTTTATTCCTAACATATTAATTTTCAGGTTTTGATTGTAAAATAATCATCGATTGTTTACTATGTGCTGATCTGCTTTTTTCTGAGCATTTATGGAAAAGATGATCAATTTTGTCATGTTCTAATGAATTTTTTCTGGTAGTTTTAAAAATATTTGATTAACTCAAGATATGATAAAGGTATCTGGTTATAGTTGAATGATATTTTGTGTTAGTTCTTGCAGACACCAGAAAGATTGCATCTTTATTCATTTGGTAGAATAACTTTCCATTGAATTTTATTTTATTTGAAATTATACAGATGCGAAAACAATTTTTTAAACGGCTGATAAAATCCCTCTTTAACACTCTGTCCCCTTCCCCCCATCACCCCCCCACATCCATTGCTTATATGTAGGTGGAGTTTATTTCTTTTTAACTTATTATTTTTAAATATTTTTTAAATTTATATAAGATGAACAAATTTCATGTATTTCGAATATACAGATATGAAAGCATAATGATACTTCCCATCCTATCCTTTCTCCCACCTATGCTCCCATTCGCCCTTCTCCTTCCTTTCTTATTTTCTTTTTTCTTTTTACAATGACATATTTTCAGTTTATTTTATAACCACAAGGTTAAAAAAATCATAAATTATTATTAGAATTTTTAAAAAGATTATTTTATTTGAAAGGCAGAATTACAGAGATAGAAAGGGAGGGGCAAACAGAGAGATCTTCCATCTACTAGTTTACTCCCCAAATGGCTGCAATGGCTGGAGCTGGGCTGATCTGAATCCAGGAGCTTCTTCCGAGTCTCCCACATGGATGTGGGGTCCAAATACTTGGGCCATCTACCATTTTCCCAGGAGCGTTAGCAGGAAGCTGGGTTGGAAGTGGGGCAACTGGGACTTGAACTGGTCCTCATATGGAATGCTGGGCACCACATTAGCTTTTTCAAAAATGCTTTTCTGTATCTCTTTAGATAACCATGTGAGTTTTGTCCTTTATTCTGTTGTTAAGATGTATAGAATTAATTGATTTTTGAATGTTAAACCAACTTTGCATTCCTGGAATAAATCCCCATTGGTCATGACACATACTATTCTTTATATGTACCTGGATACTGTTTGCTAATATTTTTTTTAAAAAAGATTTATTTATTTGAAAAAGTTACAGAGAGGGAGGGTGGGGGAGAGAAAGAGAAAATGAATCTTCTATCTACTGGTTCACTCCCCGAATGGGTACCATGGCCAGGACTAGGCTAAGCCAAAACCAGACTTTCTTCAGAGTCTCCTGCGTGGGTATCAAAGCACTTGGGTCATTTTCCACTGATTTTCCCAGGCCATTAGCAGGGAGCTGGATCAAAAGTGGAGCAGCCAGAACACAAACCCATGTGGGATGCCAGAGCTGCAGGCAGTGGCTTTACTTCCTATACCACAGTCCCAGCCTTCTTTGCTAGTATTTTGTTGAGGAATTTTGCATCTGTGGTTAGTAGTTGTTACAGCCCTTCTGGTCATGGATTGCTGTATATATGATTTCTGATGTCACCTATTTTCTTTTAGGCATTGCATTTTAATGACAGTCAAATGTTAAAATTTACCAAGGGGAGAGTTAGGTTGATTTCACTGAAATATTTCTCAGTGATGAATCCATTCCTTTTCACCATGAAATTTCCTTTGCTTGAAAACAGCATGTTCCTTTTGTTTTGCCAGGTGTGCTGTAAAGTCTCTTACTTTTTTCTTCAAATCTTAATCTCCCAAATAGATGATATTAAATAGGGAGAGAAACTTGGTTGACCATTAATGGAGCTGTAATTCTCCCTGTAATAGAAACTTTGTTGACATAACCTTGCCCTTCACTTAGTGTAAAAGTGTCCATTCCTGGAGTATTTGGAAAAATATTAGAGGTATGCAAAGCCAAAAAAGAAATCTTGTGGGCGTAGCAGGTAAAGCTACCACCTGCAGTGCTGGCATCCCATATGGACCCCGGTTTGAGTCCTGTCTGCTCCACTTCCAATCCATCTCTCTGCTATGGCCTGGGAAAGCAGTAGAAAATGGCCAAAGTCCTTGGACCCCTGAACCCACATGGGAGACTCAGAGAAAGCTCCAGGCTCCTGGGTTTGGATTGGCCCAGCTCTGGCCATTACAGTCATTTGGGGAGTGAACCAGAGGGTAGAAGACCTCTCTCTCTCTCTCTCTCTCTGCCTCTGCCTCTCTATAACTGCCTTTCAAATAAGTAAATATATCTTTAAAAAAAAGAAATCTTATTCTAGAATATTAAATTTTTCCCTTTTTAAAAGATTTATTTATTTATTTGAGAGTCAGAGTTACACAGAGAGAGGAGAGGCAGAGAGAGAGAGAGAGAAAAAGAGAGAAGGAGAGAAGTCTTCCATCTGATGGTTCACTCCCCAGTTGGTTGCAATGGCCGGAACTGCGCCAATCTGAAGCCAGGATCCAGGAGCTTCTTCCAGGTCTCCCACGCGGGTGCAGGGGCCCAAGCACTTGGGCCATCTTCTACTGCTATCCCAGGCCATAGCATAGAGCTGGATCGGAAGTGGAGCTGTCGGGACTAGAACCGGCACCCATATGGGATGCCCGCACTTCAGGCCAGGATGTTAACCCACCATACCACAGCACTGGCCCCTCTAGAATATTAATTTTTCTAAAAAGTATAGAATAAGTGGTAGAACATTTTGCATTAAAACAGGTAAGACAGTTTTATGGAAGAAAGTTCAAAATGTGCAGGGATGTTTAAGCTAAAGTATAAGACTTTGAAGAAAGTCAGTATGCCTAACTCAATAATATTTTTGTATATATAATTTATTAGAAATATTATTGAACATAAATTAATAAGATGGGTATAACAGTGAATGTCAAATCTTGAGTTTCCTTTATTGGCAGATACTTCTGCATTTAAAGTCTGCATTAATAATCTTACTCATATTAACTATGCTAAGTTGCCACATGGAAGCCATGTGTATCTTTTGATAGGCCTAATTAAGAGTGCTGCTCTTTTTTTTTTTATATAGATTTATTTATTTACTAGAAAGTAAGAGTTACAGAGAGAGAAAAGGAGAGGCAGAAAGAGAGAGAGTTCTTCCATCTGCAGGTTGACTCCTTAATTGGCCACAATGGCTGGAGTTGCTCTGATCCGAAGCCAGGAGCCAGAAGCTTCTTCTGGGTCTCCCACGCAGGTGCAGGGGCCCAAGCATTTGGTCCATCTTCTATTGCTTTCCCAGGCCATAGCAGAGAGCTGGATGGGAAGTGGAGCTGCTGGGACTCAAACCAGGGTCCATATGGGATGCCAGCACTACAGGAGGTGGCTTTACCCACTAGGCCACAGAGCTGGCCCCTCTCTCTGTTCTTAATATAACTTGTTGGGGCCGGCGCCGTGGCTCATTTGGTTAATCCTCTGCCTGCAGTGCCGGCATCCCATATGGGCTCCAGGTTCTAATCCCAGTTGCTCCTCTTCCAGTCCAGCTCTCTGCTGTGGCCTGGGAGGGCAGTGGAGGATGGCCCAAGTGCTTGGGCTCCTGTACCTGCATGGGAGACCAGGAGGAAGCACCTGGCTTCTGGCTTCAGATCGGTGTAGCGCTAGCCATGGTGGCCATTTGGGGAGTGAACCAACAACAGAAGGAAGACCTTTCTTTCTGTCTCTCTGTTTCACTGTCTATAACTCTACCTGTCAAATAAATAAAAATTTAAATATATATATATATAACTTGTTAATTTTATAGCCTTCCAGAGCATAATAGTTACTAAAGGAGGGTCTAATCACAGCAGCATAAAGGAAATACCTTTATTAAAGACCTGCTTAATAATGTGCAACAAATATTTCAAACATATCCCAGAAACTAAATTTAGAAAGTAAATTTAGGGTGGGACACTTTATGTTTTGAATAAAGCCCATTGCAGACTCTGGCCTTATGAATTTACTTGTACCAACATTTTTGCCCTCACTGATTCCCCAGAGATTTTCTTGGATCTCCTCAAGACCACCAAGGCGAGTGAGTAAATGTTGATGTGCACCTGTTTTTTTCTGACACAGCCAGGCTTGAGATATAATCTCTATATTTATGTTGCGGTGAATTTGGTGTTCAGCTTTTATGTAACTGCTTTTGATAGTCCTGGAGCATTTCTTGATAAGCAAAGAAATCTCAGGTGCATTCAAAATTTTCATGACTTTTTTGAGTCAGATTGACACTACAGAAAATGTCTTTTGAGTCCCTTTAGGGTACCCTATAGTGAATAAACTTGGTGTGATTATTATTTTCCTACAGCAGGCATTCAGTAAATTATTTTAAATAAGTAAGTGAAAACAAGAGTCCTCTATCCACTTACAGATTTCCCTCTTCAGTCATATCTTCAAGATTTTACTAAACAGGGAAAGATTTTACTACCTATTTTCCCACCTTGACAGTGTTTATTCTTCCCTCACAGTCCATAGCATTGTTTATTTCATCTTCACTTTATGCAAAATCCTGAAGTTTCATGACTTCCTTTTTTTCACATTTATCTATTATCATTCCAATTTTCATATCTTTATATTTTTTAATATTTCTGTTATCTATTTTTCTTCTTCCTGGGAACATAGCTTTTGCCTTGATTATACTGCTATATGCCTCATACCCTGACCAAATCTTTGGTAATTTCTTTATGAATGCTTTCCATATTTTTAATGGCATATGTACGATAACATAATATTTATAATGTGGTCAAAGAAATTTAGACTTACAGCTTGAAGAAATTTTTAGAAATGTTTAGTCCGGGCTTTCCCTTTATGAATGAGAGTTCTGATGCCAAAGTTACTAAGAAGGATGTGAGTTAGCACATGCTTTGTTGTTTTTTTATTAAATTTTGAAAAGATTTGTTTATTATTTATTTGAAAGGAAGAGTCAGAGAGAGAGAGAGGAGGCAGAGATGGATCTTCCATCCGCTGGTTCACTCCTCAGTTGGCCACAATGGCCAGTGCTGAGCCAGACTGAAGCCAGGAGCCAGGAGTTTCATCTTGATCTCCCACGTGGATGCAGGGGCCCAAGGACTTGGACCATCCTCTGATGTTTTTCCAGTCCATTAACAGGGTTCTGGATTGGAAGTGGAGCAGCCATGACTCAGATTGGTACCCATATGAGATACTGGAGTCGCAACAGCTTTACACACTATGCCACAATGCTTGCCCTACACGTGTGCTTTAGAGTAGCCACAAGCAAGAAAGACATAATAACCTGGTAATAGAGAATAAATCCCAATCATATGTGTATTTGTGTTTGGTTGTTTGTATTCCTTGTATATATATCAGTCTTAGAGATTACCCTCTTAAAAAGAAGGATCTGGGTCCCATTCCTTGGCCTAGTATGCTAAACATACATGATATGGATTGGGACAATTCCAGTTGGAATTGGAAGCCAGGATAAACAAGAAGTAAGCCTGTTTTTTGAGAAGTGCTGTGTGCCATGTGCTTTCACAGAAATTATTGTAAAGACAAGATGCAGTGAACTCTTGAATGTTAAAAATTCTGATTTTCATTTATTTATTTCATTGGTTGTAATATACCAGAAAACAAACAAGAAAGAAAAGCCTATGGGATTCATATTAATTGAAAGTTGCTCTGGTATAGTATATTTAGTAGCTTAAAGAGAAGGTTTATATTCTATTTAGATTTTTTTTTTCACTGTGCACTTACTCCCCATGTAGGATCTCTGTCCTTAATGTGTGTGTGTGTGTTTTTTTTTTCAACATTTATTTAATGAACATACATTTTCAAAGTACAACATATGGATCACAATGGCTTCCTCCCCCCATACTTCCCTCCCACCCACAACCCTCCCCTTTCCTGCTCGCTTTCCATGCCTGAAATACTCTCATGGGCTTCTCAGCCAGATCCGAATGCCTTTAGGGCTGATTCTGAGGCCAGAGTGCTGTTTAGGACATCCGCCATTCTATAAGTCTGCTGTGCATCCCGCTTCCCATGTTGGATCATTCTCTCCCTTTTTGATTCTATCGGTTAGTATTATTCAGGCACTAGTCTTATTTATGTGATCCCTTTGACTCTTAGTCCTATCATTATGATCAATTGTGAACTGAAATTGATCACTGGGACTAGTGAGATGGCATTGGTACATGCCACCTTGATGGGATTGAATTGGAATCCCCTGGTATGTTTCTAACTCCACCGTTTGGGTCAAGTCAGCTTGAAGATTTCCCAAATTGTACATCTCTTCCCTCTCTTATTCCCACTCTTATATTTAACAGGGATCACTTGTCAGTTTAGTTTCAACACTTAAGAATAACTGTTATTAATTACAGAATTCAACCAATAGTATTAAGTAGAACAAACAAACAAACAAATACTAAGAGGGTAAAGTAAAATTGGCTGTGTGTATTTAGTAAAATATTTAATATATGTGTTGTGTGTTTCACTGACAGGATTTAAATAAAAGTAGGAAAAGTGTCTAAATCAAAACATTTATTTGCCAGTTTTGATAATGAAAAAATGAAACCTGTGCTATAAACATTGGAATATTTTCTACTCTCAATTATAATTCCTACATAGGAGTTTCCGTATTTTATGTTTCTGATAATTAGGAACATTCTTGATGTCAAAATTGCATACATGTTTTGTTACAAAGGTGAGGAACTTTGCCTTAAACAAAACAAAAACAAAAACAAATTTAGAGTATACCTGAAGAATTTCACTTACCTTTGGAGGAAATACAGTTTTGGTAAACTGGGCTGTAGGCATGTATTTAATTTTATTTGCTTAGGTGTTTTTAGTGTTCATTTTTGTATCCCTTTCAGAGTAAGTGAAGAAAAGGAAGTAACAGAAGAACGACTGAAAGCTGAGCAGGAAACATTTGAGAAGAAGATCCGGCAGTTAGAAGAACAGAATGAACTGATCATCAAAGAAAGGGAAGATATCCTTTTTGAAAGTCCTCTTTCTTAATGTGTGCAAAGTTTGACTCTTTCATGAAGAAAATGTGAACTCCAGAGAAATAATTGTTCTAATTTATAACGGGGAATAAATCTGCATGTGTTGCCATTTCCAGGCAATCAGAATGGCACTTCACAGCATGTGCCATTGCTTCCTTTGTGCTTGATAAGGCCATCCAGCTGTTCAGCTGCTGCTGTTATGCTGTGAAGCACATATTTTCAACTAAAAAAGACAATAAGAAATTGAACATTAAAATGTAGTGTGGGAACTTTATTAAATTCTGTTTCACTACTGTGATTGAGCCTGAACCCTCCTTTGGTATTGTCCCTAGCTAAAGCTTTGACAATCCTAAGGAATTCTGCTCTGAAATTTTAAAAAAATCCTTTGTTATGTATAGATGTGTTAATTGATGAGAGTTTATATTGCAGAACAAAACCCCCAAACCATTCTCAAGGGACAAATTGTTGGGTTTGGAGCTAGAGGGAGGGGGTGTGTGTAAATATGTACATATTGCATTGTTTGTAAGAATGTCAAGTGGAAACAGATATTTTAACTTAAAAGTTGTATGTGGAGGGGTCTGTGAATTGAAATAAGCTTATTTCAGCCATTCCTTTTGAATGGGTAGAATGACTTACCTTTGGGTGTTTTATGTAGTTGCATTGATAGAAAAATGACTGTCCCTAATGTTAAAAGAGTCGGTTCAAGGGCCGGCGCTGTCGCTCAATAGGCTAATCCTCCACCTAGCAGCGCCGGCACACCGTGTTCTATTCCTGGTCGGGGCACCAGATTCTGTCCTGGTTGCCCCTCTTCCAGGCCAGCCCTCTGCTGTGGCCTGGGAGTGCAATGGAGGATGACCCAAGTGCTTGGGCCCTGCGCCCCCATGGGAGACCAGGAGAAGCACCTGGCTCCTGCCTTCAGATCAGCGCGGTGCGCTGGCCGCATCGTGCCAGCCGCGGTGGCCATTGGAGGGTGAACCAACAGCAAAAGTAAGACCTTTCTCTCTGTCTCTCTCTCTCACTGTCCACTCTGCCTGTCAAAAAAAAAAAAAAAAAAAATAAAGAGTCAGTTCTGCCAGCTAAATCAGCATGTGAATGCTTGAAAGAATCCTTGTCCTTACTGGCAGTGTCATCATTAACTTGATTATTAATAATTACTTAAAATATTCTACAAGTATCAAAAATGGTCATAAACTGACAAAAACTATACTTTTGTGAATACTTAGAGAAACGGAAGCATAAAGATAAATTAATTAGGTTCAAAAACAAGACTATATATAGAAAGTGAATTGTGAATTTCTGTTTTCAAACAGTAGGAGTATATGACAGGAAATTAATCGGAATTCTCAGACTTGATTTGTTGAGTAGAACGTTAATAAGGCTTATTGACTCCATATTTCTAAAGCTGTTCAGTTATTTTGTTTTTATATCTCAGCATTTGGATAAATAATTATAGATCTTCTTTTTTCTCTCTCTCTTTGCCCACTTTGACTTTATTACCTAGGATGTCAGCCCTCAGGCTAGACTGTATTTTTCTTTCTGCTACTTTTCTAAGTTTAAGGAACACTGTTCAGTCAGAACTCAACAGCAAACTGTCCCTAGCACTTTCAAGAAGTGATAAGTTAGGAAGGCTTTTATTTGCAACAAAACATCGATTTACAGAGTCTGTTTTTTCTCACATAACAAAAGCTCTGCAGATAGATGGCCTCGGGCATTGATTCAGTACCTTAAAAGTCTTCAGTGCCAGCATCCATACAGTTCTCTTAGTTTTGTCTCATGATTGCTCCAGTTCTGAGCTTCACATTTGCATTAAGACAGGAAGAACAGGGCAAAGATTTCTGGCAGTGGCCACTCCTTCTCTTTTTTAAAATACACAAATACTTCCTCAGAGCACCCTGCCCCCAGCAGTCTGTCAGGACATTTATTGTCCTGAACTGTATTATATGGCTATGCTATGCTGCATGGAGGGTGAGAAAGTGAGCATATAGCTTGCCCAGCTTATAAAGTGGAAGAAGGGGATTGGGAATAAAGTCAGCTCCCAACCCTAGTCATAAAGGTAAGGGGAAATAGCATTCACTTTCTGTATAGAGAAGAGATGGTGATACTTTGATCTTCCTGGGACAAAAAAATATGTATAGCATCTTGAGGAACTGGGGTGAGTTGAGGAAAGAAGGTGAGTCAGATTGGCAATAGACAGTTTAGAAAGCCTGACCCAGTTAGAGTGAGTCCTTGTTTGTCTCATTATACTGTAAACTGTGTGACTATCTGGAAAAATAGAATCAAATTTTGGTGGACTTAACTTTGTGGGTTAAGATTATTTCTTTTCAATGCTGAAACATCTAAACTCAGTACAACTGGGAACCCAGTTTTTAGGTTTTCCCCATGATTTGGTCCAGGGATCCATGCACTATGGCTTTGAGCTGTAGGGTGCCAACCATATCTGTCACACCCTCTCCGGTGTGTGTTATCTATGGCTATTTTTGTTCCTACCACAGAATAGTTGCAACAAAGACCCTGTTGCAACTAAAGACCTAGCATGGAATATTTACTATCTGATCTTGTACAGAAAAAGTTTTGCTATCCATGATCTGTTTTAGGAGCTAAAATGTGGGTTCAGCGGGTTCAGTTGCTGCCTGCAACATAGCAACCCATATGAGCACTGGTTCAAGTCCTGACTGTTCTACTTTATATCTGGCTCCCTGCTAATGTCCCTGGGAAACCAGGGGAAGATGGCCCAAGTGATTAGGCCCCTTGCACCCATAGGAGAGACCTCGATGGAGTTCCTGGCTTTGGCCTTACCCAACACTGCCTGTTACAGCCATTTGGTGAGAGAACCAATGGATGGAAGATTTCTGTCTTTGTAACTCTGCCTTTTAGGTAAATAAATCTTTACCAAAACATAAAATAAAATAATAAAATAAAATAAAATATAAAATAGAAGGAAAAGGCATGTAAATAATGGTAAATATTTAGACTTGTGGCATAGTTAGACCTATTTTTCTTTTCTTTTTTTTTTTTTTTTTTAAAGATTTATTTATTTATTTGGAGCCGGCGCCGTGGCTCAATAGGCTAATCCTCCACCTTGCGGCGCTGGCACACCGGGTTCTAGTCCCGGTTGGGGCGCCGGATTCTGTCCCGGTTGCCCCTCTTCCAGGCCAGCTCTCTGCTATGGCCAGGGAGTGCAGTGGAGGATGGCCCAGGTGCTTGGGCCCTGCACCCCATGGGAGACCAGGAAAAGCACCTGGCTCCTGGCTCCTGCCAGGATCAGCGCGGTGCGCCGGCTGCAGCGGCGGCCATTGGAGAGTGAACCAACGGCAAAAAGGAAGACCTTTCTCTCTGTCTCTCTCTCTCACTGTCCACTCTGCCTGTCAAAAAAAAAAAAAAAAAAAAAAAAAAAAAAGATTTATTTATTTATTTGAAAGTCAGAGTTACACAGAGAGAGGAGAGGCAGAGAAAGAGAGAGATGTCTTCCATTTACTGGTTCACTCCACAATTGGCCGCAATGGCCGGAGCTGCGCCCATCCGAAGCCAGGAGACAGGAGCTTCTTCCAGGTCTCCCACATAGGTGTAAGGACCCAAAGGTGTGGGCCATCTTCTACTGCTTTCCCAGGCCATATCAGAGAGCTAGATTGGAAGTGTAGCAGCTGGGACTCGAACTTCTGCCCATATGGGATGCCAGCATTCCAGGCAATGGCTTTACCTGCTACCCCACAGTGCGGGCCCCAGACCTATTTTTCATATGGTAGAAAGAGATTGGGTGTGAGCATTTTTTCTTTATTGTGAATGAGGCCTTTTTTTTTTAAAAAGAAAATTATTTATTTATTTGAAAGAATTATAGAGAAAGAGAGAGATCTTCCATTTACTTATTTAACCCCCAAATGACTACAACAGCTGGGGCTGGGCCAGCCAAAGTCAGGAACCAGGAGCTTTATCTGGATCTCCCAGGTGGTTGCATGGGCCCAATTGCTTGGATTGTCTTCCTGCTGCTTTCCCAGGCACATTAGTAGAGAGCTGGATTGGAAGTGGAGCAGCTGGGACTCAAAACAGTGCCTACATGGGATGCCGACACCACAGGTGGCAGCTTCAGCTGCTGTGTCACAATGCTGGCCCCACGAATGAAGGTGGAAATAAATGTTAGACCATTAGCAGAAAGGTCTAGTAGGCATGATTTGTTTAAGTTTTTTTTTAGTCACCAAAGATAGATGGTGTATATATATATATATATATATACACACACACATACATACACACACACACACACACACACGTAACTTTATTGTCTGCAATGGGAGAAAAATGTTATGGTACAAAGCAGTGACATCCATGGTTTTTATTCTGAGTAGATGGTTCAGGTACAATCTCCTTTCCCAGAATAAACCTGTCAAAGGTTAATACAGATGATTTTCTAGTACATAAAAATCTATAAAACTTAGAAAGATAAAATGAGGCTATAATTTTAAAACAATGGTTTTAACTATAGACGCATTTACCTATCATACATGAATGATTCAGAGTCTTTCATATACAGGAAATCCGATAATTCCAACTCATTTTAAAGTTTGTTTCAGTGTGAGGAGCTCTATTCATGAACTGCGATTTTTGGAATTCTAAAGATGTGTGATACCAAATTGGTGGGCTTTTTGATTTAAAAGTTTTAATAATTTCACTTACTGATCAAGTATAAAAACACAAACCATTGCTTTACTACAAAATAAATTTTTACATGTTTGCATTAGGATAAAACTTTTGGAGGATTTGTTCATATAGAGAATTAAGTTCATTATTAAAACATCCAATGTGTTGGTCTTTGAACAAAAAAGTTTTCTTGAGAATTTAGCCATAAAAATTAATATGCTGACCGGCGCGGCGGCTCAATAGGGTAATCCTCTGCCTTGCGGCGCCGGCACACCGAGTTCTAGTTCCTGTCGGGGCGCTGGATTCTGTCCCGGTTGCTCCTCTTCCAGTCCAGCTCTCTGCTGTGGCCCGGGAGTGCAGTGGAGGATGGCCCAAGTCCTTGGGCCCGGTACCCCATGGGAGACCAGGAGAAGCACCTGGCTCCTGGCTTCAGATCAGCGCGGTGCACCGGCCGCAGCGCGCTGGCCTCAGCGGCCATTGGAGGGTGAACCAACGGTAAAGGAAAACCTTTCTCCCTGTCTCTCTCTCTCTCTCTGTCCACTCTGCCTGCCAAAAAAAAAAAAAAAAAAAAAAAAAAAAAAAAAAAAAAGAAAGAAAGAAAGAAAGAAAGAAAAATGAATATGCTATTTACGAAGCTAACCAATGTGATGAACCTCGTCAATGTTTGGCTTGCCGAATGATTATGACAGGAGAGAAATTTGAAGCTTAAATTGTCCAATGATTCTGAAATATATTAACATGTAGAAATATAAGACGTAGAAGGTGTAGCCATTAGAAAACTTGATTGATATTTGAACTAACTAGGTTTCTAGAGTATACAGCTCAGATCAAGAGGACTATCAAAAGCTTGCAGAAGGAAAGTCTAATGTTTGCTGACTTGCTATTTTATACTCGCTGGTATAGCAAGGGAGGTGACAGTCATGAAAACACTGTGGACTTTAAAGTCAGAAATCCCCTTTCAGCCCTGGCTGGCTGAATAACTCAACTTCTCTGAGTCTCTCTCTTTTTTTTTTTTTTTCCATCTATAATATTTAGGTAATGAATAATACTTTCTTTACTGGTCTGTTGAAATTTGACTGATTCTTTGCATTTTGTATATAAGAACTTAGCAGGGTCTTGCACTTAATAGGCATGAATAAAAGATAGCAATTCCCATCTTGACTGCTATTAATATGGATGAAGGATAAGAAGACTAGCCCCTCTGCATTTCAATTGTGTGCCTTTTTTCACTAGGGTTTTGATGGTTTTCATTAGGTTATGCAAGTGCTTGGGCTGGTTACAGACCCAGTAGGAAAGTGAGATCTATCTGTTCCCTGCTTTATCTTCCAATATCTGAGGAAAAGGAAGGCTCTCTGTACCATATACCCTGTTGTTTGCTCGTTGGGAGGAAACCAGATTTAAATTTCCTCTCCTAGAGACCAGAATGATAGAGATATTTGTGGTTTTTTCTCCTTTTTGTCTAGTTCCATTATTTTTCCTGTTTGGTACTAAGAAAGCTGATATTATTTAGTGGTACTTCTGGCTCCCAGGCTTGAGCCCATTACATAAGTGGTCATTTTAGAAACTTTTAGGAAGGAAGATTTTTAAAGGAACCAACTGTTGTCTTTTTGAGAAATGTTGTAGAATGGCTCAGATATCTCAGTGCTGAAAATGGGTTAGAGGAAATCACAAGAATTTTATCTAGCTATCTTTAAAAAACTCATTGGTTCTGAGTACGTAAGAGGTATTTAAAACTTTCTATTAACTTTACATCTGACTTCTACTATAAAGGAGCCAGTTTACCATGATCTGCTGTCATCATCGCTTAGACTTTTTAAAAGAATACAAATCATCCTGTAGACAGTGCTGTCTATCATATATTTGGGGTAGAATGGTGGTGGGAGGGCAGGGGATAGGAAAGAAAAGTTGAAATAAGTTTTAAGAGAAAGAGCATGGGTTTCAAGAGAAAGGATTCTCCATTGTTGCTCCTCCTGACTCTTCATAAGGAAAGGGAGGAGATTTTCTAGTCTTCAAAATAGTTGTAGAGAATTAAAAATCTTAAATACTGAAAATGAAGAAGACTATATAGGGAACAGAAAAAAGATTTGGAAGAAGAAAAGGTGTAGGTATATTAATATAGGAAAGTATGTTGCCAGACACCTTATCAGCTTTGATGAATTTTAACCTTTTGTTTTGAATAAATATTAGGCTCCTGTTTGCAGGTTTGCAAATTGAATTATTTAGTGATAAACTGTGTTCTGTGTACTTGGCTATAACTACTTTATTCCACTTAACAAGCCCTAGAATATACTGTTTTACTAATCTGAGCATTATCTTTCATATTGTAGGATTTCTACTAGTTAGAGGTCATTTTATTTATGATGCTGTATAAATTTAGCAGGTTTTGGACCATTGTTATTGTAAGTTGTCCTAGAATGTGATTTAAGTCAGAATAATAGATGAAGTAAATTTCCATTTGTATTGAAGGGAGATATTGTGCTTAAGGAAAGAATCGGTTGTTACTAGTTTTGTTGCTGTCAATTTTTTTTTTTAAAGATTTACTGGTTTATTCAAAAGTCAGTTACAGAGAGAGGGAAAGAGAGTGTGAGAGAGATCTTCCATCTGCTGGTTCACTCCCCAAATGGCTGCAGTGGCCAGGCCTAAGCCAGCCCAAAGCCAGAAGCCAGGAACTCCATCTGAATCTCCCTCATGGGTGGCAGGAGCCCAAGCACTTGGGCCATCTTCCACTACTTTCCCAGGGCATTGGCAGGGAACTGGATCAGAAGTGGAGCAGCCAGAACTCCAGCTTGCACTCACATGGGGTGCTGATGTTTCATGCAGCGGCTTAACTAGCAATGCCACAATGCCAGTCTGTAAACTATTCTTAAAGATATTTTTCTCTTAAAAATATTTAGATATTAATGCTAACTGCAAAGAGGAATTGATGAGAAGTGTTTGTGTAAAATTTTTAGATTATATAAATTTATCCATATGCTTAATTCTATTTCAATAAGAGCCTTTAGTGGTTAAGTTACTCTTTCATAATGAGTTATATTTACACTTTGCTTTTCTAGACACATCCAGGAAATGAGAATAAACAGAAGTATTCCTTATGTGCTCTGGTCCCCATATGTGCATTTTTTCTTACATCAGAGTTCCAGAGGCTGTCATATGGGCAACAGTAAATTCATTGTCTGGTATATAGATTTTTAAGTCTGTTGCTGATTTAAACAGAAAATTAGAAGTAGGGATTTGAACTACTCTGAGAATATTAAAGCTGACAGAGTTGGCAGAAAAGCTGTTAAAACTGTATCAGGGCCGGTGCCGCGGCTCAATAGGCTAATCCTGCGCCTAGTGGCGCTGGCACACCGGGTTCTAGTCCCGGTCGGGGCGCCGGATTCTGTCCCAGTTGTCCCTCTTCCAGGCCAGCTCTCTGCTGTGGCCCGGGAAGGCAGTGGAGGATGGCCCAAGTGCTTGGGCCCTGCACCCCATGGGAGACCAGGAGAAGCACCTGGCTCCTGCCTTCGGATCAGTGCGGTGCGCCGGCCGCAGCGCACTGGCCGTGGCGGCCATTGGAGGGTGAACCAACGGCAAAGGAAGACCTTTCTCTCTGTCTCTCTCACTATCCACTCTGCCTGTCAAAACAAAACAAAACAAAACAAAATAAAAAAACCGTATCAGAGGGCCGGGTGTTGCGGTGCAGTGTTTAAGCCACTACTTGGGACATCCACATCCCATATGGGAGTGCCTGAGTGTGAGTGTGAATTCCACGTGCACTTCCTATTAATATGCAACATGGATGGCTCAAGTACTTGGGTCTTTGCTACCTTTGTGGGAGACCCAGATGAAGATCCTGACTCCTGGCTTCAGCCTGGCCAAGCCCTCAGTGTTGCAGACATTTGGGGAGTGAACTATCAGGAAATTTCTCTTCTTCTTTTCTCCCTTCCCTCCCTTCTATGCCTTCAAATAAATAAAAATAAATAATAATCATTTAATAAAAATAAAAGCCATGTTAGAACTGAATGTGTACAGCAGTCTAGAACTCTACTCACATAGATACTAAAGCACAGTGTAGGATATAATAATGATGATGATTGTGAAAAGGCAAGGTAACATTGAATTATTTTTATCCTGTTAGTTTTTATTACTGCTAGTACTTCTGTTAATAAGACATCTTTAACTTATGTATTGATTTTTTATTTACAGAGCACATTCACTTTTAGGTTTTTAATTTCCATAATCTGGTTAGGTTAGGTGGGGCAGATACCCTTACCCTCGTTTACAGGTGAAGATACAGTTTGGGAGGTTTGAAAGAGTCCATTACAGAACAAGAGGGAAGTGTTTTGACACCAAGTGTTTTGCTTTTTCCATTCTTTCAAATTATTTCTGCACTGATGAAGGATGGAGATATCCACCAGCCTTAGCTTCTAGACTGCTTTAAAGGTAAAGCACAATTTTATAAAAATTTATAATATACCTCACATATTTTTCACTCAAAGTTGGTTAAATATTTTTTTTGGTGCTCAAGAGAATGTGTAAAGATTACCCTAAGTTATCTAGAAATCCAGTCTGTAGAATATTCCAGTGATTTTCTTGTGTTTTTGACTTCTCTATGCAGTCACGAAGTCTTTCTCCTTTTCCTTGGGAAACATTGTTCTGAGCCAGTTGTCTTTCATTGTTTTCACTGCCAGCTCACTGCATTCCTGGCATGCTGTATCATGTCCTTGTGTTCTGTTTTCATTCTTTCCAACTGTCCTTTGAGTTCATTCCATCACTGCTGACAGATTGCTCTTTTCGAACCATTATTTTTATTACATAACTTGGCTTCTTAATACCTTTCTGTAGCTTCTTGTGGCCTAAAACATCAAAAGTATATTCTTTTATTTTAAAGATTATTTATTTGAAAGAGTTAGAGAGGAGATGCACAGATTGAGATAGAGAGAGAGAGGCCTTCCATCCACTGGTTCACTCTCTAGATGGCTGCAATGGCCAGAGCTGCGCCAATCCGAACCCAGGAGCCAGGAGCTTCTTCCAGGTCTCCCATGTGAGTGCAGGGGCCCAAGGACTTGGGCCATCTTCTACTGCTTTCCCAGGCCATAGCAGAGAGCTGGATTGGAGGTAGAGCAGCCGGGTCTCGAACTGGCGCCTGTATGGGATCCTGGCACTGCAGACAGTGGTTTTACCTGCTATGCCACAGCACCAGCCCCAAAAGCATATTCTTGAGTATAGCATTCAAGTCTTTCATTACTAGTGTCAAAGAGCATATATGGTCTACCTTTATACAACCAGCCTGGAAAGTCTCATTGGTTTTTGCTACTTAGAATTTATTTCTATTTCTTTGTCATTGTTCTTTTACTTGATTTTTTTCTTCAAGAGAGGGGGAAAGACAGAGATCAAGGTCTTCCACTGTAAGTTCACTTCCCAAATGGTGCAATAGCCAAAGCTAGGCTGATTTTAAGCCAATAGCCAGGAGCTGCTTCTGGGTTTCCCATGAGGGAGCAGGGGCCCAAGCGCATGGGCCATCTTCTACTGCATTCCCAGGCCATAGCACAGAACTGGACCAGAAGAGGAACAGC
Organism: Oryctolagus cuniculus; assembly: GCF_964237555.1. Classification (NCBI taxonomy): domain Eukaryota; kingdom Metazoa; phylum Chordata; class Mammalia; order Lagomorpha; family Leporidae; genus Oryctolagus; species Oryctolagus cuniculus. The sequence continues at coordinate 40,814,793 of NC_091441.1, read as the reverse complement.
CAAGACACAAATTGGCACCCATATGGGATGTTGGTACTGCAGGTGGAGACTTAGCCCACTATGCCATGGCATCAACCCACTTGTGCTTCTTTTTATGATGTTTAAGGCAACTCTGGATCCCTAGCATTGAAAGTACTTGAATTTTGAGTAAGAAACAGATCAGAATCTCAATAATCCTATCTTTGTCTACTTGCACCCTCACAACTTTAGAGGAGTCACTGAATGCAGAAGTATCTCAAAGCCATTTTAGAAGGGTAAGTCAACTTGAAGTGATGTTAGCCTGGAGTAGGGGTGAGAAAGTGACAATTGTGAAGAAAAAGAGGTATTTTCTAGCCAGAGAGGCAACTGTACTTAAAAGAATATTTTTTGGTTTGTTGCAAGGCTGGAAGAGATTTTTGAGATCTGTTTACGTCTTCTGGTACCTCTCCTGATTTTTTAGGATTGTTCTGTGAGAATGAAACAAATGTTTTAAAAATTCTGATACATTTACCTAACTGCTAACCCTTTCATTGTTGGAAGTATTGTGAGAGATTGAGCTTTTTATTTTTAGCTCCTCTGACCTCTATCCTGGGCTTAGCAAGATTTTTTTGTTGATTTACTTGTTGTGTTTATATTTGTTGTGGACTAAATTATGTCTGCCTCTTCCCCATCTTCCTCACTGCCCTCCCTCTAGATTCATTTCTTGAATCTCTAATCACCAATGTGACTGTAATTTAAAGAGGGTTTGGGATGTAAATGCTAAAAGAGGTTATAATGGTGAGGCCCTAATCCAGTGTCTGTGGCCATGTAAGAAGAGGTGGCAGCGAACCATGTGAGGAGGTTGCAAGAAAGCAGCCATCTTTGAAAGCCCTTATCAGAAACTGAACTCTTCCAGACCTTGATGTTGGACTTTCCAGCCTCCATAACTGTGAAAAAATGAATTGTGCTGTTTAAACCACCTACTCAGTCTGTAGTATTTTGTTACTGCAGCCTGAGCAGACCAATACCGTATTTAACATGCACTAAGTTCTTTGCTATTTTTTATTTTAGGTATAAGTCAAAAAGGTTTTTTGTCATTTGTAGAAATACAGTGCTTCTAAACTTTCATGTGTTTTCAGATATTCTCTAATTATTTGTTCTTTATTCTCCTGGTTGTGTGTTAATGTACATTTCAAAAATAATTTTTACATTACTTGTATTTTTAAAAAATATTTATTTACTTGTTTGAAAGGAGAGAAAGACAAAGGCAGACAGACACACACCCACACACACCCACTCATATACATAATATTTTAAATGAGCCATTGCCTGGTTCACTTCCCAAATGCTGACAACATCCATGGCTGGGCCATGCCAAAGCCAGGAGCCCAGGACTCAGTCCAGGTCTCCCACTTGGGTGGCAGGGACCCAACTACTTGAGATACCACTGGTTGCTTTTTACAGGGTACGTTAGCAGGAAGCTGCAATCAGAAGGGAAGCAGAGATTTTATCCCAGACATTCCATGTGATGTAGGCAACTTAACAACTATCCTGGAGATTTACCTCTGTATTGTTTTTACATGAGATTTACTTTTAGGGATATGTCTCTCTCTGCCTTGTTGTCTGAGACTCTTAGTAACCTGGAGTACTGGTTTTATTAAAAAAAAAAATAGGTTCACTGCCAGGTTTTGTTTTGCTTTGGTTTTGGTATCTTCAGTTTCTGAAGACCCCAGTAGTAGAACCTTCACACCCTCCTAGAGCAATTTCTTTGTTGCTTTGTAGTGAATGACACTAGAATTCAAGTAGATTGGGGCTTCTAAAATGGCCCTCTGGCTAGAGTTCATTCATTTTTGATGCCCACATGTAAATAAGCACAATAGAATGAAGTTCAAAAGTAAAATATTTTCTACATGTTTAAAATTAAAAATTTTTTTCAGTGATTGTTTTGCACTGAGTAAATGGTGCTAAATTTGAAAGCATCATTTAAGAGTGTTTTGGAGCATTTCAGTAGTTCTTTTATGAAGAAATAGACTTTAAAATAAATCAATCTCATAATGATTATTGTTCAGGAGTATTCATTATTCTGTCTATCCTTTTCTATTAGCGACTTTCCTTAAGGACTATTCCAGGGGCTGGCTCTGAGCCATAGCGGTTAAAAGCCTCCCTGCAGTGCCAGCATCCCATATGAACACCGGTTGGAGTCCCAGCTGCTCCATTCCAATCCATCTCTCTGCTAATGTGCCTGGGATAGCAGCAGATGATGGCCCAGGTGCTTGGGCCCCTGCACTCACCTGGGAGACTCAGAGGAGGCTCCTGGCCTCTGGCTTCAGAAGGGCTCAGCTCCACCTGTTGCGGACATTTGGGGAATGAACCAGCAGATGAAAAATCTCATTCTAACTCTTTCTCTTTCTCTCTCTGTAACTCTGCTTTTCAAATAAATAAATCTTTTAAAAAAAGGATTATTTTGATGTAGTCTCTTCAGCTAAATCCATTTACTAGACCCCAGCTTGAATTGCTTTAGATTTGAAGAATATAGTGAGTGACTTTATTATTAATCAATAGCAAATATTTTCAGGGTTCTTAACCTTTGCATGGCCTTCACTGTTGAATAGTTAGATGATTCAGATGGTAGTTAGAACTCTTACTGCATTTAGAGACTTATACAATAATTTGTTTAATAATTATACCCAATATTTTGCATCTGCAAGTTCTGTGGTTTTTCAAAAGTAATAGATTTAGTTTTGATGTACTCATACAATGAATACAAGTTAACAGAGTATATGAACTATATAGGGAGCTATAGAAAACTGTAAGGATTGTAACTTTCATCTCATTTAAAAAAAAAAAACTTCTTAATATAGGTTGATTATCCCTTATCCAAAAATCTGAAATCCAAAATGCTCAATAATCTGGAACCTTTTGAGCATTGTATGGTACTTAAAAAACTGCAGAGTTTGAGGCATTTTAGATTTTAGATTTTTGCATTAAGGATTCTCTCTCTCTCTCTCTCTGTTAAGTATCTTGTTTTCTTGAATCCTCAGGCTTGTGAAGAGCAGAACCAAATGGAATAAGCACCCCTTGTATCACAATAGTCTCAATCAGTTCTTGTATTTAAAAATAAATGTAGCATGGGACAATCCAGATATCTGAAGATGATACTTGTGTTCCAGTTGGTTTATTTTCCAAGTAGTTACTACAGTGTATGTGTTTTTGGTTTTGGGGGGTTTTTTGGAGGAGGGGCATTCAGATCTGTAAGACAGACCTTTTCTACACAAAAACTGATGAACACAGAACTTGTAAGAAACAAAGGAGGAATTAGGAATGAGGGAGAAGGAGAGATGAAACCGACAGAAAAGGTTATAAATAATAATTGCCCTACGTGAGAAATTTGCACTGGAGAAAGTTTGGCATGAGAGAGCTTATGGTATGGGACAAAAGAGAATAGTTACTAAGTTCAGAGAAAAGTTGCCAAATAGCCACATCTGTTTCACATTAATAGCCCCAAGGCATAGATGTGCCAGGCTAACAGCACATTGATTATGGGAGACTAAAAGCAAAAGAGTTGTGAAGAAATTTGTTTATTTATTTATTTGACAGGTAGAGTTATAGACAGACAGAGAGAGACAAAGAGAAAAATCTTCCTTTCTTTGGTTCATTCCCCAAATGGCCGCTACAGCCGGCACTGTGCCGATCCAAAGGTAGGAGCCAGGTGCTTCTTCCTGGTCTCCTATGCGGGTGCAGGGGCCCAAGCACTTGAGCCATCCTGCACTGCCTGCCCCGGGCCACAGCAGAGAGCTGGTCTGGTAGAGAAGCAGCCAGGACTAGAATCTGCTACCTATATGGGATGCCGGTGCCGCAGGCGGAGGATTAACCAAGTGAGCCACGGCGCTGGCCCCATGAGCAGGTTTTACTAAGATGGTAAGAGTAATCACTTAGAGATGCCACAGAATCTAGAATTCTTACATAATGTTATACAGTTACTTGAGATGACAGAAATGTCATTTGAGATGCTACTAAGGCAGCTTTTCTCTTAATAAAAATAGTTATGAAAAATCATGTTTGTAAACCTTGTTAGTTAATAAGAAATTGGATGTCTCAAGGATGACTTGTCTAGGTATATGGTAGAACAGGAAGCACTGTAATATTTTGGAGAAAGCACCAAAGTTACAAAGCTTCGAATCTTGACTTAGTTCTGCCTTTGAACTATAACTGGATGACCATGGAAAAATGAACCTCTAAGTGTCAACTTTATTGTAAGTAACATGTATACTGTAATAGCGGGACTATTTATGTACAAAATGATGAAATGAGCTAAAATATGTAACTTTTTAAAAAGCTGTATACTTTTCTTAAAATATGGGATCTATAAAATATTTTGTCCTGAAAAATTGGACAAAAAATTAATGTGAAGACATATTTGATGAATTTTGCACATGTTATCTTTTTGTATGTTACCTTCAGTTGAAGGTGTGTATGTCTTTTTGCTTTTATAGCCCTCATTCAGATTTCTGTTGCCTAAAGACAACTAACTAGCTTTCCTATATTTGAAGAGACAGTGTAACTTTTGAAGCAAACTGTGTTTTTGATTATGTGAAAGAACAACCCTTTAATTTTTTTGAAGCAGTTGTAAGAAAGTTCATTGCTAAGAGAGGTCAGCTAGAAATTGCCAGGGAATCCCAGTATCATATGCTGCTCTAACAAGACATGGAATAGTCTCAAGGAAAATTATTCAGAAGCACAGCTGAAGATGCTATGATTGGATGAAACCTACATAAGAATGTGTTATGAATCTGTGTCAGGGGTAGACTTAGCTGCATATAACAAGAAATGCCAAAGTAATGATAGTCAAAGCAATTTATGCATTTATTTCCTTTTATGTGGAAGATATCTGGGTACCAACAGTTTGAGACTTATATAGTGAATCGTAGATTTGGGGGAGCCACCCATTCTCTATATTGGCATTCTTTTTTTTAAGGTTCATTTTTATTTATTTGAAAGACAGAGTTAGAGAGAGAGAGAGAGAGGTCTTCCATCTGCTGGTTCACTCCCCAAATGGCCACAACAGTCAGAGCTGAACCGATCTGAACCCATGAGCCAGAAGCTTTTTCCCAGTCTCCCACATGGGTGCAAGGGCCCAAAAATTCATCCTCCACTGCTTTCACAGGTGCATTAGCAGAGAGCTGGATCAAAAATGGAGCAGCTGGGAATCACCCATATGGGATGCTGGCGCTGCAGGTTGGGGCTTTAACCCACTCTGCCATAGCACCAACCCCTATATTGGCATTCTGAGATTCAGTCTTCATGCATATAATGTAGGTAGCAGTCTGTTAAATTTGATGTTTTAAATTTGGTTTTAATTTCATTTTTCCATTGTTGAATGTATAGGTGTAATTTTTTTTTTTTTTTTTTTTGACAGGCAGAGTGGACAGTGAGAGAGAGAGAAAGAGAGAAAGGTCTTCCTTTGCCCTTGGTTCACCCTCCAATGGCCGCCGGGGCTGGCGCGCTGCGGCCTGTGCACCGTGCTGATCCGATGGCAGGAGCCAGGTGCTTCTCCTGGTCTCCCATGGGGTGCAGGGCCCAAGTACTTGGGCCATCCTCCACTGCACTCCCGGGTCACAGCAGAGAGCTGGCCTGGAAGAGGGGCAACCAGGACAGAATCCGGCACCCCGACCGGGACTAGAACCCGTTGTGCCGGCGCCGCACGGCAGAGGATTAGCCTAGTGAGCCACGGCGCCGGCCTAATTTGTTTTTTATGGATTGATTTTATTCCTTTTACAAAGTATTTATTTATTGCAAATGCAGAGACAGGAATTTCCCATCTGCTGGTTTACTCCTCAAAAGCTCACAGCAACAGCCTGGGCTGGCAGGGATCCAACTAGTTGAACCATCACTTGCAGCCTCTCAGAGTACACATTAGCAGGAAAGTGGAATGGATAGTAGAAAGGGCACTTGAATCCAGGCACTCTGATAAGGAATCCGTCGTCTCAAGCAGTGTCTTAATCACTGTGACAAATGCCTGCCCCCTGATTTTATATTTTTTAGCATTGCTGGAGTCCTTTGGATATTATGTGCAGTCATGTCATCTTCAAAGGAAAACAATTTTAGTTTTTTCTAATCATTGCATCCTTTATTTTCCTTTCTTGCCGTATTGTAATGCTTCTAGTTAGGTATTAAATAGAAGTAATAAGAGAGAACATCTTTGTCTTGTTCCAAATCTTAGGAGGAAATACGTTCATATGAAGGATCTTTAAATAGTTCATAGAAAATGCATATGACCAAAAAAAAAAAAAAAAAAAGAAAGAAAAAGAAAAAACTATGGATAGATTTCAGAATAAATTTCCCTTTTAATTTCATGTTCCATGAACTTTTGAAGTACTCTCATATCTCATTCTTTGATGTTAGCTTTAGGCCTTTTTAGTTTGATAGATGCTATTTTTTAATCACGTTGAAGAATTTCTCTTTTATTCCTAGTTTTGTTAGAAGTTTTTTTTGTTTTATGTTTTCTATCTTTTTTAATCATGAATGAACATTGATTATTCATAGCACTTGACATTCTGTTATTTATTTATTGTCTAGTTCCTTCATACAATATTTCTGTCTTGTGCACTAGTGTATACCAAGAATCTACAGTACCTTGTAGTCCATAAATACCTGTTATATAAATGAATTTTTAAACCAGAGTTGCTCGATCAGAGAACATTTGATCTTGTGAGAAGCTCGGCACTTTACTGCTGGAGTTTTATAATCTAGCACTCTCCCACCACTTGGTGACAGTATATCTAGATTGCAAGAAAAGCTTTCTAGGAGATGAATGAAGATGCAACAGATACATGCACGAATAGGCTGATAGGACAGTTATACTTACAAAATAAACATCCTCGTTATATATATCAAGACCATGTTTGAGAATTAGCAAATATGTTTGACATTTAGTAGGTACTGAAGTGTCCTCTGTTTTCCTAAAAACAGAAAAGGGTACAATATCCGTTAAATTACTTACATTAAAGAATCAGAGTAATTGTGAAAAATGACAGAAGTAGAATGAGAGCAGAGGCGTTTCTGTACTTGAATTCTTACTCTATCAGCATTTCCTTGCTGGGAGGTGCCAGCTAAACTTGAATTTTAAAGAGCTAGGATTTTCCAGCCTTTTAGTATCTTGTACTAAATATTTAACATATTTCAAGAAAATACAGCTTGAGGCCAAGAATGAAATTAAGGATTGTTCTTAAAAAAACCCAAACCCGACATGCTCAAGCTGACTTGCCCCAAACGGTAGAGTTAGAAACATACCAGGGGATTCCAATTCAATCCCATCAAGGTGGCAGGTACCAATGCCATCTCACTAGTCCCAGTGATCAATTGCTGTTCACAATTGATCATAATGATAGGACTAAGAGTCAAAGGGATCACATAAACAAGACTAGTGTCTGAAAATACTAACCAATAGAATAAAAAAGAGAGAGAATGACCCAACATGGGAAGCGAGATACACAGCAGACTCATAGAATGGCGGATGTCCTAAACAGCACTCTGGCCTCAGAATCAGCCCTAAAGGCATTCGGATCTGGCTGAAAAGCCCATGAGAGTATTTCAGGCATGGATAGCCAAGACACTCTGTCAAAAAAAAATGACCTAAATGAAAGATCTCCATGAGTGAGATCCCAGTGGAAAGAACAGGTCTTCAAAGGAGGTCTGAAGGGAGGAGAAAACTTCCACTTTGACTATGACCTTGTCTAAATAAGATAAGAGTCGGTGAACTCAAAAGGCTTCCATAGCCTTGGAAACTCATGACTGGAGCCTAGGGTGATTACTGATGCCATAAACAAGAGTGTCAATTTGTAAAGTCAACAACAGGAGTCACTGTGCACTTACTCCTCATGTAGGAAATCTGTCCTTAATGTGCTGTACATTGTGATTTAATGCTATAATGAGTACTCAAACAGTATTTTTCACTTTGTGTTTCTATGTGGGTGCAAACTGTTGAAATCTTTACTTAATGTATACTAAACTGATCTTCTGTATATAAAGAGAATTGAAAATGAATCTTGATGTGAATGGAAGGGGAGAGGGAGCGGGAAAGGGGAGGGTTGCAGGTTGGAGGGAAGTTATGGCGGGGGGAGCCACTGTAATCCATAAGCTGTACTTTGGAAATTTATATTCATTAAATGAAAGTTAAAAAATAAATAAATAAATAAATAAACCCAAACCCTTGGATGCACAGAATTATCTGAGACTTAAGTGTAGAACTAAAGGGGATTTCTGTGTTTTATCAGATAGCATCTTGGTGTGAAACCACATGTCTTCTACACTGTTGGGATTACCAGTACATGTTTTTATTTCTTAGTCTCCCTCTAAAAGAATGGACTGTGTGTCAAATATATATTAGCAAAAGTTTTTTAAAAAAAACAATTCAAATAATAAAATTTTCTTATTGAGGTTAAAAATGGTCAATCTTATTGTAAAATATTGATGATTTTACCTTTCTTCTTACAATCAAAATACCCTAGGTTGATAGTGTTGGGAGTAGTATTTTAGTAATAAAGATTAGTGTGTGGATAAGTTCCCTACAAGGCCCCATGATGGTAATACCCCTAGATTTTGTCTTTAAAGAAAACTGCTGAGAGGCAATAATTTTTTTTGTATGTGTCCCATTTTCATTAATGCATGGTAATTGATGGAGTTGCAGTGACTTGTAGCAGTAATGAGTTCTAAACATAATAATGCACTCTTTTCTAATAAGTGAGCACTGCTGGGGTTTAAAAGCATACTAAATCAGTTGCTTTAGTATGAATTTATTAGTTTTTTTCAGCATTAGCTTTAATAGTAGTTATTTACATAAGCGTACATCCCATTAACCGCCATCAGGGCTGGAAAACATGCTGAACTGTTCATATTTTCATATAATTATTGAACATAATGGTTTCATTTGCATTTCTAAACAGTGATGTTTCTGTCAGCCTTGGAAATAGTGTCTTTACGCAGTCCCTATTTCACATCCACTTATTTGACATCGTTAAATTTTATGCTAATGTGCTTCCCTAGAATATCATCAGTAGGACAGATGCTTGTGCTTTAATATACAAATCAGGGATGCTTTTCCATCCCCCGAATGGCAAAGGAAATTTTCAAAAATCTGCACTTTTAGATATAGAGTCCGTCTCCATATAAGAAAGTTTATGAAATAAAACATACAGGGTTAAATGTTATAATCTGATTGTCCCTTTAAAATGCTTCATTTTGAATAGCTATCTACCGTACTAGGATTAGTTTTGTTGTATTGAATGAGAATTTTAGTAAAGATCTTGTTGCTTATGAATATTTAGAGTTCTCTTTCTGAAATGCTGATCTTGAGATGCGAGCTTTTCAGTGGCTTTGAATATATCAGGCATAGTGTTGCCTTTTTTTTTTTTTTTTTGTTAATAAACATTCTCTGTATTTTTGTTCCTTTAGTCTCTTAACCTGGGTTGTAATACCATAAACTGGAAGCTTTATGTTAATGCTCTTGGGCATGGGCATCTTAACTTTTTGTATACATTAAACAGTGTGCAATATAGAAGTGTGAGTCACTTGGTGGGGAAGGCCTAACAAGTGAGGCAGCAGAATTAATATGGAAGGGCAGGTTTATGGACAAATTCTCCTCTTGGGTGTCTCTGTGTACTATCAGCCTCTAACATTTGTGGATGGTTTTCTGGCTGCTGTCCATCAGATAGCTGGAAATTTTTTAACAAGAGCCTCCAACCAAAGAGTAGTTTAGAGAGTTGACTCATGTCTTTTATTGGTAGGGTGGGCATGAAGCCACTACCATTTTTTGGTCTTTGTGGGCCTTTTCTTTTTTTATGTTCTGACATCTCAGGGCAGCATTTTACTTTTGACTCTTTGTGGACCTGCTGTGCTGGAGCTGACTTTGCACAGTTCAAAATGCAAGGTTGGCAGTCTAGCAAGATAGAGTAAAGAAGCAGCTTTGAGAGGAGTTCTTGCCCCAAATTACTTGCTAAAAATGTATTAGAACTGATATAGCATAAAACTGATGCAGCGTGAAAGGATTATTTGGATAGAAATGTTATTTGGCTTAACAGGTCAGGAGGCAACTAAAATTTTTACAAGGACTTCTGTTCTTTGAGGAGTTGCCAAGAAAGATATATGATAAGCGTTATAAAGAAACTGCTGTAGAGGTGGAGTTTCATATTCATTTTTACCCCTGAGTTTTCATGAATTTTTATACAAACAATCTCTTAAAATAGTTTGACATCAGTGCTTTTCATACTGATGAGATCTTCTATTCTGCTATATTGAAAACATTGGTCATGCCCTTGTACCTAGGGAAAATACAGCTTTCAGCCGGCGCCGTGGCTCAATAGGCTAATCCTCCACCTTGCGGCGCCGGCACACCGGGTTCTAGTCCCGGTTGGGGCGCCGGATTCTGTCCCGGTTGCCCCTCTTCCAGGCCAGCTCTCTGCTATGGCCAGGGAGTGCAGTGGAGGATGGCCCAAGTGCTTGGGCCCTGCACCCCATGGGAGACCAGGAAAAGCACCTGGCTCCTGGCTCCTGCCAGGATCAGCGCGGTGCGCCGGCTGCAGCGGCGGCCATTGGAGGGTGAACCAGCGGCAAAAGGAAGACCTTTCTCTCTCTGTCTCTCTCTCTCACTGTCCACTCTGCCTGTCAAAAAAAAAAAAAAAAAAAAAAAAAAGAAAATACAGCTTTCATTGCTGCCAGACTTGTTGCCAGGGCCAACATCATAAATGAAAGTTAAAAAAAAAAATTCTGAAAATCCAGCTTCACTTACAAGCAAGGCAGTATTTTCAGATCTTATAAGCTATTTGTGATTGCACGATTAGCAGGTTTTTTTTGGTGGGGGCCATTTGCCCCAAAGGTAAGAATACATTTTATGTCACCAAAACATAGCATTTATCTTTTTTCTCCATGTACATACTTCTTCCTTTTCTAGAAAAAAACTTAACATTGAAATGAAAAATTCATCTGCCTATTCAGTATTGAAGTGCCATGATATTTCATCTGACAGCTTGTCCCTGAATATCTCTGTTGCTGTAGAAATTTACTAGCCTCAAGGCAGCAAAGGAGGCGTTTTCTGAGTGATGCCTGACTGGTTTTCAATCCCTGACTTCAGAGAATAAAAGAATTTTAAATTATGTTTTAGGATGGCTTTTTTGTGCATTTTTTTTTTTTTTTGGTAAAGTGTAAAATTCTAACAGGAAACTGTCAAGACACATCCCTCATCAGAATACCTGGGTTCAATTCTTGGCTCCTACTCCTGACTCTAGCTCCCTGCCAGTTGCAGACCCTGGAAGGCAATGGTGATGATTCAAGTAGTTTGGTCCCTGCCACCCTTGTGAGAGACTTGGATTGAGTTCCTAGCTTCCAGCTTCAAACTGGCACTGCCCTAGTCGTTGCAGGCATTTTGAGAGTGAACCAGTGGATGGGAGCTAACTTTGCTATGTCTGTCTCTTTCTGTTGCTTCAAAAAATAAATTTTAAAAATTCTACAGAAAGTCAGATATTATCCATAAGGTTATGAACCTATTGGGAAGTCTTTACCTGTCTGGTTATACTTATTTTCCATTTTTTTTTTAAAAAAATACTTATTTATTTTAAAGGCAAAATTACAGAGAGGCAGAGGCAGGGAGAAAGAGAGTTCTGTCCACTGGTTCACTCCCCAGATGGCTGCAACGGCCAGAACTGGGCCAATCCGAGGCCAGGAGCTTCTTCTGGGTCTCCCACATGGGTGCAGGGGCCCAAGGACTTGGCCATCTTCTGCTGATTTCCCAGGTGCATTACTATGGAGCTGGATTGGAAGTGGAGCAGCTGGGACTTGAACCAGCCCCCATATGGGATGCTGGCATTGCATGTGGCAGCTTTACCTGCTATGCCACGGTGCCATCCCCACTTATTTTCTATTTTATGGTTGGGAGAGCACAATTACAACCTACTTTTTAGAAATGGTGAAAGTACTTAGAAATAAACTTCGAGTACTGTGAGATGCCTGAGCTCCACCTATTCTGCAAGGCTGCAGGGACTCTTTGGCACCCACTGTTTCACCTGTTCAAGGAATCCTCAGTGGAGTATTTGATTTTTCATTGCAGATATTTTCTTTATCTTTCCATTGTTAACTAGGACAGAAATTACTCCTAGAATTCTCTAGTTTCTGGAGATATTTGCATATATATGTCTATTAATCTTTCCTTAGTTCTGTACCTTTTGTTAGTATTTGAAGATACCAGAAGAATTTAGAATTTTGATAATTAATGCCTTAATTGATTAAAACTTTTAACCTCTTTTTTCCTAATTTAATAAATAGTACCCCTCATGAAATATTTTGGAATAAAATAGAGATGCTTTATTCTGGAAATCATCAGTTTGTGTCATGTTTATTTTTTTCATCTAGTTATTGATGGAGTAGCTAAATGAATGCCTTAGGTCTAATTCAACATCACAGTGAAAGTTGTTTTCAGGTCTCTTGCCTTTATTTGCATAAATTCATGATATTTTATTTAAGGTGAAATATTAAACATCTCTTTATTATTCATTTATTTGAGAGGCAGAATTACAAACAAAGAGAGGGCAAAACAGAGAAAGGTTTTCAATCCACTGGGTCCCTCCCCAAATGGCCACAGTAGTCAGAGCTGGACCAGTCTGAAGCCAGGAGCCAAGAGCTTCTGGGTCTCCTACGTGGGTACGTGAGGATAACCCAAGCACTTGGGTCATCTTCCGCTGCTTTCCTTGGCCATAAGCAGAGAGATGGATTGGAAGGAGTAGCCAGGACTTGAACCGGCACCCATATAGGATGCCGACACCACAGGCAGAGTCTTAGCCTACAACATCACGGCGTCAGCCCCCTAAACATCTCTTTTAAATGCTGGAAAGTCACCAAAACGGTGTTTAGTATCATAAATTTATAGTAATCTTTTTTTTTTTTTTTTTTTTTTTTTTTTTTGACAGGCAGAGTGGACAGTGAGAGAGAGAGACAGAGAGGAAGGTCTTCCTTTTGCCGCTGGTTCACCCTCCAGTGGCAGCTGTGGCCGGCTCACCACGCTGATCTGATGGCAGGAGCCAGGTACTTATCCTGGTCTCCCATGGGGTGCAGGGCCCAAGCACTTGGGCCATCCTCCACTGCACTCCCGGGTCACAGCAGAGAGCTGGCCTGGAAGAGGGGCAACTGGGACAGAATCCGGCACCCCGACCGGGACTAGAACCCGGTGTGTCAGCGCCGCAAGGCGGAGGATTAGTCTAGTGAGCCACGGTGCCGGCCGAATTTATAGTAATCTCTGGCAGCTCAGATGTATAGTGGTACTTGTAAAAGTTGTTTGCACACTTTAATGGTCAAATGCTTAGGTCTTTACAGTGAAGAAGGGGAGGGGGAAGTCAGAAGAAAAGGAAATCTGAAATTGATGTGATTTGTGGAAAATATTATAAGGGAAATTTCTGTGGAGCTCCTTTAGTGCTCAGAACACCTGTGCTCTTCACAACCACGTGATAAAACTCGATGACGTGTGCAAATCACTGGCCTCACTACTCATTCCTTCTCTGAAAAAGTAGAATAATAATAGTATTTATTTTAATAAGTTTGTTGTGAAGATTAAAAGAGATAATGCGTATTTTAAATGTTTTGTACCATGACAGAACACATTAGAATTGTTTAAAAAGAGGAATTTTTTCTGACTTTTTTTTTAAAGATTTATTTTATCTATTTGAAAGTCAGATTACAGAGAGAGGTAGAAACAGAGAGAGAGAGGTCTTCCATCCGCTGGTTCACTCTCCAGATGGCCGCAATGGCTGGAGCTATGCCGATCCGAAGCCAGGAGCCAGGAGCTTCTTCCAGGTCCCCTACGCGGGTGCAGGGGCCCAAGCACTTGGGCCATCTTCTACTGCTATCCCAGGCCATAGCAGAGAGCTGGATCGGAAGAGGAGCAGCCGGGACTAGAACCGACACCCATATGGGATGCCAGCACTTCAGGCCAGGGCTTTAACTCACTGCTCCACAGTGCCAGCCCCTGACACTGACTTTTTAGAAGTAAGCATAATTAAAGTGATCCAGTTTTCTTTATTCTCTTTCTTCTCATCTAGTTCTTGCTACCCCAAGTAGAGTATCTGGATTTGTAATGTCAGCATTAGCAGCAACACCTGGGAAGCTCTTTAGAAATGCAGATTCTTAGGCCTCATGCCCGGTTTACTTTTTCAGAATCTCTATTTTTACGAGACCCTCAGGTAATGTAAGTATTAAGGATAGTACTAATTTCTTGCAATAAAGAATTTTAAATAAGAGACATGGGCGGTAGGGAGAGAGGTTTTGCTGTCTGTTCTGAGTTCTCATTTTAGCTTTGGGTTGTAAAGTGTATTCTATTAGCATGTATTTGCTGCTGTTAGGTGGATTATTCTTCAGGTGTCAGGGTCAAAGTTTCTGTGTGAATATTCATCTACTTTATCAATTTCTAAAGAAATATATATTAAAATCTTAAAGTACAATTGTGGACTTACCTCTTTCTCCTTGTAGATCTATTTGATTTTTTTTTCATGTATTTTGAAGATCTACTTTTAAGTGCACCAAAGTTTGAGATTGTTACCTCCTCCTCATGCATTGACCCCTTTATTGTTATGAAATGCCCTCTTTTATCCTTAGTGATATTCTTTGTGTTGCAATGTGTTAGTATAGTATATCTTTTTATGTCCTATACTTTTAAACTAATTATATCTTAAAAATAGTTTCTTGCGGCCAGTGCCGCAGCTCAATAGGCTAATCCTTTGTCTACAGCTCCAGCACCCCAGGTTCTAGTCCCAGTTGGGGTGCTGGATCCTGTCCCGGTTACCCCTCTTCCAGGCCAGCTCTCTGCTGTGGCCCAAGTGCTTGGGCCCTGCACCCGCATGGGAGACCAGGAGAAGCACCTGGCTCCTGGCTTCGGATCAGTGCAGTTTCTTGCAACCATAGGTGAGTCTTGCTTTGTAATGTAATCTATTATGTATACATTTTAATTGGAATATTTAGACCATTTATGTTTTGTGTGATTCTTCATACAGTTAGGGTTTTTTTATTTTTTATTTTTTTGACAGGCAGAGTGGACAGTGAGAGGGAGAGACAGAGAGAAAGGTCTTCCTTTTGCCGTTGGTTCACCCTTCAATGGCCGCCGCGGCCAGCGCGCTGCGGCCGGTGCACCGTGCTGATCCGAAGGCAGGAGCCAGGTGCTTCTCCTGGTCTCCCATAGGGTGCAGGGCCCAAGGACTTGGGCCATCCTCCACTGCACTCCCGGGCCACAGCAGAGAGCTGGCCTGGAAGAGGGGCAACC
The DNA here is from genome assembly GCF_964237555.1 of Oryctolagus cuniculus. NCBI lineage: Eukaryota > Metazoa > Chordata > Mammalia > Lagomorpha > Leporidae > Oryctolagus > Oryctolagus cuniculus. The sequence goes on along the minus strand of NC_091441.1, from coordinate 40,799,543 downwards.
GGGACAGAATCCGGCGCCCCGACCAGGACTAGAACCCAGTGTGCCGGCGCCACAAGGCGGAGGATTAGCCTAGTGAGCCGTGGCACCGGCCCATACAGTTAGGTTTTTTGGTTTATTTTCGAGGTCTTCAAAATATTTTACTACTAATTGAACTGTTTTCCTGCTGCGTGGAGCCAGTGGGCGCATAGAGCGGTCTGGCCTGGCCCTGCTTTGAAAAGGCTGGCTTCAGGACACAATGAGGCGGACACAAGAGCCAGGTCCAAGGGTACGTGGGGTCTACCAGGACAGGCTCCACAGGCACACGGTAGTGCTGGAGCCAGTCCCCGGCCTTGTGTACCAGATGGAGATGGCTGAGTCCTCACTGTGCTACCTACGTCCCCCGTACACGTTTGAGTTTATCATTTTGCAGTTTTCTCATTTGACCTTTGTTCCTCTTTTCCTTTGTTTGGGCTTCCTTTGTATTAATTTAATATTTTTACAATTTTATTTTCTTTTTTGTTGGCTTATTGGCTATTACTGCGTTTAGTAGCTGTGAGGTCTACCTGGACACCTTTAACCAATTACAGTCAGTTTTCTATGAATGGCTTATCCTACTTAGTTACCTTATGATAACTTTCATGAGCATCCTGCTGTTGTCAAGATACTCTTTAATTTTATATCCATATGTTATTTTTCTAAATAATTATCTTATAAGGACATTTAAGTAATAAAAATATATATATTTACTCATGTAGTTACTAATTCCAATGCTCTTCATGATTTTATGTAGTCCATATTTATATTAATTTCTGATTTGAATTAATGGTTTGATTTTGATGCCGTTTGCACATATTAATTTTCCATCTGTACATCTTTGGTGATTATTCATGTCTTTCATCCATTTTAAAATTAGTTTTTGTTAAGTTTTCATAATTTTAAAATATTTTTTGGATACAAGTCTTCTATCAGATATGCAATTTACAAATACTTTCTGTGTGTGTGGCTGACATTTCCATTCTCTTAATGGTGTCATCACCATCAGTTTAAAATTTTGATAAAGTCAGTTTTGTTAATATTTTCTTTTATGGTCCATGTTTTTTTATTTTTTAATTTTTTTTTGACAGGCAGAGTGGACAGAGAGAGAGAGAGAGAGAGACAGAGAGAAAGGTCTTCCTTTTGCCGCTGGTTCACCCTCCAATGCCCACCACGGCCAGCGCGCTGCGGCCGGTGCACCGCGCTGATCTGAAGCCAGGAACCAGGTACTTTTCCTGGTCTCCCATGCGGGTGCAGGGCCCAAGGACTTGGGCCATCCTCCACTGCACTCCCGGGCCACAGCAGAGAGCTGGCCTGGAAGAGGGGCAACCGGGACAGAATCTGGTGCCCCGACCGGGACTAGAACCCCGTGTGCCGGCACCACAAGGCGGAGGATTAGCCTAGTGAGCCGCGGCGCTGGCTTGTCCATGCTTTTAATAATATATCTAAAAACTCACGCACAAATAAAGTGAGGCAGATTTTTTTCTGTGTATTCTTTGAAAAGTTTTATCACTTTATGTTTTACAGTTAGGCCTATAATTGATTTTGGTTTGATTTTTATGAAGTGTGACATCTGTGTCTAGGTTCCCTGTTTTTACATATGGACATTGACTTTTCTCAGCAACATTTGTTGAGAGGGCTCTTTTTACAATTGAATTACCTTTGTCCCTTTGTCAAAATTATTTGAATGGGCCTGCTTTTCGGCTCAATTTTTATTCTGTTAATTTATATATTCTTTCACAATCCATGCCATGTAATACTTACAATAAGTATGAAATCCTGTGGTGTGAGTCCTTTAACTATCTTCTTCCTTTTCAGGATTGTTTGGCTATCCTGGGTCCTTTACCTTTCATGTCAACTTAGAATCAACTTGTTGATACCCAAAAAAGCTTACTAGATTTTGATTTGAGTTTATGTTGAAAATGTGTATTATTTAAAGAAAATTGTTTCTTAAGTTTGAGTCTTTCACATCTCTGAATTCATTTTTTAAAAAAACTTCTTCTATGAGTTTTCTTCCAAGTAGTTTTCTACTTGTAGATCTGTTTGCTATTACCTAAGTAATTTGTTTTGGGGATACAATTGTTAATAGTGTATTTTTTTATAATTTGTTTATTTATTTGAAAGAGTGAAGAGAGAGAGGGAGAGATAGAAATCTTTGATCTGCTGGTTCACTCTCCAGATGGCTGCGAAGGCCAGAGCTGGGCCAGGCTGATGCCAGGAGCCTCATCCAGGTCTCCCACATGGGTGGTGTGGGCCCAAACACTTGGACCATCTTCCACTGCTTTTTCCAGGGCTTTAGCAGGGAGCTAGATTGGAAGTGGAGTGCTTGCAGCAAGAACCAGTGCCCATATGGGATGCCAGAGTCACAGTTGGCAGCTTTACCTACTACACCACATTTCCAGGTCTTTTAAAAAAATTTTAGTAGGGTAAAGGAAAGCAGTTGACTTTTGTGTGTGGTTCCTCTATTCTATTCCTAAACTCATTTATTTGTTCTATAATTTTTTTGGTAGACTCTGAAATTTTCCACATTGATGAAAGTTTCTGTAAATAAGGACAGTTTTATTTCTTCCTTTACAATCGTATGCCTTTTATTTTTCTTGTCATATTATAATCACTAAAACTTCAAATATGATGTTGAATAAAATTGATGCTATAGGGTATCCTCACCTTCTTGCAGATCTTAGGAAAACAGTCTCACTATTAAATATAATTTTAGCTGTAAACTTTTACATAGCTACCTTTTGTTAGTTTAAAGAAGTTCTCTTCTATTCCTAGTTTGCTGACAGTTTTTCTCTCAAATGGATGTTGAATTTTGTTGAAAGCTTTTACAGTGTTGGTTGATGTGATTATACAGTTTTGTTTGCTTGTTCTATTAATATGGTGGGTTATAATGATTTATTTTTGAATATTAATCAGCTTTGCACTCCTAGACCGAACTCTACTTGGTATGATATATTATCCTTTTGTATTTTGCTAGATTGTATTAGTTAATATTATATTACTATATTAATTTACTAATGAGAGATATTAACTTGTCCTTTTTAAAATACTCTTACCTGGTTTTGTGTCAAGGTAGTGCTGTACTCCATGAATGAGGTGAGGTCTTTCCCTTCTTCAGTTTCTGCCAAGAGTTTGTATAGAATGAGTTTTAACCTTTTCTATTAAATTTTTGTTTAAAATACATGAATAAAACCATCCGAATGTGGAGTGTTTTTACTCTCCTTTCTGATGGAAACATTTTAAAAAAAACCTTACATTATTTGTTATTCAGCTTATCTATTTCTTCATGGTAAGCTTTGGTGGAGTGTATCTTTCAAGGAATTTTTCTGTTTCATCAGTGTTTTCAAATTTATATGCATGAAACTGGGGTAATACAGGAACTTAAAAATGAACTGAATTGGTTTCTTCTATTAATTTCAAGATAAAAGCAGCAAACTTCTTTCCTCCTTTTTAGAATGTACTTTTAAAAAGAATATGTAAAACATAGGTTTTTCACTTAACAAGAATATGAATATACTTTACAAATATAGGGTTTTTTTCTTTGAAAACAAATTTTACTGTTAACTTTCCTAATACAACTCTTTAAGGGCAGAGATCCTGCATGGAAGGTTAGTGCACAGTGACTCCTGTTGTTAATTTAACAATTAACACTCTTATGTATGACATCAGGGATCATCCGGGACTCTTGACATGAGCTGCCTAGGCTATAGAAGCCTTTTGAATCCACAGACTCCTTCAGTATTTAGACAAGGCCATCAGCAAAATGGAGGTTCTCTCCTCCCTTCAGAGAAAAATACATGCTTGTTTGATAGCCACTTCTTTCCACTGGGGTCTCTCCCATAGAGGTCCTTTATGTAGGATACTCTTTGCCACAGTGTCTTGGCTTCCCAGGCCTGAAATACTCTTGTGGGCTTTTCAGCCAGACCAGAATGCCTTAAGGGCTGATTCTAAGATCAGAATGCTACTTAAAGCAATTACCATTCTAAGAGTCTGCTATATGGACTGCTTCCCATATTGGAGCCCTCCCTCCTTTTTAATTCTATCTATTAATATTACTGAACACTTAATCCTATTTATATGACCACTTTAACACTTAATCCTATCTATATGATCATTTTTAACACTTAATCCTATCCATATGATCACTTTAACACTTAAAATGCTATTTTTATCCCTTGGCTTAAGGGGATTTGGGGTCCCATGACAAGTTGTTAAACTGTACCTTTAGATGTAAGTCTGTAGGGATGCATACAGAATTATACAGCTTTACAAACTTCATATACTTCCTAATTACAAGTTAGAACATGGTGATTCTTTCCACTGTGCCTGCCCTCCCACCCACATTCCCAACCCTCTTCCTCCTCCCTCTCTCATTCCCACTCTTAAATAATATAATTTTAAAAATAACTTATAAAACAGTTTGCCACTTTTGGAGACCAGTAGGTGACTTGAGGAATAGAAAATTTATTAGAATATGAAAGTAATTTATTTACGTTTATTTTAGCAACTTACAGACAACCTGGCTATTGGGAACCCATAAAGATTTGTTACGGCTAATTCTTACCATATTTTTGCAAACTAACCTAGTGTACTGTGTCAGGTATGAATATATCTACATTAGATTGTGGGACAGAATTTACAGCTGTGTGAATATAGAATTATATTATTTGTATAAAAACATAAATATTGCTAATTATTTATAAATATGTATTATATGTAAATTGAATAAATCATCCCTTTATATAATATACAGCATAATAAAATGAACATTGTTGATAGTGTAAATTTATAGAACACTCTGTTTCCAAAGGCAGTTTGAAATAGGCTTTATTATCCAGCCAGGCTCCCTAGTAGTATAGACAGAATTGACCTGGACTCTATGTGGTATATGTGGAAGACCTCTCTTCTCTGGCTCCACCTGTCTATGTAACTGTCTTTCAAATAGATAAAATAAATAAAAAATAAAAGAATAGATCAGTATCACTTAAAAAAAGTTACTTCACCCCATGTTTATTGCAGCTCAATTCATAATAGCTAAGATACGGATTCAACTAAACTAAGCCATTAGTTGATGACTGAATAAAGAAAATATGGTCTATAGGTCTACAATGGAATACTACTTAGCCATAAAAAAGAATGAAATCCTGCCTTTTGCAACAAAATGAATACAAATAGAGTCCATTATGCTTAGTGAAATAAGCCAGTCCCAAAAAGACAAGTATCATGTTTTGTCTCATAAGTAGTAGTTAATATAGAATACAAAAGCAATGTTTAAGAATGAAACTGAGGCCGGCGCCACGGCTCACTAGGCTAATCCTCCACCTTGCGGCGCCAGCACACCAGGGTTCTAGTCCCAGTCGGGGCGCCAGATTCTGTCCCGGTTGCCCCTCTTCCAGGCCAGCTCTCTGCTGTGGCCCGGGAGTGCAGTGGAGGATGGCCCAAGTCCTTGGGCCCTGCACCCGCATGGGAGACCAAGAGAAACACCTGGCTCCTGGCTTCGGATCAGTGCAATGCGCCGGCCGCAGCGCACCAGCCGCGGTGGCCATTGGAGGGTGAACCAACGGCAAAAAGGAAGACCTTTCTCTCTGTCTCTCTCACTGTCCACTCTGCCTGTCAAAATAAATAAATAAATAAATAAATAAATAAATAAATAGAATGAAACTGACATCTTATGATTTGATTATTATTTGTAACCCTTGTCCATACTCCTGTGGAATATTGGTCTTTTTAGGTGTTGAACATTATGTTAGTGATGCTTTAAGCCTGTGCTTATCAAGTGAATTGAAATTGTTATTGTAAAAAATTAAAGGAAACAGAAAAGGAGGGAAAAAGGAGGGATTGGAGAAGGGAGTGAGGGAGATAAGTATGATTATCTTCTTAGAATTGGATCTATGAAATACATGAAATATATTCTCTTTATTAAAAAATTTAAAAAATAAAAAATATTAAGCAAAAAAGGTTACTTAATGTGCATGCTATTTATTTACCTACATTTTAGGCTCTGAATTTAAAATCTCATTTTAACTTATCTTGTACAGCACAATAGAGTAGATTTTTATTAGTAGACTCATGCTTTTATGTTTTTATTTTTAAAAAACTTTAGCTTTGGGGCCAGTGCTGTGGTGTAGTGGGTAAAGCCACCACCTGTGGTACCAGCATCCCAAGTGGGTACCGTCTTGGGACCCAGCTCCAGTTGTGGTCCAGATCCCTGCTAATGGTCCTGGGAGGGCAGTGAGGGATGGCCCAGATGCCTGGAACCCCCTGTACCCATGTCGGGGATCCAGACAGGGCTCCTGGCTCTCCAGCTCCAGCCTTTGCAGCCGTTTAGGGAGTGAACTGGCAGATGAAGACCTTTCTCTCTGTCTCTCTATAACTCTGCTTTTCAACTAAATAAATAAATCTAACAAACAAACAAAAACAGAAAAAAAACTTTAGCTTCACTGAGGTAATATTGATGTAGTAGTTGACTATCCCAAGTCTGAAAATTTAAAATCCAAAATGCTCCAAAATCTGAAGCTTCTCTGAATGCTGATGTGACACCACAAGTGGAAAACGCCGCAGTATGAAACTTTGTTTCATGCACAAAATTATTCAAAAATATTATATAAAATTACCCATAGGCTATGTGAATAAAATGTATATGATGAAACATAAATGCATTTTATGTTTAGGTTTGGATCCTGTCAGCAAGATACCTTATTAGGCATATGTACATATTACAAAAATCCCAACAAATCTGAAATCTAAATCTTTCCTGTCCCAGGCATTTTGGAAAAAAGATAATCAACTTATATTCTAAAAATGTACATCAAATATGTACGTTTTTGTTGAGTTTTGACACCTATGATGACATCACTACCATCGAGAGAGAACACATATCCATTACCTCCACAGATTTCCTTGTCTTCTTTTTGTTTTGTTTTTTTAATTGTAAAATCACTTAACATTAGATTTGTTCCTGTTAACCTATTTTAAACTGCATAGTACTATATTTTTAACAATAGTTACTTTATTTTAAAGCAGCTCCCTCAAACTTTACTCATCTTGCATTAACAAATTTTATCCCTTTTGAGCAACAATTCACACTACTGCCCTGTCCACAGATAGTGACAGTCACCCTTCTAATCTCTAGTTCTATGAGTTTAAATATTTTAGATACTTCATATTACTATAATAATGCAGTATTTGTCCTTTTATGAATGGCTTATTTCACTTAGAAGTGTCCTCTGCAAATGGCCAGATTTTTTTTTTTTTAAGGTGGAAAGTATTCCATAATAGATACACACCATGTTCCTCTGGCCATCTGGGTTGTTTCCATATGTTGACTGTTGTGAATAGATTAAGATTTTGATACCTTGTTTGGTATTTATTTTAATATATGTAATCTCATCAGATATTGTTTTCTAAGATTTTGTAAGGTAAAACCAAATATTCTAAAGCTTCCCATTAGACTTCTCTCTCTCTCTCTCTCTCTCTCTCTCTGTGTGTGTGTGTGTGTGTTTAAAAATTTATTTACTTATTTATATATTTTAAAGGCAGTTATACAGAGAGAAAGAGATAGGTCTGTCCACTGGTTCTTTCCCTGAATGGCCGCAATGGCCAGGTCTGAGCTTTGGGCCATCTTCTGCTGCTTTATCAGGCATGTTAGCAGGGAGCAGGAAGAAAAGGGGAGTGGCTAGGACTCTCTAATCTGTGCTCATATGGGATGCTGGTGTTCCTAGTAGCAGCTTAACCTGCTGCACCTCAATGCGGGGTCCCCCTTGGACTTTTCAACTGAGTCTCATTTTGTAAACATCGGATAGGTTTCTATTTTTGTGTGTGTGTTTTTGTTCTTTAGCACTGAGTACTAATACAGGAAATTTGTAAGTTTTTTGTTTGTTCTTTGTTTTACCAGCCACAAAATACATTTTAGTATTTAATACCTTTCAGCATCTAATACATTTTCAGCCTTTAATTTAATTTTGGAGTGATAAGTTAGCATTTAATAATGGATGTTCACTGATTTGGGGGAAGTAGTTGTGACAGTTTATTAAGGAGGATAATAAGGTTATATCTCAGCAGTTATTAATTTTTTGGAGAGACATTTCAGTGATTCTAAACTGCAAAAACAGTTTCTTAGTTTTGTGTATACTGAGTTAGAAAACAATTTCTTTGTCAGTTTTATGATTGTAAATACCATGTGACTCATCTTTTCCCTCTAACTGATACTATCTAATATCTTTGATTATTTCTGTGTTATGACTTTGAGAAAAAGAAAATATAGTAAGGTTCTTTCCATAGCCATGTATCAAGATTACCTGCAGTAATAAGAATGAATAATAGCTAGGTAAAAAATAATAGTGACTCTGTTAGATTGATATTTGTTTATAGCTCAGAGAACTGAAGTCCACAAAGGTTATATAACTTGCCTAGGGTTAATCAATTAGTATGGAGTCCAGTTTGGCTGTTTTGTGATTTAATTGTGATGACTCTAGGATGAATTTCCTTCTTGGATTCATTTGTTTTGTTGAATCTGCAGATTTATGTTTCAATGTTACTGGAAATTTTTAGTTTGTGTTTATTGCTGTGTCCGCTTTCATTCTTTGCTTGTGGAAACTGAGTGGATGTATTTTAGATCACTTCATTCTAGTCTTCTTTTCATAGTATTGCTTTATTTTTCTGTGCTTCTTTTTTGCCTGTATCTTTAGGTATCTCTTACAAAACTGTTATTTATTTTTTCCTTCTTTAAACATATCAAATGTAATTGTATTTGTAACAGATGATTCCAAAATAAGAATCTTTTCCAAGTCTGTTTCTGCTGTGTGCTATTTTGCTGATTCTTTGTGGTGATTTGTTTCTCTGTAATATTTACTGAGTTTTTCAGTGAGTGGATTAGGTGCTTTGTACGTTCCGCTTTCATAGTTCTTTACAGCATGTGATGGAGCTAAGTTTTTCTAGAGTAGATCTGGGTTTTTAGGAACCTGGGGTGTTTTCATGTGGTGATCTTTGTAGTCAAGGTCAGTGTCTGTACCACCTAGAGTAGGAAGTTTAGCTGAAGAAATCAGTTTCAGGGGAACAGATTCCTGGGTTGATTGGTGTAGTTGCTTGAGTTTTTCATTTTTCTACTATAATATCTTTTTTTAAAAGATTTATTTATTTATTTAAAAGTCAGAGATACACAGAGAAAGAAGGAGAGGCACACAGAGAGAGAGAGAGAGAGAGACAGAGAGAGAGAAAGTCTTCCATCCACTGGTTCACTCCCCAAATGGCCACAACAGCCGGAGCTGCACTGATTCGAAGCCAGGAACCAGGATCTTCTTCCAGGTCTCCCATGTGGGTGCAAGGGCCCAAGGACTTGGGCCATCTTCTACTGCTTTCCCAGGCCATATCAGAGAGCTGGATTGGAAGTTGGGCAGCCAGGACTCGAACTGGTGCTCATATGGGATGCCGGCACTTCAGGCGGCCATGGTGCCGTCTTCTTATACTATAATATCTTTGGAATATAATATACAATGAAGAAATGCAAGCAACAAAGTTTGCTTAACCAAGCTTTCTCTTTGTGTGCCAATGCTTATAAACATATTCTGTATGCAAAAGCCTTGTGATGAGACAGCTTTAAAACATCCTGGGCATGGTCATAGAAAAGGATTAGGTATTAGCTTTAAGCTTTATTATCTTCACAAAAATCCCAAGGGATCTTAAACAAAGCTTCCTAGAATTAAGTGAATTTAGTAATGTTACAGAGTCTAAAATAAACATACAAGTATCTATCACAATGAATAATCAGAAATTGAAATTTGAACTATAAAACCATTTACAGACCACAATGACATAGTTTAGCAAGTTTTTACCCACATAGATCTCCAGCAGTTTCAACAGCATTTGTTGACTTTTTGAAAAACACTCATTCTTTCTGTATTGTCTTTATTGAAAGTAAATATCTATCATTGGACTCTGTACGATCTGTTTCTCTATTCTGCTGGCACTACACTGTCTTAATTACTATAGCTTCATAAACCTCTAAATCAGGTAATTTAAACTTCAGATTGTCCTTTGTCAAGAGTATTTTGACTATTCTTTTGCATTTCTACATAAATTTCAAAGTCAGTTTTTATACAAAAAAAACCTTGCAAGGATTATTATGAGACTGTTAGATCCATATAATAATCTGCAGAAATTACATTTTAACAGTATTATATCTTCCAACCTCTAAAATGGTAACATCTTTCCATGTATTTAGTTCTTTTACTCTGCAGTGTTTTGGATTTTTCAATGAAGAGGTTTTTCATTGTTTAGTTTATTTGTAAGTACTTTGGTTTTTGGCACTGTTGTACATGAAAGCTTTTAACAACTTTACTTTCCAGTTTACTGCTAGCATATAGCAACATAGTTAACATTTGTCCATTGATTTTGTATCCCAAGGTCTTCCTTGACTCATTTAATAATTCTGGTAAGATTTTTCTTATCATTTCCTTTATGTTGTATACATAATCAGTATTTGCCTTTTTCCTGATATTGAGAAGATTACGCAATCTTTCATATTACAAATGATATTAGCTATATGATATTTGTAGATTACCTTATCAGATTAAGGACATTTCCAGCTTGTCCTAGTTTTCTGAATATTTTTATTGTGAATGTTCAATAATGTCAGATGTTTATTTTGTATAACTTGAGAGTATCATATAGTCTTTCTTCTTTATTCAGTTAATATGGTAGATTTTATTAATCAATTTCTCAAATATTAACCTTTCCTTCAGATAATCCTTACCTGATCCTGGTAATGTTCTCCTTTTGATATATTGTTGGATTCAATGTGCTAATATTTTACTTAGGATTTTCTTACTTCATGGGGCATATTGTTCTACAATGATCCTTTCTTGAAATGCTTTTGTCAAGTTTTAGTATTAGAAATTTGGAAGTCTAATAAAATGGCCATCATAAATTCCTTTATCCTATATTTTCTTAAAATCCTGTGTAACATTGATTTTATTGATTCCTTCAAACATTGGCAGAATTCACCAGTAAAGCAAAGCCCACAGTTTGTTAAAGTTGGCATAAATCCAATTTCTTTGTTATATTACAGGCTATCACTGTATTCTAATTCATCTTGTTTCAGTTTCTGTCAGTTGTTCATTTTAAGAAAATTTTTTTGTGTTGTTGTTATTTCTTGGTGTAAGTCATAATATACCAACACTCTTTTGCTTTACTACTTTAAATATGTTTGTCTACTTCTGATCACTCTTTTGATAAGTAAATTATAATTCATAATATTTTCACTTGCAGGTAATGTATGACTTCTCTATTTTCTTTTCAAAGTAGTTTCTCCATATTTGTAAGTGTGGTTTCCTAAATGGGATTCACAGGTTTTAGAGGTTCAAGGGCATGCTACCAGCATTAGTTCAGTTCTGGTGGGGATTTCATGGTGAATTTCAAATGACAATTGCAAGAGTACAAGTGACTGTATCTTAAGCCAGGAAGCAAAGAAAGCATGGGAAGAAGCAGACTTTATCCTTTTATATTAGCCTTCTTGCAAGAACTCTAGAAGTCACAGAACTGCCTTCTAAGTACAAGCCTGGAGTGACCCAAGAATCTCACACTAGGCCCCACCTCCCAATATTACTAAAGCAGGATTCATGAACGGAGAGGAGACACCAAGGCCTTTAACAGGAAGCAGTTATTATTGTTGTTATTGTTATTATTATTATTATTCTGCTATAAGGCTCAGTTGGATTCCTATCCAAAAAGATTGAGCCTCAAACAAAGAGGGGCATTTCCTTATACATCTTTTTAGTTTCTTTGGCCCCTGTATATGGTTACATATTTACATTTTGTTAGATATTCTGATGCTGCATTGGTAACTATAGGAATTAATACAATACCGCACACACACACACACACACATATATATATATATAGTTATTAATGTTTCTTTTACACACATTCTGAGCTGTATGCTGTCTGGGAAGGGGTAATATCATCACTTTGTGCTAGCAAGCAGGAGCTAAAATAGTTACATGGGAGTTTATAATGACGACTACAGTTGAAATGTTCACAGGTGAGGCTGGTGCTGTAGCATAGCGAATAAAGCCACTATTGCAGCAGTGCCGGCATCCCATATGGGCGCAGATTTGAGTCCCAGCTCCTCCTCTTCTTATCCAGCTCCCTGCTGATGTGCCTGGAAGTAGAAGATGGCCCAAGTACTTGGACCCCTGCACCTATGAACGAGACTCGGGTTAAACTCCTGGCTCCTGGCTTTGGCCAATGGCCCAGCCTGGCTGTTGTAGCCATTTGGGAAATGAAACAGCAAATGAAAGACTTCTCTCTCTGCCTCAGCCTCTCCCTCTCTCTAACTCTGCCTTTCAAATAAGTAAATAAATCTTCAAAAAAAAAAAAATTCACAGGCAAACACATAATGACCACGTTCCATTCCCAGGATGAGTCTCTCTGACTTTGGGAAGGCTTCCATCACACCACCCTGGGAACCAAGCCTCCAGTCACAGTGGCTCTTGGGCTACTCTCATACTACACCCAAGTCATTACACTCTGTATCTGGTAAAGCTTCTTCTCTTGAAGTCTACTTTGTTTGATATTAATATGGTCACAACAATTCTTTTTTTATTTATATTTAAAAATTTTTTATTTTATTTTTTGACAGGCAGAGTGGACAGTGAGAGGGAGAGACAGAGAGAAAGGTCTTCCTTTTGCCACTGGTTCACCCTCCAATGGCCACCACGGCCGGCGCGCTGCGGCCGGTGCACCACGCTGATCCGAAGGCAGGAGCCAGGTGCTTCTCCTGGTCTCCCATGCGGGTGCAGGGTCCAAGGACTTGGGCCATCCTCCACTGCACTCCCGGGCCACAGTAGAGAGCTGGGCTGGAAGAGGAGCGACCAGGACAGAATCCGGCGCCCTGACCGGGACTAGAACCTGGGGTGCCGGCGCTGCAGGTGGAGGATTAGCCTATTGAGTCGCAGCACTGGCCAACTATTCTTTTTTAAAAAATATTTATTTATTTAAAAGGCAGAGTTACAGACAGAGAGTGGGAGAGACAGAGAGAAAGGTCTTCCATCCATCAGTTCACTCTCCAAATGGCCACAACAGCTTTGGCTGATCCAGAGCCTGGAGCTGCTTCTGGGTATGCCAGGCAGATGCAGGGGCCCAAGCTTTTGGGCCATCTTCCACTGCTTTCCCAGGCCATAAGCAGAGAGCTGGATTGGAAGAAGAAAAGCCAGAACACAGAACTGGTACCACAGATAGAGGCATAACCTACTACACCACAGCATTAGCCCTATAGAAATTCTCTTATGCTTCCTGTTTATATGATATGTTGTGTGCCTTCTGTTACCTTTTTTCCAGTGCATCTCTTGTAGAAAGCATACAGTTGAATTTTGCTTTTAATATAATTGGGCAATCTCTATCTTTTAATCAAATTCTTTATTTATAATATAATTATTGATATGGTTGAATTCAGGTCTTCCATTGTACCCTTAGTGCACTTTTATTTTTACTTGTATTTTATCTCCGAGGCTCTCTTCCTGTTTTATTTTGTATTAGTTGAGTATTCAGTGTATTATGATTACTCTATTGGAATTTTAGCTCTACCACTTTACATAATTGTTTTATGGTTGCTTTAGGAATGATAAAAGGCCCTTTTTCTTTTTATCAAAATCTATTTTGAGTTAATATTATACTACTTCTTATTAAAGGAACTTTACCAAAGTAGAATAATGTTCCTGCCTTGTACTCTGAAACTTAATCTGCTTTACTTTTTATAGGTTATAAAAAGTTTTCATGTTTGTTCAGACATTCAAGTTATTTGGGATCAATGTGTATCTTGCTACAAAGCTTTTTTCTTTTTTTAGTTTTTGAGATAATATAATTTTAATTTACATTATAGTCAAACGCTTGAAGTTCCACTAAATAGTTCAACAAATAAAAAGACCATAGTTCAGCAAGAATATAAGCAAGGGCTATAAACAATAATCAAATGACGGGAAGAAGGGAGGGGAGTGAGGGAGACAGAGAGAAAAAAGGGGAGGAAAGGGGGAGGGAGGGAGAGAGACAGAGAAAGGAAAGAAAAAAGAAAAAGGGGAGGGAGGTTGGAAGGGAGTATTACTATATTCTTACAACTATATCTATGAACTATATTAAATCTGTTCCCTTTATTTTAAAAAGATACAAAAATGCACAAAAAATTATATCTTTCCAAAAGCAAGCAGAGCTTTGCTACTGTGTGTCAAGGTAAGTATCCTAGGACAAATTTCGCCCCATTGCTTAGATATGACCTGAAGACCATAACAAAGGCATTGTGTAGGAGGGTACTTCAAAAATTTGTGGAAAATGGAATTATTTTGATAAAGAAAAATCCTGAAATCCTTGCATACATATTATATGCTTTCTCTACTGTGGCTGATGGAAGTACTACCTGTTTCATGTCCTCTGAGCTTTGGCAGTTGTTCAGCCTCTGCTTTCCATTAGTTCTTTCTTTGGCCTCCAGTGTTCCACTCCATGAATATGTAGATTGATACTCAGCCAAGGATAGAAGGCTTTCATCTGCACATCTCTTCTCTGTTCAGCTCCTTCATATCTGCTACTCTGCCTTGCAAAGTCTAGCCTCCTTTGCCATGCTGTAGGCCAGTGTGTCTCTGCATAACTCTCAAGGCTATGCAGTTCAGTTTTGATTCCCTGTCACTGTGCTGCAGTAATTCTACTACTCACCTAAGTTTTCTACCTTTTCTCTGGCAGCATAATCCTGTATTGTCCTTTGTCCAGCATCTTAAAACAGTTGTTGTATATATTTTGTCATATTTTTTTACTTGTTCATGAAATGAAAGCTATTCTTATACCAATTCATCCTTCATGTGTGGAAGCAAAGTCCTAAAAAGACTATATTTATAATCATGTTTACAAGAGGGATTTTTTGGTAGTTCAAAACTCTCAATGTATTTTGACCTTAGGACATCTTTGATATTCACTTTCATAAATTAACAAAAACAAATTAGGAAAAATAGGAGCTGTACTTCTCTTCTTGCTAAATTGGTAACAGATACTCAACTCATACACTTAAAAAAAAAGATTTATTTATTTGAGAGGTAGAGTTACAGACAGTGAGAGGGCAAGACAGAGAGAAAGGTCTTCTATCTGCTGGTTCACTCTCCAGATGGCTGCAATGGCTGGAGCTGAGCTGATCTGAAGCCAGGAGCCAGGAGCGTCTTCCAGGTTTCCTATGTGGGTGCAGGAGCCCAAGCAATTGGGCCATCTTCTACTGGTTTCCGAAGTCAACTTGTACACTTTCTATGACTTGTCCAGTCTATTCTTTTCACTGTGAGAATCTTTCAAGGTTTATATGAATTACTGAATTTTGGCAAGCTCCTACTTATGGTTGTGTTTTATAAGAACCTGTTCCTAGTACTCACTTTCCCCTTTCCACATACTTCTATCAGAGTGCTCAGCTTATTTCAAAAGTTAGTTTGGAAACTTGAAATTACATTTTTATTTTTTACAAAGGCAACCTGTTTGTAGTCATGCCATAGCAATTCTCTTGTTTTTTGGCAAATTACCTAGATTTCACTAAGATAGGGGTTTTTCCAAATATTAATGCAATTAATATCTTTGTTTGCTGAGTCTAGAATTTAATTATCTGCCTCCTGACTATAGGAAGATACTTCATAAAGTTCATGGAAAAGGAAATTTAAAAATCAGCTTATTTTGGGGTTGGTGTTATGGCACAGGCAGGTTAAACTACTGTTAAACTGCCACACTGACATCCCATATAAATGCTATTTCAAGTCCTAGCTGCTCCACTTCCCATCCAGCTCCTTACTAATACACCTGAGAAGGCAGTGGAAGATGACCCAAGTACTTGGGCTTCTGGCCATTCCCATGGGAGACCCAGATGGAGTTCCAGGCTCCTGGCTTTGGCCTGGCCCAGCCCCAGCCATTGAGGACATTTAGGGAGTGAACCAGTGGATGGGAGTTCTCTTTCTCACTCTTTTTCTCTCTCTGTAACTCAGCATTTCAAATAAAGAATTAAAAAAAAATCAGCCTGTTTTGGTGAAAAAATTTTAAAATCCATGCATAGTTTTTTCATAATAAGCATTTTCCACTGACTTTTTGAAGACTTATACAATTCTTTTTTTTTTTTTTTTTTTTTTTTGGTCAGGCAGAGTTAGACAGTGAGAGAGAGAGAGAGACAGGTCTTCCTTTTTCTGTTGGTTCACCCCCCCAGGTGGCCGCTACAGCCGATGCGTTGCTGCCTGTACACTGCGCCAATCTGAAGCCAGGAGCCAGGTGCTTCCTCCTGGTCTCCCATGTGGGTGCAGGGCCCAAGGACCTGGGCCATCCTCCACTGCCTTCCCGGGCCACAGCAGAGAGCTGGCCTGGAAGAGGAGCAACCGGGACAGAACCAGCGCCCCAACCGGGACTAGAACCCAGGGTGCCGGCGCTTGACTTATACAGTTCTTATGGAGTGAGATCTGCATTTTCTTCCCTTTATTTTGATCTTTTTGTTTTTAAAGATTTATTCATTTATTTGAGAGAGAGAGAGAAAGAGAAACAGAGGAAGATCTGACATCACTCCACAAATGGCTACAACAGCCAGGACTGGGCAAAGCCGAAGCTAGCAGCCAGGAACTTCATCCACCATCTCCCAGGCACATTAGCAGGAAGCTGAATCAAAAGCAGAATAGCTGTGACTGAAACCAGCCCTCCCATATGGGTACTGCAAGCTGTGACCTAACCCATTGTCACAACACCCGTGGTCGTTGCTTTAAGTGAAGTATCAGGTTGTTGTACTGATCTTTATCAATAATAGATCTAGATCTTATATTTGGAGTTAGCTTCATTACATATGTATTAATCATAAATCCATAACATTGATAATTTTTGTATATTTAGCTATGGGAGTTATGTGAGGTTCCACGTTTAAGATTTAAGAATGCTTTTTATAATTGGTTTTAATAGGCTAGCCTGTGGATGCCATTCTGAATTAGTTATATCTAAAAGTTCTTATAGACCAGTGAACATAATTTTCTTTCCTTTTATAAGTACCTTTTTAAAAAGAAAGAATTTTAAACTTAGCAGAAACCTGAAGAAGGTAAATTAATGGGGAGTACAGGTATTGAGTTAATGAGTATATGAGCACACTCAGGTTTCATCCAAGTTATGTGGTTATGTATGTTTTCACAAAATGGAGATCGTTTGGGAGACATTTTCCAGCTCAGAGGAGTCTTGGTGCTTTTTGCAAACTCAGTGTTTGCAAAGCATAGTAAAATATTGATACACTTTAATGTATAGTATTCCTCATGTCAAGTTTAGGATATGTTTATGATTGAAATGCTTTTTGATTTCTACTTCTAAATACAAGTCAAAGAAGAAATCCAAACTTAAATTAGAATATATTTTAAAGTATATGAAAACAGTGCAACATATATTAAAACTAATACTACTTGGATACAACTAAAGCAATACTTAGGGGAAATTTTAGAATTGAAAATCTGCATTTGAAAAGAAAGTTCTCAAATCAATATCCTTAGCTTCCGCCTTAGGAAACTAGGAAAAGGAAACAAGTGACACCAGAAATTTACAGCAGGAATATAATAAAGATCAGGGAGGAAATCAATAAACAGAAAACAAAAAACAATAGAGAAAATCAGTGAAGCCAACCTGGCTCTTTGAGATGATAAACTGTGAAAAGTCTTACTGATCAGGCAAAGGGAGAGAGAAGGGCCAAATTAGGAATCTCGATAGACTTGGTAGATATAAAAGAATAATAAGGAGTTATTATGAACAACTTTATGCATGTGAAACAATTTACATAGAAGGGAGAAATTTCTTAAAAGAAAAAGTACCAAAGCTTACACAAGAAACACATAAATTGAATAGTTCTGTGTATGGTAAAGAATTGAATTTGTAGTTAAAAACTATTCTAGCAAATGAGGGATAAAGACAGGAACATTCTGTACAGAGAAACATATCCAAAGATGCAGAGAAATAGCATGGAGCTGTGCTGTTTGCTATAGTAGCAACCAGCTACATATTATTATTTAAATCTGAATCTATTAGAGGTCATTAAAAAGATGTATACCTTTGTCATACCACATTTAAGTTGCAAGTTACAGACATGAGACGGGTAGTGTATAGAACAGATGTAGAGCATTTACATCATCACAGAAAGTTCTATTGGACTACACTGTCATAATGAGTTTGGGAAACTTCACAAGTTTGATTTGTTGAGAGCTTAGGTTCCATTCGTGAGGTGGAAGCTGCAAAGGCTAGTTGTAGGAACAGGATGCTGGAAGGGTAAGCTTAGTCCAAATCACTGAATATCTTCAATGGCAAAGGTGTTTGGACTTTCTCTTTGGGATACTAGCTAAAGTAGAGGTGGGGGACATAGGTTTTGATTATTGAAAGTAACTGCTGGTGAGTTGATCCAATGTATACGTCAAAATAATATTTCTGACAGCAAGACAAAAGATAGAAAGGGTAAAATCTGTGTTCAGGAGTTCATTGTGCAGCAAATCTGTAGTCCAGATGAGAGGTGCTAAGGACTGGGCTAAGTCACAGGCAATGAGAATACAAAAGAGGAGACAAATTTCACTGCTAGTTGGGGGTAGAATAGGTAAAAGGATTTGTTGTGGAAGCTAACATTAGCTGAATTTCTGGACCAGTTACACACACAAGCAGGTTTTTGAAGAGAAAAAGGGGGGACTGGTGTCATGGTGCAGCAGGTTAAGCCTATGCCTGCAGTGCCAGTGTCCCAGTTCAAGTCCTGGCTGCTCTTTTCCTATCCATCTCCCTTCTAACGCACCTGGGGAAGCAGCAAAGATAACAGAGTTGGGCCCCTGCACTCATGTGGGAGAGCCGGATGAGTTCCAGGTTCCTGACTTCCACTTGGCCCAGCCCTGGCCATTGCGCCATTTGGGAAGTGAACTGGTGGATGGATGAAAGATTCTCTCTCTCCCTTTACCCACCCCCCATAAATAAATGCATGTTTAAAAAAAAAAAACAGAAAAAGATTATGACTTTAATTTTGGTCATATTAATTAACTCTGAAGACAGGTTCAATTTTATTAAGATCAGAGTAAGCCACTGGAATATATTTGAACTTTGAAGCTTTGAGTTTGGGTGAGATGTCCAGAGAGAATATACACCATGAAAAGAGACAAATGCTAAGGATGGACCCAACATTTATTAGCTATATAACACTTTAGACGAAGAATGAAAAGGAATAGTTAGAGAACAGAAAGGAGTAGCTAGAGAAAAAGGAGGAGTATTAACAAATAGTGCTACCAAAAAGGCCTCAAGGAAGATAACATTTCAAGGAAGGTAGCTGGTCCAAAGAAGTCATAAGAAAATTATAAAACATGTATTGGATTTGTTGAACAGGAAGTCATTTAGGATTTTCAGGAACCACAATATGCTGAATTACCAAGCAAATTTAGAATTCAGGTTGAGATGAATTTGTACAGGGTCAAGGGGAGTACTGGCAAAATATGGTATTCAGACATATAAGTTATCCTTGTTTTATCTGTAAGAAAGTAATGCACCCTTGCGATTTTATTATTATAAGTATTAGGTAAAGAAAATAAAAATTATTTTGTAAAGCTTATAAAGTTTTTGGAAGTTCACAGAATTAATATTGCTTCTCAGTGAAATCTATACTTGTATTTAAGGTAAGGAAATGAAAAGGAGGATTTTAGGTAAAGACAGAAGACTTAAAAGCATATCATGGAAGAATACTAGGGATTCTAAGGGATCCACAGGAATTTTATGGAGGTATGAGCTGAGA